>NC_133426.1:15102500-15798750 GCF_049350105.2 Macaca mulatta | reverse complement strand
CACATGCTCTTTCCTGTAGATTTGCCAAGCCATTCCTATTCTGTTTACCAGGGAGAAATTACATTGGGAACCAGCTGTATTCTTAACTCTCAAAGATCAATAGTCTTTTGCAGAAAAATGGGTCTTTTCTCATCAGATCTAAAAATTTTATGAATTGGCATTTTGATGCAGCTATTTGCATTTTTGAATTGAATGTTTCCATGTTTTATGGCAAATATCCTCTTTATAGCCCTGTGTGGAAAATAAAGAACTATGAAAGAGTGATAGATACAATACTGAGGAATTGAGGGGGTGGTAAAAGAAGTAAGTTGTAGTTGAAGGAGTGCTAGAAAAAGCTTCATTGAGGGAGTACTATTAGAATCAGGCTTAGACCTTTAGCTAACGACTTCTAAATACATTATTAGAGTGCGTCTTTATGGCTTATGTGAAGCCAGCTCTTCCAGGTACACGGCGTGAAGCCAGTCACTAACAGGTAAAGTCTCGTTTTTCAGAACCCATAAGGAATGACAAAACTTGCACTTACCATGCCAGGGCCCACAAAGAAAGTCCCCCAAGTGTGTTGTTATGGACATTTCCAGTGGCAGGTTCCAACACTGAGGCTGCTGCCATGCTTCCTATGTAAATATGAAAGAGTCAGCGCTCCTCTCTGCCAGCAGGAGGGAGACTGATGCTGCATGGCTAGAGGTGGAAGAGCTTCTCGGCAGAGATCAGTATCACCAATAATGAGCCGATAGCCATGAGCCCAGTGGTGTTGATTAGTTGCTAGCAATGTAGCTTAATGATACAGTACACAAGCTCTGCTTCAATCCTGGCTCCCTCATTTATAATCATGGCAAGTTACTTAGTGTCTTAAGCTCATCTCCTCATCTGCAGAGTGAGGAGAACTTGTGAAGTTAGATGAAATGATTCATGTTAAGACTGCATAGTATTTGCCACATAGTAAGTGCTCAATTAATGTTAGCACTTATTATTATTATCATTATTAGATTGAGGGGGAAAGGCTTACTTTGGAAAAGCCCAATGAGTTCAGAAGAGTGATTGACCTCGGATCAATAGGCAAGCACTCATACGAGTGAATTAGCAACTCCTCTATTCACTTGAAAAAAGTTTATCAAACATCTACCAGTTGCCAGGCACTGAGCAAGAGGCTGAGAAAAATAGCATGAAGATGTGTAGTCTCACAGCTCTTCAGACCTCAACCCCTCTCTGGAGTGCAGCAACTACCTTTTCTCCAGAAAAGATGATACCTTTAAAGGTTAAGTGTTGACAGGGTCTTTTGAATGAAGAAAATCGTATGCGCCTAGGATCAAGGCATAAAGGAAAGAGCAGGGCATTGAGCAGAGGGACATCTATAAATCCAGAGGGTCACCCAGATTGGAAGACAGGGGTGGAAAAAGAACAGCGTGAAATGCGGCTAGAAGCAGGTTTGGGCGAGATTGTGATGGATCTTGTATTCTTGCTAAGAAGTTTGGTCTAAAGGGCATATTTTTGGTTCACAAAGATAACTTCTGGATGTTATTTCCCTTTATTTCTTTAGACACCCCTGTGTCCTGAGTCAGCCTCACTACTTAAATCTAATTGGGTGGTTAGTGTTTCTTCCAATGTAAGTGAAGGGGATGCTGATAGATATTGATTTCTCATAGCTGGTGTTAGCATTATGTGTTCCACAGCACTATGGATTCTTCTAATGATATTTTAGGAGTAAAGGTATGTTGAGGTTTGACATCAAATATTTTCTGGAATCAAGGATGCTTTAAAAAGCTAATTCTGGCCGGGTGCAGTGGCTCACGCCTGTAATCCCAGCACTTTGGGAGGCTGAGGCGGGCAGATCACGAGGTCAGGAGATCTAGACCATCCTGGCTAACACGGTGAAACTCCGTCTCTACTAAAAATACAAAAAATTAGCCAAGCATGGTGGCGGGCACTTGTAGTCCCAGCTACTGGGGAGGCTGAGGCAGGAGAATGGCGTGAACCCGGGAGGCGGAGCTTGCAGTGAGCCAAGATCATGCCACTGCACTCCAGCCTGGGCGACAGAGTGAGACTCTGTCTCAAAAAAAAAAAAAAAAAAAAAGCTAACTCGATATTTTCTATGTCATTTCAACTAATTAACTGTAATGACTCTTTCCATCCCTACCATTATGTGTCACCTTCTGGCAGAGCACCAAACATATTCAGACATTTGCTTAGCTTTTTATTTACTGGTCAGCATGAGATGCCTTTGACATGTGAACATGACATGGAACAAATGTAATATAAAATCTCTGCCCCCAGGGAGTCCAATTTCTGAATAGAATTGGAATATGACTCAGCATCTTTTCTTGTGTGTTGGGGCAGGGATGTCACTCTGACATGTGAACATGACATGGAACAAATGTAATATAAAATCTCTGTCCTCAGGGAGTCCAATTTCTGAATAGAATTGGAGTATGACTCAGCATCTTTTCTTATGTGTTGGGCCAGGCGTGTCACTTCTGTTTCTATTTCAGTCAATAGTCACCTTTTTCATCCTTCCAAAAGATTGGATTTTCTGTGGGGCTTTAATGTGAGGTGGGCAACAGTGACTTGATAGAATTTAGGAGAACAGGTAGATTCAATGGGACCACGGAGTGTGGAGACAAAGCCTCTTCCCACTGGCTATGAGCAAGGTCAAAAGGGAAGCCACTCTGGAGGGAAAGGCTGAATTTGGCTTCAGGCATATTGAGTTTGCTAGATGAACAAGGGAATGTAAGAAAGCCAATGGAAAATGAGAGGTGAAGTCTGAAAGCATAGAAGTAAATAGTGAAGAGGACTGACTCAGGACTAGAACCCTGAACGCCAAATAGTTTAAATGTACAGTAAAAGAATCACAGAGAATCAAGTGAAGTTAGGCTTTGAGAGGAAGATTATGTGGTAAAAGTCAGTGAAGACTAAGGGTGATTTCAATATTAGATTTGTGACAGCACCACGGAGAAGTTGCTCAAAAGATTGCAGCAACTATTGCTTGAGAAGAATCAGAGATGTCAAATTTTAGTACTGCAGCAGCAACAAAAAAAGAGGCAGATGACTCTATCCAGATCCTGTAATGCTGGGATCATTTCAAGTTCCCTTTTCTTTTCTCAACATTCTGTGACTTTTTATGGGGCTTAAAAACTTAGAAGAAAGATGAAGGGAGTCTTCTGGAAGGAAAAAAAGAATCGGGTTTCGTTTTGAGTCACATGAAACTGCAGAAGTAAATGTAGATGCCAAAAGAAAGCCTAAAGAGGAAGACGAAATTCTCAGATACATGTGAGGCTAGGAGAACACCTGGTGTGGTGGTTAAAATATATTCGCCAGTTCTCAGCACTCTTTGCTTCAAGAGATGTAGATTAATTTAACCCCCACCTCCACCCCTTAAGTGTGAGCTTTACTTAGTGACTTGCTTCTAACAAATAGAATGACACAGCAGAAAGAGTGTATAACTTTCAAGACTAGATGATAAGGGGCATTGCAGCTTCCTCTTTGCCCTCTCTCCTTGGATCACTTGCTCTGAAGGAAATCAGCAGCCATGTCATGAGGATACTCAAGTGACCCTACGGACAGATCCACATGGTGAGGAACCGAAACCTCCTGTCCATAGCTGTGTGAGTCAGTCATTTTGGAAATGGATCATCCATTCCCAGTCCAGCCTTCACATAACTGCAGCCCCAGCTGACTCTGACTGCGCTTCGTGAGAGACCCTGAGCCAGAATCACCCAGCCAAGTCACTCTTAAATTCCTGATCCACAGAGACCATGAGTTAATAAATGTTTGTTGTTTTAACCCATTGTTTTATGGTAATTTGTTATGCACCCACAGGTAACACCTGGTAAGTAGAATGGATGGAGAAGAGGAAGAAAAGAAAATCACCCCAAAGACAAAAGAAAACAGAAAAGGAAGACCAGAAAAGGCAAGTGCTTTAAACCTGGAGTGGTTATACAGGGTGTAAGGGAAGGAAAGTATAGTCAAATCTAGAAAGGTCGTGCACACTGAAATTCATTTGTCATTCTGCAACACCAAAGTTTCTTATCTGGATCGAAATATGTATTTTTAAAATATTGTAAATGAGCTGAACTTTCTTGCTCAGCCACCATGTACCTGGAAATTAGACCGTTTATATTTCATTTCTGCATCTGCTCAGTGAACTTGGACAAGTAAAATAAATTCAATGAACATGATTTGTCACTGAGCTGTTCTGTGCTATGGATTCTCCATTCATAAAGTACAGGAACATTTTCCCCTTGCCTATGCCCCAGGACAACTTGATGCATTAGCACCACCAGGAGCATGGAAGGCAAATGAGAGTGGTACTGTTTCTCTACCCTCAGCCATCTATTTCTAGCCTTTTCTTCCTCTCCCCTGAGAGTGTTTGATCAGCACAGTCCTAGACTCCCTGAAATACATTCCTGTGTTATTTCCACCTCCAATAACAGATGTCTGACAAGAAAACATGTTGCTGGCATGGATTCCTTTTTAAATGTTAGATTTTGAAATGTCTTTCAGTTTATGGAAAAGTCACAAAGACAGTACAAAGAGTTCCCGTATACCCCTGATGTAACTTCCTCTATTATTAAAATGTTACAAAATAAAGAAATTAGCATTGATATAACACTATTATCTAAACTACAGATTTTATTCAAACTTTACCAGTCTTTCCATTACTGTCATTTTCTGTTCCAGAGTCCAATCCAAGATACTATATTGCATGTAATCAACATGATTCCTTAGCTCCTCCTAGCTGTGACAGTTTCTCAGACTTTCCTGTTTTTCCTGACCTTGATATTTTTGAAGAATATTGGTCAGGTATTTTGTAGAATGTCCCTTCATTGGGGTTTGCCTGGTATATTTCCATGATTTGACTAGGGATATAAATTTGGGGGAGAAAAACCATAAGAGGTAAGGCACCCTTCTAATCACTTCCTATCAGGGAGTATGTATTAGTTGCTACTGTAACAAATTATACCCCAAACTTAGTGTCTTAAAACAAGAAAAATGTATTCTTTTACAACTCTGGAGACCAGAAGTCAGAAATGAGCCTTACAGGGCTAAATTCAGAGTGTTGGCAGGGCAGGCTCCTTCTGGAGGCCCTATGGGGAATTGTTCCTTGCTTCTTCCAGCTGCTGGTGGTTCCCAGCATTCTTTGGCTTGCGGCCACATCACTCCAATCTCTTCTTCTGTTGCCAAATTGCCTTCTCTTCTTCTGCAGTCAAATCTCCCACTGCCTCACACTTATAAGAGCCCTTGTGGTATAACGGGCCCACCTGGATAATCAGGACAATCTTCCCATCTGCAGATCCTTAATTTAATTGTGTCTGCAAAGTCCCTTTGGCCATATAAGGGAACATATTCACAGGTTCTGGGGATTAGGGGGTGGATATATTTGGGAGCCATTATTTAGCCTACTACAGGGTACATGATTATCCATATGATTTATCAGTGGTGAGGTTAACCTTGACCACTTGATTAAGGTGGTATCTGCTAGGATTTCTCCACTGTAAAGTTATATTTGGGGTGATAGATTTTTTTTCATTGCTAAAAGTATGATTTTACTCACACCTAAATAAGTAATAATGTTGACGTTTTGTAGCCATTCGACAGCATTTTTTTTTTTTTTTTTGAGACAGAGTCTCGCTCTGTTGCCAGGCTGGAGTGCAGTGGCACGATCTCGGCTCACTGCAACCTGAGCAATTCCTCTGCCTCAGCCTCCGGAGTAGCTGGGACTACAGGTGTGCGCCACCACACCCAGCTTCCTTCTTTCTTTCCTTTCTTTCTTTCTTTCTTTCCTTTCTTTCTTTCTTTCCTTCATTTTAGTAGAGATGGGGTTTCACCATGTTGGCCAGGATGGTCTTGATCTCCTGACCTCGTGATCCACCCGCCTTGGCCTCCCAAAGAGCAGGGATTACAGGTGTGAGCCACCATGCCCAGCCATTTATATTAAGTTCCTTTCCCAGACAGTCCCAGCTCTAGGTCCCAGAAATACAAAAATTAGCAAACAATGGTTCCTGCCCTCAAGTAGCTAATTGCCTAACTAGGACAACGTTTTCAATGTATTGAAAGAAAGCTATTTTGTAACAGAAACCAGCATTGTTTTTAAACAATGGAACCTACTCCAGTAGAATTTCACATACTGCAGAATTTAAGCTTCTGCTTTCCCCACCACAAGATATCAGAGTCTGAATTATATTGGAACTGCTTATTAGCTGCCTGCCTTTGATGAAGTTACTTTTAAACTCTATGCTTCCATTTTTTTCATATATAAAATCTGGAACCTGCTTCAGCAAGGACCTTTGATTGTACAGTAGGTTTCAGGTCATATAAAAATGGAAACTAATGTTCTTAGAGTTTCCGAAGTATGATTGGACTTTCTGTGACTATTTTCCACTTTTATATGCTCTCTTGGATTCTCTTCTCAAAGGTGTTACCATCTCACGGGCAAACTAATAAAAATGCCATCAGGTTTCTTATGAGAAAGTCTGGCTTTTATTTTGTTTCCAGCCAGCTTTATGGGACCAAATGGCCAGGATGCACCCCCAGACTCTGGGTGCTCATGCAACTAAAATGAATCCAAACCTCACGTTTCACCTTTTTTCTTTGGCCTGTAAAATAACACACCACGTTCTTCTCTAAGGAAGATGCTAGAAAACAGGCTTATCCATAGATTTTTCTCCAAGCGCCACCATGGCACTTCAAACTCAGAGTGGTTCCACGGGAACTCTCACTCAATATAAAAACCTGTTTTTACTGCTTGAAGGAGACTCACCTTAAATTAACTCCAAGCCATGTCTGAAATATATATCCCATACCAGGTTCTTCAAGTCAAATACTCTTGAAATGGAACAGCTGAGAAATACACAGGGAATTTATCATTCACATATTGCAGAATTTAAGCTTCTGATTGCCCCACAACAAGGTATCAGAGGCTGAATTCTATTCAAATTGTTTATTAGCTGCCTGCCTTTGATGAAGTTACTTTTAAACTCTACTCTTCCATTTTTTCATATATAAAAGGGATTCAAATGACACTAGGGTTCTCCTTCTTAACTCACAGAGACTGTTGCAAGATTCAAATGAGATAACAAATATGAAGGCATTTAAAAAGATGTAAAGTCCTAAACAATTTTAAGTGACTTTGTAGTAAATTATCACAATTTTTTTAGGTGTGATAATGGTATTGTAGTTGTGTTTTTAAAGCTTATCTTTTAAAGCACAGGTGAGCATGCTTCCTCTTAAGGGGCCAAAGAGGAAATATTTTGGGCTTTGTGGACCACAGGGTGCTGTCTCTGCTGGGAAAGCAGTCAATAGACAATAGGTAAATGAATGGATGTGACTTTGTTCTAATAAACTTTATTTGCAAAATAGGAGGTTAGCCCACAGGCCAGAGTGTGCTGATTCTGTTTCAGACAAACTTGCTGAAATATTTATGGGTAAAATGACATGATAGCCAGGATTTGCTTCAAAATCATTTGGAAAGTAGAGAAGTGGGTAGGGACAAAAATGAAACAGGATTGGCCCTGAGTTGATACTTGCTGAAGATAGGTGAAAAGTATGTGGGTGCCCATGTTATGCATCTATTTTTGTATATGTTTTAAATTCTCCACTATAAAAAGTTTTTACAATGTCTAATAAATGTAATTAATTATTAACATGGTAAATAATGCCAACCAAGTAACTATTCACATATCTTTGAGGTCTTGGCTGCATGGTGTAAAGTGAAACTCTTCCCTGAAAGGGTGGTGGTATCATTCCAGCCATTCAGATATGCATTTCCTCTCCTCCACATCAATCAACCTGGAGGTCCAAGATTGAAGTGCCATGAAATGCACATGACTTAAAATGGAATTGGCTTCAGAGTAGCTGGTGGCTTGTCAGCGCAGGAAAATGACTCTTCGACGCGGCAGGGAAGTAGACTGATTTGCCCTTTTTACTGACCACCCCAATCTTTCCTCATTCCTCCCCATGGACATATTAGTGTATTTTAAATTCTGCTAGTGTCCCACAGAAATCAAATATATATCCAGATAGATAATGAGTATTACAGCATCTGTGGAAAGGGGTGAGGGCAGAGGATATAATAATAGAGCCAATATTGATTCCAGATACTTTACGTGTGTTCTCTCATGGAATCCTTACAACCACCCTATGATACAGGACATTTACATCCCTTTTACAGATGAGAAAATGAGGCATAGAAAGGGCAAACACCTCACCTGCAGTTACATGGTTAAGAAGTGTGTTTCTGTAATTGGGTGCGTAACCGCTAGACCACATCATCTCTCAGCGGACAAGGGAGAGAACCAGAGAGATATTTATGACTCAGAGTTCTCCTGAGAGGTGAAATGGACAAATAGGAAAATGAAGAAAAAAGTGCACTGAAACAAGAGTAAGTAGAAACTAAGGATAAAGAATTAGGGAGCTGAAAGACTGGTGGAAAAAAAACCAATAAGGAGAATCCAGCAGCTGTGGTTTCTATTTCTTTCTCGGCAATGGTATCTTGTGTTTTTTGTTTTTTGGGTTTTTTTTTTCACCTCTAGGGAAATAAACAGGATGCTCAGTTCCTGTCTCATGTCTACAGTCACATTTCTTTAACATCAAAGTAATTTAAGATGTGGCATAGAGAAAAGCAGAAACTCACTAGTTCCCAATGATGACAGGTCCTCAACTGTGCTTCCTCTTTCAATAAACAAGATGAAACATCCTCATGGAAACATGAAGCAAATTATGCAGTGTTTTACTGAAAACACTGCTAGGCTTCAGGGTGACTCTTAGCAATAATAAAAATGCCCCCATTTCTGATCCCATGGCAAAGAGGCTTCTCATAGGATTAGCGCGAGGCTTGCTAAGTTGTATTTCATCTCCTTCTAGTGCAACCCTCTCCCTGTCCTAACCCCACTTCTACATCCCTTCACCAGCAGTGAAGTGCCACCTTTCAAAATGAAGAGCTAATTTGCTCTGTTGGAACTAGAGACTTCACTATAGTCATCCAAAAATGTTCACTCCTCTTCTTTCACTTGTAAACTCTCCTTCTGATGATTATGATTGATAATAGTCTTCCTCTTTGCGTTTTGTACCATTAGAAGCACTTGCCAACACACATTTTCTTTCTTCAATCAAAGAACTAAAAGTGTGGAAATGTTGCCTTTGAAAAGAGATTGACCAGACCCCTCAGGCTGTAAGGCTGACTTAAGGGTGAAGCCTCATTATGTCTATAGCAAAGAAAGCCTGGTTGCCAAGCATACGAAAAAAATTTTTTAAATAGAAAGTTAATAACTCTGAGTAGGTTACAGAAGGCTATGATGTTTATAGGTTTCTGAAGCACTCTGATTGAGATTCAGTGACTTCAACTGGTCAGGGAGGCAGAACTCAATAATTTTTGTTTTAACTTTCAATTAAATTGTTGAGGTAAAAACCATCAGAGCAGAAAAAGAATGAGAAGAGGCTTTTGTTACTAGGCAATCCAGAAGCAACACAAACTGTACTCTAAAAGAGACATGCTTTTTACCCTTTCTCGGAAACTAGGACACACGAAAAGTAGTACTAAAGTTTTTCCTTAGATATAGCTACTGCCAAACCTAACACGGACACATTCACCCCTTAAGTTCTCACTTCAAAACCCAGATTTATTTAAGAGTATTTGTATGTGGGAACACGTATTTGTAGGAGGGTAGGAGTTAGAATTAGCATTTGCTGAGTATTCACTCTGTGCCAGGCACTATTGTAAATGCTTTATAGCTCTTTAGATTTTAAACCCTATTAGGAAGGTACTATTATTAATTCCATTTTAAGAATGAGGAAACTGAGCTCCAGCGAGGTTTTGTAATTCACCCAAGATGACACAATCAGTCAATTCTAAAGCCTGGTTTCAAACTCAGGCAATCTGGCACAGATTTCATGCTCTTAATACCATTCTAGTTCCATGCAATTTCTGAATAATAATTTTTGCCATCTGAAATCAGATATTTTTAAAATTTCAAATAGATTCCCCCACCCCTTCATAGCTGAGAAAACTGAGATGGAGAGAGGTTAAGAGACTGTCACAGTACAGTATTTATTTTTATCTACATTCTTAATGTAGTTTTGTCATCCCAGTTTCTACGACATGCAACATCTTTTAATCATATTATAGAGCTTGTGGAATGCAAAGACCTTGTCTTATTTATCTTCACATAAACCTAATTTTAACACTTCTCGTATAGAGTATGACAAATTGTGAAAATGTACACATATTCTTCATCACTGTATCCATACTTACTTGAAATAAGACCTTGACACTCTTCGCATTAAAATGTAGAGACTAACTCTCTATTTATTCTGGCCTTTATGACATTTTTTCCCCAGCAAAATGTGCTAGAAATAGCCTTGTGCCAGCTATAACCTAGGTCTCAAGAATCCTAGCATGCTTAATTTTGCCACCACCTTGTGGCTGAAGACAGGCTGGCCTGCTGGAGGATGAGAGGCCACATGAAGTAATGGCAAGCGATCACATCTGAGGTTATAAACACCAAACATCCCTCAGCTATCCCAATCACTAACTATAGATGCATGAATGGGTCCAACTGAGACTCACTGAGAACTACCACCTGAGTCCAACCCAAATTTCTGACTCACAGAATTGGAAGCTAAATAAATCATTGTTGTGTCAAGCCACTAAAAAGAGAGAAAGAGACTGTTACAGTAAACTAATGTTGGGTGGTGGTTGGAAACCAGGTCTCCTGAGAGTTTACATATTTCTCTCCTTCCACCTCCCCCATCCATAATGCTCTCTCAGGAGACATTTCATCAGAGGAACTATGGCATCCACAGAGATGCACCACTCAGATCTCCCACCAAGAAAAAACATGTTGTTAGCAGCGAAGAGTACGGTTTGCTAAGAACCTCCAGCTAGTCAGTGCCTTTAAAATCCACCTGAACTCTCTAGCTGAAGCCATGATCTTCCGAGACAGCCCTCAGCCAAAGACTCACCTTGGCAGGAGATCTACAACCTGGTCATTTCTGCCCAATGGGAGACTCTTCTAATGGGCAGTCTTTGCCACAGAGCTTCCCATTGGGTTGTTGGAGACTTTGTCAGAGCTGCTTCGTTATCCAAGGTTCTCCCTAGCCAAATCTGCTTCATAACGCTTTTATCTTTCACAGGTATCACCTGTGCAACGTACCTCTTTCTTACCTAATTCTAATTCAGTTTCTGCTTTCCAGGGAGGACCTACCTGGCAGAGGAATAAAATCTACTTCGCTGATACTTCTAACATTGAAGGTGGAGGAAAATAATCAAATTTAGAGGCCAATCATTTGAACAATGTCTTTGCTCCTCTCTCGTCTTTCTTGTATGTGAGGTCTCTCAGTACAGATGATCCCTGACTTAAGATGGCTCGACTTAACAACTTTTTTACTTTACGATGCTGCGAAAGCAATATACGCATTCAGTAGAAACCACACCTCCAGTACCTATACAGCCATTCTCTTTTTAACTTTCAGCATGATATTCAATAAATTACATGAGCTGTTCGGCACTTTGTTATAAAATAGGCTTTGTGTTAGATGATTTTTCCCAGCTATAGGCTAATGAAAGTGAGCACGTTCAAGATAGGCTAGACTAAAGCTATGATGTTCAGTAAGTTAGGTGTATTTAATGCATTTTTCACTTAATGATATTTTCAACTTAAGATGGGTTTATCAGGAAGTAACCCCATAGTAAGGTAAAGAGCATCTGTATTAAGATAAAACGTTCGTGTTTTCAATAGCCTTTTCCATGAAGGTGATTCTCAAGTTAACATTCCCCTTTAAGAAATTCCTAAGACAATCGGCCAGGCATGATGGCTCACACCTGGAATCCCAGCACTTTGAGAGGCCGAGGTGAGCGGATCACTTGAGGTCAGGAGTTCCAGACCAGCCTGGCCAACATGGTGAAACCCCGTGTCTACTAAAAATATAAAAGTTAGTGGATGTGGGGGCACGCGCCTGTAGTCCCAGTTACTTGGGAGACTGAGGCAGGAGAACCTCTTGAACCCAGGAGGCAGAGGTTGCAGTGAGCCAAGATTGTGCCACTGTACTCCAGCCTGGACGACAGAGTGAGAGCCTGTCTCAAAAAAAAAAAAAAAAAAAAAAAAGAAAAGAAAGACAATCAAAAATGTAGTGAATGCAGCCACACAGAAGTGCTTGTTATTTTTAGGTAGGCTCTTTCACTGCCCTGTAATTTTTTCTCACATGCTGCCTGAAATGCCCTAAATAGTCTTCACTCTCTCCTTCAGCTGGCAAGCTTCTCATTGTTTTATGCCAAGCTGAAATGTCACTCTTCTACAAAGCCTTCCTAGAGTTCTTCAGACAAAATTGTCCCATCGCATCACAACCACCATCATGATCATTTCTTTTTTTATTTATTTTTTTCATCATGATCATTATTATCACTATTGACATCGACTGAATATGAATGCCAGGTCTTGGCTTAAAGCTACATGTGAATTATTTATTTGATCCTTACAGCAACACAATGAAGTAGGTAGTATAATTGCATCCATTTCACAGATGAGGCATCAGAGGTACAGAGAGGTTAAAAGTCACATATCTAAAAAGGAATAGGGCTAGGATTCAAACTCAGCCCATCTCTTAAGTACGACGCTATGGAATACGCTGTACCTGAAAACAGCAGGCCATGTTCTATTCTTTTCCTAGACACCTCTTCTTAAGAAGTGAATAACTTGCAGTTAAATCTGATTAATAGTCAACGGGCCTGGCAGGAGAAAGAGTGAGAAGGAAAGACTCTGGTTCTGCCTTTGATAAAGTTAATCCTGAGATTTCCCAGAGCCCTCTTCTCTTCCATTCCCTTTTTTTTCCTCACTCCTCAGTCTCCTCTCCTTTCTAGTCCCTGATTTGCAAAGTGGAAAACTGAGATAGTTTTGACTCCTGGTTTCAAGCTGTTGATGTTATTAGGACCTGTGGATTGGGGAGTGGGGACACACTTACTCCAATTTTTCTCTGTTTAAAGCTTTGGTGTAGGAACAACGTAATTATTTCCTAGTTCTTCCTCCTTGGTGGTGGCCATGTGTGCATCCCAAGATAAGGAGGAAAAAGCATGAGTGTGAACGATGTTGAATTGATAACAATACTGCAAGTGTCAATCTTGGTTTCCCCATCTGTGACCTTGAGCAAGATTCAGAATCTCTATGTATTTATATTTCTTTATCTATAAATGATAACATCTTATTATTTATCAAGTAGAAATAATAATCTCTAACTCACAAAGTAGTTGTGAAAATTAAATGACACGTAGAAATATTCAATAAACAGTAGCTCTTTTTCCCAAGATCATTGTCAAATTTTGCACTTGATATTCAGTCAACTTCATTGTGGTCTCTTGAGCCACATTTGTATAAAATTAGCTTTTTCCGCCGGGCGCGGTGGCTCAAACCTGTAATCCCAGCACTTTGGGAGGCCGAGACGGGCGGATCACGAGGTCAGGAGATCGAGAGCATCCTAACATGGGCTAACACGGTGAAACCCCGTCTCCACTAAAAAATACAAAAAACTAGCCGGGCGAGGTGGCGGGCACCTGTAGTCCCAGCTACCCGGGAGGCTGAGGCAGGAGAATGGCGTAAACCCGGGAGGCGGAGCTTGCAGTGAGCTGAGATCCGGTCACTGCACTCCAGCCTGGGCGACAGAGCGAGACTCCGTCTCAAAAAAAAAAAAAAAGCTTTTTCCATCTTTTATGGGAAAGTTTGTTTTTTTTCTCTATAAGCACACTGTATTTATGTGACTAAATAATAAATAAATATAAAATATATAAATATATAAAATATATATAATAAAAATTATATGCCTCATATAGTTTGGATATGTGTCCCCACCCAAATCTCATGTTGAATTTTAATCCCCAGTATTGGAGGTGGGGACTGGTGGGAGGTAGTTGGATCATGGAGGTGGATTTCTCATGAATGGTCTAGCACCATTCTCTTCATGCTGTGCTTGAGATAGTGAGTGACTTCTCATGAGATCTGGCTGTTTAAAAGTGTAGCACCTTAGGCCAGGCGCAGTGGCTCATGCCTGTAATCCCAGCACTTTGGGAGGCCAAGTCAAGAGGATCACCTGAGGTCGGGAGTTCAAGAGCAGCCTGACTAACATGGAGAAACCCTGTCTCTGCTAAAAATACACAATTAGCCAGGTGTGGTGACACATGTCTGTAATCCCAGCTACTTGGGAGGTGGAGGCAGGAGAATCTCTTGAACCTGGGAAGCGGAGGTTGCAGTGAGTTGAGATGGCACCATTGCACTCCAGCCTGGGAAACAAGAGCAAAACTCTGTCTCAAAAAAAAAAAAAAGAAAACAAAACAAAACAAAAAAAAAACAACAACAAAACAAGTGTAGCACCTTGCGCTTTCTCTCTTTCTTGCTCCTGCTTTTACCATGTGATGTGCCTGGTCCGCCTTTGCCTTCTGCCACGATTGTGAGCTTGCTGAAGCCTCCCCAGGAGCTGAGCGGATGTTGGCACCATGCTTCCTGTAAATCCTGCAGAACCATGAGCCAATTAAACCCCTTTTTTCAATAAATTACTCAGCCTCAGGTATTTCTTTATGGCAATGCAAGAACGACCTAATACAAAGCCATAATCAGTATTCTGTTTTGGACAGACAAAACAAATTATTTGATAAGGAGGTTTATGTGTATTAATAAACCTGACTGGGAGAAATACATCTTATTGGTGAATAGGAGAAATTTTGTTCTAATTCATGATATGATGAGAAGGGATGTTAAAGTTCTAATAAGGCATGGAATGGTAAAATGACTATTAATTGAATGTGACCCTTGGGTAATTTATGCCTGTAAGGAACTAAAGTGTCATGGAAAAATGACTTTTTAAACTGCTATTACATTTATTCACATATCCACTCACTCATCCATGTACTTCTTAATCTATTATTCATCTGTCCTCCATCCATGCATCCATCTTACCACTCATCCATCAATTTATTATCCAGCTATTCATCTATGAATACATCCATCCTTCCTTTCACCCACCCATTCCACTGACCCACTCAAGGTAATAACAATGCAGTGCATGTAAACATATACAAGAAGTGGTCTTTACCATATGGAAACTTTCTATGTATTAGGGGAGAACAGAAGATAAGAGGAAACATTAGCTAAATCACCCCAAGAGTTGTATAATACATCTAGAGAGTTCCCAGCCATGAGAAATTATATCTTAAGGGCGAGAAAGAAAAACTTCTTGGATGGAAGAGACAAAATTTACTTTAGACATTGAAGATTTTTGAAGAATAGGTATAATACCTGTCCTAGTATTTTCAAGCTACTATACAAAATACCTTAAACTAGCTACTATACAAAATACACAACAGAAATTTATATCCCACACTTCCGGAGGCTGGAAAGTTCAAGATCAAGGTGTCTACAGATTTGGTGTCTGGTGACAGCTCATTTTCTCATTCATAGATAACCATCTTCTCACTGTAATTTCACATAGTGGAAGGGGTGAGCAAGTTCTCTGGAGTCTCTTTTAAAATGACACTAATCCCATTCATGAAGGCTCTGCCCTCATGACCCAATCACCTCCCCAAAGTCCCCATTTCCTAATACCATCATGCTAGGGGTTAAAATGTCAACATATAAGGCTATAGCATTCTGCTCCTGGCCCTCAAAATTCATTCCCTTCTCATATGCAAAAATGCATTCATCCTATTCCAATAACCCCCAAAGTATTAACTCATGACAGCATCAACTCACAAGCCTAAGTCTTACCTAAATATAATCTAGGCTGGGCGCAGTGGCTCATACCTGTAATCCCAACACTTTGGGAAGCCGGGCAGGTGGATCACTTAAGGCCAGGAGTTTGAGACCAGCCTGGCCAACATGGCGAAACCCCATCTCTACTAAAAATACAAAAATTAGCCAGGCATGGTGGCACATGCCTGTAACCCCAGTGACTTGGGAAACTGAGACACGAGAATTGCCCCAGGAGGCAGAGGTTGCAATGAACCAAGATCACACCACTGCCTGGGCTACAGAGTAAGACTCTGTCTCAAAACAAACAAACAAACAAAATTAAAACAAACAAAAACCAATATAAATACATAAATATAATCTAAATCAGATATGGGTGAGATTTAAGGTAAATTCCTCTTCAACAGTGAGCCTGTGTTATCAAACAAGTTATGTGCTTCCAAAATACAATGGTGAGATAGGCACAGGACACACATTCCCATTCCAAAACAGGAATAGAAAAGAAGAAAGGAGTAACATGTCCTGAGCGAGTCCAAAACCTTAAGGCTTGAGAATAATCTTCTTTGCCTCAATGCTTTGCCTTCCAGATCCACCAGGGTGAAGGTCCCAACTTACAGACACAATGGAGAAAAAGGCCCATTTTCCCGACACACTGGACTGGAGGTCCTGCCTCTGCAGCTTTGCTGGGCATCAGTTGGACCTGCAAGACTCCAGGAAGCCCTGTTCCCACGGCTTTTTTGGATGCAACACACTTTGTTGCACCCACTCAAGCCATACCTAGGGCAACTGAGGAGGGTGGCAGTAGAGCACAGGGAGCAGAGCCCACAATGTAAGGCAGCAATGGGCAGTGGCAACTCCACGTTTGAAATCATTCTGCCCCACCCCACCTTCTTGCACTCTGGGTCTGTGATGGAAGGCACAGCCCCAATGATCTCTGAAAGGCCTTCAGGGTTATTCTTTCATTGTCTTGGATAACAGGTCATGGCTACTATTTAGATGACAGACTAATCTCCCCATTGTCTTGATGAATAATTCCTAGTTTCTGTTTAGACGGCTGATCTAATCTCCTTGTCAAATTTGGCCATATCCTTCATGTTCTTTCCTGCACAAGTTTTTTCATTTCTTTTAATATGAATAGGCTGAGACATTTCCAAATTTTTAAAATCTACTTCCTTTTTGATTAATAATTCTGTCTTTAAGTTATTTCTCTCTTCTCACATTTTACTATAAGCAGTCAAGAGAAGGCAGGCCACTCCTTCATCACTTTGCTTGGAATTGCCTCAGTCACATATGCAATTTCATTGCTCACAAGTTCTACCTTCTACAAAACACTACAACATGAATGCAATTCAGCTAAGGTGTTTACCACTTTATAACAAGATTTGCCTTTTCTCCAGTTTCCAATAACGTGTTCTGTATTTCCATCTGAAACCATATCAAAATAGCCTCTACTGTCAATATTTCTACCAATATTATGTTTATAACTGTTTAGGTATTTTCTAAGAAGATTGAGGCTCTCTCTACAGCTCTACTCTTTTTTTTTTTTTTTTTTTCCTGATCCCTCAGCAGAATTATCTTTAAAAGTTTGATATGGTTTGGCTGTGTCCCCACCAAAATCTCATCTTGAGTTGTAGCTCCCATAATCTTCACGTGTTGTGGGAGGGACCCAGTGGGAGGTCATTGAATCCTGGGGGTGGGTTTTTCCTATGCCATTCTTGATAGTGAATATATCTCACGAGATCTGATGGTTTTATAAAGGGCAGTTCCCCTGCACATGCTCTCTTGCCTGCCACCATGTAAGACGTGACTTTGCTCATCCTTCATCTTCTGCCATGGTTGTGAGGCCTCCCCAGCCATGTGGAACTGTGAGTCCATTAAACCTCTTTTTCTTTACAAATTACCCAGTCTAAGGTATGTCTTTATTAGCAGTGTGAAAACAAATTAATACAAAGTTCATTCATGGCAATGTTGGCTCTTTCCAGCATGTACCTCAAAACTCTTCCAGCATCTACCCATTACCCAGTTCTAAAACTGCTTTCACATTTTTAGGTATTTATTACAGCAGCAGCCACTTCTTGGTATCAGGGCATGATGGTCTTCTTGATACCATTAATAAGTTAGTTTCTAAAGAAGCTGACCTGAGATACAGATTTGACTGCAAATAATTTATTTGGCAGATAATTTAGGATGTTCTGGTAGGTGAGTAGGGTAGTATGTCAGGGAAGGGAAGGGGCCAACAAAGGCTATATTATCAAGAAAATTTCCCCTGTGAGTAACTAGAATTCAATCACACTGGGAAACTCTGGGAGTCAGTATAAAACAAACAAATGCCTGAGAATTATTCTACTGGAGAGAGAAGGGAGTGGGGGTGTTTATATGTCAGCTTTCATTGGATATTGTTTGAGAACTGTTCCTAGGAAGATGGTAATTTCTTGGCACTTTTGGCCTTCCATGTGCATGGATAGAGAGGGCTTCAGTGGCCACAGAAAATCCTCAGGAAAAGAGATGACATATTGGCAGTTAGAAATTAAGCCCTCCCACTAAAATGGTAAGGCCCAAATAGATATGGGGAGATACAGACAGTGGATGCTATATTAGTAGAGTCTAGAAGAACAGCACTTATAAAAATGCCTGGGGGCAATGCTTTTGTACAAGGGTGAATCAGAGTATCTGGGAGGCATGTATAGTTTTAAAAACCATATTTAATATAACATAATTTTATGTTTATAAAATAGCAATACTTTGGGTTTTTGTCTCTTTGGTTGGTAAATATAGAGACAAGATAGTAAGTTTCAAAAGAGTTCAGCATAAAATTATAACATTGAGACAGATGAGTTTCAGAAGGGTCATTTGAAATGCTCATGTTTGCTTTTGGCTTAAAATGTTTGAGAGGGGTTAAGCCAGATCCCTCATTACAATGTGCTACCTAATGAGGAAAGTATTTGCTAAAGAGGTTCTTCCATTTTGTTTTTCTAACCAAGGGTAAATAAGGTACAGATATATAAACTGAAAAGAAAAGCTGAAATTGGGATCGCCATTTCATCCACATCTTTAGAGCCATATTGAAAATGTATTTCAGCACAGAGAAAAAATGGCCGTTGGCAGAAGCATTTAGCAGAAGATTCAGTTTCTAAATACATTCTCAGCAAAATTAAATGGATTTGCCATGTTCTAATTCAACTTAGTTATGCCCCATGAAATTAAGAAGTTTTCTATAAATTGCATTTTAGAAACCATTAAAAAATCCTCAAGTAATAATTTCTAAAAGAGAAAAACCAAAAGAACTACAGAGAAAGTCACTAAAATCTCATCTGCTGAATTCCATTTTGGGCAACAATATTTTTAATGTTAATCTAAGAGTTCATTCTTCAAACAAAATATACTGATAAAGTCTTAGTTTAGGTGTAAACTTTGATGTGAATATCTCTAGTGAATTAATATCTATAAAGTGATTTGCAAAGCATCCTTGGCTGAGGAGGAGGAAGTTTGCTCTAGCACCTGGGGAAGAGTCAAAAATAGTCTTTTGGCCGGGCGCGGTGGCTCAAGCCTGTAATCTCAGCACTTTGGGAGGCCGAGACGGGCGGATCACGAGTTCAGGAGATCGAGACCATCCTGGCTAACACGGTGAAACCCCGTCTCTACTAAAATACAAAAAAAAAAAAATTAGCCGGGCGAGGTGGCGGGCGCCTGTACTCCCAGCTACTCAGGAGGCTGAGGCAGGAGAATGGCGTGAACCCGGGAGGCGGGGCTTGCAGTGAGCTGAGATCCGGCCACTGCACTCCAGCCTGGGCAACAGAGCTAGACTCTGTCTCAAAAAAAAAAAAAAAAAAAAAATAGTCTTTTGAATATAGGCCTCTAGCTTGATAGCTGAGCTTTCTGGAGAGATGGGCTAATAAGAAAGTCTGAGGAACCCATGGCCAGGTGCAGTGGCTCATGCCTATAATCAGCACTTTGGGAGGCTGAGGCAGGAGGATCACCTAAGGTCAGGAGTTCGAGACCAGCCTGGCCAACATGGTGAAACACCGTCTCTATTAAAAATACGAAAATTAGCCAGGCATGGTGGCAGGTGCCTGTAATCCCAGCTACTCAGGAGGCTGAGGTAGAAGAACTGCTTGAACCCGAGGGGCAGAGGCTGCAGTGAGCTGAGATCGCACCACTGCACTTCAGCCTGAGCAACGGAGCGAGACTCCGTCTCAAAAAAAAAGAAAAGAAAGAAAATCTGAGGAATCCATTTTAGTGAGAAATCCTGAATACACAGGTCACAAGCAGCATTGTACTATATACAGCTCTGCTGAGGACAGTGAATGAAGGCTGCAGGGAACATAATGTAACTTTGGTGACTTGAGAGTTCACAGTTCTGGAGTACCTGGGACATCAGCACTCTCCCAGAGGTGCTGACTGTGGTGATCAGCAGCGCCAAGTAGCAGATACCCTTGAGGGATTTGAGGAGAAGACAATGGGAAGGCTTCTTACAAGCTGCCAGAAAGAGATTTTGCAAAACCAGTGAAATCTGGACTTTTCTTTTTAATATGACCACTTTAGTACTCACAGGCTGGAGAAACTTGGGTTGACAATGAATGAAAACAGTACCAAGTTTAACATGCATCAAAGTTTCATAAGCCTTTACAGATCATAATTACAGAAATCTATGAATGGCTCTTAATAATCACATGGACAGAAAATAGTAAATCCAGATAATATAAATGCAATCAGTTGTGCAGTGTTGTGTCATCTTGATAAATTACCTTTTCCAAAGAGATATTTTAATATATCTATTGTTTGTTCCACTGAGTGCATGCCTGGTTAATGGGGAAACTGTGGATTTGGGGATTAGGAGCCCTGAATTCCAGTGTCCTAATTGGGTCAATGGCTTTATGAAACAGGCAAATTTTGGGTGAAGGATTAATTGATTGCCTCCAATTCATCACCCCACCCCCAGTCAACACCCTTGGCAGGACCTCACTGTGGGCAGAGAGTATTTCCCTGACCCTTAACTTTGGCTTTGGCCATGTGATATACCTTGGCCAATGACATATGAGCAGAAATTACTTCAGTTCCAAGTGTAAGCTTTAAAAGTCCTTGTCCATGTCCACTTGCCCTCTTGTGCCTTCACCATCACCATCAACACCACCATCTAGTTGGCCCACTGGTTCAAGGAAGATGAGAGTCATAGGCAGAAAACCACAGAACTGCCCTAGCCACAAAAGCCTAGATCAGCCAAAACTCAGCTAGTTCAGAGATGCATTAGCTAAATACATGCTTATTGTAAGCTGCTAAAATTGTCTGGTTGTTTGTTACACAGCAATAGCTAACTGATACATCTTGTTATCTTTCTGGACCTCAGTTTCTTTATCTGTAAACTGAACAAGTTTACCATTTAACTTCAGAACTCTTCTAGCTTTAATCTTTTTTTCTAAAACAAATTCCTCTTTATGTATATGTAGCTGAATTTTTAAAAAATCTTTTCTTATAAACCTAAAGCACACTGATTTCAGGAAGTATTATTCTTCTAGCTGGATACATCAGGTCTGTATTTAATGACACCCACTAGGTAGCAGAAAGTCTTTTAACCAAAGCTGAAGAGCAATATAAAATATGCAGAGGTTGAGCCTCAGATAAACAGTATACATTTAATTTCTAGCTTTCAAAGTAAAAGCTTCAGAGTGAACCCCTTATGTCTTTACTGAATGAAAACAAGTAGGTCTCCTAGACAGACAGGTGTGAGGGAAAGGAAGGACAGCATCTTCTAGACTTTTGGGAAGCATTTATATTTTTGGCTTATAGAATTCAAGCCAAAAGTATCCAACCAGGTTTACCTTTGAGGACCAACAATGATTAGCCATCTCTCTGGCAAGATATGTCTATACTCATTTTTATAACAGCTCCTTGACTAATCATATGATTTACATGTGATTTTCTATGTGAAGAATTTCTTCACATAGAAAATAAGAGTATTCAACCTCTTTCAATATGGAAAGTTAACATTCTCCTTTGTTTTTCTTCCTTGTCTTTGCTCCATGAGAAAGATCTACCAAAACCTACTTCACCACTAGCACCACCACTAGTGGAATGCAAACATAGCCCTCTCCTGCTGGGGTTTAGCTCTTCAGACTAATACATTTTAAGATTTGGGGTCATCAAACTTTACTGAGGAAGCAAACGGGCTGGGGGAGGAGAGTGTGTGTGTGTGTGTGTGTGTATGTGCGTGTGCAGATAAACCGGGTGTGGAGTTAAACCCTGGAAAGACTAGGGGAAGGCAGGGCAAGATACATTAGGCTGGAAAATGTCTCCCCCACCCCAAATATATAATGTTTGAATCCCTGGAACCTGTAAATGTTGTTACCCTATATAGAAATAGGATCTTTTCAGATGTGATTAAGCTAAGGATCTTGAGATGGGGAGATTATCCTGAATTATCATGGTGGGCGCTACATGCAGTCATATGGATCCTTATAAGAAAGAGGTAGAGGAAGGTTTGACAGACGCGCAGAGAAGGCGGTGTGGCCACAGAGGCAGAGATTGGAGTGATAAGGCCGCAAGCTAAGGAAGCAGGTAGCCCCCAGAAGCTGAAGGAGGCAAGGAATGGACCCCCTCTAGAGACTCCAGGCAGAGTCTGGCCCTGCTGACACCTTGTTTTCAGTCCAATGAAACTGTCAAGATTCTTAACTTAATCCCATCTGCAAAGATCCTGTTTCCACAGAAAGTAACATTTCTCTCTCTCCTCTCTCTCTTCCTCTCTTTCTCTCTTTCATCTGTCTCTTTCTGTCTTATTTCTCTTTGTGTCTCTCTCTTATTTGCTGCCCAAGCAGATGCCAAACTGAAGGATGAGATAATGGATTCCCCTACTTTTAGGTATGCTAATCTCTTTTAGGTATGCTAATAATTCCATCTCTAGGGATTATTTTATTCCTCTCCTCCCAACACTTCACATGGTTTCCCATGTGGAAGAGAAGAAAACATTTTATAGTTATTTCTTTTTTTTTTTTTTTTTTTTTTTTTTTTGAGACAGAGTCTCACTCTGTCGCCCAGGCTGGAGTGCAGTGGCCGGATCTCAGCTCACTGCAAGCTCCGCCTCCCGGGTTTACACCATTGTGGGGGATTTTTTGTTTTTGTTTTTTGTTTTGAGACAGAGTCTCACTCTGTCATCCAGGCTGGAGTGCAGTGGCTCAATCTCAGCTCACTGCAACTTCTGCCTCCCAGGTTCAAGCAGTTCTCGTGTCTCAGACTCCCAAGTAGCTGGGATTACAGGCATGTGCCACCATGCCAGGCTAATTTTTGTATTTTTAGTAGAGATGGGGTTTTGCCATGTTGGCCAGGCTGGTCTTGAACTCCTCACCTCAAGTGATCCACCACCTGCCTCTGCCTCCCAAAGTGCTGGGATTACAGGTGTGAGCCACCACACCCGGCTAAGTCTTGTTTTCTAAAACAAGATTGAGAATATAGGTATATGTATTCTTCAACTGGCCGAACTTACAATGCCAAGATACATTTACATTTTTTCTTTTTTTTAAAGAATCATTACTCATGTCCTAGCTTAGAGACACTCAGGAGGTATGGTCCAATCCAGCTTTTGTCCATTGTTCCAGTGGCTCTGAACATTGCCCAGAAGCCAATTCAGTTCTGCATGGTTTGTTCAAGGACAATTAGAGTTCAGGCTTATCTTTTTTATCTCCCTAATTGTTAGCAAGCACAAGGAGTCCTGAGGCTGTCCCCAAATCTGGCAGTCTGCTTAATAATCACTCCTCCTCAGCTTCTAAACACTTTTGAGGGAGGAGGAGATCAGTCACTGGCAGAACCAGCTACTGTGTTATGGATTTATTAACTTAACCCCTTCTGAGTGTTCAGATAAACTACAGATGCAAAGAAGACTTTTCAAGGGTTAGAGGAAAGCTCTATAAACTATACATTGTCAACAAAACTCAATCAAATTCACATTCTCATTCTTCTGCTTGTCTTTAAAATCCCAGATTGACTTTTGCAGAATTCACAGTGTCACCCAGGTAATGCTGTTTCTAGATACTTTATTAAGGAGTTGTTAATAAAATAGCATAATGTGATGCTGCTTTGCAAATTCAGCAAGTCTATCACATAAAAGGGAAGCCCTCCCCCAAACGCACATACAGCTGTTCTGGGGAAAGGGGTGTGTGTGTGTGTGTGTGTGTGTGTGTGTGTGTGTGTGTGTGTGTATTTCTTGGCCCAACTCATTTCTCCTGTCCACTCCCTTTTGGTCATGCACCTGCAATTTGATCCTGCACTGTAATAACTCAATTTTGCTTAATCTGATTACACTTGACTAAAAATGAAAAGCAGAATCTATATGATATATTGAAGGATTTGTAAGGAAAAACTGTTTATCCTTCTAGCAGATTGTAACAGTTTAATGCAGGGTTTCTTAGCCTTGTCACTGTTGATATTTTGGCTGCATAATTCTTTGTTGTTGGGGGCAATGTCTTGTGTATTTTAGGATGTTTAGCGTCATTCCTAACTTCTACCCACTAGATGCACAAATGTGCCAGTAGTACCTCTTCCCCTCATTTGGGACAGACATAAATGTCCCCAGATACTGGCAAATGTTTCTGGGGCGGGGTCTTGGCAGTGGAGAACCACTAGTTTAAATTGTAAATTCATTTTTTAAAAGATTCTCAGAGCAGTCCAAGAGAGACTGTGTTGAAAATGTGTATTAGAAAATTTGGTAGCCAGCCTCCAAGAGAGCACTCAATGATCCTGCTCCCTGGTATTCATGCCTTTATATAAGCCTACCCACCAACTGAATAGGGCTGGCCTATGTAACCAATAGAACACTGTGGAACTGACACAGTGTGATTTTCTTCAAGCTAGGTCAAAATGCCACAACCTGATGGGTTCATCTTGACTGCTGATCCCCACCACCAAAAACAATGTGAACAGCAGGTGTTGTAGCAAACAAAGTGTTTAATAATCACAGAACTGGCCAACTGGGGAGAACGGGGAGAAATTTCTCAAACTTGTCTCCCTGAGAATTCAAAGGCAGGGTTTTTAAGTGTATTTTGGTGGGCAGCGGGGTGGGGAGCTGGAAAAACTGATTGGCTGGAGATGAAATCACAAGGGCATCTAAAATTGTCTTCATGCAGCTCAGTCAGTTCCCAGGAGTGGAAGTCCAGGACCAAGTAGTGTCTCTTGGTGTGTTGAAATGCTAAGTCTGAAAAATATCTCAAAGACCAGTTCTTTCGGTTTCACAAGAGTGATGTTATCTGTAGGGGTAGCTGAGTAAATCACAAATCTTGCAACCCCTGGTTACATAACTCTGGGAAACATGCTAAATGACGGCAGGTCATTTTTTAACTATGTCTATTCTTTAGCAAAGTTGAAGCCTCTACTATAATTTTAACCTTGCCTTATGAATGCGTGTGTTAGGCCATTCTTGCATTGCTATAAAGAAATACCTGAGACTGGGTAATTTATGTTAAAAAGAGGTTTAATTGGCTCATGGTTCTGCAGGCTGTACAAGAAGCATAGCAGCATCTGCTTCTGAGGAGGCCCCTGGAAGCTTACAATCATGGCACAAGGCCAAGCTGGAGCTTGTATGTCACATGGGGAAAGCAGAAGCAAAAGAGAAAGAGAGAGGAGTTGCCTCACACTTTTAAAAAACCAGATCTTGGCCAGGTGCAGTGGCTCACGCCTGTAATCCCAGCACTTTGGGAGGCCGAGACGGGTGGATCACCTGAAGTCAGGAGTTTGAGACCAGCCTGGCCAACATGTTGAAATCCCATCTCTACTAAAAATACAAAAATTAGCTGGGCATGGTAGCAGGTGCCTGTAATCACAGCTACTTGGGAGGTTGAGGCAGGAGAATTGCTTGAACCTGGGAGGTGGAGGTTGCAGTGAGCCAAGATGGCGCCATTGTACTTCACAGGAAAAAAAAAAAAAAAAAAAAAAAAAAACCAGATCTTGTAAGAACTCACTCATTATCATGAGAACACCACCAATAGGATGGTACTACACCATTTATGAGGGATACACCCCATGATCCAGTCACCTCCCACAAGGTCCCACTTCCAACATTGGGGATCACAATTCAACATGGATTTGAGCAAGGACACAAATCCCAACTGTATCAGTGTGGCTTCAAGCTCTGGACAAAGAGGGAGTCAATTTCCCTTGCCTCAATGTTTAACTATACACTAAATTCTTCTCATAATTATCTTGTCTGTGCTAGAATAAGCAAAACAACAATTTAGCTTGTGAGGTTAGAAGCAAGATGAAGTCAGTCATGTTAGATTTCTCTCATTATGTACAATTCTGCAAAAGGGTTTCAATAAGACCACTGATATTTTAGATTACTTACTCTAAGGGGAAACTAGCTGCCATGTCATAAGGACACTCACAAGCCCTGTGGATAGGTTCACATGGCAAGAGCCTCATGAGATCCATGTTGGATGTGGATCTTCCAGCTCCTGTCAAGCTATGAGATGACTACAGCCCTGGATGACTTCTTAACTACTACTTCATCAGGGGCCCAAAGCCAGAAACACCCATCAAGCCACCCTTGAATTCCTGATGTACTAAAATTGCATATTGTTTGTTATAGTTTACTATTTTTTAAGCCTCTAAGTTTGGGGGTAATTTGTTATATAGCAATAGATAACTAATAGAACTTAGAACAAATATCAGTTTTGAGCAAAGAAAATGTTTGTCTATCCAATATTTGTTTAATCAGAGAGACACCCTTTGTTACTTTTGTTATTAAAATCTTAAGGGTAGAGTACTATGGATCATAGCATAACTAACAGAAGGAAGACAGAAGTAGGTCAAGAGATAAAGCTAGAGTTTTTGTTAGGAAGAAACAGAAAGTTTCCTTTGATTGGCTAATATCCCTAATTCCTAAAATAATGGGATTAAGCAAATAAACACTTAATTTACTGGATAAATGCTTGTTTTATCTTTGTAAATGTTGGATTTCATTTATTAATAAATTGGGTTCCATTTAGAATATCTTTGTAGGTCATTACAACATTAGTCCTTGTTTAAAAATGTGAAATAATCACAGTTTGTGTGACATCTATACATGCAGTTTATATAACCATGCAATTGCCAGATTATTTGTCCATTGATGTTTCTTAAAATGGTGCATAAACTGGCCCTCTCACATAGGAATAAATTTGAGGGATAGAATTTCCTTACTGCTAAAATTTCCTTGCCCACAAAATAATTTTCTCAAACCATTAAAGAATGATGAGCAATTAATGGATAAACAAATCATGGTATATTCATATGATGAAATACTACTCAGTGATAAACAGGAATGAACTGTTGCTACACATAAGATCTGTGAATATCAAAATAATTATGCTGAGTGAAAGAGGCCAGACAAAAAGAGTGCATACTTTATGATTTGATGGGCACAAATTCTAGAAAATGGAAACCAATCTGTAATATCAGAAAGCAAGTCAATGGTTGTCTAGGAATGGGGGTAGAGAGGGGCAGGAAGGAGTCATTATAAGTGCATAAAAACGCTTTTTGACGGTGATGGATATGTTCGTTATCTTAATTATAGTGATGACTTCATAAATGTATACATGTCAAAACCTATCAACTTGTACGCTTTAAATATGTACAGTTTATTGTATGTCAATGTTACCTTGAAAAACTGTTTTAAAAGTGATGGATGACATACCATGTCATAAAAAATGAATGGTGGCATAATCATACAGAAAAAGCAAAGAAATAGAACATAGACAAAAGTAGTTATCCTGTCATCTGAATTCCTAAAAATCTTATTCAGTTGCCCAAAACAAACAAAAAATGCTGGACTCCATGTGAGCTTAAGTTTGCTGTTCTGCAATTCAGCGGTTCTATTCAAAGATATTGGGGAACAAGTAAGACTGTAGGGTTCCCAGACACAAGACAGATTGCTTTCACTGCAGCAGTGCTTGCACACCCCTCCCCCAACTCCAGGCAACACAGCTTGCAGCAATGAAAGTGACTTCTTTCTTCTTCTTGAGGAGAGGAGAGAGATGATTAAAGGGAACTTTGTCTTACATCTTGGATACCAGCTTAGTCACAACAGGATAGAGCACCAGGCAGATTCATGACGCCCCCATCCCAGGTCCTGGCTCATGGAAAACATTTCTACACATACCCTGGGCCAAAAGGAAACATGCTACCTTGAAAGGAAGTACTCAGTCCTCGCAGTATTCATGACCTGCTGACTGAAGAGCGTGAATAACCAACAGTACTACCCAAATAGTATGCCATGGGCCTTGGGTGAGAGACTCTCAAATGTGTTGACTTCAGGTACCACCTGAAGTACAGTGGAGTAGAGCACCAAGAAGGCACTTGGGGTCCCTGAGTCTAGGCCTAGGCTCTTGGACAGCATTTTTAGACATGCCCTGGGCCAGAGAGGAGCCCACTTCCTTGAAGGGTGAGTCCCAGGGCCATATTCACAAGCTGACTGAGGAGCCCTTAAGTGAACATCAGTAGTGGCCTGACAGAACTCTCTGTGGGCTGGTGGTGGTAGCCATGGAGACAGGATCCTCTGCCTATGGAAAGGGGAGGAAAGAGTGGGAAGGACAATAGCCATACACACACACACACACACACACACACACACAAATACCTAGGAATTAGCCAAAGAAGTGAAATATCTCTATAATGAAAACTATAAAACACTGATGGAAGAAATTGAAGAAGAAACCAAAAAATGGAAAGATATTTCATGTTCATGGATTGGAAGAATCAACATTGTTAAAATGTCCATACTATTCAAAGCAATCTACCAGATTCAATGCATACCCTGTCAAAATGCCAATGTCATTATTCACAGAAATAGAAAAAACAATCCTAAAATGTAAGTGGAATCACATAATTTTAGAATAGCCAAAGCTGGCTGGGCACAGTGGCTCATGCCTGTAATCCTAGCACTTTGGGAGGCTGAAGTGGGAGGATCACGAGGTCAGGAAATCGAGACCATCCTGGCTAACACAGTGAAACCCTGTCTCCACTAAAAATACAAAAAATTAGCTGGGCATGGTGGCACGTGTCTGTAATCCCTACTACTTGGGAGGCTGAGAAGAGAATCACTTGAACCCGGGAAGCAGAGGTTGCAGTGAGCCAAGATCGCACCATTGCTCTCCAGCCTGGTGAGAGAGTGAGACTCTGTCTCAAAAAAAAAAAAAAAAAAGAAAGAAAGAAAAAGAAAAGAAAAAAAGAATAGCCAAAGCTATCGTAAGCGAAAATAACAAACCTGGAGGAATCACATTATCTGACTTCAAACTATACTACAGAGCTACAGTAACCAAAACAGCATGGTACTGGCATAAAAACAGACACATAGACTAATGAAACAGAATAGAGAACCTGGAAGCAAATTCACACACCTACAATGAACTCATTTTTGACAAAGGTGCCAAGAACACACACTGGGGAAAGAACCAGTCTCTTCAATGAATTGTGCTGGGAAAACTGGATGTCCATATGCAGAAGAATGAAACTTGATCCCTATCTCTCACCATATACAAAAATCAAATCAATATGGATTAAAAAATTAAATCACAGACCTCAAATTATGCAACTACTACAAAAGAATTGGGGAAACTCTCCAGGACATTTGTCTGGGCAAAAATTTCTTGTGCAATAACCCACAAGCACAAGAAGCCAAAGCAAAAATGGACAAATGGGATAGCATCAAATTAGAAAGCTTCTTCACAGCAAAGGAAACAATCAACGAAGCCAAGAGACAACACACAAAATGGGAGAAAATATTTGCAAACTACCCATCTGACAAGGGATTAATAACCAGAATATATAAGGAGCTCAAACGACTCTAAAGGAAAAAAAATCTAATGATCCCATCAAAAAAGGAGCAAAACATTTGAATAGACATTTCTCAAAAGAAGACATACAAATGGCAAACGAGTATATGGAAAGGTGCTCAACATCACTGATCATCAAAGAAATGCAAATCAAACCTATAATATCTCACCCCAGTTAAAATGGCTTATATCCAAAAGACTGTCGATAACAAATGCTGACAAGGATATGGATAAAAGGGAACACTTGCACACTGTTGGTGGGAATGTAAATTAGTAAAATCACCATGAAGAACAGTTTGGAGGTTCCTCAAGAAACTAAAAATAGAGCTACCATATGACCCAGCAATCCCACTGCTGGATATATACCCAAAAGAAAGGAAGCCCAGTATATAGAAGAGATATCTGCACTCCCATGTTTGTTGCAGCACTGTTCACAATAGGCAAGATTTGGAAGCAACCTAAGTGTCCATCAACAGATGAATGGATAAAGAAATTTTGGTGCTTATACAAAATGGAGTACTGTTAAGCCATAGAAAAGAATGAGATCCTGTCATTTGCAACAACACGGATGGAACTGGAGATTATTACGTTAAGTGAAATAAGCTAGGCACAGAAAGACAAACATTACATGTTATCACTTATTTGTGGGATCTAAAAATCAAAACAATTGACCTCATGAAGATAGAGAATAGAAGGATGGTTACCAGAGGCTGAGAATGGTAGTGAGGAAGGGGAAGGAGGCAGGGCTGGTTAATGGGTACAAAAAAAATAGTTAGAAAGAATGAATAAGACCTAGATTTGACAGCACAACAGAGGGACTAGCATCAATAATAATTTAATTGTACAGTTTAAAATAACTAAAAGTATAACTGGATTGTTTGTAACACAAAGGATAAATATTTGAGGGGATGGATACCCCATTTTCTATGATGTGATTATTATGTATAAAGTATTTCATATATCCCATGAATATATACACCTACTATGTACCCCAAATTTTTTTGAAACACAGATTGCTTTCTTGATTTCTTTTTCAACTAGTTTGTCAGTATATAGAAACACTACTGATTTTTGCTGATTTTGTGTCCTTCAACTTTACTGAATTTGTTTATCAGTTGTAAGAGGTTTTTGGTGGAATCTTTAGGTTTTTCTATCTATAAGATCATGTCATCTGCAACCAGGACAATTTGACTTCTTCCTTTCCAACTTGTATATCCTTTATTTCTTCCTTTTGCCTAATACCTCATACTTCAATTCTCAGCGCCTCAGTGAACTTTTCCTTCCTCTACTCTTAATACAATCTCTTGGTAATTCTCCACAAGACTAGCTGTGGAGTAGGAGTGGTCTTTCTTGCACCTCTCTTTCATTTTTCCCCTCAAAATAAGGACAAACACTTTTCTGCTGATTTCAAAGATTTTGCTACTACTCATATGGAGAAACAGGCAGAAAATAGCAAATATGAGAAAGTTATGAAGTTTCAGGGTCATGCTAAGCGCTTATAGTCATGACTCTGTGTTTCTTTTCCCAAATCTCTTCTGAGATGGTGGCTGAGAACCCCTTAGTATTTTCTCTGTTTTTATTGGTAAAGTCAGGACACCAATCCTCCTCCTATGCCCATTTACACCTTTTCCCAGTTCTCTCCAAAGTAAAAAACTGTATTGACTCTTTCCTATATCAAGAACCCTCTTCAAAGCCTATAGGGATTAAAAACCAGTCAGGACAGTATAATTTTGTTAATTTGGGTCAGGGTTTCAGTGTGAATAGTGTAGTTGAGCAGGACTATCTTCTGCTATTATGGTATCTCTCTCCATGAGATTATGTTGTCAGGGTTCTGCATCAGTTAGCTATTTGACATACTAATGCTACATAACATGCCACTTCAAAACCTACTGCTGTACAATAACATGTGTTTCTCCCTCATGTGGTATCCTGGGATTAGCTAGAGTTTGGCTGATCTCGCCTGGGCTTAGCTCCAATGTGTGGATTTAGTTCAACTTTGCTCCACACATCTCTCATCCTCCTTAGACCAGCAGCTTACCTTAGGTGCGCTCTTGTCATGGTGCTAGCAAAAATGCCATAGGTCAGAAACACATTATATCTCTTAAGACCTAGACTCAGAACTGGTACCCTCTCACTTCTGCTCACATCCCATTGGCCAAAGCAAGTCATATGGCAAAGCCTAACATCAATGGGGAAGGTAGGTATACTCCTCCCAAGAAGTTTTTGGGAGGTGGAGTAGGAAGGAATGAATACATGCTGAACAATAGTCTGATCTACAGGTTGTTTTTCACTTTTCTTTTCATCTTTTCCTATACATTTATTATTCTTATACTGCTGTAGAAAAATATAAACTTATGTTTCACAATTTGCAAGCATGACTTATGTTTCACTATTTACAAAGTTGATTTCGTGCACTACAAGGCTTCACTCTCTAACACTTTTCTGACACGTACACTATTTTTTCCTTGGGCTTATCAGGCTATTATAGCAAAACATTATGGGGTATGGGGTGAGGTTTATACCATGGAGATGATGTCAATTGGGAATGTATTCAACAGTAAATAACGTGAAACTCAACTTACAGTTGCTGGAACAAATAGGAATTTATTTTTCTCACATGATGAGCAATTCGAAGGCAGACAAGCTTGGGCTGGTAATATTATCAAAAGACTCAGTTATTTCTCTTCTTCTGATCCGTGATTTTTAGTGTACTGGCTTTTGTCTTCATGGTTGTAAGAAGGCTAGTGCAGCTTCATATGTCAAGTCTACATTCAAGACAAAAAAAGAGCAGAGGACCATGACAGCTGACACAGTCTCCCCTTGTGTTCAGAAAGAAAACCTTTCCCAGAACCACCCTCAATAGATGTCCATTTGTATCTCATTAGAAAATAAGGTTGTCAGCATTATAGCCTTTATAGCAAAAGGAGGGCTGAAGGCTGTTGGAAGGGAATGTTGAGACAACCTACAGTATGTACCACAGGGAACACACTCGTCCCTTGTACCCAACCCCTCTCCCTCTAAGTAATGCTTACCTCTAAGTATCTATCTATTTGTAACAAGTACAAAATGTACAACACATGGATACTCTCTGACTAAAAGATAATCCTGTCCCTGGACCTCTTTTCCACTTAGGAACATGCCCCTCTGTGTTTTTCATCAGGCCACATGGAAATTGATCCTGAGTTTTATGAATTGATTTACACATTTTATGTTCTCAAGTAATGCTATAATGTTTACTGATTTGGAAAATATCAGGAAAGGCTATTATTTTAAGGTTGTGTCCTTGAGCAAGTTACTTAACGACTCTGGGCTTCAGCTTCATTACCTAAAAAAAATGAACTTATAAAAAAAAAAACTATCTTGCAAGGTTGCTGTGAAGATAAGAAATCATACTTGAAAAAAGCTTCATATTTTGCCTAGCATTTAAGAGTTGAGTTTTGTTACTAGCAGCTGAATGCATTCCTAATTGGTGAACTCACTATGTATTAAGCTTCACTACCTCCCACAATCTTTCAGTGAATTACGCTGATGAACCAAAGGAGTAAAATGTACTAATCAAAAAAGGAATGCATTGTGAAGCCTTATAATCAGTAGCTGACGTCATTACCATTATTGTTCTAAGGTACTTGAACTCATTCTGATTAAATAGTTCATCCTCCTTTTCTTTGCCGTTTCAGCGCATGATAAGGCTACCAGTAATATGTCAAGAATCTGCACCCAGCATTGCCTTTATCTGACTGCCAACTCTGCATCACCATCATGTACCAGCCCTCTATAATGGTCAGATGGTAAGTGGAGGTGGGTGGGTAGGGGATTGGGGGGGCTACTTTTTAAAGTATGAAGAAGAAACGTAGAGGAATATAAGAATATCTTGCTTGAAACATAATCTCTAGGCCTGGGAGAAATTGCCTTCGTCCTTCTTTCCTGTCCCCACATCACCAAAGCTCCACCCTGCTCCTCCTTAGGGCAGGGATAGAGCATTAGAAGAGAGCAGGAGTTTCCAGCTGTGCCACTCCTTTCTAGAGACAAAAGCATTTGCTTTTTTCTTCCTGTTTCTCAAATTCACTGGCTACAGCACTTACACATTTGTTATTCTCCACTCACTGCTCTAATTAAAATTCAGGTCCAACCACTCAACTGAAAAGTTAACTAGATTAAGAAATAATTAGACTATCCAGTCATTAATTGCACCTAACATTAACCCAGATGAATAGACACATGACCTGCTCCAAACTCATTGGTAGGTTGACTGTTAATGTTGAATTTCTGTCAGTTTCACACACCAGAAGTAATCATAGGTTGTCTCCCTTTATCTACCAAAAATTAAACCCTGTGATTTGCAGGGTGAAGAGAAGGCAACCATCAAAATTATAAAAAGGAAGTATTTCTTTCTTACGTTAATACTTAGTGATTGTTTTAAATGCAACAGAGTTTAACTGTAATAACAATTCTTAAGTCAAAAGTATCATGTAAAATTTTTCATTCTGTATACAACTTCATGTTTAGATTAATTTTCATAATCTCAATAGTGGGAATGTGGATACTTGTTTTGCTCTCTCGCCAACTGATGAGTATAAAGAAAAGGATGGTGGTTGTGGTAGCAGTGGGGTCTTTTAAGTGTCATTAGCACCTAAGTAGGAGAGAGGACAATTGCAACACTTCAGAAAAGTTTGCCTTGACCCTGAATTTGCTTAAATCATTATAGAAGAGCAGGGCTGGAAGTTGCTTTAACAATCATCCCTCATTATACAGACAGTGGCTTGTTTGTTTGTTTCATTTGGTGTTTGTGTGTTTGTGTACAACATATGGCAGAAACTCCTTGATGTGTGTTGCACCTGCACCAACAGATCTTGTGCAATAGGGATGCCTATATAGAGGTGATTTGCACAAATTGGCCCTAAAAAGGTAACATGGACATATGTCCCATTCCACAAGCAGGGATATGCTTTAATGACAATTACCTTGTAAAGGGTATAAAACATTGCTATAACATCATACTAATATTTTATATAAAATCCTTTCCTGAGAGCAATGTTGGATAGAGGAGGGTCAAGGGAGCATGAGAGTGTTGGGTACATAGTGAAATGGGAAGTGAATAGAGGAGGAAAAGGATCAGAGACTAGAGACTGGGGAAAGATCAGGCCAAAGAAACCATGTTACCGCTGAGCCTGGGAGTTCCTGAATCCTAATGGAGTATAAATATCCTTGAGATTAAACCAATGGCTCTCAAAATGTAGTTTTCATACCAGCAGTAACAGCATCACCAAAGAGCTTCTTTGGGCCCCACCCCACAGCTACTGAATTATAAACAACCCCTGCAGGTGATGCTTATGTGCAGTGAAGTTTGTGTAAGTAAAGAAAAACAATTTTCTCCTGCACCCTTCATGAGTTCTTAGTTGGAACTCCTTGTAACAAAGGACAGATTGACAAGAGAAAAACAAAGACGTTTAATAACATGTATACCTTCTGTGTACATGGGAGAAAACCCAGAGAAATGAGTAAATCTCTAGAGTATATCTCAAGGGGTTGTCTTAGACTTCAGGCTTAAACATGATCCTGTGCTGAAACAAAGAAAAAGAAGTGTGGAGAAAGCCCTGTTATGAAAAGCATTTTAAACAAGTGTAAGGTTTGTTACGCAAATTTTAAGTTGATGCTTTCTCCATGACAAGAGTTCCTAGTGATTTACTCATCCTTCTCTTCCTGGTGCAAAGGGAAACACCCTTACAAATGCTGATCTCCTTTATAGATGTAAATTTCTCTTTCGAAAGTGTAACTTCTACTCTGCTGTCAAAGCATCTCCTGTGTCCGCTGTTTTCAAAGACACGTATTTGGGGTGGCACATTCTGGTCTCCTACAGTCATATTTTGGGGTAGCATGTCCTGAACCCCATCATTTGACAGCTACCACTGCATTTAATATTATTGACGACGTCTACCTGGATGTGAATGAGTTCCCATTAGACCATGGTCATCTCAAAGGCAGTGAGCAGAGATCACCAATGCATCTCCAACCCCTAGGAGATTGGCAGAGAGCCGCTAAGTATCTATTGCTTGAATCAATCCATTATTCTTGTTTGAGAATAGGAAAGTCTCTTTCCTGATAGCAAAGTTTAATATGGTGATACCAAGTTGTAGGGAATAAGGGAGAAGGAAGTACTAATAATGGGTGTGTAAGAATACCGATTTCACACTTTGGCCCAGCATTGTTCCTTCCTGCTTACAAAATAAATCACACTCAGGTATATCACTTTAAAGGTAGATTCCAAGTTTTACAGAAATAATTTTAAGATCCTCTCTTCTTTCTGTTTTCCACTTGGGCAACAGGTAAAAACAGCAATCCATATGACTCATTATCTGTCATGAAGTTAGGGAGTAACATTTCAGATTTAATACCGTTTATATAGAAGGAATATTCTGGTCATAGTGTTGGAATGCAGAACAATACTCAGAAGTATGGTGCTTTGGAATGCTGAGCATTTTGAATTGAAATTGGAAGGCCTTAGAAGCTGCCTCAGAATTAAGGATATCTAGGTTACCTTGTTTCTTTCCCCCTCCAAGGGCATAAAGGGACTCTTTCTGGAATTTCTTTACCTAACTAAGGCAACTTTTTTCCAAAAGAAGTGTAATTATCTTTTTTTTTTTTTTTTTTTTTTTTGAGATGGAGTCTCGCTGTGTCTCCCAGGCTGGAGTGCAGTGGCATGATCTCGGCTCACTGCAAGCTCCGCCTCCCGGGTTCATGCCATTCTCCCGCCTCAGCCTCCCAAGTAGCTGAGACTACAGGTGCCCGCCACCACGCCCGGCTAGTTTTTTGTATTTTTAGTAGAGACGGGGTTTCACCATGTTAGCCAGGATAGTCTCGATCTCCTGACCTTGTGATCCGCCCGTCTCGGCCTCCCAAAGTGCTGGGATTACAGGCTTGAGCCACCGCGCCTGGCCTAGAAGTGTAATTATCTTAAGGACAGCACCCCAGCCTTCCCGCACCACCCCGGGGATTTTATCAAATAACAAAGAAAGAAGGAAAGATTAACCACCGGAGAAGAGAAAAGACTAAAAGTCATCACCATACCCCGATAGACTTCATCTATTCTTCCAAAGGCAGCTCTAAGAGATTACCTGGGAGACTTTATCTACATAATAAGATGACTTTTGTTCACAGTGAAGTTCTGTCCCTCATCTTCCTGCAATTTATCTCCACTTCCCCCAAAGCTCAGTAGAACTTTGTCCCAGGCCAATTGTCTGTTCTTTGGTTTCATGCATTTCCCCTAAAAATCATTTACCATCCCTCAAAATTACATACATCCTGCATTTCCCCTCTCTGTTATGGAGAGAGTATTTAAGCCTCAACAATCTGGCCCTTCTTTGAGTTTCATATTTGTGGGACATCCATGCTTACACACATTATTAAATTTTATATGCCTTTTTCTCCTATTAGCCTGCCTACTGTCAGTTCATTCCAGAAAACTTTCAGTGGATAGAGGGGAAGGTTGGCGTTCATCTCTCCTACAGAAAATATTAAGTTATATGGGGAACAATAATTCTGCCTGACAGCATTTTGAAATAAGTATTTTCCCAAGAAAGTATTTGCTTTAGGCTGGGTGTGGTGGCTCATGCCTGTAATCCCAGCACTTTGGGAGGCTGAGGCAGGCAGATCACTTGAGGTCGGGAGTTCGAGACCAGCCTAACCAACATGGCAAAACCCTGTCTCTACTAAAAATACAAAATAATTAGCCAAGTGTGGTGGCACACACCTGTAATCCCAGCTACTAGGGAGGCTGAGGCAGGAAAAAGTATACTTGTGAGCATTATTTGCCTCTTTTCCTCCTACCCCAAGATCTTGCTCAAAGTGGGTGTTTATGTTTTTTAAATGGATGGATGGACGAACCACAGGGAACTTCCACTTATCTCCTGTGTAGACAGAAATTGACGACCCCATGTTGCAGGCATCTCATAATAGTCTTGGAACTAAAGAATACTCAAGTTGAGAAGCCCCCTTCTTGCCTCCCCTCCCTTACTTTTACCTTCTTGAGTAAATTGTCAGTCCTTGCACAAGCCATGTAGCATCCCAAGACTTAACTGCTTGTCTGAGGCAGAAAAAATCAACCTGATGAAAGTTTATAGACAATGGGGACTGAAAGAAAGGAACTGCTGCACTCCCCACCCAGGATTATAATGAGCTGATGTCCACAAAAGAGTTTCTGAACTGTAAAATACCATGATCACAATAGTCATCATTATTAAAAGTATTTGTTCGTTGGTATGAGATAACTATTTTAGAATTCTATTTTCTGAGCAGAGGAAATAAGGCTGGAAGATTAGAAGCTTCTGCTCATTGACACTGATGATGCATGAAGTCTTTTCTGTGGCTCTGGGACTTTTGTGCATAGCCTTTCACAATACATTGTTTTCCTTGCATCTTCATTCTCCAAAGGTGAACTGAGAACTTTGTAGATTCTGGGCACTGTGTCAAGTGCAAGGATTAAAATGTAACTAAGCCGGGATCCCTGCCCTTCAAAAGTCATAGTCTTCAGAATTTAACTGCTGTCTCACTTAACAGAAGTTTGAAAACCCATGTAACCTCTTTACCCATTTTTAAGTCGACATCTCAAGATTTTCATCATAAACTTAAATAATTATAAACAATAGAATTACCAATGCAGTATGAATATGTATGTTTGCAAATAAAACAGACACATCATTCATTTAAAAGTGTCCAATAGAATCTAAATACCATTTAGATATTTATGATTCATTTTCTTAAATATATAGAAAGAAACTTTATGTTTCTTCTCATCATCAATCTCATATTTCATTCCACTTCTCCCATAGAATTTTATCCTAATGAAATTGTTTTTTGTGCTTGAAGACTTGCTGGTCACCCTATAACACCCATACACACACACACACACACACACACACATACACACACACACACATACACACACACACACACACACACACAAAACAACTTTTTTTCACATGACTATTCAGCTTAACTTTCTTAACAAAGTGTAGCTTGATCATGGACTGTTGGGTTCAAATCCTAGCTGTACTGTGTAATAGTTCTGTCCATGGGTTAACTTCATTTTCCTCTTCCATAATACTGGGAAATTAACATTACATATTTTGTAGGGTTGTTGCAAGGATTAAATGAATCAATATATGAAAATATTGACTCCAGTGCCTAGCATGTAGTAATCATTTAATAAATAATGGTAAATTATTAATCTACCATGCAAAATACCTCTTCATTCACAATATAAGAGAGTCACCTTGTACAACATTTTCTTCCATATATGATATATCCATGATATTTTGTCCAACCTTGCTTTTTTATGCCTAAAGCTGTGAAGGCCTAGGGAAAGCTTCTCCTCTGAACTCTAAAGGATCACTGAAAATGAACTGACAATATACAGATTAACAGGAGAAGGATCACTGAAAATGAACTGACAATATACAGATTAACAGGAGAAAAGGACATACAAATGTATTAACGTGTATAAGCACGAGGCAGTTGCAAGGGAATGATTACTCAATAACTCAATGAAGTCCAGATGCCTATATACCCTTTTTTACGGGGAAAGGGAGATGGGAGGAATATGGCTATTTTGAGGGGTAGTAAATAATTATTAGGGGGAATGAATGGACCCATTGCTCAGACAATGGTTAGTAAATAATTATCTTTGGAAAATTGAACCTGAGAACAGACGATAGTTTCAGACAAAGTTTTTCTGGGCTTTAGGTGTGGTGTTTAATTTTCAGTCTCTTCCTCTGTGATTTGAATTTCAAGTTCTCTGGTTAATGAAATTTCAGGCAGGAGATTGGGGTAATTGTGTTCCTCTTTGGCAGTCAGCTTTCCAAGTAGATAACAGAACTTCTGAGAACAGCTTCATCTTATGCTTTGAGAGAAACAGAGGATTGAGATGGGGGCGTGGGGGGAGGGGTGTCAGAGAGCAGAGAGATCTTGAGGCTGCTTTTGTAGTTCACATGACAAAGTGCCATTTGTTGGGGAATTGTTTTCTGAGCCCCAAGAAGCCCTTAACACAGATTACCAGTTTGCCAGGGATTCTTTTTCCAAAAGTACCTCAAATTGATGGACAAGTAATTTGCTACTTTCCTCCTATCTGCCCATTGCCAGAACAAACTTCCAAAGTACTTCATGTAAAAACACTAGCAACTATAGCTTTCAGGTCATTCTAAGACACTATGAGGAAATGATAAACTAGCATACACATGTTTTTCCCCACATGGTTAGTTGTAAATCACACAGTAGCTTTAATTTACCTTAAGATGATTAATAGTTAAACCTTACTCAAAAGTCACCTCCAGTATGATCAATGCATGCTATTTTCTGGTCATCCTATCAGCTTAGGGTAACTTTTTTTCAACTTTTATGTTAGATTCAGGGGGTACATGTGCAGGTTTGTTACTGGGTATATTATGTGATGCTGAGGTTTGGGATATGAATGATCCTGTCACCCAGGTTCTGAGCATAATATCCACCAGTTAGTTTTTCAACCTTCGCCCCTCTCCCCACCTCCCCTCTCTAGTTCCCCGTTTCTATTGTTCCCGTCTTTATGTCCATGTGTACGTATTGTTTAGCTCCCACTTTTAAGTGAGAATATGTGGTATTTGGTTTTCCGTTCATACATTAATTCACTTAAGATAATGGCCTCCACTTGCATCCATGTTGCCGCAAAGGACATGACCTTATTATTTTTATGGCTGCATAGTATTATATGGTGTATATAAACCACATTTTCTTTATCCAATCCACCATTAATGGGAACCTACTTGATTCCATGGCTTTGCTATTGTGAATAGTGCTGTGATGAAGATGGTAGTGCATGTGTCTTTTGGGTAGAAGAATTTGTTTTCTTTTAGATATATACCAGTAATAGGGTTTCCATGACGAATGGTAGTTCTGTTGTAAGTTCTTTGAGAAATTTCTGAACTGCTTTTCACAGTAGCTGAACTAATTCACCTTCCCATCAACAGTGTATAGGCATTCTGTTGGTGTTTGACTTTTTAATAATAGTCATTCTGATTGGTGTGAGGTGGTACCTCATGGTGGTTTTGCTTTGTTTCTCTGATGATGCATGCTGCAGAGCATTTTTTCATATGTTTGTTGACCGCTTGCATGTCTTCTTTTGAAAAGTGTCTGTTTATATCTTTTGCCCATTTTTAAAATGAGGTTATTTGTATTTCACTTGCTCAATTGTTTTAAGTTCCTTATAGACTCTGGATGTTAGGCCTTTGTTGGACGTGTAGTTCGTGAATATTTTCTCCATTCTGTACGTTGTCTGTTTACTCTGTTGAGTTTCTTTTGCTGAGCAGAAGCTCTTTATTTTAATTTGGTCTAGCTTAGGGTAACTTTTCAAGGGAAGTTTTGCTGGTAACAGTGGTCATCTCTCTGGTTTCCTTAGGAACACACCCAGAGGAAATGGATACACGTGATGACAAGAAAACCAGGGTGGCCAGGATGTAGGACACCTGGACTCTCATTCATAGCTGGTGAAAATGTAAAATTATACGATTACTTTTGGAAACTTTGGTAAGGAACTTTGCAGCTCCTTATAAAGTTAAATCCATCTACCCTATGACCCAGAAACTCCACTCCCAGATATTTATCCAAGAGGGAAAAAAGTATGTCTACCTAAAGATTTGTACAATAATATTTATTCTGCTTTATTCATAATAGCCCAAAACTCAAATGTCTATCAACAGGAGATCAACAAATTTTGGTATACCCATACAATGGAATACAACTCAGCAATAAAACAGAATGAACCATGGTACATTTAACAACATGAATGAATCTCACAAACATTATGTTAAGTGAAAGAAGCCAGATATAAATAAGTACATATAGTCATGCACCACATAATGACATTTTGATCAATGACAGACAGCATATATGACAGTGGTCCCATAAAATCATAATACCATATTATTACTGCACCTTTTCAATGTTCAGATATGCTTAGAGGCACACATACTTACCACTGTGTTGCAGTTGCCTATAGTAGTACAGTAACATGCTGTACAGGTTTGTAGCCTAGGAGCAATAAGCTATACCATCTAGTCTAGGTGTGTAGGAGGATACACCATGTAGGTTTGTGTAAATACACTCTATGATGTTCACACAATGACAAAATTGCCTAATGATGCATTTCTCAGAATGCAGCCCCATTGTTAGTCAATGCATGACTGTACTATTATAGTTCCATTTACATAAAGTTCGAGAATCTGTGTTAATAGGAATCATAACAGTGATTACCTATGGGGAGGGGACATTGATGGTAGATGACCACAAGGAACGTTATGGGGTGATGAAAATGTTCTGTATATTGATTGAGGAGGGGTTACACGGGTGTATACCTTTGTCAGACCTCATCAAACATTACATTTAATATCTATACACTTTATTAAAGATAAATTATACTTTATTATTTTAAAAATTGGAGAAAGAAACAAAGCAGCATCCAATTTTACAGTTTTAAGGGACCTCAAGGATCATTTTACCTTAATCTCCTCCATTTTGATGCCAGAAAATTTCATACAACAGCCCAAGTGAATGACCGCTAAGCTCCAACTTGCACTTTGTAGTGGGGAAAACACAAAATTATAGCCCAGTCTATTCTCTCTTCTGATATCCTCAGCTGAACTATGCTACTGACCCATGTTGGGCTGGCAGTGAACCAAAATTCTTACCTCCACCAACTAGGACTTCTCATATGAATTCTTGTCAACCCTGAATGCCCCTGTCCAGTTGTGCACCTTATCATGATTAATCTTTGCACTAAGCACTGACACTCTGATATCTTTAGAATTCCTCCTTCACACACTGTCCAAGGCCCCTGGCACTGTCATATAAGTAGATTATCTCAGACAACGTTAGGAAATTTGGGGGTGAAATTATCCAGTCTCTTGAAGGATTAGTCTCAAATAAACATGTTCTATGAACATGCTAGAAAAGGACTGCATTACAACACAAGAGACCCACATCAGGACAAGAAGATCTTGGTTGCCTACATTAACTCGTGTAGGAAGCCTTATAATTAGGCTGTCATACTTGATAAAACCAGGGCTGGGAACACAGCTTAAATCGTGACTGACGTGGATGTTTCTTCCTTCTCAAGTAAAGTGACAGCATTAGGTTACTCCCAGACTGCCACTGTAGGAATGAAGAGACAGCAGTGACCTACTCCCCACAACTGGGCTAGAAGTTTCAGCAAAAGTCAAACAATCCTATGGGATTGGGGAGAGGACATTGTGGTCCACAAAGAAAAAATTAGTGGTACACTTATGGGAAAGAATGTAACAATAAATTCTTTACTTCAGAAATAGGAGATATTTAACTTTTGTGATATTTGTTTTGTTTTACTTTCAAATAAGATAGGGCAACAATGTTATTAGATAAACATTAATGGGTACTAAAATCCTATTGATTTTTCACTTTGGCCCTAATGGGTAAGGGGGAGAAAGAGGAGAAATGGTTAAAGAGACACCCAAAAAGTAAGCCATATACAAAATGGGAAAAATTTGCACATTCACATGTTACTTACCCAGTAAATAATAATAGCACCCTCTTATTGAATGCTTGCCATTTGCCAGTCACTATGCCAAGCTCCCCAGAAGGACTCTGAGAAGTTCTATTATTATCCTCATTTAACAGGAGAAGAAACTAAAGCTTAGAGAAGTTAAATAATTGGCTTATCATTAGAAAGTAGTAGGCCCTGGATTTGAACCAGACAATTTAACTGGTGAGCCTGAACTTTTTACCACCACCTCACACTGCCTCCAGTCCCCAAACCCCAACACATCTCCATTATGGGAGCACCAATGTCTCTTCCAGAAGTTTATGAGGAAAAACACACCCGAAACCCGTCAAATATCTCAGAACAGAAGATAGTAATATCTCCAAGTAAGTTTCTTAACCTTTACACATACCCATGGATACATGGCAAACAATGAAAAGAATTGAGAGGATTGTTGAAAATTACATGTTCAACCAAAAGAATACAATACATTTTCATCTCAATTCATCTTTATGGGTTTCTGTTAGGTAGGAAGAACTGTCAAGTAATAGTTTATCTTACATTCAAAACTGACACAGATTTTAAAGTTAACTGAATCCAATTTTCTTTTTTTTTCTTTTTTTCCAAAAAAGTCAAACACTCACCTGGCAAATTATTCAGCTCAGCTCTTTGTTATGCACTACTTCACTCCTAATACTTTTTTCTGATAATCACATTCGCAACATTCAGAACAGTGCTGTCTGGACTCACTGTCTATCATTAGCAACTAAGCATTCTGGCTGTTTACCTCTTATCTGACTGTTCCAAATTTGCTAGAAGAAGAAAAACTTTCACACTGAGTTTTATTTTTAAAATTCTTTCTCAGAGGCATTAATACTTCTCTGTAAAACTTCTAACTTTCAGACCAGCGTTTATCAAAGCATGATACTTTAAACATTGAAAACATGACTCTCATATGAATGTAAAGTAAGCACATATTGATTTATTTATCTCATTATTCAGATAATAACAGGATAGTAAAGCTGGTTCAAAGCAGAATTTGAGAGACCAAGTATACACAGGCACTGAAAGAGGGAATGCAGGAGTAAGATTACTAAATTATGAATTCCTAATACAGGGAAAAAGAAAAAAAGATTTCTTACTTAGATACAAAAGTAGCTAATATCCTACAGAGCAACAAAAATATCTTTTGGGGCTATTTATTTTACGGGACAGAAATTATTTACATCTCAACCAGACAAAAAAATGGTTCAAGTTATATAACCTCTCAGAGTCTGGGTCTTAATCAAGAGTAAATAGTAAATCAGGCCAGGTGCAGTGGCTCATGTCTGTAATACCAGCATTTTGGGAGGCCAAGGCAGGAGGATTGTTTGAGACCAGGAGGTGGAGACCAGCCTAGGCAACATAGCAAGACTCTATGTCTACAGAAAATTTAAAAAATTAGCCAGGCATGGTGGCACATGCTTGTAGTCCCAGCTACTAGGGAGGCTGAGGTGGGAGGATCGCTTGAGGCCAGAAGATCAAGGCTGCAGTGAGCCACGATTACGTCTCGGCACTCCAGCCTGGGCAACAAAGTGAGACCCTGTCTCTAAAAAAGAAAAAAAAAAAAAGGAGTAAATAGTAAATCGAGTGAAAGTACATTTCCCTCTAAAATTAAGTAATCCTTGGATGGACCTGTTAGGAAGAGCTCCCGTGTGTCCCTGAAAGAACATACAGTCATCCCTTTGCCCCATTTCCAAGGTTTTAGATAATTTTTCTATCTAAATTTTCTATCTAAAAAGTATTTTTGATTATCAATAGGCATGGAATTTCATAGTTTCACGTCTTCAAAATTCTCGTGAGCAAAAGTATTATTTCCAGAATGGATTTTTGACTGTAGACCTCCAGCCTGATCCCTGACAGTCAACTTGTTCTGGATGATGCCAGGTAAATGCTTTCTAATCCAGTGACTCTGCCACCCAGGCTCCCTCCCCATCTTCTCTGGCACTGGTTCCAAAACCTGAAGAACACTGTGAAAAACTACAGCCAAACATCTTCAGGAGGAGGACGTAATCAACTTTTGAGTCATCTTGCCCTAAGTTCTTCTGGGTTTACTGTTGATGTCTTATCATTGTTCTGTCTGAAAGGACAGTTGACCTTGGGGTCTCTGGAAGGTCACACGTTCAGTTCTTGCACACACAGTTCCTGCTCTCAGTTTCTCTTTACCTGTAAGTAAGCTCATGTGGCTCAGACATGCTTCATGGAGGACACCATACTTGACTTGGTCCTTGGGGTACGTGTAGGACTTGGAAGCATGGAAAGACAATTGAGGGTATTTAATGTAGGAATAAGGTGAATGAAGCCATAGAGAAAAGTAATGCAATGACTGTAACTTGATTAAATCCAAGGTTTGAGCATATGAAAAATAAGAGTGACAAGCAAGGAGTGTGGGTTATATAAGGTAAGAAGGTAACATTTGTTGAGTACCTACTATGTGTCAGGCCCTTTTGAGACTCATTTTGGCATGCCAGTTTCAACTACTATTTCTTACTCCCCCAAATTAGCATGTTGGAGAGTGAGACATTTCACAATTAGAATGTAGAAACAGAGCATTCTTTTTCCCAAGACTATGTGACTTCCACTTTCCTTCTCAATAAACCAACATCAGATGCCACCTTTCCCAGAGAATTTGGCCTGAGAGTGGCCTTAGCTGAAAAATAAACCCAATCTATTCTCTGATGCTTGGGCCTTATGTGATAAATCATGGTTAAAATTGATATAGCAATCACAATAATCATAATCTTGGCTAATGCTTACTGAGCAATTATCATGTGCCAGGCACGTATTAAGCAGTTTATGTGTATTGTCCCCTTTAATCTCCATGACAATCTTACAACATAGGTACTATGATTGATTTCCATTTTGTAGATGAGGATTCTGTGAAATGAAGAGGTAAGCAATTAGCACAAGGCCACAGAATTTAGTGAGTGATGGCACCAGGATTTGAATCCAGGCCTCTGACTCCACATTGAAGAAAAATCTGTGGTAGAAAACCTGCTGCAATGACTACATGATAATCATGGCACTTCCAGGACTTACAGTTTAACGCACACCTGTCTCACTGAAATCTCACACCATCTTACCGCCGCCTGCCCAGTCTAACTAGAAGCCAAGCACCAATGTGCTAACGAAATTGCTCTAGCTGAATAATAAACTAATGACAGCAAAAAGCAGAACATCTCCATCAAGTGTAACGTTGAAAGGGAGTGTAAAGAAATGAGTGTAAAGAGAAGACAAGCAAAGGACAGTGAACATGGTGGTTTGGTTTGGATTCTAGAACTAGGTGTCCTGGGTTCAGTTCCTGACTTCATCACTTTCTAGTTGTATGACCTTAAGCAAGTTACTTAACCTCTCGGTACTTTCGTTTCTCCATCTGTAAAATGGAGATAATGATAGAACTTACCTCAAGGTCCTTGTAAGGATTAAATGAATCAATATTTGTAACACATAGAATACTTCTCAGCATATAGTAAAATGTACAATAAAAAAACTGAATCAGAAAAATTGCAGGTAGGCCAATCACAGTCCTTGTTAATGGCTAGAACCACACTGAGATGTTTAAAAACAGCATATAAAATAGAGAAACAAATGAAAAAACTAGATTGGCTGCTCCTTTACAGGCAAACTGATTGGGTTTCAAAAGGCAGCCAGTCAAATACTTTGTTCACTAATCTAAAGCAAAACTACACCAAGGGTAGCAAATGGCTTATGTTGGGGGCAGGCACAGTTAACTTGCTTTGGTTCTAGCACAGTAGCATTGATATGTATCGTAGTGTGTGTCTTTAAAGCTCAATAACAGAGAAGCTTTTGAATACAAGCATTCAATAAAGAGAGCGGAGTATCGCTCTAAAGTGACTCAATTTTCTTAGTACGTGATCCATTCATTCTGCTGACTGAAAATGGCCAGTCAGTCACGTAAGATAATATTTCTCGGGAATGAGAATTATCCCCGTCTGTACGACGTTCCATCAAAACTTTTGGGTGGGAGTTGTAAAATCACAGGATGGTGTATATTTCATTAGAAAATTGGAGAGAGGCAAGATTGGCTTGCCACCTTAGCCAGATTTTCCTATTTTTTCTCCTGAAGATTTCTGCTTTTTATGCCAACTAGATTCTTCCCTTTCCCTTTCAGGGCCCTTGCTTCATTAAGCCTCACTGTGGCATCATTTTAGCAAGGAAATAGACTTAATGAAACCTAATGACTTGCAAAGCTGAATCTCATGAGTCCTGAACTGTGTGTTATGAAAGCACTAGTCCACAGACACCCTGCATAGTCGCTCTGTTGCTCTGCTACCACGATTTATATTTCGTTTCCTATTCAGTTGTTGCTTCTACTGCTTTTCTTTAACTATTCCCTTCTTCCCAGATCATTGCCAAAAGCTGTGCTTCTACCTCATGTAACAAAATATGGTCTGACAGGAGTAGCTGTTACAGAACACTGGGGAAAGTAGATGATAGAAATCAAATTAATTTTTAGTTCTGTGAAGTCCGTCTAGCTTCAATTTAACCTTTAATTGTTGTGCCAAACAAGCATATTCTAGCAAAATTTAAAGTTTGTAAAAAATTAGCAATATTTGATCAAGTCATTTTACCCTAAAACACAGATTTTCCTGTTAAATTATTCAAGATGATATTCTTATAAAGCCTAAATCTTCTTCAGATATCTTAATTTTAAAATGTTACATCAATTGGTAAATGAAGGCAGATTCATTTTTCAGACTGGCTACCTATTAGAAATGCATCTATAGCTCCCTGAGGATCTATGTTCTTCCCTAGTTTTCCTTCTCCTTTCCTTTTACAGTTGGGATATTTCCACAGAAGATCTTCCTTCTCGGTAAGGACCTTCACTTACTCTCAACACATAAAACACGAAGGCTCTAAAAAGACAGCATCTAATCTCATTACAAGCAAGGAATCCCAACAGGAAATTGTGTCTAATTTCATATATTACTACTGATAAGCACCAGGTGTTGCCTGTCTTTTGTTAATGGATTATTTGTATTGCATGTTTTACCAAAATTATCCTATGTGAGGTTGTTTTGCTGCTATGTTTCTTCTTAATATTATGCCACAAATACCCAAGGCAGCTAACTATAGCCCCTACAAAAGATGCAATCCTTTGCTTTTGAATATCATGCTGCTGACTCACCATCAACACATGTATTGGTATTGTCCTGCCAAACAGTTGCTTGATCTCTCGCGAAGTAAAGACACACAGGTGTGCCCGTTAGCTGGCTGATGTCAGAGAAGCAGACTGCCCATTTACTATCTTCAAGAAAAGGCAAGGGGTCTATAAAACTTTCTGACATAAACCTTTGCCTTATCTAATCCCTAGATTTAACCTAATGATTTTTAGTCCTGGATTTGAGAATCCTTCTAGGTTTCTCCAGTTGCCTCAAGGTATATATCATGAAAGCTTTTATAAATTCGCAAATGAAATAATGAAATAAATTTTGGTTCAACCTAAACTCGGATGTGTTCATTTTGAAGGTAGTGACATCCATTGACATAAATAAAAATACGGTGGAAAAAGTAAATGACAAAAAAAATCCTGCTTTTTCCTCTGCAGTAGAAGTAGATACTAATTTATTAAAGATTTAGTGTACTCAAAATAAAAAACAAAGAAAACCATAAACAATAAACTTTCTCTACACACACACACATACACACACACACACACACATATATATACATATTCGGATGTTGAAAGTTCTAACCCTCAATGGACTACAGCTCTTTAAACTGAGGCATGATATTGTAATCATATTGACAAAATGGAAGGAATGAATGTATAATGAGATTGCACTTGTCAAAAATAATTAGAAATAGAAGAAGATTTTTAAATATTAAATAGTATTCCAAATGTTAAATATCTGAGCAATAGGTGGGCATAGTGAGTCTCCCTCAGTATCTCAGATTGTGATGTAAACAGCCTTAACTTCAAGCGATTTTTGCTTTTACCTAGAAATATAAAAAGGTCAATATCAAACAGTCTCTTTTATCTTGATTCCGTGCAATATGAAACACCCCTAAGGCTTACCTACAAGCCTAAGGTATATATTAAAATAACTCATAGCTGAAACAGACTTATCATAGCATTCCATTGTACCCCTGAGATATATATATATGCATGTATATGTGTAAGTGTGTGAAACACATATGTATATGTGTAAGTGTGTGAAACACATATGTATATGTGTAAGTGTGTGAAACACATATGTATATGTGTAAGTGTGTGAAACACATATGTATATGTGTAAGTGTGTGAAACATGTGGCCCAAGAAGAACCTGACTTCCACTGAATTTTGCTTCTTGCAAGATTTCATCGCACTAATATCCTTAAATCAACATTTCTACTTAAATTGTCATTTTCCAGCCTTCTTCCAGAGAATATTTTGGTGTACTGGGAGAGGAAAAAAATTGTTTTTGCAAGATAAAAACATTGGCATTTTCAACCATCAAATAAAAGGTTATATAATTTTCATTAGTTAGTATTTTCAAAATGTTCAATATTTGTGTGAACTCAGTGAGGATGTTAAACCAGAGTAAGATAATTACACAGCCAGAAGATCCAAGGTCAGCAGGACCTCATTACAAACTCATGAATAGCTCCAGATATGTGATTCAGGCCTCCCACATCCAAACAATAGCTGAAAGATGATGTGTCAAATTAACAATGGACAGACATTTTGTCCACTGTTTCCATTTAGAAATATAGTCGGCCGGGCGCGGTGGCTCAAGCCTGTAATCCCAGCACTTTGGGAGGCCGAGACGGGTGGATCACGAGGTCAGGAGATCGAGACCATCCTGGCTAACCCGGTGAAACCTCGTCTCTACTTAAAAAAATACAAAAAACTAGCCGGGCGAGGTGGCGGACGCCTGTAGTCCCAGCTACTCGGGAGGCTGAGGCAGGAGAATGGCGTGAACCCGGGAGGCGGAGCTTGCAGTGAGCTGAGATCCGGCCATTGCACTCCAGCCTGGGCGACAGAGTGAGACTCCGTCTCAAAAAAAAAAAAAAAAAAAAAAAAAAAAGAAATATAGTCTATTTCTTCACTCCCTTGGATCTGGGCTAGGCTGGAACTGCTTTAACAACAGAATGCAGAAGAAATGAAACTGTATCCATTCCAGACTTAACCCTTTAAGACGCCTGGCAGTGTCTACTTTCTCTCTTGGAAACCAGCTGCCATGTAAGAAGTGTGACCACCCTGAGCCAAACATGCTCTGATAATCTCAAGCCATGTGGAAAGGCCCCAAAAGATTAGACATGTATGGAAAGAGCTCAGTGAGCCCCAAGACATCAGATATGTGAGTGAAGAAGCCATCTTGGAAGAAAACTCTGCTCTCCAACTCCAACTCCAACTCCAACTCCCACCTGCTTTCTGCCTCAGCCAGGAACATATGCAGCAGAAAGGAGCTGTCCATCTAAGCCATCTGAATTCCTGACCTAGTAAATCATAATTGAAATAAAATTGTTGTCTTAAACCTCTAAGTTTTAGAGTGGTTTACCAAAACAGATAGATAAACTAAGAGATGACTCATCTTTCGTGATTGAGAGCTCATCTTAAAAATAACTTTTAAAATGAGGAAAAATTGCACACAAATTGGATTCTCCCCTTGTACAGTAGTAAATGAATACCAGGAGAATTATTGCACTGTTAGCTAAACTTGACTTTATTTTTCCTTATCTAGTCTAATCTAGTATATGAAGACACTAGATTTTAGCCCCTAGAACAGAACATATTGCCAATGCTCTGCTACAGGGGCAGCTGACAGCAGCACAGGAGAGGAAAGCAACATCCCTAAGGGGGCACTTAAAGGTTTCATCTTCTAAAATGAAAAGAAAAAGCAACATGATATCTTACCTCCTAGTATACTTTTTTAAGTGATAAAAAGAAAAGAGTATGTAGATAGTTTCAGAATTACGTAACATTAGAGACTGCCTATGGAATCAGGGCAGGGGGACCCTGTGGATGACTGGAGCAAATGAAGTAATTGATTTTTTTAACAATATTTATTAAGCGTTGGCCTTGTACCAGAAATCTGGAGACACACAGAGAAAAGCCCTCACCCCTGCCTTCACAGAGTTTATCCACTAGGTGAAGAGATAGGCAGGTAAACAATTACATTACTATGTGAAAAATCCAGAAACCAAAGTGTGAACCTGGTGAAGCAAGTCCAAAAAGAAGACAGCCTAGTGTCAATTATATTAGGTTGAACTATATGAAGTTGCCAATGTTTGACTGACTTTGGTCTACATATCTGATAATTTCTTATGGTTTCATCTGCTAGTTTAGAATATCTAGGACACGATGTGAACAGGGAGAATGTTGGACCATGAGGTTGGAGAGATAAACAGGGCCATTTCAGATTCTAAAACAAAAATGAAAACCAAGCCTCAGTGAATGCCAAATTAATGAGATTAACTTTTATACCGGATAAGACAATAAATCTTTTAAGCAGAGGAATAATACTAGGAAATTTTTATCTTGGAAAGACAGCCCTTTATTGTAGTTCACTTAAAACAAAAAGAGTCTTTGCTTTTTTTTTTTTTTTTTTTTTTTTGAGACGGAGTCTCGCTCTGTCGCCCAGGCTGGAGTGCAGTGGCCGGATCTCAGCTCACTGCAAGCTCCGCCTCCCGGGTTCACGCCATTCTCCTGCCTCAGCCTCCCGAGTAGCTGGGACTACAGGCGCTGCCACCACGCCTGGCTAGTTTTTTGTATTTTTAGTAGAGACGGGGTTTCACCATGTTAGCCAGGATGGTCTCGATCTCCTGACCTCGTGATCCGCCCACCTCGGCCTCCCAAAGTGCTGGGATTACAGGCGTGAGCCACCGCGCCCGGCAAGAGTCTTTGCTTTTGAGAGGTATATTCTGAAATGTTTATGGATGTAATGATACAATGTCTGTGATCAGCTTCGAAATAAGACAGTAGATAGGGGAAGTTGGTGGAAGTAGAGGTGAAACAAGATTGGTCATGAGTTGATAACTGTTGAAGCTGGGGAAATAGGTACACGCAGGTTCATTATACATTCTGTCTTCTTTTGAATATGTTTTAAATATGTTTTGTCATAAAAAATAAAAACAAATACACACATACACAAAACAGAAAAGGAAGAAGAAAAAGAGAAAGAAAGGAAGAAGGACGGAAAGAAGGAAGGAAGAGAAAAAGAAAGAAAGAAAGAAGGAAAGAAAGAAAGAAAGAAAGAAAGAAGGAAAGAAAGAGAAAGAAAGAAAGAGAGAGAAAGAAGAAAGAAAGAGAAAGAAGAAAGAAAAAGAAAGACAGAATTTTGCTGCAGTGTGGATCAATTGTGTGTGTGTTGCAGTCATGTTAGTTTCCTTGGGCTGCCATAACAAATTACCACAAACTTGGTGGTTTAAAACAAATTTATTGTCTCACAGTTCTAAAGATCAAAAGTCCAAAACCAAGATGACAAAAGGCCACACTCACTCCAAAGGTTCTAGGAGAAAATCCTTTCTTGCCTCTTCCAGCTTTTGGTGGCTCCCAGCATTCCTTGGCTAATAGATACATTACTTCAACCTCTGCCTCCATCTTCACATTATCTTCTCTGTGTTTCTAGATCCTCTTATAAAGACACCAGTCATTGGACTTAAGACTCACCCAAAATCCAGTATAATATAATCTCATGATCCCAACTACTTACATGTGCAAAACCTCATTTCCAAATGAGGTCACATTCTGAAGTTGCAGGTGGATATGAATTTTGGGGGGACACTATTCAACCCCTACAGGGGTATTGATTGGGAGTAAAAAAGAAAACTGAAGATGGGGAGAAAATGAGAAACAAAAACATAAAGTAATGAGGTTCAGAAATGAAGAAAACCAAAACTAAGGTATTGCCTGGAAGGATTCAGTTGAGTTATATGTGTATTAAGTTGGTGCAAAAGTAATTGCGGTTTTTGCCATTAAAAGTAATCCCAAAAACCTCAATTATATCCTCAAGAGAATGTAACAACTTAAAACGTATATGCACCTGACACTGGAATAACCAGATATATAAAGCAAATATTATTAGAGCTGAAGATAGATAGAGACTCCAATACAATAATAGCTGGAGACTTCAACACTCCACTTTCAGCATTGGACTGATCTTCCAGACAGAAAATCAACAAATAAACATCGGATTTAATCTGCACTGTAGACCAAATGAACCTAATAAGTATTTATAAAACATTTCATCCAATGGCTGCAGAATTCACCTTCTTCTCCTCAGTACATGGATCATTCTCAAGGACAGATCATATGTTATGTCACAAAACAAGTCTTAAAATATTCAAAATAATTAAAAGAATATCAAACATCTTCTCTGACCATAATGGAATAAAACTAGAAATTGATAACAAGAGGAATTTTGGAAACCACACAAATACATGGAAATTAAACAACATGCTGATGAATGACCAGTGGGTCAATGACAAAATTAATAATAAAATGGAAACATTTCTTGAAACAAGTGATAACAGAAACACAACAGACAAAAACCTATGGTATGCAGCAAAAGCAGTACTAAGAGGGAAGTTTAGAGCTATAATTGCTTACATCGAAAAAGAAGAAAATATTCACATAAACAATATAATGATGCATGCTAAAGAACTAGAAAAGCAAGAGCAAACCAAATCCAATATTAGTAGAAGAAAATAAATAATAAATATCAAAACAGAAATGAATGAAATTGAAATGAAAACAATACAAAAGATCAATGAAACAAAAAGTTGCTTTTTTGAAAAATTAAACAAAGTTGACAAACCTTTAGCCAGACTAATTAAGAAAAAAACTGAGAAGACCCAAATAAATAAAATCTCTGATCATCTAGATTTTCCAACTTGTTGGCATGTAGTTGCTCATAGTAGCCCCTAATGATCCTTTGAATTTCTGCTGTATCAGTTGCAATGTCTCCTTTTTTACAACCTATCAATATCGAACCAGAAAGAAATCCAAAACTTGAACAGACCAATAGCAAGTGACAAGATCAGTCATAAAAAAAAGGCTCCCAGTAAAGAAAAGCCCAGGATCCAATGGCTTCACTGCTGAATTCTACCAAACATTTAGAGAATAACTCATACCAATCCTACTCAAACCATTCTGAAAAATAGAGGAGGAGGCAATACTTCTAAACTCATTTTATAAGGCCAGATATCAAAACCAGACAGACACACGTATACAGAGATGTTAGCCTGTAGAAAACTACAGGCTAATATCTCTGATGAATACTGATACAAAAATCCTCAACAAAATACTAGCAAACCAAATTCAAAAATACACTAAAAAAAATCATTCCTCATGACCAAGTTGGATTTATCCCAGGGACACAAGGATGGTTCAACATACACAAATCAGTGTGATACATCATATCAACAGGATGAAGGACAAAAACCGTATGATCATTTCAATTGATGCTAAAAAGTATTTGATAAAATTCAACATCCTTTCATGATAAAAACCCTCAAAAAACGGGGTAGGGAAGGAACACACCTCAACATAGTAAAAGCCATATATAACAGACCCATAGCTCGTATCATACTGAATGAGAGAAAACTGAAAGCTTTTCCTCTAAGATCTGGAACATGACAAAGATGCCCACTTTCACCACTGTTATTCAACATAGTACTGGAAGTTCCAGCTAGAGCAAAGAGATAAGAGAAAGAAATAAAGGGCATCCAAATTGGAAAGAAAAAAGTCAAATTACCCTTGTTTGCCAATGATACGATCTTATATTTGGAAAAACCTAGACTCCACCAAAAAACTGTTAGAACTGCTAAACAAATTCAGTAAAGTTGCAGAATACAAAACCAACATATAAAAATCAGTAGCATTTCTATATGCCAACAGTGAGCAACCTGAAAAAGAAATTTTAAAAAGTAATCCCATTTACAATAGCCACAAATAAAATTAAATACATAGGAATTAACCTAAGATGTGAAAGTTCTCTATAATTAAAACTATAAAACACTGATGAAAGGAATTGAAGAAGAAACCAAAAATTGGAAATATGTTCTATGTTCATGGTTTGGAAGATTCAAAATTGTTAAAATGGCCGGGCGCGGTGGCTCAAGCCTGTAATCCCAGCACTTTGGGAGGCCGAGACGGGCGGATCACGAGGTCAGGAGATCGAGACCATCCTGGCTAGCACAGTGAAACCCCGTCTCTACTAAAAAAATACAGAAAACTAGCCGGGCGAGGTGGCGGGCGCCTGTAGTCCCAGCTACTCGGGAGGCTGAGGCAGGAGAATGGCGTGAACCCTGGAGGCGGAGCTTGCAGTGAGCTGAGATCCGGCGACTGCACTCCAGCCTGGGCGACCGAGACTCCGTCTCAAAAAAAAAAAAAAAAAAAAAAAAAATGTTAAAATGCCTGTACTACCCAAAGCAATCTACAGATTCAGTGTTATCCCTATCAAAATACCAAAGATGTTCTTCACAGAAAGAAAAAAGCATCCTAAAATTTATATGGAACCACAAAAGACCCAGAATGGCCAAAGCCATTGCAAGAAAAAAAAAAAGGGGGGGGGGGGGAATACAAAACAGCATGCTACCGGACTGAAAACAGACACAGGCCAGTGAAACAATAGAGAACCCAGAAACAAATCCACACACCTACAGTGAACTTTTTGACAAAGATGCCAAGAACATACACCGGGTAAAAGATAGTCTCTTCAATATATGGTGCGGGAAAAGCTGGATATCCATATGCAGAAGAGTGAAACTAGACCCCTATCTCTCACCATATACAAAAATCAAATAAAAATTGATTAAAGACTTAAATCTAAGACCTCAAACTATGAAACTACTACAAGTAAACATTGAGAAAACTCTCCAGAATACTGTTCTGGGCAAAAATTTCTTGAGTAACACCCCATGAGCACAGGCAATCGAAAAGAAAGGACAAATAGGATCACATCAGATTAAAAAGCTCCTGCATGGCAAAGGAAACAATCAACAAAGTCAACAGACAACCCACAGAATGGGAGAAAATATCTGCAAAGTACCCATCTGACAAAGGATTAATAACCAGAATATATAAGGAGCTCAAACAACTCTATAGGAAAAAATCTAATAATCCCATCAAAAAATGGGCAAAACATTTGAATAGACATTTCAGAAGAATAAACTTCTCAAAAGAAGACATACAAATGGCAAACAGGCATATGAAAAGGTGCTCAACATTGATCATCAGAGAGATGCAAATCAAAACTACAATGAGATATCATTTCACCCAAGTTAAAGTGGCTTACATCCATTGACAGGCAATAGCAAGTGCTGGCAAGGATGTGGATAAAAGGGAACTCTCATACACTGTTGGTGGGAATGTAGATTAGTACAACCACTACAGAAAATAGTTTGGAGATTCCTCATAAAACTGAAAATAGACCTACTGTATGACCCAGCAATCCCACTGCTGGGTATATATCCCCCAAAAAGGATGCCAGTATATTGAAGAGATACCTGCACTCCCACATTTGTTACAGCTCTGTTCACAATAGCCAAGATTTGGAAGCAACCTAAGTGACCATCAACAGATAAATACATAAAGAAGATGTGGTGCTTATACACAATGGAGTAATATTTGCCCATAAAAAAGAATGTGATCCTGTCATTTGCAACAAAATGGATGGAACTGGAGATCAATATGTTAAGTGAAATAAGCCAGGCACAGAAAGACAAACATCACATGTTCTCACTTATTTGTAGGATTTAAAAATCAAAACAACTGAACTCATGGACATAGAGAGTAGGATGGATACTAGAGGCTGGGAAGGGTAATGGGGAGTTGGGGGGAGGTGGCAATGGTTAATGGGTACAAAAAATAGTTAGAAAATATGAATAAGACCTACTATTTGACAGCATAACAGGGTGACTATAGTCAATAGTAATTTAATTGTACATTTAAAAATAACTAAAAGAATATAATTGGATTGCTTGTAACACTAAGGATAAATGCTTGAGGGGATGGATACCCCATTCTACATGATGTGATGATTAGGCATTGCATGTCTGTATCAAAGTATCTCGTGTACCCCATAAATAAATACACCTAACTATGTAGCCACAAAAATTAAAAAAAAAAAAAACTGCATGTTTTCACTTATAAGTGAGAGCTAAACAATGGATGCACATGGACATACAGAGTGGAGTAATAGACACTGGAAACTCCAGAAGGTGAGAGTGTAGGAGAGTGGTGAGAAATGAGAAATTACCAAATGGATCTATTGTATACACTATTCAGGTGAATGTTACATTAAAAGCCCAGACTTCACCACTACACAGTATGTTCATGTAACAAAACTACACTTGTACCTCCCAAATTAATTTTTTTAAATAGGGTGGGGCCTGAATCCAATAGGACTGGTGTCCTTATAAAAAGAAGGGGTCTGCATGCGCAGAGGGATGACCATGTGAACAGGGTAGCCATCTATAAATCAAGAATAGAAGCCTCAGAGGAAACCAACCTGCTGGCACCTTGATCTGGAACTTCCTGGAACCAAAACTGTGAGAAAATAAATTTCTGTTGTTGAAGCCAATAATAATCATAATTTTAAACAAAGGACTCTGCATTGCCATAATTTAGCCAGTCCCGCTCTTACATACCAGGAAGAAAAATTAACTTTCCATTTTACATTCATAACACCTTCAATCCACACATGATGTTTGACAGAAAGAAAACTTAAATGGCCTTTTTCCTATGTATAGTTCCACAGAAACGTTTCCTGTATTCTTTCATCTCTTGAGTTTGATTTGCTGGAAGAAAATTAAAAGGATGAAAGCTCTTTAAATTATGTTAGATTTCTGGAATCCCCAAATTGGTACAAAGAAAATAGTAGTGTTACAGATACTCAAATATAAATATGAAAGGGTATTTTTATCCTCTTACTGGAAATATAAAAATACTTGATTCATAAAGGTTATCTTAATAAATGTTTTTAGTGTTATGAAAGTATTACAAATTTAAAACCAAGTCTCATCATATAACGTTTGCATAGTTATAAATCACTTATTTAGTGGTCAAAATGCAAATACATACTCTCAAAATACTAACTTAAACACTCCCTAGGAATCAATCGTGCTATTGACATAGAAGGCAACTGTGTGCCGGTTTGAATGCTTCAGTACTCTACTGATACTATTTGACACACAGGAGGATCGATCAGTTGATTGTGCTTGCCCAGCAAACAAGTGTGAACAACGATTGGCTCTATCTTAGAGGAAGAGGGAAAAGTTGCTGATGTGCCACAGGCATTGCCTAAGAGCAGAAGCGAGGTTTCAGTGGTCTGTCTTTGCTTTCTAAATCACATAAGCCAGTTTCCGGGACCTTACAATTAGATATTCAAAAGTAAGCAAACAACTGCATTGTTTAAAAAGAGAAAGGAGACTGCTGTCTTATTTACAATGGGGGATAAAACACTGCTGTTTTAAAGAAAGCATATTCAGATACAGTGAACCAACCCACTTTTTTTTTCAATTTTTTTTCAATTTCTTTTTTTATTATACTTTAAGTTCTAGGGTACATGTGCACAACGTGCACGTTTATTACATAGGTATACATGTGCCATATTGGTTTTCTGCACCCATCAACTCATCACTTACATTGGATGTTTCTCCTAATGCTATCCCTCCCCCAGCCCCCCAGCCCCCCACCCACCGGCAGGCCCCGGTGTGCGATGTTCCCCGCCCTGTGTCCATGTGTTCTCGTTGTTCAACACCCACCTATGAGTGAGAACATGTGAACCAACCCACTTTTACGTAAGTAGCTTACAAGTCAACGAAAGCCAAAACAACATGACTTCAATAGTGTTTTACTTACTAATAACTATTACTAATACTAACAAAAGTTGTTTAAAGTCAAATTTCTGCAGTCAGGTATGCCAATATTTGTTAGTGGTGTAGCTCCACAAATGTTATTCCAACATTCACCCTGCTTATTTATGTCCAAAAGAATAGTCTAAGCTAATTACAGGCATTATATATAGAAATACACATATGTATTAATGCACAGATATATACATATATATACATACTCAGTACATGAAACATACATTCATATGTATGCACACACATAGTAGCCATGAATATTTTTGGTTTTCCTGACTATATTACGTAGAAAACATTGCTTAGTCACGGCTGTAGTTTCTTCATAATTTTAATGTGCCACTATTTGTCATATGCATATCTGCTATGGTTTGAATGTACCCTCCAAAACCCATCTTGAAACTTAATCCCTAATGTAATAGTAGTAAGAGGCTCCAGCAATGAACCTAAGATGGGTAGAAGGAAATCGCCTTCAAGAGGTGATTAAGTCATTAAGAGGGATAAATATCACTCTCATGAGATTGGGTTAATTTTTGAGGGAGTGAGTTCTCACTCTCAGGATGGGATTGGTTACTGCAAGAGTGAGTTGTTATCAAGTGAGCCTGCCCTCATGTTTTGTCTCTTTCACACACACTTGCTTGCCCTTTCACTTTTCCACCAAGTTATGATGCAATATGAAAGCCCTTGCCAGAAACTGCCACCATGCCTTTTGTCTTCCCAGCCTCCAAAACTGTCCAAAATCATTTTCTTTTTTTTCTTTTTTTTTTTGAGACTGAGTCTGGCTCTGTCGCCCAGGCTGGAGTGCAGTGGCCGGATCTCAGCTCACTGCAAGCTCCGCCTCCCGGGTTTACGCCATTCTCCTGCCTCAGCCTCCGGAGTAGCTGGGACCACAGGCGCCCGCCACCTCGCCCGGCTAGTTTTTTGTATTTTTTAGTAGAGACGGGGTTTCACCGTGTTAGCCAGGATGGTCTCGATCTCCTGACCTTGTGATCCGCCCGTCTCAGCCTCCCAAAGTGCTGGGATTACAGGCTTGAGCCACCGTGCCCGGCTCAAAATCATTTTCTTTTGTTTAAAAAAAAAAAACCACTCAGTCTTAGATATTCAGTTATAGCAGCAGAAAACAGACTAAGACAATATCCGAGTAAAATTTCTAAAGCTTATGTGAGTGCTTCCCATCTTCCTATTCCAGGATTTTCACCACATACCTTAAAGACGTTAACTCTTTGTGAAACCACAAATAGTATCCCTTAACTGATGAAACCACAGATAGTATCCATTAACTGATAAAAAGCCTTTAGCTGACACAGAATAAGGAGGAAGGACTTTCAGCAAATGGATTTGAATTGGTTAGTAAATATTTAAAACTTTAAAAAATATTGGAGCACTTATGTCTTGATATGGATTCATCTCATCATTCATTTTAAAAATTCAAGTTTCTCTGTATCTCGTGGCTGGCTATTCTGACTATAGGACTTTTAACTTCCAGGAATAAAATGGGTAAAAATGAGCACCTTCCAACCCGGGTAATTGTGGGGAGTACTTGTTTTCTGAAAAGTCACTTTTTATCTAGCCTTCATTCATCTAAATTTTCCATTAGCAGCTACAGTACATTGTGCTTATTATAATGACATATATCTTCTGACTCTTAAAAAAATACATTTTACTTTACTGTTTTAGTCACTAGTATTTTATTAGGTTATAGGTTTTGAAAATTACTGCTCCATGTGTGACATGCCAGGATTGCTTGATAAAGTAGCACACATTTGCTAATCATGTCAAATAAAGAAGCATTTTATTTCCATAAGAAATTACACAAGACATTTATTTTTATCATTTATGATCAAGGATAAAGTTACATAGGCTAATTATTTATTTATTTATTTTGCTGCTTCTGGCTCAAAATGAATTTTAGTGGATTGGGAGTTATTCCACGTACAGGAGGAAAATACCTTTCCTTCTACCCATCTTAGGTTCATTGCTGGAGCCCCTGTAACAACAACAACAAAAAAGGTTAACAAGAGAAAAGCATACAAATTTATTTAATATAAGATTGATGCGACACAGGAGCCCTCATAAGGAAATAAATATCTGAAGAAAGAGTTAAACCTGGCCGGGTGCGGTGGCTCAAGCCTGTAATCCCAGCACTTTGGGAGGCCGAGACGGGCGGATCACGAGGTCAGGAGATCGAGACCATCCTGGCTAACACGGTGAAACCCCGTCTCTACTAAAAAAATACAAAAAACTAACCGGGTGAGGTGGCGGGCGCCTGTAGTCCCAGCTACTCGGGAGGCTGAGGCAGGAGAATGGCGTGAACCCGGTAGGCGGAGCTTCCAGTGAGCTGAGATCCGGTCACTGCACTCCAGCCTGGGCGACAGCGCGAGACTCCGTCTCAAAAAAAAAAGAGAAAAAAAAGAGTTAAACCTGAGTGTTTTTATAGTAGATTCAATGAAGAATTAAGAGTCATGAAGAAATATGATACAACAAAGGGCAGAGGGAGTGAGATAAATATTATAAATTGGGGGAAACCAAGCAAGGCCTGCTTGTTCAAATTCTTTTCTGGGTCCCTGTGTCTTCAGAGATAAGGGTGCTCCTTTCCTCTGAGTATAATGCAGGCGTCTCTCATCTGAGAGTCTTATGACCTGCTTCAAGGGAAGGTCAGAAAAGCTTTCCTAGGTTTTATGACCTGCTATAATGGAGAAAGGCAGGAGAGAGTCAGAAAGCCCTTTCTATTTCTGCCATTTTCTCAAATTCCTTCAAATCAAAATATTCAATAAGACAAGGTACCATATTTTGGAGTGGCATGTCCTGAGCCCCATCATCCATTTCTTGAAAAATATTTTTGAAACTTACTTGTAGTTTCATAATCTATATGAAGAAAAAATTTAAAACTACAGAGCGCAAAAACTTGGAATCAACTTAAAGAAGTATCTATTTTTTTAATGGAAAGAGTCAATACCTTAAAAATATCAATTTTCCCTACCATCAGAAATTAAAGCATTATAAAGTGACTGCAATGAAAACAGTTCGATTCTGGCACTTACTAGAAAGATAGATCAATGCAACAAAATATAATATAGAAACAGAGTCAAATGATTTAGGAATTTAGTAAATCATAAGGGTAATATTTTATAGCAGTGGAGAGAATATGGATTGTTCAATAAATGATACTAGAACAACAAAGCACCTGTTTGGGGAAAAATAAAATTAATTCATTTCTCACTCCCTACAACAAAAATAAATTCAAGATGTATTAAAAAATTAAATGTAATAAGAAGTAAAGCAAATATGCAGGAAAGCTGGAAGTTGTCTTTTATAAAAATATAATCTTGAGTAGGAATGGCTTTTGTAGTTAAGACACAAAACTCAGATGCTATAAAACACTGGCTCACAACCTTGGCTGTATGTTAGAATCATCTAAGGAACTTGCAAAAAGTTTCCATCCTTGGACTCCACTCTGAACTAAATAAATCAGAACCTCTGGGGATGGGATCCAAGTCTCTGTTTTTGTTTTGGTTTTTTGTTCATTTGTTGGATTGATTGTTTTTTGTGTTTTATTTTTAATGCTCTCTGGATGATTCTGATGCACAGTGAGGCTTGAGAACAATTGCCATAAAATAAAGCCTTCAGATTATCTCGTATCATTCTGGAATCTGTCTCAGACATTCTTTGCCAAGAGTGGCCCAACTGCCATTTTTACTTTGTAGCTGCTATACTGCACCCTTCTCTGTCTGAGGCTTGCTGTCTTCTTGGCCCTCACCTTTAAATACAAGGCCCTCACTCTAAGAATGTCAAAAATCTCTTAAGGGTGCATCAATAGGTGGGCTGGCGAGAAACAGAGAGCATGCTCAAACTGGGTAATTTGAAAGGAGTTTAATAAAGAGATTGTATACAGATGGAACCATTGGTACCTTGATTGTGGTAGTGGTTCTGTGAATCTACACATGTGATAAAGGTTTATCTGACTATACTAGAAAAAAAAAGAGTGCATGTGAAAACTGGTGAAGTCTGGGTAAGGTCTGTAATCTAGTCAATAGTATTGTGCCAATGTCAATTTCATTGTTTTGATAAAGTACTCTTAGGTATATAAGATGTTATCATTGGAGGAAGCTGAGTGAAGGGCACACAGAACCTCTCTGTACTATTTTTGCAACTTGTTATGAGTCTATAATTATTTCAAAATAGAAAGTTTGTTTTTTTTTTTTTTTAAAGAGACTGTATATGAAGATGTGAGTGGAGAGCAAGAAAATTACACAAGGAATGATGTAGCAACCCGTGACTCAACAACTGAGCCCAGTTTCCCACTCCTAGCCTGAAATAATGAGAGGATGAAACCGTTATTAGGAGAGAGAGAGAACACAAACTGTATGGAAAGGGTTATCTGACAGGTACTGTGACCTTCAGACAAGGGATGCCAAGGGATGTCAGTTGGGTAAAGACTCAAGACTTCAAGTTCATTGAATCTGTGTCCTAGTTCATTGTCTGAAATTGAACAAAATTAGTTTGGGAGCTTGAAAGAAGTTGTAAAGTTTGGAATCTCCACTGGAGGAGAATTTAGGAGGCAAGGAAACTGGCTCACATGATTGCAGAGGCTGAGAAATCCCAAGACCTGCAGTCACCAAGCTGGAGATCCAGGAGAGTCAATGTATAGTTCTAGTCTGAATCCGAAGGCCCAAGAACTGGATGAGTTAATACTGTAGTTCAAGTCTGAAAGCTGGGAGGCTCAACACCCAAGAAGAGCAAATATTCCAGTTCAAGTTGGAAGGCTAGGATAGACTGATATCCCAGCTCAAAGCAGTCAAGCAGGAAGAATTCCCTCTTATTAACAGGAAGATTAGCCCTTTTTTTCTATTCAAGCCTTCAACTGACTGGGTAAGGACCACTCACATTAGGGAGAGCAATTTGTTTTACTCAGTGTAGCAATTCAAATGTCAATCTCATCCAAGAATACACTTACAGACACATCTATGATAATGTTTGACTAGATATTTGAGCACCCAGTGGCCCAGTCAAGTTGCCACATAAAATTAACCATCACAATCATGAACATATGAAATTTTCTTACCAAGGAGCAACTCGTCAAAATAGATAGTCGAATGACCCATTACTTTGTCTCACTCATAGTGAGATACTATGAATAATAAAACTCTTGGATATTGTCTTTAGAAGAGTCAGATGATACTTTATGATTTTTTTTTTTTTTTTTTTTTTTTTTTTTTTTTTTGCTCATGCTGGCCATCCTTTCCACAAAAGCTAAAAGTTAACTGACTTCAAATATATTTTCCCTTGAGTAATAACGGAAATGTGCTCGCTGGCTTGAGAAGTTCATCTATGCTTTGGGTTGGCCCCACTAAGACTGTACTCATACATGCACATCACGTTCAATCAACAATCAATCTGATACAAACCATATAGTGCTCTTAATCCAAGAACCAGTGATTCACAGAGGTCATACTCTGGGCACTTATATTGCCTATGCTTTTGTAAGCCAAATGTTACTTAATTTTTTAGAAGAATGAATAGCTGACCTGGAATCTCATTGTGCATGCCATAAACTACAGCTAAGTTATAGCTTTTGATGCTACTGTCACTTTTGTACTGAAGAGGCTATTTGTTTCCTCTTGAATCCTCCATTGGCAGAGAAGGCAGACTGAGACCATACACTTAAGATATGCTCTTTGGTATAAAAAAGAAGTTCAGGTGTCTGCTGTATGCATAGAAAACACCCTTTTTCATGCATTTGTTCATTTAGTCAAACTACATTTATTGAGCACCTACTATGTGCCTGGAACCATGATGTGCTGATATCTGATATAAGAGCCCTTTAGGCAGAAGGAACAGCAGGTACCAGGAAGCCAGACTATGTAGGACTCCCCAGTAGCCCATGAGTATTCAAAGTGAGATGAATAATCATATTGAATAATCTTTTTACCAAAAAAGAGTTTTTTATTTTAAAAGCAAAAAAAAAAAAAAAAAGAAACCATTAAGCTATTTTTAAAGATAATAGATATTTAAGGAAAGTTTCAAATGAGCCAAAGAAACAGATAGTTTCTATTTGTGTCAGACACATCCTAAGGTAACTCCCAATGAGTCACACCCTTGTATAAGTCCCGCTAACCCCTTGAGTGTGGGTGGGAATTGTGAATTGCTTCCAATCAACTAAATATGAAAAATGTGCCAAGATGTCGCTCTCATGACTGACTACCTTATATAAGATTCCTTATATAAGATGACCTTACCTTACATAAGATTCCGTCTTAGCAGACTGGGGAGAGGCACTCTCCTGCTGGCCTTGAAGGTGCAAACAGTGGTGTTGCAAACTGCCTATGAAGAGGGCCATGTGGCAGGAAACTGTGGGAGGCCTCTAGAAACTGAAGGCAGTCTCCAGCTGACAGCCACTAAGACTCAGCTGACAGCTAAGGGACTCAGTCCTACAACCAGAAAGTCCTGAATTCTGCCAACAATTTACAAGAACTTGGAATAGGACCCCAAGTTCCAGATGAGACTGAAGCCCCAGCTGGCACCTATGCAGCCTAGTGAGACTCTAAGAAGAGAACTTAGCTAGATAGTACCTGGACTCCTGATCCACGGAAACTGGGAAATAATAAATGTGGGTTGTTTTAAGCCATTGTGATTGTAGTATTTTGTTATGCAGCAATGAAAAATTAATACACAATCTAACCCTAGTTTTCTCCTTAAACTTAAAGAAAATCCTTTTCCCCCCCAACTTTCCTGGAGCCAGTTCTGTCTCGGGGCTTGTTAACAAGCTCAGGAACACTGGCCAGTTCAACATCAAGAAACTCTCTTGGCTTCTTATAACCCCAAGTTACCTGGTGAACATTCCTACCACCACGGAAATGTTTTCACCGGGAACATTGATGAGGAAAGTAGGAGATTCTGTTTCTAGGTTTCAGCATTCTTCTGTCAGAATTTTTTTTTTAATTTCCTGCCTTCATGCTCTCTGTTTTTATGGCTTTTTTGGTTTTCCTGGAGGCAAATAATGTCTGAAATAACCTATGCTAATGCTAAGTAAATAGACCTGTGCTATTTATTTTCATTGAAGACTGGCGTTTATCTAACACATTATTTGATATAGAACAGACACATAATAGCCCCACTGTGAAGCACAGAGTTTTCTAAGAGGTAAAAACACAGATAAATCGGGTTGTCCATAAATCATGTGCTGAAGTGACAGTCCAGCCAAAGGGAGGAACTGTGGAGGATCAAGACTGTAAAAATGAAACAGAACGTGAGGGGATGTAGTGGACACTGTTGGTGGCCTTCCCAGATGCCCTGAAACTGGTTGGGGCATCAGTCCTCTAGCTGTAGTGATTGTAAGCTGCTAATAGGTCACAGCTGCCACCTTCCAGGATCATTTTTGGTCAGGAGGGAACCGACTCACCAAGGAGGTTTTTACACTCGAACATACACACACACACACAGACATGAGCAAAGGAGGCAGCTCACAGCTGACAATTGTCTGTTGACTGACATGAATATAAAAAACAATCAACCCTTTTGCCTCTATATGGAACCACACTGTGGTGCTTGCCATTCATTCTCCATAGTTCACCATCAGATGAGGCTGAGGCTGGTCCTTAGCCATGACTACACTTAGCTTTTTCCTGCTTGTTTCACTTACCTTCTCTTGTGAATATTCCATCACACCTTGCACAAGAATCACCAACTGAGTTTCAGCTTCCAGGGAACCCAATCTAAGACAGAGTTACTTTTTGGATGCTGGCAATGTACTATTATTTTTTCTTTTAACAGCCTTATGATATATAATTCACATGCCATACAATTCATATATTCAAAGTGTACGATTCAGTATTTTTTAGCATATTCATAGGGTTGTGCAAATGTCAATACAACCTCACTTAATCTCACTTTAGAACATTTTCTTGGCTGGGTGCAGTAGCTCATGCCTGTAATCTCAGCACTTTGAGAGGCTGAGGCAGGAAGATCCCTTGAGCTCAGGAGTTTGAGACCAGCCTGGGTAACACAGCAAGACCTTGTCTCTACTGAAATTCAAAACAAAACAAAAAAAATAGCCGGGCTGGGTGGTGCACACTTGTAGTTCCAGCTACTTTGGGGGCTTAGGTGAAAGGACTGCTTGAGCCCAGGAAGTTGAGGCTGCAGTGACCCTTGATCTTGCCACTACACTCCAACCTGGACAACAAAGGAGACTGTCTCTAAATATATATACATTTTTGTCTTCCCTAAAAGAAACCTAGTACCCAGTAGCCGTCACTTCCTATTCCCCACCCCTCCTCCCCAGCCAGCTCTAAGCAACTGCTGATCGACTTTGTATTTGTATGCCTGTTCTGGACATTTCACACAAATGGAATAATATGTCACCTTTGGTGACTTACTTCTTCCACTTAGCATAATATTGAGGTTTATCTATGTTGTGGCGTATATCAGCACTTCATTTCTTTTTATTGCAGAATAATATTCTGTTGTACGCATATGCCATATTTTATTGATCCATTCATTAAATGATAGACATTTGGATTATTTTCACTTTTTAGCTATTATGAATAATGCTGCTGTTACCGAACCCAGCCCGTTTTGCCCACCTTGAAGTATGGCCAACACTGAGATAATGAGTTTTGTAGCAAAGAAAGGGTTTATTCATGTGACAGTCAAGCAAGGAGATGGGAGAACAGGTCTTAAATCTGCCTCCTTGAAAATGGAGTTTAGGGATATTCATGGGATAAAAGAGCAAAATGGTCTGAGATGTGGGGGAAGGTGATTGGGGTTAAGGAAAAGTTTAGCATTCTTCACAAGTACAGTCAAGTTCATGGCTCTTCATAGGACTCATGTTAAAAAACAAAAAACAAAAAAAAAACACCATGGCATTAGCATGATCTGAGGGTGAAGCTCTCAGCCCTCTGCCATCAAATGGTCACCCATTGGACATTGGTCAGGGCCAGTTGAAGGGTCGGTGGTCTCACCCAGTTTGAACTGGACAAGAGCTGACTCTAAGTTCCTGAAAAAACAACTTTGTCACCCATTACCATTGTGACCTACACATCAGAGATGTTAACTGTAAATAAACTGAAGGGTATATTGTGATATATTGCTTAGCTATGTAACATTTAGAGTTAGTAATTTAAAAAAAAAAAAAAAGCTAAAAGCAAACAAAGCAGATTAAAGTTTGACAAGCTTAGTCAGGTTTGCCCTCAGCATCTCTGTTATGGCCATTCATGTACAAGATTTTGTGTGGACACATGTTTTCGTATCTTTTGAATTTGTGACCTGGAGTGGAATTGCTGAATCATACGGTAACTTATGTTAAAGTTTTTGATAAACTGCCAAACTTTTTTCCAAAGTGGCTGCATCATTTTATATTCCCACCAACAATGTATTAGGGCCAATTTCTCCACATCCTCACTTACACTTGTTTTTGTCCACTTCTTAAAAATTATAGCCATTCTAGTGGGAGTAAAGTGGTATTTCATCACGGTTTTATTTTTTGTTTGTTTTGTAGAGATGGGGGTCTCCCTATTTTGCCCAGGTTGGTTTCGAACTCTTGGGCTCAAGTGATCCTCCTACCTCAGCCGCCCAAAGTGCTGGGATTACAGGTGTAAGCCACTGTGCCCAGCCTCATTATGGTTTTGATTTGTACTTCCCTAATGACTAATGATGTTGAGCATCTTTTATTGGCTTATTTGCCATTTGTATATCTTCTTTGAAGAAACATTAATTTCTTTGCCCATATTTTAATTGAGCTCTCTTTTTATTATTTAGTTGAAAGACTTCTTTATATTAATATATTTGGGATACAAGTTTCTTATCAGATAAATTATTTGCAAATATTTTTTATTATTCTGTGGGTTGTCTTTTCAGTTTCTCGATGGTATTGCTTAATGTTCTATTTCTTGACCTGGGTGTGGTTACAGGAATATATTCACTTTGTGACAATCTATAAAACTGTGCACATTTTTGTATTGGTCATAATTGAATAATAATTCCATTTTTATTAATAAGGGAATTTATAAGGTGAAAGGGGAATTTTTATTCCCTTACCATCAATATAAGATTATAATTAGGCCGGGCGCGGTGGCTCACGCCTGTAATCCCAGCACTTTGGGAGGCCGAGGGGGGTGGATCACGAGGTCAAGAGATCAAGACCATCATGGCTAACATGGTGAAACCCCGTCTCTACTAAAAATACAAAAAAATTAGCCACGCGTGGTGGCAGGCGTCTGTAGTCCCAGCTACTCGGGAGGGTGAGGCAGGAGAATGGTGTGAACCCGGGAGGCGGAGCTTGCAGTGAGCCAAGATCGTGCCACTGCAATCCAGCCTGGGCGACAGAGCAAGACTCCGTCTCAAAAAAAAAAAAAAAGATTATAATTAATTTCTACTCTGGTTCCCTTAACTCATGTCAAATAGGTCAGTCAAAGATCATGGAAGACTCTTGTAGATCAGCTAATTCATATCCTTCATTTTAGAGACAATAATTGTTAGAGTAATTAAGTCGTGGTTATATTACCCTCACCATATACTACATTTCAACTTTGCTTGATTTATCCCAAGTTACCCCAATATATTACTAAAACCCATTCCAATTAATTGTCAACATACTTGGATGACCAAATCCCATAAATCAGATGATTCACAGCTTTATTTTTGCAGGTCAGAAAGCAACTTCCTCAAAGACCTTACATTCTCTGTAGCCTTTTATATAATCTAGTCTTTTCTCTTTCTCTGATTCATTTGTTGAAAGGCTACTTACTTAGTATCTGTATGTGCTGAGCACTATACAAGGGACAAGATATTCAGTGGTAAGCAAAACAGACAGAGCCCCTGTCATTACGGAGCTTCCACTGTGATAATATTAAATGACCAATTGTACATTGAAAGCATTATGTCCAACTGTGGTAAAGGTTAGAAAGAAAATGTATAAGATCTTCTGAGAAAGTAGAACAGGATTCCTAAGTTAGATTTGGGAATCAGGGAAAGCCTCTCCAAGAAAATCCCATTTAAACTGTGTCCACGGAGAGTTAAGAGTTAACCTAGGAGAGAAATGGGGAAATAATTTTCCAGAAGAAAAAAAAAAAACTGTGTGAGAAGGACCTGAGGCAAGAAGAACCTGGAGCTTCAGATGAACAGAAAGATTAGTTCTAGAATCACATTGTTCAATATGGCCGTTAGTCACATGTGGCTAATCGACACTCCAAATGTGGATACAAGAAAAAACAAAGAATACTTTATTGATATTGATGAATTTTCAATTGTTTTTTGCTTTACACAGTACTCCTTTAAATTAAATGCTAATATACTGAGTTGATACTAGAGTTAGCAAACTTACTTAACTGGGACAGACATACTTTTGCTTCTCATGGGGTTCAGGACACGCTACTCTGAAAAATGGCATCTTGAATATTTTAAATTAAAAAAATTTGAGAAAATGGCAGAAGAAGAAAGGTCACTCTAACGTTCCCTCACCCTTCTCCCCGATGTAGGTCATAAAACCTAGAAAGGATTTTCTGACTTTCCTCTGAAGCCGGTTATAAGACCCTCATGAGAGGTGCTCTCTCTATAGTTGGAGGAAAGGAACATTTTTATCTCTGAAAATACTGGGACACAGAGAAGAATCTGAACAAATAGACCTTACTAGATTCTCCATCCCTATCCCAGTTTATTACCATTAGATCATACCCTTTGTGGAAAGTTGTCAGCCTCAAAATGGAATGGCTCATGTCAAGCCCAAACAAAATGGAACAGGTAGGCCAAGAAGGAAGGGACCATATGGACATATGCCTATGATAAAAACTGTTACAGAGACTCTCTGAAAACCACAAAAATTTGGGATGTTTCTATGAAGCCATCTCCCCAGCAACAGCCAGTATCACCAATGAGTATTTGCCAATTCCTGCGGTAAACTTCTGTGGCCAATGAGGTTTATTTCAAAACCACTAACACGGACTTCCCCTTTTACTCTTAAAGGAAATTTGCCTCTCTCCATTTCTTTGAATGTCCGCCATAGCACGCATATCCCAAATTATAATTCCTTGCTATTTCTGAATAGACTCTTTGTCTGCTGTTTATTTTAGTTGACACCTTTGTCATATCATATTTCTCCATGACTGTCCACTCTTCATTAAACCTGGCATAAAAATATGCAAATTTAACTATTTCTTTGAGTCTTTATTTCCTTAAGAAGACTCCTATGTCATTTAAAGCTAATATTAAACACATTTGTAGGCTTTTCTCTTGCTAGGAATCTGTCTTTTGTTATAGGGGCCTCAGCCATGAACCTAGGATGGGTTCTATGAACCTAGAACCCTACACTCTAAAGTCAAATCAAAATCAAATCTAAAACAGATGAACCAGTTTTGTCAAAGTAGATGTCAATATTAAAGGAAAATTATTTTTGTTACTTGATTCAGTTACTGGAAAACTTTCACGTGTTCTTGGAATAACTTGGGTATATGAATATCCTTTTTCAACTGTAATTTTTATGAACGCTAAATACTGAAGGAATTAATAGCCCACCAGAGTGGTATGAAAATTACTTTAAACTAAAAACATCTGAGAAATCAGCAGCCACAGAACGCAACATTAGCTAAACTTAAGCAAAGTCTCCTGAAAATATAGCTGCCATTGACCTCTTCTCCAAAGAAGTTTCCTGATTGGAAAAGACTAACTCTTAGCCAGGAAATGTGAATTTAGCCATGCATTAGCATCAAAAAGCCCAATAGAACCTTCCATACTTTTCCGCTGAAGTCCTAAATCACCACTACTCCCCTTTTTATTAAGTTGATGTATAAACCATGGTCTCTGACTATTCAGAGAATTACTCATTACAGAGCATGAGCATGTTTAAATAAATTTTGTCTTCTGTTAATCTGTTTATTGTCAGTTACTTTGCAGACACTCAAGTTCAGGACCTAAGTTTGAAGAGGAAAAAGTATTTCCGCCCAACAATATAAATAAAATATAACAGGTGAAAAATTAGCATCTGAATTAAGATGAGCTTGCTGCAAAATTTAAAATACGCCCTGGATTTTCAAGCCTTAGTATGAAAAAAGAATGTAAAACATCTCTTTAATAATTTTGTATATTGATTACATATAGCAATGAAAATATTTTGGATATATTGGGATAAATAAAATATATTACTAAAATTAATTCCACTTGTTTCTTTTTATTTTTTTCAATGTGGCTACTGGAAAAGATAAAATGACATATATGGCTCATATTCTGTTTCCACTGGACAGCACTTGGACTAGAATTTAGTAAAGTTGAGTACAAGTGAGTTGAAATGAAGATAGGGAGGAAAACAAGAACCAGATTCTCCTGGGCAGTGCTGAGCTTCTTAAGAAGCTTGATTTGAGCAGGGAAGTTACCTGATTGGCTTTGCATTTACCTTCAGTAAGATCTGTCTGGCTACACTTTGAATAATGGCCTGGAGGAAAGCAAAATGAGAGACCAGAGAGCAGGCTCTCTCTTCAATTCAGGACATGTCTCATCTCTGAGACATAAACTATGCCCAGGGCCTTGAGTCTTCAAGAAGGACCACACTCTAGATGGCTATCCAAGTTTGATTTGGTGAAAAATACCCCATTTCACCATGAGGTCTTTGAACCGTCAAATACTTCAGTGACACCCACTTGTGTACACTTGTCACCACATTGCACCTTGTTGATCTAAACCAGTTGTATTCAAATTTTGTTTAACACTAGGCCCCAGTAAAACAGAACTGCTCCAGTTGGAGCTGAGGTAGGGATTCAGAGCCCCAACCACTCACTCCACCCCTTCTAGTGGAAGCCTTTGTAAGGGTCTTCAGAGACCAGTTTGAAAACCAATATAATATAATGAATATTTTAGCTACCATGGCCCTGATCTATTGCAGTGGACTATACAAAATTACTGTAGATAGTCACAAATATTATAGATAGAAGACACTGTCTAAAATATTTAGAGGCAAGATACTGGTAAGGAGTAGGGTTCGTTCTGTAGGACTATCGAGGATGCTAGATCCCAACTTCCCCTCCAGTTGGTCTGACGCCAGATTTTTAAGAGTTCTTACTAAACATATTAGAACAGCAAAATATACAGACATCTAAAATGTCTAACAATGGGAATTTTAAAATATTGATTATAGATCTTGATATCATCTATGTATTATTTAAAATTTATAATAAACGGTTAAGTGAAAAGGGCAGACATGCAAATTTCATGTGCTTTCTAAAGCATTGTATAAAATGTGTGTATGAATACGAACAAAGCCATAAACGAAATTCACAAAATGTGAACCAAATTGTTTTGTTAATATGGTAATTTATGGAGAGTTATGTTTTATTTTTAATATTTCCCTTATATTATTTTTCTTTTTTTTCTGAGATGGAGTCTTGCTCTGTCACCCAGGCTGGAGTGCAGTGGCACGATCTCGGCTCACTGCAAGCTCCACCTCCCGGGTTTACGCCATTCTCCTCCCTCAGGCTCCCAGGTACCTGGGACTACAGGTGTCCGCCACCGCGCCGGCTAGTTTTTTGTATTTTTTAGTAGAGACGGGGTTTCACTGTGTTAGCCAGGATGGTCTCGATCTCCTGACCTCGTGATCCGCTTGTCTCGGCCTCCCAAAGTGCTGGGATTACAGGCTTGAGCCACTGCGCCCGGCCCCCTTATATTATTTTTCAATCAAAAAAGCTTTGAAAATTCTGGAAGATAAATTATAAAAAGAAAATGTAAGAAATAATGCGTTACAAGAGTAAAAATGTTTTCTGAAGTGTCAAGGAGAGAAGAAGGTTCTTTCTCTTACTGTACTATCAGCATCATTAACATGGAAAATCAAAAGCTGTTCCCAGAAACGACGACTGGAGCCATGGGGATCCCAAGTGGAAATTTCATAACTGCTTTCTCAAGCCATCGTACAGAGGAATTATGAGTATAAAAGACAAGCTATGTGTTCTGCATGTTTCAGAATACCCATAAAGTCAGTTCCTTAAATTACTACAATTTGTATAGAATTCTCCATACAAATATTAATGTTATTTTCTAACAGATTTATTTTAAACTTCATTTTGAAATATCTTTAATTGACTTAGTCATTCTCCTGAGTATCTCTTTTTAGAATTCTGTATATTACTTTATTACTTGCTGAAAATCTAGCCAACATTCAAGAAATTTGTATTTTATTTTTAATTTTTTTTCTTAATGAGCAATATCCTTAAACTTCAGAGGAAGCTGGAAAGTGGGCAGCCCAGCAGGTTTCCAAAGATACAATATTCACAGCTGCCAGGTGAACATGGTTCTGGTTAACTTAGGAAGAGGTAGGAGAGAGCCTTGGGGGGATTTGAAAAGATCAAAAGAACTAAAATGACAATCTCAAATTACTACACCCTCCTTTTTGAAAGTGCAAAGGCTATTTTTTTCATCAATGGATTAATCTGAACTAATGTGGAGAACAAAGGAACCTCTGCACCTTTCTCTTCCACATGGTTCTGTAGCTAATTTTATTTTGTTTTGTTTACCTCAGAGAAAACTGAAAGATCAATTTATGATCTTTCAACTCCGTTGAATGTGTGTGAGATTTTTTCCTTTTCTTTTTTTTCTTTTCTTGAGACAGCGTCTTGCTCTTGTTGCCCAGCCTGGAGTGCAGTGGCATGACCTCGGCTCACTGCAACTTCCACCTCCCTGGTTCAAGCGATTCTCCTGCCCCAGCCTCCCAAGCAGCTGGGATTACAGGTGCTCATCACCAGGCCAGGCTAATTTTTTGTATTTTTAGTAGAGATGGGGTTTGCCATATTGGCCAGGCTGGTCTCGAACTCCTGACTTTGTGATCCACCCACCTCGGCCTCCCAAAGTGCTGGGATTACGGGTGTGAGCCACCATACCCGGCCAAATGTGTGTGAGATCTTTTATTAAGTTTTTATGACTCTCTTAAATAATCCTCCTCATTGGGGAAAAATAAAAAATAAAAAATAAAACCTCACTAATTTGGTATTGTGAGGTAATCGAGAGCCTCCCCTCTCTCCCTGAGTAAAGGGTACCATGTTTTGCATAAGAGCATTTTACAGACAGGCTGATTTTCCCTGTAATTTTTTCCTCACTGTTTATCTCTCCACTTACCTGTCCATTTTTACTCTGTCCCTGAGTCAGGGCATTTATGGTCCAGAAATAAGGTCACTCTCAGTATGGGGAAGGAGAAGGAGGAGGAAAGGGAATAGAAGCCAAGCTAAGCTCTTGGGCAAAGAGAAAACAGAAGAGGGTAGGTAAATGATCTCATGATGCAATCTTAAGGATAACTTACTGTTTTCCAGAAGGTCAGAGAGAACTCCTGGATATGATAAGCAGTTTTGATTTAGGCCAATAAAATCCTGCCCAATAAGATACCATCTTTTTGAAATCACTTTTGCAAAATTATGACAATAAAAGATGTCTGATATGGCTCCCTCCATCTTGCATCTAACCTGTAAGCTGTCTTCACTCATTCTTGGGCACGGTCCAAGCTAACCATGGGAGAAATTTATAGTTTAACTTAAAAGCAAGGATGATAACAGGTCCTCCCTAAAACGAACCCCCTCCTTGCTCAGGGACTGAAAACTGCCTTTGTAAGACTAATGAAAAGTCACAAGATTAGGATTATGGGAGGGGCCTGAATTCTTCTAAAATGTAGGCATAGTTTCTATAATCCCTTACTGCTCAGGAGTCACATGGCCAGAGATCACAAGATTTGTGACTTCCCCAATTGCTCCTGCAGATAACGTCACTATTACAGAACCTAAGATTGGTCTTTAGAGATTTTTTTCAGACTTTCTGGCAACCGACTGACCCCACCTGGACCAGTGACTCATGACTCAACCAGTCCTGTGGCCCTGCCCAGGTGTTTTCCACACCTCTATGATTTCATCCCAAACCAATTAGCAGCACCCATTCCTGAGGCCCCTGCTCACCAAATTGTCCATAAAAACCCTAACCTCTGAGCCTTCAGGGAGACTGATTTGAGTGATAACTCCGTCTCCAACATGGCCAGCCTCATGTCAATTAAAATCTTTCTTTTTTTTTTTTTTTTTTTTGAAACGGAGTCTTGCTCTGTCACCCAGGCTGGAGTGCTGTGGCACAATCTCGGCTCACTGCAAGCTCTGCCTCCCGGGTTCATGTCATTCTCCTGCCTCAGCCTCCCGAGTTACTGGGACAACAGGTACCCACCACCACACCCGGCTAATTTTTTTTGTAATTTTAGTAGAGACAGAGTTTCACCATGTTAGCCAGGATGGTCTCGATCTCCTGACCTCATGATCCACCCACCTCGGCCTCCCAAAGTGCTGGGATTACAGGTGTGAGCCACCATGCCCAGCCTAAAATCTTTCTTTACTGCAATGCCACAGTCTCAGTGAATTGATTTTGTCCGTGTAATGTGCAGGACGAACCTGTTGGGCAATTACATTTTACACTGCCAGATGCCATTTCCCTGGTGTGTTGATTAATGGAAAGGTGGATTCCCCTTATAGGCTAGGAGGTGAGGAAAGTGTCAACATCAGGATAGAGAAACATGTCCAAAATAGGTTATCAAAGCCAAGGAACCCAAAGCAAGAACTAAGGAACCTGGGATGATGAAGATATGAGGAACAGGTCCTAATAGGCAAATAATAAGAGTCAAAAAGTCTCGAAAGAGGAGTATAGAGTTAAATCCTTCTGTTTGAATAGGTTATAGGGTTCCATTTGATAGATTAATAGAAAACCATATGAGGACTTTGGAAATCTAGGTTTGTTCATTATTGTTGTGTTGGGAAGATGACATGAAAAGATCATGAAATTTAAGCCATTAATGGTATCAACAACATCAGTAGATACTTATCCATGAATCTTTCCAAGAACGAGTTCCCCACCCCTCAACACACATACCCTTTATTTCCTAGACACAATGATGAGGTAATTTCATGAACACATGAGTAGCCATGTAGTGGTGGCTTTAAAAACTAGGCTTCTATTTAGTGGCCTATAAAAATGTTTTTGTTTCACTCTCAGTTGTCTCAAGACCACTTGCGCATTCACATTGAGTATTAGCCAAGACTCTTTCCACTGCAAAAAAATAAAATCCAAATCAAACTATCATAAACAAGAAAAGGGATTTATTAGTTCACCTAGCTAAGAAGATTCTGGGATAGCTCACAGAACTTTTTTTTTTTTTTTTTTTTTTGAGACGGAGTCTCGCTGTGTCGCCCAGGCTGGAGTGCAGTGGCCGGATCTCAGCTCACTGCAAGCTCTGCCTCCCGGGTTTTTACGCCATTCTCCTGCCTCAGCCTCCCGAGTAGCCGGGACTACAGGCGCCCGCCACCTCGCCCGGCTAGTTTTTTGTATTTTTTAGTAGAGACGGGGTTTCACCGTGTTAGCCAGGATGGTCTCGAACTCCTGACCTCGTGATCCGCCCGTCTCGGCCTCCCAAAGTGCTGGGATTACAGGCTTGAGCCACCGCGCCCGGCCGAGAGCTCACAGAACTTAATGAGCATATATAAAAAAGTCAACACCAAGGAGTTGTCAGAGCTAGGGCATATGAACTGTAGAAAATAAAAAATAATTTTCTTTCTAATATTCATAGTTCTTAGTTAGGGTGGACCCCTGTAACAAAAGACAGATTAAGAAGAGAAAAACAAACAGAAGTTTTATTTTAACATGTGGACCTCATGTATACCAGGAGATACTCAGAAAAAATGGGTAAATTTCTAAGAGGTAGCTTTGAATTCAGGCTTAAATACAAACCTCCACTGAAACAATGAAGGATATAGAAAAGGCCAGTTTTGAGGAAATAATCAGGAAAAGTCTGGTAAACAAAAGCAAAGTTTGTTATGCAGATTTAAGTTAGTGCCTTCTCCATTGATAAGAGTATCTAGTGATTTAGTCATTCTTTTCTTTCTGGTAGAAAGAGGGAAACACCCTTACAAACGGATATTTCTTTTATAGATGTAAATTTCCCTTACAAATGTGTAACTTCTACTCCATTTTCAGAGCTTCTCCTGTGTCTGCAGTTTCTCAAAATAATCAGCTCAAAATAATCCCTATGCCAAAGAGTCATATTTTGGGGTGGCATATTCTGGTTTCCTACAGTCATATTTTCGGGAGGCATATTTTTGGTATCCTACAAAAGTAAAGGTTGGGAATTATGAAGTCAAAGAACCAGGGATGATGAAACAAAGAGGAACAAATCTCAATAGGCAAATGGTAAGAGTCTAGAAGTTCAGAATCAGGGGCTATAACCAGGAACTTGGTGCCCTCTGGCTTTCCGTCTATCCTTCATCTTTGCCGTCTCTGCTTCTCCTTGTGTATTGGTCCCATTCTCTACTACTAAAGACAAACTTCCTGTACATGGTAAATTAAAGACCTTTCAGCAATTTTTGGCATGCATCCTAGTGTAAAATTCAAGAGTCATCCCACACACACATAAACTTTGAATCTAAAAACTTCTACAGAAAACTCTAATTGGTCTACCTTGGGTCACAGGCCCACCCCTTAGACCAATCTCTGTGGCCACCGTGTCAAATGCCCATTTCTGTGGCAGGGCAGGACAATCTACTGTGATAAAAAATTCTACTAGAATGCATGAAATGGGGGAGAAATTTCCCCAGAAGAAAGAGAATGCTAAATCAGAGGGGGGGATATGAAAGAATCATGGGCAAATGAGAACAATAGCTATCTGAGTCCTTATACACCTTCCATCCTCCATATTATTGAAGAATGCATTGTTCCTGAGGGCAAGCCACATTCAACTACTGACAACAATGGTATGAAACCATTTTTCTAGTGACATCATTTATTTACAAACACAGCTAGACTAATTTTTTAAAGAAGCTGAGGATAGTAGTGAAAACATAATACGGCTTAATATTTTCATGTAATTTTCAGTGCTACAGTGGTGGTGCAGAAGTACAGAACAGAAAATTCAAAGCCAATTGAGACCTCTCTTTCAACCCTTCATATTATAGGTGAGAAATCTGGGGATCTGGGGAATTCTGTGTCTGGATAATTCCTAAGGCTTACAAAGAAAAAGGACAAGATCAGAATACAGCCCTTCTGTAATCCAGCCTGGCACTCTTTGGTGAGAAATACATCTAAATACAAATAACAGGACCATGTTTTCCACTTTTAAAATGGAGCAATGCAGAATGTTAGCTTTCTCCATGAAGAATATCTGCTTATCCACAGAAAATTTCATTTTCTCCCGAACAGATGACCACCAAAAAAATGTTGTTTTAAAAGAAAGAAAAACATTACATGAAAGATAGAGGTTTACATAATTTTAAATTAGCTCGAATTATAAAATTTCCAAAAGAAATGTTTTATTTATATTTAATCTTTCTCAAGACTTTTTTGCAAGAGAAATACATAAAAAATTTAAATCATATGATGTCATCTACACATTGAAAAAGGAAAGTCTAATATAACAATTGCTCTTCTGTGACAAGGAAGAATAGATGAGAAAAAAATATAGAAAACAATTTTTTTTTTCCGAAAACTTGAGTAAGATTTACCTTTGGTCTATTTTATTTAATGTAATTTTTTAGATAGAGTTTTTTTTTTTGTCTTTTGTTTTTTAAAGTGATGTTTTAATACTTCAGGCATGATTTCTGGCATAGTAGAATTAGTTTTGAGGGAAGAGAGAGACCCTCTCATATTGTTTTATATTGTTTTATACTCAAAAAAGGAAAGAGAAGCGAAACTAAAGACAGGTAGCCCGGCGCCTAGGAACCAGACCCGAAACCAAGGAACCAGACCCGAAACCAGGCCTGGGCCTGCCTGACCTAAGCCTGGTTGTTAAAATTCGACCCTTGACCTAGCAACTGTTGTTATCTATAGATTCCAGACATTGTATGGAAGGACATTGTGAAACCTCCCATTCTGTTCTGTTTCACTCTGACCACCGGTGCTCGCAGCCCCTGTCACGTACCTGCTGGCTTGCTCAATCAATCACGACCCTCTCGCGTGGACCCCCTTAGAGTTGTGAGCCCTTAAAAGGGACAGAAGTTGAGCACCTGAAGAGCTCGGATTTTAAGAAGCTAGCCTGCGGATGCTCCCAGCTGATTAAAGCCACTCCCTTCACTATCTCGGTGGCTGAGGGGTTTTTTCCGCAGCTCATCCTGCTACATTTCTTGGTCCCCTGACTGGGAAGCTAGGTGATTGGCGGACGGTCGAGGCAGCTCCTTAGGCGGCTTTATCCTGCCCTGTGGAACAACCCTGCGGGGGACTGCGACCAGCCCGAGCAATGCGGATCCTGAGAGCGCTCCCGGGTAGGCATTTGCCTCAGTGGGACACCTCGCCAGAGCAGTGTGTGGCAGGCCCCCGTAGAGGATCAACGCAGTGGCTGAACACCGGGAAGGAACTGGCACTTGGAGTCTGGACATCTGAAACTTGGTAAGACTAGTCTTCGGAACGTGCCCACTCCATTTGAGTGGAAGCGTGGCCTGATCACCCATGGTGTGCCTTTATTGGCACTTTGGTTTTGGTTCTGATTTGGTTTGAATTCCTTGACAGGACCGGTCTTGGGAACTTACCCACTCCATTTGAGTGGAAGTGTGGCCTGATCACCCACCGCGTGCCTTTATCGGCACTTTGGTTTTAGTTTTGACTTGGTTTGAATTGCTTGACAGGATTGGTCTTGGGAACTTGCCTACTCCATTTGAGTGGAAGTGTGGCCTGATCACCCACGGCGTGCCTGTACTGGCACTTTGGTTTTTGTTTTTGACTTGACTTAGATTGCTTGATACTTTGATTTTGGTTTTGACCTGGCTTGGATTTCTGGATACTCTAATTTTGGTTTTGATTTTGGTTTGGTGTAAACTGCAAAAGTGTGTATGTGCCCTTTTTACCCGTTCTTTGTTTTGCGGTGTGGGTGTGGTGTGAGCGTGGTGTTTTGTCTCGAAGAAGCGTGGGTCAGGCACAAATAAGCCCACCCCACTAGGAACTATGTTGAAAATTTTCAAGAAAGGATTTAAGGGAGATTACGGTGTTACTATGACACCAGGAAAACTTAGAACTTTGTGTAAAATAGACTGGCCAGCATGAGAGGTAGGTTGGCCATCAGCAGGAAGCCTAGACAGGTCCCTTGTTTCGGAGGTATGGCACAAGGTAACCTGTAAGCCAAGGCACCCAGACCAGTTTCCGTACATAGACAGTTACAGCTGGTTTTAGACCCCCTTCCCCCCCACAGTAGTTAAGAGAACAGCAGCATAAGCGGCTGGCAGAGGAAAGGATAGAGAGGAAGAGACAGAGAGAAAGTCAGAGAGAAAGAAAAAGAGAGAGAGAGAAATATACAAGTAGTTAAGAAAAAAACAATATACCCTATTCCTTTAAAAGCCAAGGTAAATTTAAAACCTATAATTGATAATTAAAGATATTCTCCATAACCCTGTAACACTCTAATACCACTTTGTCGTCCGTGTAAACAAGGGCGTATCCCGAAAGCTCTGAGGCCTTCCTATCAAAAATCCTTAACCCAGTAACCTGCCGATGGCCCAGATGCATTCAATCTGTAGCAGCAGCTGCTTTGCTAACAGAAAAAAAAAAAAGAATGGTTATCTTCAAAAAAAAAAAGAAAAAAAGGAAGCAGAATTTATGTAAAAAGAGTGTTACATGGTAAATTATTGTCCTGAAATAAATTAACTGGTTGTTTGAAGAAAGAAATGTTTGTAATAAGTCAGAAAGTTGAGACATGTCTAAGAATTGTCTGTGAAAGTCATGAAAGAAAAAAATTATAAAAAAATTTTATGCAAAAAGTGTCGCATAATTTAAAAGTAATAAAGCCTCCTGAGTACTACTGAAGAAACAGTTTATGTGCAAGGTGTATAAGAAAAGTAAAATATACCTTTGGTAAAAGGATTATAAGGAGGCATAAGAATGTGGATTTTTACCTACATTAAAAGGTTAAAAAATTTATTGTTTTGAAAGTTTAAGCAAGTTTTAAAACGTTAATTGTAAAGAAAATTATGTGTGTAAACATATTAGCTAAAGTCAAAAAGGTATCATCCAGTTTTTCTGTGAACTGGACATTAAAGTAAAAACGCAACAGGTTTTTCTTAAAGCACCAACCTGTTCTTTAACAAAAATTATAAAAGGTTAAAAAGAGTCTGTAAACTCTTACCTTATGGTCAAACATTAAAAGTTAGATAAATATGTCTACAAGGTTTTATTAAAATTAAGTTTAACATTAATAACACACTAATATAAAGGTAAAATTTAGCTTATCTGGTGTAAAAATCATACAAGAAGCATTATTAAATATAAAGTGGTGTTTAGCTTTCTTTGGTCTAAAAACTAATAAAAATAGGTGCTAAAGGAAACATTCATTTTATTAGAAGATCATAGAAGTTAAAGACTTAAAACAAACTTTGGCAATCAAGACAGCATACCAAGATGCAAATGCCTGATTGTAATGGATCAAATATTCCATCCGCATGTTAAACAAAAGCAATTGTTATGCTTGTGCACATGGCAGGCCAGAGGCCCTGATTGCCCCCTTCCACTAAGGTGGTCCTCCAGTCCACCAGGCGTGGGCTGCATAGTAGCTCTTTTCCAGGAGTCTATAGCCTGGAGTAATAAGTCATGCCAAGCTCTCTCTACTATATCCCGAAGTCCGGCACCCTGAGGGTCAGCCCCCGAGGGACATCCGGCCTCCGTCTCCCAACACTAAGTTCACTTATGCCTCTCACGGCAGGGAGGAAACTTAGCATTCCTTGGAGTCCTGAAGGGATGCAATGAGTTTAAGAATTTTCAAGAGCTTATCAGTCAACCTTTGTTCATCCCTGAGCGGATGTGTGGTGGTATTGTGGTGGACCCTTACTGGGCACTCTGCTGAATAACTAGAGTGGCACTTGTGCTTTAGTCCGTTTGGCTATCCCTTTCACCCTGGCATTTCATCAACTAGAGGGGGGAAAAAAACAAAAAGACATCGCAAAGCCAGAGAAGCCTCTTATAGGTCTTTCAGCTCTCACATCTATTTAGATGCAACTGGAGCCCCGCAAGAAATACCAGATCAATTTAAAGCTTGAAATCAAATAGTTACAGGATTTAAGTCAATATTTTGGTAGATGACAGTCAATAAAAATATAAATTAGATAAACTACATCTATTACAACCAACAGCAACAAGCTTTTCATGAGTTAAAAGAAAATCTCAGGTCGGCCCAGCACTACGGCTACCTGACCTGACAAAACTTTTTACTCTATGTGTCAAAAATTTTAAAAAATAGCAGTTGGAGTTTTAACCCAGACTGTAGGGCCCTGGCCAAGGCCAGTGGCCTATCTCTCAAAATAACTAGGCAAGGTTTCCAAAGTCTGGCCCCCGTGTCTAAGGGCCCTGGCAGCAACAGCCCTGTTGCTGATAAGAACTAACAAGAAGCAGATAAGCTAATCTTAGGCAAAACCTAAACATAAAGTCCCCCTATGCTGTGGTGACTTTAATACATACCAAAGGACATCATTAGCAAATGAATGCTAGACTAACTAGATACCAAAGCTTGCTCTGTGAAAATCCCCACATAACCACTGAAGTTTGCAACACCCTAAACCCCACCACCTTGCTCCTGGTATCAGAGAGCCCAGTTAAATATAGCTGTGTAGAAGTATTGGACTCAGTTTATTCTAGTGGGCCCAACCTCCGAGACCATCCTTAAATATCAGTAGACTGTGAGTGGTACGTGGATGGGAGCAGCTTCGCCAGCCCCTGCAAAGTGACTCTGAAAAAGACGACAAGCCCTGCTCTAGTCATGCCTGGAAGCTGACTGGTCCACTCACAGCCGAAGCATGAGGAAACTCATGGCGGGACTCATTTTCCTTAAAATTTGGACTTGTACAGTAAGGACTTCAACTGGCCTTCCTCAGACTGAGGACTGTTCCCAGTGTATACATCAAGTCACTCAGGTAGGACAAAAGATTGCTACAGTCCTATTATTTTATGGTTATTATAAGTGTACTGGGACTCTGAAAGAAACTTGTTCGTATAATGCTGTTCTATCCAAGGTATGTAGCCCAGGAAATAACCAACCTGATGCGTGTTATGACCCATTTTAAGCCTCCCATGATCACAGTTTTTAAAATAAAATTAAGGACTGGTCCTTTTCTAGGCGACACAAGTAAAGTAATAGCTGAGACAGAAAAAAGAGGGGTCCCCAAGCATATAACCCTAAAATGTAATGCTTGTGCCACTATCAATAGCAATCGGCATAGAATAAGATGTGGTTCTTTAAATTAATAAAAAAAAGTTACACAGCAGGAAATAAGTATATCTGCCATGAATTAGGCTCATACGCAAATGTGTGTAATTACTGGTCTTGTATCATCTAGACTACTTAGAAAAAGGATGAAAAAGATCCTATTTAGCTCCAAAAAGGAGAAGGCAGCCCCTCCTGTACGAGTGGAAGCTGCAACCCCTTGAAATTAGTAATTACAAATCCCTTAAACCCAAGGTAGAAAAAAGGAGAACACGTATCTCTGGGCATCGATCGAAAAGGACTAGATCCTAGAGTAAATATCTTAGTAAAAGAGGAGGTTCGCCAACTCTCTCTGGAACCAGTATCTCAGACTTTCTATGATGAACTAAATGTGCCAGTACCACAGACTTCAGGAAAATCCAGAAATTTGTTTTTGCAATTAGCCGAGCATGTAACCCAGTGTCTAAATGTCACTTCATGTTATGTTTGTGGAGAAACTGTAATAGGCGATCAATGGCCATAAGAAGCCCGAGAATTAGTGCCTACAGACCCAGTTCCTGATGAATCCCCAGCCCAAAAGAATCACCCTGATCATTTCTAGGTTCTAAAATTCTCAATTATTAGACAATATAGAATAGCTGAAAAAGGAAGGAATCCACTCATTCTGAGGATGACTTAGTTGCCTAGGACAAAAACTGCATAATGGTACCACAAAAACAGTTACATGGTGGAGTTCAAACCATACAGATAAAAATCCATTCAGTAAATTTCCAAAGTTGCACACTGTTTGGGCCTACCCAGAATCCCACCGGGACCGGACCGCCCCCATTGGACTATACTGGATATGTAGACACACAGCCTATGCTAAGCTGCCTGACCAGTGGACAGGTAGTTGTGTTATTGGCACTATTAAACCATCTTTCTTCCTACTGCCCTTAAAAACAGGTGAACTCCTGGACTTCCCTGTCTATGCTTCCTGCGAAAAGCGAAACATACTAGTAGGTAATTAAAAAGATGATGAATGGCCTCCTAAAAACATTATACAATACCATAGGCCTGCCACTTAGACACAAGATGGCTCATAGGGACACCGGACCCCCATTTACATGCTCACCCGAATCATACGGTTGCAAGCTGTTTTAGAAATCATCACTAATAAAACCGGTCAAGCCTTGACTATTCTGGCCCAGCAAGAAACTCAGATAAGAAATGCTATCTATCAAAATAGATTGGCTCTCAACTACTTGCTAACAGCTGAAAAAGAGGTCTATAAGAAATTTAACCTTACTAATTACTGTCTACACATAGATAATCAAAGGCAAATAGTTAAAGACGTAGTTAGAAATATGACAAAACTGGCCGGGCGTGGTGGCTCACGCCTGTAATCCCAGCACTTTGGGAGGCCGAGGTGGGCGGATCACAAGGTCAGGAGATCGAGACCACGGTGAAACCCTGTCTCTACTAAAAATACAAAAAATTAGCCGGGCGCGGTGGCGGGCGCCTGTAGTCCCAGCTACTCGGGAGGCTGAGGCAGGAGAATGGCGTGAACCCGGGAGGCGGAGCTTGCAGTGAGCCGAGATCGCGCCACTGCACTCCAGCCTGGGAGACAGAGCAAGACTCCGTCTCAAAAAAAAAAAAAAAAAAAAAAGAAATATGACAAAACTGGCACATGTACCCGTACAAGTGTAGCACGGATTTGACCCTGAAACCATGTTTACAAGGTGGTTCCCAGCACTAGGAGGATTTAAAACTCTTATAATAGGAGTTTAATAGTAATGGAAACCTGCTTACTGCTCCCTTGTTTGCTACCTGTACTTCTTCAAATGATAAAAGGCTTCATTGCTACCTTAGTTCACCAACATGCATCAGCACAAGTGTATTATATGAATCACTATCAATTTATTGCACAAGAAGACATAAGTAGCAAAAATAAGAGTGAGAACTCCCACTAATAAAAAGTGAGAGTCTCAAGGGGGGAAATGAGGGAAGAGAGAGACCCTCTCATATTGTTTTATGTTGTTTTATACTCAGAAAAGGAAAGAGAAGCGAAACTAAAGGCAGGTAGCCCGGCGCCTAGGAACCAGACCCGAAACCAGGCCTGGGCCTGCCTGACCTAAGCCTGGTTGTTAAAATTCGACCCTTGACCTAGCAACTGTTGTTATCTATAGATTCCAGACATTGTATGGAAAGACATTGTGAAACCTCCCATTCTGTTCTGTTTCACTCTGACCACCGGTGCTCGCAGCCCCTGTCACGTACCTGCTGGCTTGCTCAATCAATCACGACCCTCTCGCGTGGACCCCCTTAGAGTTGTGAGCCCTTAAAAGGGACAGAAGTTGAGCACCTGAGGAGCTCGGATTTTAAGAAGCTAGCCTGCTGATGCTCCCAGCTGATTAAAGCCACTCCCTTCACTATCTTGGTGTCTGAGGGGTTTTGTCCACGGCTCGTCCTGCTACAGTTTGAAGTTAATAATGGTCCAATTTATACTCATGTCAACCACAAGGCCTCTTCAATTCAATTAATGATTTAAAAATTTTCATCTATGTGTGAGATCTTTTAAAGGATAAAAAGCTGAGATACCCACACATGCATCCAATCAACGTATATTAACTGTCAGCTCTGTGTTGGGCACTGAGATAGGAACGGGGGTAAAAACAATGAGTAAGTGTAATAGACCTTCAAGAACCTGATAGTCAAAATATAAGGGGCAGACAAGGGACCAAAAACAGTGAAATACACTTAAGAGCACAGGAAGACAGAGGAAAGAGATCCTAACACTGCCTCAGTGTATAAGCTTCCCAAGGTTTGAGACCAAAGCTGAGTCCTGAATAGAGATTCCTGAGGTAAATGTTGTGGTGCCCCACCCACATCTCTTGGCCATCATTCTGTGCAGATGATCTTTTTGTGCAAGCACCTAGACTTTCTGCTTTAGGGCTTTCTCTATCCACAGACACAAGCTTGGTCCTCACACCAGATAGGTAGGGAATACAAGGGAGTTACAGCTGTGAGACGTGGACAAGTTACAGCCAATAGAGAATGGCAGCTAGTCGATAAATATCCCAACCTCTTTATCCTTTGGATGGGATAGTGCCTTGGAAGCTCTCTGAGGGATCGAACCCAGTTGTTCACAGGAATAGTCTGCTCATTAATACACCTCATATTAGCTGCCTTTCTTTCCTATCTCACTTCCTTATGCTTTCCTTTCTGAAATCCTTGCCTTATAGCCTTCTTCTGGGGAGCCTAACCTAGGAAAATATACAAAGCAATGGGGAAACTTATTCATTAAAGAAATGGTGGTGGTTGTAAGTCACTAGGTTTTGGGGTGAATTGTTATACAGCAATAACTAACTGATACAAACAAAAAATTAAAAGGAACTATAATTGAAGTAGGAGGAAAATTAGTAGAGCAGTGGTTCTCCAATTTTGTCTTGGATTAGAATCACCTGGAGGACTTACGCAACACAGATTGCTGGGCCTTACCCACAGAGTTTCTGATTCAGTTGACAGGGGTTAAGGTTCAATAACTTTCATTTCTACCAAGTTCCCAGGTGATGCTATTGCTGCTGGCCCAGGAACCACACTTTGAGAATCACTGCAGTTAAATGTAAAGCCACAGAAGCCAAAAGAGAAGGTTTGTTTTGTTTTGTTTTTTAATAGAAAAGTACTAAGCTCTTTATAATGCTGAGAGATTTAATAAAATAAAGATCAAATAATGATAATTGGATTTCAAAAATTATGACCAATAATGACACTAACAACTACAGTTTCAGTGGGGTGGTGTGGTTTGAGGCCAGTTTGGCATAAGCTGAGGTCAGAATGGGAGTTGAGGAAGTAAAGACAACACATAGATACAGCTCTTACAACAAAATTGCCAGGAACAAGGAGTAAAGGGAGATACAGAGTTGAAAAGGTTTTAATTGGGGCTAGCAGGAATACTAAAGTGTATTTCTATGCTCATGATAGAAATACTGTGGAGAAGAAAAAAGTGATGTAGGAAAAAGAAAAGCTAATGGCAGAAGCAAAATCCTTGGGAACGGAGCCAGGGCACCTTTGATAAAAGAAAGCATACAACTTTCATTGTAGCAGGACAAAAGATGACAAATATAGAAAAGATAGTTTCCTGTCTAGTGACTTCAGCTTTCTCAACTAAGTATGAGATGTCATCAGCTGAGAGAGAGGGCGGGGAAAGGCGTACAGAGGTGCTAGAGGAAAAGATATGAGATTGCCATGTCTTAAATGAGAAACAAACCTACTTTTTGAGGTGAATGTGTCCATCAACACAAATTTCACTTAGAGATAAAGATATAAGACATTGACATGGGACATTTACTCAATGCATACAATTTGCACACCTTGTGTCCAGGTGAAAATAGAATTCAGTATATATGTTAGTATATTGACACTCAATAATTTTCCAGTTTTGCTTTGCTTTGCTTTGAAAAAATTCTGGATGTTTGCTTTGAAAATATTCTGGCTAGAAATGCATAGGAATTATTTACAAATGAGGATGGCTGAGAATTGTTTGGGATGCCATAGGGGAGAAAAAGTAATATATTTTTCCTCACCCATAGCAAGGTTCATGGCTGAGATCCCTATACCAAAAGACAGATTAACAAGAGACCAGTATACAAATTTAATAAATATAAGCTCTATGTGACACAGGAGCCTTCAGAAATGAAGACCAAGAAAACAAAAACAAAAACAGGGAAACCTGTATATTTCTATGAACAGTCATGTAGAAGTATGAGTGGAGGACAAAAGGGTGTGTGGTCTAATGGTAAAAAACAAAACAAAACTGGGGTGAACTTAGCAAGGCCTGTTTGTTCAGATTTTTCTTGGCATCCCTGTGTGTATAGGCAGGATACCTGTCACATAAGGGCCTTCAGAAGGAAGAGAGGGAGGTCAGAGAGCGACCTTCCTAGGTTTTATGATCTATTTCAGGGAAGAAGGATGAGGGGAAGGTAAGAGTGACCTTCCTGCTTCTCCTGTTTTTTCAAATGCCAAAATGCCATATTTTGGAGTAGCATGTCAAGAATCCCATCAATGGTATGGAATGATTCTGGAATAGCATCTGAAAGTGGAATTGCAGTCTACTGTGTCTGGTGGACTATACTAGCACCCAGATTACAACCACACCACAAATTTTCATTCTAGAAAGTACAAGCTTTCAGTTTGGACTTGAACAGAATTTTAAGATTTCTTGGTGATCCATGAAATATGACTATTATAAAGATCGTCTTATAAACATTGTTCACTGAAAACAGTTTGTGTGAGAACTGCCTAAATGTAATGTCTGGTATGTTTTCACTGGTTGATTTTTTTTATAGTTGGTTTGGTTTTATTTTATTACTTGGAGAAGAGTATGTTTTCTGGTTATCTCTGATTTACTATTTTAGTTTGCTGAAGATTTTGAGAGTGCTAGGTGAAGTATTATTTTGTGTGTGTGTGTGTGTGTGTGTGTGTGTGTATATATATATATATATATATATTTTTTTTTTTTTTTTTTTTTTTTTGAGACAGAGTCTCGCTCTGTCGCCCAGCCTGGAGTGCAGTGGTGCGATCTCGGCTCACTGCAAGCTCCGCCTCCCGGGTTCATGCTATTCTGCCTCAGTCTCCCGAGTAGCTGGGACTACAGGCACCCGCCACCATGCCCAGGTAATTTCTGTATTTTTAGTAGAGATGGGGTTTCACCATGCTAGCTAGGATGGTCTTGATCTCTTGACCTCGTGATCCGCCCGCCTCAGCCTCCCAAAGTGCTGGGATTACAGGCGTGAGCCACCACGCCCAGCCGTATTATTGTATATTTTTAAAGCCAGCGATGAGATTAAAATTAAATTAGAAGTTAATAAATGTGTACTCAGACCTACGAAAAAGTTTCTTTTGTCACTAGTCTGATCTAACAATAAGTTAGATAGAGGTCTGTCCTTTTGCAGAATTCATAAGAATTCTCCATGCTTTTTTATGCTTTTCTAATGCTCCATTAGATAATTTAGTGCCTTTACATCTTGCCTCCAAAAACCAATCCAGGGCTTCTTTGCAGTAAGGTGGTACGAAATCTTGTGTGGTGCAGTAGATGGGGAGTATAGATAGAGAGAAATCAGATGAGCCAAAGTTTCCCATTACAGAAGCTCAAGTTTCTAAATGAATTTTCTAAGGAGGTATAAGAGAAAGCTATAGAATTAATCATTTGAAAATGCAAGAATAAAAATAAGAGTTAGGTATGCTCTCACAATTTCTTCTTGAAGCATTTACTACAATTGTAATCAATTAAGTGATTATCTAATCATTTGCTTAATGTCCATCATGTACCTTTAGACTGAAGTTCTATGATGGCAGTATAATATCTGTTTTGCCCACCACAATATCTTCATACCTTAGGATGGTAGCTGGCATATAGACACACAATAAATTTGATGAAATAATGAGCAGTGAAGCTATTTTGATATAAAGAAGGCTCTGATTCTGATGTAAAGATATCTGATATTCTCATATAAAGACTGGCTAAGCAGACCACTGAATGAAAGACAAACAGTTGTGCTTGGAAGGAGAAGGCTAGGAATTTACAAATTGTCTTAAGTCATTTGTCTTACTCCATTTTGTGCTACTCAAGCAGAATGCCACAGACTGTATAACTTATAAAGAATAGAAGTTTATTTGGGTCACAATTCTGGAGGCTGGGAAGTCCAAAAGCATGGTGCTGGCATCTGGCAAGAGCCTTTGTGCTGTACCATTCTATGGGGGAAAGCAGAAGAGCAAGAGAGAAAGAGAGAGCTGAACTAGCTTTTATAACAAATTCATTTTTTGCAATAACAAACCCACTCCTTCAATACAGGCATTAACCAATTCATGAGAGGAGAGCAGAGCCGTCATGACCTAATCACCTCTTAAAGGTTTCACTGTCAATACTGTTGCACTGGGGATTAAGTTCCCAACACATAAACTTTGGCAGACGCATTCAAACCATGCGTGACATCATTCAAAATTCAAATATTTAGAGCAGGATTTTTACAATCCCCAAAATTAATATTTTCCCCAACTATCATTATTATCATCCTCTATTCATTTATGAGGATTTTTTTCTGTTTCCCAGAGTAATTTGGCCCAAGGTTTTAAACGAGAGAATGATCTGATCAGATTTGGATTGTTAAAAACACACCTAGATAATACATGGAGTATGTGAGAGAAACTTGGAACCAAAAATTCTTATTCTTTTTAAAATCTGGCCTCCATTTTTCCTATTTCTAAGCTTTTGCTCATATTATTTTTAACTAAAATGCCTGTATTAGTTTGTCAATAGGTTTGGCTACATGCAGTGGCTTACACAATGAGAGTTTCTTTCTTTCTCATGAAATAGTCCAGTGGTAAAAGATCCAAGGACGATGTAACAGATCTACTTCATGAAGCCACCCAAGAACCAGGCCTCTTCTGATTATCTTCTGTGATACCCTATGCTGTCATTATCTTCATGGTCTAAGATAGTTTGACACTACAATCACATTCTAATGAATAAGATGGAGGAAGATGAGGAAGGAGATGAATGAGAGTGCATAAGTTTCCATCTGGCCAGCATATTGGCCAGAACTTAACCACATGACCGCATATAGCAGCAAGGGAGGCTGGGAGAAATATAGTCTTTATTCTGGGAGGACATAGGACTGGTTGAATAAGAGGGGCTTGTTCTGTTCATTTGAAAGGGTAGTCTTGAGTATTGAGTGACAAGTAGCCATCTCTACTATGCTATCTTCTTTTCCTTCTCAAACTGTCAAAATCCCTTCTATCATTCAGAGTCTGATCTAGCTCAAATTTCATCCTCCATGAAGCAAATGAGTGGGTAAGAAGGCAAAGAGTAGAGTGCCAGGGAATAATAAGCTTGTTTTCCCTGAAGCTGCGTTTAAGACATTGGCAAGCGTGATTCAGAGATCTAAAATCAAGATTCTGGCGACAGCCAAATAAAAATAAAATGACAAATTTTGAACTCCTTTAAATATAATGTTGATCTTATGTTTTTCCAGATGCCTCTCCCTACTTCAAGTAATGGATGACAGCACAAAGGTATGGCCTTGCCTAACATATACTCTCAAAATTCCTTTCAGCTCCAAAATTCCGTGAGCCTTGGTGTATGAAATAGGAAAACCTCGAAAAACTCTTACCTAACACAGATCAAAGTGTGTTGGTCATGACAGAAAAACAAAAGCCCAGGTTTTAAGCAACAATGCATTTTAAACAAAGTGTTTTTATAGAGAATCCAACCCCACCATCCCTAGATGCCACTTGTTCTGTCCTCTTGCCCAGAGTTGGGAACAAGTCCTTCAACTTTCTCCCACTTGTGGGTTTGTTGTCGTTGTTCCTAAGATTGGAAACCAGCTGTTAACTCCCCTCTGTCTTTGGTTCCCATGTTTCCTTTGTCAGTCCTCTAGAAGTGCCTTGGGGAAGCCAAGCAACCTCCTGGGTGTTTGTGAATTGTAGGTGGATACACAGACCAACCGCATGGTAAACTTGACCAGTTCCTGTAAGTATACTTATTTAGGGCTGATCTGAAATACTATTAAAATACCTTTATAGTTAATCAACACTATAAAAAATAGTGATCATCAGGATCAAATAATATTTAGTGAATTTGTTAGATAGGGTATTTAAAAAAAACAAACTAAAATACTCCCCATGTTTCTTCCCAATCAAATATGAATTGATAATTGAGTATTCTCACAAAATTTATATTATTTTAAACATACACTCATTTTTAAAATGAATACTTGGGTGTTTTTTTTTTTTTTTTTTTTTTAAGCAAAGCCCAAGTGAAGGGAGACAGAGCATTGTGTGAACTGCAAAAGGTGGTCCAATTGAGCCTATAAAGTGAAATTGCAGAGATAAAGGGATTGAGTATTTTTAAAAAATCCCAGTTTGTGTATGAGCAATCAGAGGCTATGGTAGCAGATTTTAATATAAAGATAGGACCATGGTAAAATGGCTCCTTAAGCCTATCCCCAAAACATATCAAATGCTGCCCCTTTATTCCTATGTTGATAGTGCTTTCTCTAGAGTCTAGATAACAGCCTTGCTGGAATAAGGAAAAATGTTGACTGAAGCTTTGCAGGGTTGTGTGTGTGGAAGGGGTGAAGGAGTTGTTGTGGATGAAGTTGTAGGCCAAGGATTCCAAAAAAAAACCCAAAAAAACAAAGAAGTACCAGACACAGTGGCACATGCCTGTAACCCCAGCATTTCGAGAGGCCAAGGTGGAAGGATTACTTGAGCCCAGGAGTTCGAGACCAGCCTGGGAAACGTAGTTAGATGAGACCCTGTCTGTACAAAAAATTAAAAAATTAGCCAGGTGTGGTGACACACACCTGGTCCCAGTTACTCAGGAGGCTGAGGCAGGAGGATTGCTTGAGCCCAGGAGGTTGAGGCTGCAGTGAGCCATGATCACACCACTGTACTCCACCCTGGGCAACAGAGCAAGACTCTGTTAAAAAAAAAAAAAAGAAGAATGAGATGATTAAAGTAGGGACAAGTGAAATATAAGTGGCTATCAGGACTCATGAAATAAGCGTTCTGAAAATTTTAAATAGTGAAAAACAGAGTCGTCTTATTGTTAAATAGATTTATCTAAGAAATATACTTGTTGCAGATCTGGGCAACAAGAGTAATCATCTTCATTTAAGAACAGTGGGCACTAATTTTTGAACAGTGACTGCAGGCTAATTTATTTAAAAAGATACCTCAGAAGAAAAGGTAGTTAACGTGGCACATTGATCTCCCTCTTTTAGAATTAAAGAGAACTTGCACAAATTTTTATATGTTGGTGGAGGTTCTTGAGATGATTGAGTTTTTAGTAGACTTGCCAGTTTGGGGTATAGATGTGGGTAGCATATGTACAGCAGAGTGAAGGACTGGAAAATCAAAAGAGTAACTCTCACAGCTGCTTAACTTGTCAAGGTGTCTTATAAAGCAGACAAGTGACTAGAATCTTCTCTCAGCCACACTGCTCTAGAGAAATGTATCCAAGTTCTACTTTTTTATCCCGGTGGTTCTGGTCCTCTATGTTCATAGACTTCATCCACCTCTGTATGGGAATCCCCTGTGTCCTGATTTCTCTCAGTTCCCAGCTGATTTCTGATTTTCCCAGCTGATGTCTCCCTACTTAAGACTAGGATCCCATGTGTCCCGTTAGCAAATTCTAAGTCCTGATCAATGTATTAAAACTATGAATAACTGTGTTTTTCATTTGCACTTTGTCAACTTTAAATAATTAGATTCAGAAAATATGATTAAGTGTAGAGTTTATTCAAGTGCAAAGCTTAAGGATAGCCACCTGGGTAATACAGATACTAAAGGAATGGGGTCAGTGCTCCAAAGTGAAGAAGTTAAGGTTTCACTTACACAGGCAGTTAACAGGGTTGCAACATTTTCTATACAAGGTCGGTATAAGCATGATAACCATTTGATTGGTTACAGCTTGCTACATTCCTGGAAAGATTGCTTTAACATGCCGAAGGGGTGATGATCTGAGGGGGTACTTATCTCTGATTCCACAAGGCCTTTCCTAATCATTTACAGGAAAAAGCAGATGTTGCAGCTGCATGCTGTGTGACTCAGGCCACACAGCCACATTATTCTCAACGCTCAAAATAATTTAAAGTCTCAACAGCTCTAAATTTGAATCATTTAATTTCACAGTTTTTATCAGCCCAATTCACCACAAACGATAATATTCATCGTTTTGGTGCTGAGTGAAAAGTAAGCTTTAAGAAGTAGTTAACTTCAGCCGGGTGCAGTGGTTCACACCTATAATTCCAATACTTTGGGAGGCCAAGGCGGGAGGATCACTTGAGGTCAGGAGTTCGAGACCAGTCTGGCCAACATGGTAAAACTCTGTCTCAACTAAAAATACAAAAATTAGCCTGGCATGGTGGCACATGCTTGTAATCCCAGTTACTCAGGAGGCTGAGGCATGAGAATAGCTTCAACCTGGGAGGTGGAGGCTGCAGTGAGCTGAGATTGCACCACTGCACTCCAGCCTGGGCGACAGAGTGAGACTCCATCTCAAAAAAAAAAAAAAAAAAAAAAAAGAAAGAAAAAAAGAGGTAGTTAACTTCTTTATACAGCTCTTTCTTTCCACCAAACTCCCACCATTAGCTCCTCTTAATCCTAGAGAAATGAGAGTTGCATACTATACTTTAATTCAATTCAGTATAAATTAATTTGGGTGAGGGAGGGCATCTCCATAAAGGACACAATTAAACAATTAAAGACATAGAGGCTTATGAAAGGGTATGACATTTAAATTTTAGTGCCAAGTAATACTCCATCTAGTCTAGAAGGGTAACTCAAATGTCATAGAGATGAGATTCATAGTGCCTTCAAATGAGAAGGAATCTTGAAGATTTTTAATATAAACTTCACCACCAACACTGCCATTTTTCAACGTATTACTTATTTGAACCACTAAAATTTTTTTCATGATAGGAAACATTGTAAAGACGTAGACTTTTCTAAGCTTTTATACAATTAATACACCTTACATCAAAGAACTTAGTAATACTAGAAATTCATGAGAAGAAAAACACCAGAAAAGACTGTTTAGTATTATAAGATGTGCTGAATGACAAGGAAGAGAATCGTTAATAAGACTGTACTATGCTCAGTTAGGAAAAAAAATTCACAGAGTTTAAACTTCCTTCCTCCTTTCATCTCTGGGGGAAGAAAATTTAATATATTCAGGTACATTTTGTTCCATCTGTGTGCTGTAGATTATAAACTTAAGGCTAAAGGTATTCTGTGGAGGAGAAGTTTATATATATACACACACACACATATATACACATATTTATGCAATTTTAAAGTAATTCAGTACATTATTTCCATATAGAATAACTAAAAGTAGAAGGGGAAGTGGAATTTAAACAAAGTAGGACTGATTGGATTTTATGCTTTTTTTTTTTTTTTTTTTTTGCAGGGGGGACGGGAAGTAAAATTGAATTACAGACTTTTTAAAAAGTATGTATATATATGATGGGGAACTTTTCAAACTACTAAGTCACTACTTTATTTATATTTATTTATTTATTTATTTATTTATTTATTTATTTATTGAAGATGGAGTCTTGCTCTTGTTGCCCAGGCTGGAGTGCAGTGGCACGATCTCGGCTCACTGCAACCTCTGCCTCCCAGGTTCAAGCAATTCTCCTGCCTCAGCCTCCCGAGTAGCTGGGATTACAGGCATGCGCCACCACGCCCGGCTAATTTTGTATTTTTAGTAGAGACGGGGTTTCTTCAGGTTGGTCAGGCTGGTCTTGAACTCCTGACCTCAGGTGATCTGCCCGCCTCAGTGTCCCAAAGTGCTGGGATAACAGGCCCCGCCCTAAGTCACTACTTTAAAACTATTCCCAAGAGTGAATTTCTCATGCTGAGCTTCAAACTTTATTTTAAATAGATACAAGAATAAAATAATGCCTTTCATAAAAGGCAAGGTGATTTATACCCGAACTTGTAAAGAAAACACAAGCAGGGGATTCTACCACCTGTTTTGGCATATATTGATTGTGACCTAGTATAAACCTCTGAGCCCTTCTCTGGGTCTTCACTTCTTCACCCATGATCGGATGTAAACGTTTATTATTATTTTTATTTTTGTATTATACTTTAAGCTCTGGGGTACATGTGCAGAACGTGCAGGTTTGTTACATAGGTATACACATGCCGTGGTGGTTTGCTGCACCCATCAACCCATCATCTACATTAGGTATTTCTGATAGGAGGTAAAATTTAAAAAAAAAAAAATCTAAGGGCCAACATTTTCTTTAGATACTTTTATTTCATAAAATAACGACCAGGTGGCACAAAGAAATTTTTACATTTATTGAAGAATTTATGTTTAATATTATTTAAATTCTTTAATAAATGTTTTTCATTTAAGTCCATTGGGTCAATGACATGTGTGATAAATTTGTGTGTGCATGTGTATGTGTGTGTAAATAGCTAGTTCATACACCCAGTCTGAATAACTTGACATGAACCCTTGCAGTCATGTGTGATTGGCCCCTCTATTTTCCTCATTCCCACAGTCAATTATTCAGCGAGTCCTAGCAGCTCTACTTTCAGACAGATCTCATGTCTGACCTCTTCTCACTGCCTCTATTGTCAACATAATCATCCAAGTCCACCAACTCTCTCCTGACTGCCAGAGTCGCCTCATTGGTTTTCTGCTTTCTTTTCCTATAACCGTGGTCTATTTCCTGCAAAGCGAACTTAGAAAACTTTGTAAAACCAAATCAAACCATCTCACATTTCTGCTCATAATCCTCCAGTGTCTGTCCCCATCATATTCAGAATAAAATCCATACACTCCTTCCCAGAGCTGAATAGTTTTATATAAATTGTCCCTTCCCTTCTCTTTGACATTCTCTTATTCTGTTCTAACCACCCCACACTCACTCCTCTGTTCATCCTGGTCTCTGCAAGTGCCAAGCATTATGTCTTCAGAGATGCTGTCCCTGATCACCTTACCAAACACCAGTTACACATTCAATACCCGTGTCATCTTGCTTTTTAAAATAATATTTATTACCTCACCTTATATAATTGATTATTTCTCTTCTCATGGAATTTCTTTTTTTTTTTTTTTTGAGACGGAGTCTCGCTCTGTCGCCCAGGCTGGAGTGCAGTGGCCGGATCTCAGCTCACTGCAAGCTCCGCCTCCCAGGTTTACGCCATTCTCCTGCCTCAGCCTCCCAAGTAGCTGGGACTACAGGCGGTCGCCACCTCGCCCGGCTAGTTTTTTGTATTTTTTAGTAGAGATGGGGTTTCACTGTTTTAGCCAGGATGGTCTCAATATCCTGACCTCGTGATCCGCCTGTCTCGGCCTCCCAAAGTGCTGGGATTACAGGCTTGAGCCACTGCGCCCGTCCCTTCTCATGGAATTTCTAATATTACTGTATTCTATATTGTAAATTTATTAATTATGTGACACCTTAGAAGAGTTTACCTCTTTACGATATTTTCTAACATGAATAAAAGTTAATTGCTCCGAGTAGAGTTTAAAGTAGATCATTGGTCTCCATTTATTTCTCTCTCTTTTTTTTTTCTCTTTAGAAACAGGGTCTCGTTCTGTTGCCCAGGCTGGAGTGCAGTGGTGACATCATAGCACACTGCAACCTTAAACTCCTGGAATGCAAATTCTGTGAGGACACAAACTTTGCCTGCCTTTTTCAATGCTATATCCCCAGCACATATAACAGTGTCCAGTAGAAAGAGAATGCTTAATAAATATCGGTGGAATTAATTAATAAGCAAATATGTATATACTCACACATGCACTGACCGTGAGGCAGCTGAAAACCTGAGTTCACTACCTTTGGCCATGTCCATTTACCACATTCCATATAAACATTACCACTTTCTAGTTTTACATGATGTGAAAATGGCCTCCTCTTGTTGTAAGACTTTTTCCTTAGTTCAGCTAAGAGCCGGGTTCTTGTCACACGGCCATGAGAGATTAGGCTCGCAGACACTTTGAAGGGTGAGAGAAAATGGAATTTATTGGACACAAACTGGAAAAAAGGGAAACAGGGACCCTCCACAAAGCCGGAGTCCTGCTAGTGTGCTTCTTGCCTCGCAGATTGAATCCCAGTTTCCACCCAGAAAGAGGAGGGGCCAGGCTCCTTCCCCTGCAAACACGCAAGCTTCTGTGGCTCCACCTGAGTGCGCGTTCTTCCCAGTGCACAAGCTGGTTGGCGTTTCTCTGGAGACCCCGTTGCACCTGGCTGTCTCACTATCATGTAAAGAAACTATTAACACAATTAATAGTTTATGTTAACACAGTGAATAGTTTAACATAGTAGTAACATAGTAGCAGGGACCCTGTTATGAGAAGTATGCACCAGGATCTATGGGAACATACATGGCAGCTACATAACTCAGACTAGTGCTGGTGTGGAAACAAGAAGAGATGGGTCATGGGATCTTCTGAGACATCCTGAAGTAGTACCTCAAGGAGCCAGGTGAGGCAAAGTGAGAAGCAAATTTCAGCACAGGAAAGAGAAAGCAAAGAAGTTGACAACCCAGTTGGCCAGCTAGTGGTGATGTCGCTCTCAAAACTGAGAATACATTCAGAAAAGTGGGTTTGAGGGGAAGGATGAGGTATTCAATTTTGATCAGTTTTTCTGCCTTTGCACAATGTACCAGTTCAATGGTGTAGCTGATCAGTGCTCTAGCCAATTACAGCTCTGGAGAATGAAATCCTCCAAAAATATTTCTTAGTTCTTCATGTGGTAGGTCCGTGAGTCATTCATCTTGTAACCTTCATGGCTTGGCACAATGCCTGCCACATAATATTATTTGTTTAATGTCTTTAATTGAATTACATTGAATCCCTAATACTGTTACTGAAATGCCAGAGGTTTGGTCTAGGTGCCGTTGCTTGCTGCACAGAAAGCCAGTCACTGAGACAATGAGTATTGCCAGGGAAGAAAGGCTGTATTCAGGTGCTGCCACCAAGGAGGTGGGAGATCAGTCTCAAATCCATCTCCCCAGCTGACTATAATTGGGGGTTTATATGGTGGAGAAGGAATGCAGCTACATAAGGGGAAAACAGGAATTAAGGAGGGGTAAGGAAGTAATTATGACAAATGAAGGGTCTGGTGTCTCATTGTCTGAATGCAGAGATCTGGTGAGTTTCAGTTTCTTGATACTTACTCTCTGGAAGGCCTGAGGGTCGGTTTCCTGAGGAAGGAATTCATATAAGACAACTATAAGTTTCAAGCTTTAAGAACAGGAGGGTCAACTCCTATGTTTATTTTAAAAGGCCATAAACATAAGTTCTATGGGACAGTTCAGTATAGTTGCCCCTTGATATCCATAGGAGATTGGTTTCAGGACCCCCATGGATACCAAAATCCAAGGACACTCAAGTCCCTTATATAAAATGGCATAAGTATTTGCATATAACCTATGCACATACTCCCATATACTTTAAATTACAGAGATTTTAAGTAATCTCTTTATAATTTAATCTCTATACTAAAGAGTTTATAAGTAATCTCTAGATTATTTATAATACCTAATACAATGTAAAGGCTCTGTAAATTGCTCTGGTAGCAGAGATCCGAGCAACCCTGAGTAACTGGCAGTGAATCTGTATGAGTCCACAGCAACTTCAGCCCTTATCTCCTCAGAAGAAAGAGTTCCACTGAGGGGTGTAAAGCAGAGAAAGACTGAGGCAAGTCGCAGAGCAGAAATGGAAGTTTATTTAAAAAGCTTTAGAACAGGAAAGCAAGGAAAATTCACTTGGAAGAGAGCCAAGTAGGTTCCTTAAGGTCAAGGAGAGAAAAGAGACCCCTTTAACCTTGACCCTGGGACGTTATGGGCTCGCCTCTTTCCCATGATTCTTCCCTTAGGGTGGGCTTTCAGCGTGCACGGTGCCCTCCTTACCCTTGGGAACTGAGCATGCGCAGTGTGTTTAGGGAGTTATACGCCTGCCCATCTGAGGCTTTCTTCCTTTCTCCGGTGGCATGTGTCCCTGGAACGTCATACTTTGTCATTTTGTCTCTTAACACGCATGGCCAAGAAGATGCTTCTCCCTGGGGCTTGCATTCAATGAACACTTAATGTTAACAGGCGTGGACTATCAGGAGCTTGTCTTTTCCTGGCTGCCAAATTGTCATTTTTAGAGAGGCAAAGCAATAATTGCCAAACCATCAGCCTACATTTCTAGTGGGTGGGGGCGAGAGCCCTCTCCTGCCCCTGCTCATGCCTGTCTAGCTATAACAATACTATGTTGGATTTTTATTTGTATTATTTGTTATTGTATTATTATTTTTATTTATTTTTTTTAATATTTTGCTTGAATCTATGGATGGAGAGCCCACAGATACAGAAGGCCAACTGCATATGCATGTTCATAGGCTTTTTGGTAAAGTTTTCATTAATTGTCAGTTGACGATTTAGTATCAGTTTTCTCTTCAACTCTTTATTAGAGGCCTCTAATAACATTCTGAGCTTCTCATGCTTCTACGCATTCTTTCCTCCATGTCAACAAGGGCCTTCCATATTCATAAATAGAGATTTTTATATGAATACTTATTCTCTTCTGATTCATATATGTGCCAAGTACAAAGATCTGGCTCTAGAACAGGGATATGTAAACCTTTTTCTACAAAAGGCCATATAGTCTCTGTCAAAATTATTCAACTCTGTCATTGTAGCATAAAATCAGGCAGACAATACATAAACAAATGGGCATGGCCTTGTTCCAATAAAACTTTATTTTCGAAAACAGGGCCGGGTTGTGGTGGCTCACGCCTGTAATCCCAGCACTTTGGGAGGCCGAGGTGGGTGGATCACCTGAGGTCTGGAGTTCGAGACCACCCTGGCCAACATGGTGAAACCCCGTCTCTGCTAAAAATACAAAAATTAGCTGTCATGGTAGTACACGCCTGTAATCCCTGCTACTCGGGAAGCTAAGGCACGAGAATCGCTTGAACCTTGGAGGTGGAGGTTGCAGTGAGCCGAGATCGCGCCACTGCACTCCAGCCTGGGCAATAGAGCAAGACTCAGTCTCAAAAGAAAATAAAACAGGTGGTAGGCTGCATTCGGCCCTCAGGCCATAGTTTGGCAACCAGTGCTCTAGAGTAATGTGAATACAAATAAATATATACATACATATCAATGCAATTAACGTATGGATACATATAAATTGTAAAACGGATCTTCAGCAATTTTGAAGAAGAAAAAATATTTAGATCATCTACTTACAAGATTTGAAAGAAAACCTTTTCCAAACTGGACTACATTCATTTTTCTTTTTCTAACATACTTAACAACATCAAATTCATAGCACATCCTGTGAGAAAAGATCAGAGGAGGTCATTTCTGACCTTCCTCACTGCCAGCACTCTCTGATGTTATTGACAAGTGTTATCCTCTCAAAAGGCTGCAGCCTAAATAATCGCTTTCATCTTCGTTTTCATGAACAAAGTTAATACCTAATTAAAATGCCAACCCAATTAAAGATGAAAATCTTGTATTTATACCATTGGAAAAAAGTAACCTCTCAGACTTGAGTGAATTGTATAGTTTTTAAAGAAACCAAAATCTAATATTGTTTGCGATGTCACCCACCAACCAGGGAGAAGGGACTGAGTCACTTGGATCTGTTTCTTTCTGAGTCATAAAAAGGAGCTTAATGTTCTGGTCAGGAACCACTGAAATTTAGTATTGATTTTCCGTGCTCAATTTCTCTCCCAAGCCTTGGTCTTCCACCTGAAGATAATTTCATTACTATCAGGAAGCTTGGGCAACTCAGAATGAACAGCAGGAAACTAAGTTCTGTAAATGGCTTCAACCTCTTACCTCCATTTTGTTAGATTAGCCAGGCTAGCTTCCTTAATTAGAAGCTGATGCTTCACCCTCCTTGAGAACAATAAATGTAGATAGTGGTTTGATGAATCGAAAATTACCTCTTACAGTGAATAATTAACTGAACGTCCATGGACAAATTCATGACATTTTAGGTCTTTCTTTCCAGTTTTTCAACAGCCTTCTCTCTAAGTATTTGATTTGTTGATATCTGAGGCTCTTCCCAATTATTGGCAAAAACAAATTGGCTCAATGACAATTCAATCCTCTGTTTTTTTGTGTGTGCAGTAGAAACTCTTGAACAAACATGCTCTTGATCACATCTCTCCTATAAGAAGGTTGGAATTAGATTGGAAATTGTAGGGATGGTCCCAGCAGGACGGTAGATTTTAGGAAAGCATTAGCAAAAACTCAGACAGGAAAACCATATTTGCTCACTTTTCTCTGGGTTTTCAATGTGACTATTTTTTATTTTTGGTGGTAGTAAGTGTGAATTCCCTGGTCATTAGGCAAACTCATATTCAAATAAGAAATACAAAATTGAAAAGTTTATAATTAGTGATAATTTTAAAGATATATTCCTGATACTTTAAAAAATATGCAGTGTCAGTGAATGTTAACTATGTGAATACTAAGCAGCAAATGATTCTCATACACTGTCGGGAGTGAATATTGATACAACTTTTTTGAGGAGTATTTGGACAATATAAATCAAGAGTGTTAAGATTATACTGCTCTTTTGATCTGGTAACTAACTCACTTCTTGAAATTTATACTACATGGGCCAGGTGTGGTGGCTCACACCAGTAATCCCAACATTTTGGGAGGCCAACGTGGGAGGATCACTTGAGTCCAGGTGTTCGACACCAGCCTGGCCAATATCGTGAGACCCTGTCTCTACAAAAATAGAAAAACTTAGCTGGGCATGGTGGCACATACCTGTAGTCCCAGCTACTGGGGAGGCTGAGGTGGGAAGATCGCTTGAACCCAGGAGTTCGAGGTTTCAGTGAGCTGCGATCATACCACTGCACTCTAGTGTGGGTGACAGAGTGAGACCCTATGAAACCCTAACTCAAAAACAAACAAATGAAAAGAAAAAAAAAAAAAAGCAAAGGGATTTATTTGGCCCTAAATGTCAGTAGTGCTAAGGTTGAGACAGCCTGCTTATGCTGGGTCCAGAGCTATTGCCTAAAAGCATCTCTGAGATACAGAATCACCCAAAAACTGAAGTTTTCTGCTCACTTGTTCATGAAGAAACAAAATCCATTCAGCCTCCTGGATTCTCACTACATTTCTACAAACGTTCTTAAATGGAGTGGGGTGACCATCTTCCCCTCCTCCCTCAGCACTGTGGAGTTTATACACACTAATGTCATAATATCCATCTACATGGAAGCCTGGTGCAGACATGCAGCATCAGTCATAGAATCCCATAGAAGCTCATCAGTGCCTCCAGCTGAATCTCCCTCTTTGTTCTGATTTAAATAAAGTCTTTCTTTAAGAGCTCTTCTCAACGCAATCCGATGAAATGCTACAAAGTATACCAAATCCAATTACTTTCTGCATTCTTGCCTAGTATTTGGAAAAACCAATCCTCCCTAAGCCACTAAACTCATTCAAAAAGCATGCCAAGGTGACCACATTAAAGGAAGTGGAATTTTAATGAAAGTCTTGACACCCACAAAGTACTAATGAGAGGGCAGGATTGGCCTTTCAGTCAAGAGTCTCAAGTGTGCCCAGAATATTAACAGACATTCTCTATTTTGAGGCAAATGGCTCTCTCACAATGACAGAGACGGTCTGCTAATGCATGATTCAGATGCTTTGTCACAGAATGAATCAGCGGGACGGTTAATAAGTACCACAGTAGTATACAATACGAGCATAACTGGTTTTCAGTATGTCCCCTATTTTTTTCTGGCTCAGTGCACTGCGGTGATGTTTTCTACCTCTCACCAAGACAAGTTCATTAGCCTGGATGGGCAGATAGCATCAGGGATGCTATGGAAGCCACAGGTGAAAAGTGGAGGAGGGAGTCTCAAACAGATGGTGCTCTCTCCCTGTGCAGTCCAACTGTCTTACCCAAGACATGGCCGGTAATGCTGAAGACAAGTACATTCATTTCCTATCATGCATAACAAATGAAAAACAAACTTAGTGGCTTAGAACAATGTACATTTATTAACTCACCATTTTCTGGGGCTTTAGAGGGGTCCTCTGCAATCAAGGCAGGAGCAGTGGTCTCATCATAGGACTCAAGGACTTCTTCCAAGCTCATTCAGGTTGTTGGCAGAGTTTAAGTTCCTTGCGGTTGGAGAACTGAGGCTGTCAACCTAGAGACCACCCATTCCATAGGTTGTTTACAGTACGGTTGTTTGCCTCTTCAAAATCATCAGAAGAGACATCCTGCTTCAGGTCTCTTCTTCCAGAAGGTCTGGACCCTTTTTTAAAGGGCTCCTCTGGGTAGGTCAAACCCACCCAGGATAATCTCCCTTTTGATTAGCTCAAAGACAACTGCTAAGGGACCTTCATTACATCTGCAAAATCCCTTCATGTTTGCCATACTTTATTGTCTAGAAGCAAATCCCAGATTCTACCCCCACTCAAGGGGAAAGAACTACACCACAGTGTGGATACCAGGGGATGAAAATCATGGGCGTCATCTTAGAATTCTGCCTCCCACAACAGCATTGTGAATGTTGAAGTTGATAGCACTGACTGGGAGAGAGTAAAATATACTGGATGTCAGAGTCCATTTCCTATCCAATAAGGCGACAGCTTGGAATAAGTCAAAACTAGCAAAGAGAAACTTGAGGCCCATGCTAAGCTTTTAACATGGAAGACCTGGTTAAAAAGCAGTTTCTGGAAAAAAGACTTGGGGGTCTTAATTATTTATAAGCACATAAGAAATGTTTGTATAGTGTGACATTTTTAGGAAAAAAATAATTGCTCATAATTGCAATTATTGTGTAATACTAAATACATTAATATTCAGATTAAGAAAGAAAGCATAAAAGTGGGCTTGGTACTGCATATGCCAAACCACATCTGGAAAATTTTTTGACAGTTCTGGGCTTGACATTTTAAGCTGAACATTGCTCAAATGAAAGCTTGTGATCAAATCATATGAAAAATGTTTGAAGGAACTATGGATGTTTACAGAAGAAACTGAAGAGGAAACAGGATTGCAGCCATGTAAGAGCTGAGGAAGCAGAAATAAGACTAATAGATGAGAGTTACAAGGAAACGTATTTCCCCTCAGTATAAGAAATATAGTTCTATTGTTTAGTCATCCACATAGGAAATGACTCATGGGGAAGGGAACTCATATTCAAGACTAATCCCATCCATGATGCTCTTGACTCCTTTCCCACCTCCATTTATTATGCCCTTTCTCACCTTTATCTTCACCCAACCTCATTTTCTAGTTGGCAGTCATGCATAGTTTTCTCCCATTATGTACATAAAACAAAATTCCTCAACCTCATATTCCACCAAGCTACTGGCTCTTTCTCTCATCCTCTTTGAAGACTGACTTCTTGAAAGAGTGGTGTGCACTTGTTATATGCCTCCATAGCCTTCACCCTCCTATCAGTCCACCCAGTCTGGCTTCTGCTCCCACCAAGTCACACAAACTGGTCTTTGTAAAGTCACTGTGGATAAGTTCAGTGATGCTCTTTGCAGTTTCTCTTACATGACACTGTTGACTAGACTGTCCTTTTTGAAATCGTGTCTCCTTGGTTTCTCTGATATCACATTCTCTTGAACCCTCTCTGAGTCCTCTGGCTACTCTTTAAGCCTCCTTTGTGATCCCTCTTTTATATGATGTACACTACTGCTCCACCAGCCTCTGTCTTGGGTCTACTCTATTCTCATTCTACATGGTATCTTTTCTACATGGTATCCTTTTAGTGACTCCCATTGCTCTAACTGCCATTTGTACACTGTGGGACCATACTTCTAGTATAGATCTTTGTCTTCTGAAATTCACGTCTCTTTCACCAAAGACCAACTGGACAGCTTCACTGGAAAACTCCCAAGTAACCTGAAACTCAATGAAGCCAAACCCTGATTTATAATCCCCCACTTTGGCCCACTTCCTATACCCTCCTCCTTAGTTTCCCCATGTCAGAGAATTGTTGGGAGGATGTAATTATGGTCCCCACCCTTATTCTTACCAGTTCTTGTTAGTCCATTAGTCTGCAAGTCCTGAAGATATTCCCTTCAGAGCCATCTAATTTTCGCTATTAGATACCACCTTGATTCAAGCCATCACCTTCTGCCTCGATTAATGTAATAGATTTGATTCTAACTGGTACCCTCTTGCGTCTCTCCAAAATTCTCTCTATGTTACAGCCAGAGTGTCTTTTCAAAACTTAAAGAAAAAAAAAAAAAGACTGTATTCCTATCCTCATTCCTCTATCATTTATGTATGTCCAGCCTCCTTAACTTGGCATTCAAGGTCTTTTATGATCTGTTCTCTCCACGCCTCTACAGCCTTATCTCTTGTCATCCCCACATCCCCATTTCCCCATGTTCTGGCCTCCTGCTATATTATACCATTAATGGATCCCTGTGGCAGCAATTAGTCATCCCTCAAAATCCATTCATTCTCCCCCACTTTATAGACACATGTCACCCAAAGAGAACCTGGGTTCCTAAATGACCAATAGGAAGGACACTTATTTAATCACCTGATGAGACCATGATGTGATAAAGAAATAAGCATTTTATTGTCTTCAGTCTCTCAGATTTGGGAATTGTTTGTTACAGGAGTCAGCCTACATTACTAACATAACTATTCACTTCAGAAATATTAGGTGAAAGAGAAATACATTTCTACAGTCTTTATATCACTGTATTTGAGGTCTCTGTTACAGCAACTTTACACTAACTAATATGCCCTCTAGGACAAAACTGAATACCCTGTGTACTCACCCTGTCTCAGAACTTACTGCACTGAAATTGTCTCTTTGTCTATACTTCCCCATTAGCTACTGGATAGCAAAGGCTGTGCCTCTACGTAATTGTACCCACAATACCCAGCATCCCTATCTCCGTCATTAGCATCATTATCAACTTCTATATCATTTATTGAATTATTATCTTGTACCAGGGACTGTTCTAGTACTTTATATAGGTTTATTCATTTATTCCTTAAAGCAACTCTATGAGACTAAGTCTTATATACCCATTTTATAGAGTGGGAAACTGTGGCCCAGAGAGTTTAAGAACCCTCTCCACATCCACACATTTAGGAAGTGAAAACCAAGATATGGGCCTGCAAGCTTAAACAGTACAGTACAGTACATGTTGTAGGAGCTGAATAAGTCTTGCTTGAATTACTAAGCTAAACTGATTAAGTAAATTCTACTTGGTTGGCTGCAGAAAGGATTTTGCTGTGGTGACACATTGCACTATTTCTGAACTGTCTTTGGTGAAGGACTTCTTCGAATTTCTAATCTATTATGGTCTGATATTTTTGTATGATATGAAATCATGTGTTTGGCTATAATGGCAATATCAAATACAATAAAAGTTTCTAAACACTTAACTCTCCAAGTCTCTGCTCAATCATCATGGCCAATAAGAGGTTATAATCTGGCACCAGTCTGTGGACCACACTTTGCGTTCCACTGGACTAGAGAACCCATGGGGTCCGTTCCCACTCTAAGATGATATATTTCATAATTGTAAAACAAAACCCAAAGAGGAAAAGTATTTGACTTTAAGATGTGTTAGTCCATTTTCATGCTGCTGATAAAGACATACCCGAGACTGGGCAATTTACAGAAGAAATAGATTTAATGGACTTACAGCTCCACATGGCTGGGGAGGCCTCACAATTATGGCAGAAAATGAAAGGCACGTCTCACATGGCTAGAGACAAGAGAAGAGAGCTTGTGCAGGGAGACTCCCGTTTTTAAAACCATCAGAGACTTATTCACTATCATGAGAACAGCACGGGAAAGACTTGCCCCCATGATTCGATTACCTGCCACCAGGTCCCTCCCACAACATGTGGGAATTCATGATGAGATTTGGGTGGGGACACAGCCAAACCATATCATAAGAGTTGACAAAGAGCCAGTGAGAGTCATCTACTCTAAATTTAGCAAACAACAGAGTGGTATATGCTAAATGCTCTGGTGAGAAAACACCACACACATTCAAAGAGATGCAGAGCACATGCTCCTCAATCTTAGAGAGCGTGAATCTAGTAGAGTGGATTCAACTAATACCCTCAAAATGTGGAAGAGATGGGAGTATGGTTCAGAAGATGTCTTATAAGAATATACAAACAGAAACCCTCATTCAAGGGGCAATTACTAGGGGATATTTCAAACATGGCACACACATTCTATAAAATACAGATGATTGCTAACTTAACAATGGTTTGACTCACAATTTTTCAATTTTACAATGGTATGATACACATTCAGTAGAAATTATACTTCAAATTTTGAACTTTGATTTTTTTCCTGGGGTAATGATACTCTTTCAAGATGCTGGGCAGTGCCAGCAAGCTGTAGCTCCCACTCAACCAGGTGATCATGATCAACAGGGTAAACAACTGATACTCTACAGTGTACTTTGTTGCCAGATGACGTTACCCAACTGTAGGCTAATGTAAGCATTTTTTTTTTTTTTTTTTTTTTTTTTTTTTTTTTGAGACGGAGTCTCACGCTGTTGCCCAGGCTGGAGTGCAGTGGCGCGATCTCGGCTCACTGCAAGCTCCGCCTCCCGGGTTCCCGCCATTCTCCTGCCTCAGCCTCCTGAGTAGCTGGGACTACAGGCGCCCGCCACCGCGCCCGGCTAATTTTTTGTATTTTTAGTAGAGACGGGGTTTCACTGTGGTCTCGATCTCCTGACCTTGTGATCCGCCCGCCTCGGCCTCCCAAAGTGCTGGGATTACAGGCTTGAGCCACCGCGCCCGGCATGTAAGCATTTTGAGTACATTTAAGTTAGGCTAAAGTAGGCTATTATGTTCAGTAGGTTAGGTGAATTAAATGCATTTTCAAAATATTCAGCTTATAATAGGTTTTACAGGATGCAACTTGCAACCCCATCATAAGTAGGGGAGTATCTGTACTTTTTGAAACAGTCCTTTTAAAATTGAGACTGGACCATACGTACTGAAATTGAAATATATCCAAGAAATTTTTAAGTGAAGAAAAGCAGCCGAATGATGGCCAACCTGTGTAAATTTCTATTGCAAATTATATATCCAATAATGAACTTGTATCTATAATATATAGTCTTACAACTCACTTATAAAAAGATAAATAATCCAATTAAAAATTGGCAAAGGACCTAAATAGATGTTTCTCTAAAGAAGATATAAAAATGGCTGATAAGCATATGAAAAGATGCTCAACGTCATTAGTCATTAGGGAAATGCAAACCCAAATCACAATGAGATTCCACTTTACACTTGGTAGGACGGTTATAATAAAAAAGACAGACAATAACAAGTGGAGAAATTGAAAGCCTTGTTAAACATTGCTAGTGGGAATGTAAAATGATGCAGCCATGGTGGAAAACAGTCTGGCAGTTCCTCAAGATGTTAAACACAGAGTTATCACATGATCTGGCAATTCCACTCCTAGATATATATACAAGGAAAAGTAAAACACATCCACACAGTGTTCATAGCAACATTATTCATAATTATGAATTACATAATTCATATATCCACATGATGAACTATTTGACAATAAAAAGAAATGAAGTCCTGATACACACTACATGAATTAGCCTTGACAACATCATGCTAAATGAAAGAAGCCAGACACAAAGGACCGCACAGTATATAATTCAGTTTATATGCCATGTCCAGAATAGGCTAATCCAGAGACACAGAAAGTAGGTTAGTGGTTGCCTAGGGCAAGGGGGAGCAGCAAATGAAGAATGACTGTTAATGGATACAGGATTTCTTTAGGGGGAAATGAAAATGTTCTAGATTTAGATTGTGGGGGTAGTTGCATCTCTGGGAATATGTTAAAAACTATTGAATTGTACACTTTAAATAGGTAAAATGTATGTATGTGAATTATATCTCAATAAAGCTGTTAAAATAATTGCTATTGCCAGTTCCTTGGAGCAATTCACAGGTAGATAAGCAGGAGAGATTATAGATCTTTTAAAATAATTTCTATGTTTGTATGTTTCTCTAAACTTAAGCCATGCTCACTTGAGCCATTGTTCACAAACTCCATCAGCATTACAAAAAGTAAAGAATTAAAAGTGGGGGCAACCTTATCTGCATAGGCACAGCTTAGTGAAAAGCCCCTGAAAAGGAGAATTAGTACAACAGGTTGATGCAAGACAATGTTTTATTAAAACAATAACTTACCATTTAAAATACAAGTTTTTCTCCTGCATCTGTAAATTAATAGCTACTCAGCTGTTTGCATTTCTGAAACTGAAGTGTTTTGACAGTTAATTGTGAGATATATAAAATACCTCTGGAAAACCTATTGAAAAAGAACCATTCCTTAAAGTCCTGTAATCAGAACTCACCCCAAGAAGACAAGAGGTTGAACTACGTTCCACGTCCATCTCTTGAATGCACTTCAATGCATGACTTATCCACTGCAGGTCTCTTTACAGTTGTGAAACCAAGACACGTACTTCAATGTTTTAATTTGAAGTAATTTAAATTTCAGAGAAAAGTTGCAAAAATAGCAAAAAGAATTTACTTGTACCTGTTATCCATGTCCATAGTCACTCATTTAAAATAATCTGCCACATTCATGTTATAGTCCCTCTCTCTGTCTACACACACACATTCACACAGAGACAGACACATACTTTTTTCTGAACCATGTGCAGACGTATTCATATTCACTTACTCCTTAATCCCTCAGTGTGTATTTTCTGTATTTCCTAACATAGCCTAAAATATTTCCAACATATAATCTTGCATGACCACGGTGCAGTTATTGAAATTAGGAAATCTAGCATCGATACAGTATTTTTAGCTAATCTATAGTCCATATTCCAATTTTATTGGTTATTCCAACAATGTACTTTATAGCAATTCTTTTCTGGTACAGGATCCAGTCCAGAATCATACATGACATTTAGTTGCCATGTATATTTAGTATCCTTTAATCTGAAACAGTTCCTAAGCCTCTTTCATCAGTATTTATATTTCATTCATTATTTTAAAGTGTATAGGTGACTTATTTTACAGAATGTCCCTTCATATAGGTTTATCTAATGTTTTCTCATGATTTGATCCAAGTAATGCACATCTAGCAAGAATACCACGTAAGTGATATTGTATCTTTCCCAAGGTCTCATAGCCAGAGGCATGTGATGCCCATTTGGCCTTAATGGTGATGCTAATTTTGGTCATTTGGTTAAAGTTTGGTTCCTTCACCATATAGATTTTCCTTTCATAACTAATAAGTGACTGGTGAGGAGATACTCTGAGACTATGTAAATATCCTATTCCTCTTTAAGCTCCCTTCCTATACAATTTAGCAAGAGAATTTAAGATAAGCCTCATAATAAAAAAAAAAATAGTGTCGAGACTCTTGATACATAAAGAGAATGTGTTCTCAATATATATTTGTGTCAACATTATCTTAGATTATAGACCCAGGTGGGCAGGAACTGGTCCATGAAGCTTATTTGGTACAGAAGGCAGTTGTGATACGTGTTCATAATAACTATGAAAAATTCTTAGCAGCGGTGCAAGATGAGCTTAGATTGGATATTTCAAATATGATACATCCATTCTATAAATTTTATGCAACAAATTTTAAAATGGGAACAGTTTCATATATACTGAAATTGAAATATCTCCAAGAAACTTTCAAATGAAAAAAGTAGGGTATATAAAAGTATGCACAGAAGAATCCCATTTATGCTTTAAAAACTATATTTGTACTTTTACATATTAATGTATGTAAATTTATAGAAACTAGCCTGGAAGAGTATACACCAAACTGTTAACAGCAATTACTTCTCTGGAGGCAGATGGGAAATTGGAGAGGGGGTAGTGCTTGCTCTGTGGGGAATAAGACATTCACTTTTGAGTCTAGACACCTCTGTTTTTAGAACAGGAATGTATTTATGTTTTACTAAAGCATATATATTCTAAAGACATATATTTGGTGAAAACACTTACATTAGCATTATTTTCAAGATTTCCTTTTTTGACACTCTGATTACTGTTCATGTGAATAAAAGGCCGTGTACATAAATGAAGTCTCCTTTGCCTCCATCTTTGCCTCCATCTTACTTATATACATATGATCACATTAATGTATGTGTTACATGTATATTGTGGTATATATATTTATGTATATATAAAATGTGCCTTGTGCTCCCCAAAACTTAGAAACTGAAGCATCGTTTTCTTTTTTTTTTTTTTTTTTTTTTTGAGATGGAGTCTCGCTCTGTCGCCCAGGCTGGAGTGCGGTGGCCTGATCTCAGCTCACTGCAAGCTCCGCCTCCCGGGTTCCCGCCATTCTCCTGCCTCAGCCTCCTGAGTAGCTGGGACTACAGGCGCCCGCCACCACGCCCGGCTAATTTTTTGTATTTTTAGTAGAGACGGGGTTTCACTGCGGTCTCGATCTCCTGACCTTGTGATCCGCCTGCCTCGGCCTCCCAAAGTGCTGGGATTACAGGCGTGAGCCACCGCGCCTGGCTGAAGCATCGTTTTCTACCATTCTCCAATGTTCCTGACTTTCACAGTTGGTTTTATTGAACCTATAGAGATTTGAATTAATCACACTGAATTTGTCAATACTCTAACAAACCAGCCTCCAAGAACATTTGCTGAATAGATCTCAGACATTTGTTCAGTGAGGTAGACATGTGAGATGGTGAGTTATTAACGCCATCTCCTTGGGCATTTTTTATTGTGATTTAAATGGTGATATAGCTTGGATATTTATCCCCATCCAAATTTCATGTTGAATTGTAATCCCCAGTGCTGGAGGTGGGGCCTGGTGAGAGGTGTTTGGGTCACGCGGGTGGATCCCTCATGGCTTGGTGCTGTCTTCATGCTAGTGAAGGAGTTCTCTTGAGATCTGCTTATTTAAAAGTGTGTAGCACCTCCCCGCTCTCTCTTGCTCCTGCTTTTTCCATGCGATGTGCCTGTTCCCCCTTTTGCCTTTTACAATGATTGTAAGCTTCCTGAGGCCTCCCCAGAAGCAGATGATGGCATTATGCTTCCTATACAACCTGCAGAATCGTGAGCCAATGAAATCTCTTTTCTTATAAATTACCCAGTCTCAGATATTTCTTTATAGCAATGCAAGAACAGCCTAAAAAAGAAAATTTTTACTGAGGAGTGGAGCATTTCTATAGATACTTGATGTGGAAGTGACTTTGGAAATGGGTAACAGGCAGAGGTTGGAAGAATTTGGAGGACTCAGTAGAACACAGGAAGATGAGGGAAAGTTTGGAACTTTGTAGAGACTGGCTAAATGGTTGTGACCCTTTCTTTTGGCTGATTTCTCTCTTTTGGAATAGGAATGTTTACCAATGCTAGTACCCTCATTATATCTTGGGAGTAACCAACTTGTTTTGATTTTTACAGGCTAATAGGTGGAAGAGACTTGATTTGTCTCAAATGAGACTTTGGACTTTGAACTTCTGAGTCAGTGCTGGAATGAGTTAAAACTTTGGGGGAGTGTTGGGAAGGCATACTTGTATTTTTCAGTGTGAAAAGGACATGAGATTTTGGCGGCCGGGGCAGAATGATACAGTTTGAATGTGTGTCTCCACCAAATCTTATGTTGAATTGTAATCCCCAAGTTTAAGGTGGGGCCTGCTGGGAGGTGTTTGGATCATGGGGCAGGTTGCTCGTGAATGGCTTGGGCCATCCCCTTCATGATAAATGATCTCTCACTCTGAGTTCTCATGAGATCTGGTCACTTGTAAGTGTGTGGCATCTCCCTCCTCAGTCTCTCTCTTGCTCCTGCTTTTGCCACATGATATGCATGCTCTCATTTCACCTTCCACCATGAGTCAAAGCTCCCTGAGGCTTCCCCAGAAGCCAAGCAGTGCCAGTGCCATGCTTGTGCAGCCTGCAGAACGGTAAGCCAATTGCATCTATTTTCTTATAAATTATCCAGTTTCAGGTATTTATTTATATCAATGCAAGAATGGCCTAATACATGTGTAGAGTATCGCATAGCACTTTACTTATAAAGCTGCTTTTTTTTTAACTTATCTATGGAAAACATCAAACATATACAAAAGTAGACTGTACTTCAATGTACCCATCACCCAGTTTTAATAATTATCAAATCACAGCTAATCGTTTTTCATGTATTCCTCCCTACCATCATGATTGTTGGGAGATAAGTCTCCATGGGTCTCTTGTGTTTCCTCATATCTTGTGAGCACAGGTGTTCACTGACTTTGTTATAAACTCTTTTTAAGGATGTTTGTATAGCAAAGAGTCTTGGATGACAAAGATAGTGTCTGTCTTCAGAGTAGAGGGCATATTTGTTTATTGACCACTATGTCTCCCTCCAAAGCAAAGTCAAGACAGTTTGCTAACTTCCCATTATAAAAGATCCATGTTCCCTAAGCTCAAGTTTCCCCAGCTGTGATACAGACCTACTGCTTGCACAATATCCAACTAAGCCACTTTGCATTGCCTCCATGAGACTTGAAAAGCAAGACAGATCTGATGTGAACATAAAACTCATGCTGCTTTCTGTTCTGTGAATAATAAAGTCCTTTTTCTCTAACTCAAGAGCCTTGTGTCTTTTGCCAGTATCCATAAAACTGGCAGAGTAACTTGTGAGCCTGGCAAGTAGGGTAAAATCTGAAAGTCTTCAAAATTCCTGACAACAACTTCCTCTCTCCCATATTATTTTGAACAAACACCAGGCATTAAATTATTTCATCCATAAATGCTTTGTTAGGTGGGAACTATTTTGAATATTCTTTGAAACTAATATAATCAAAGATGATGGAACTTAATTCCACACAAATGTTTATATACAATACCAACACCTAAGAGGTGAAGTTTGGTAACTATAGGTGGATGATCCCTAACCTTAAAGAAACTGTTGGGAGTAAATATGTTTCAAAACCTAGACTTTTCAGATTTTAGGAGGTTTGTAGAGAACATAGACTATATATTAAACAACATTTGCAATGAGGCCTGGGGCAGCACACAGTAATCAAACATTGATATTTTTCCATGAAACAAATATTCACACCAAGTAGGATAAAGAAAGACTATAAATAACCTCTCTTCAGTTCAGCTCAGATTTTATCACCAAGTAAGTTACAAACAAAACTTCAGCTTGTCAGTTTTGGGGGAATTTCAGAACTGCAGACAAGGAGCTATGGACCTGAATTCCTTAATCAAGTTAAAGATTTAGGCCCTCAGGATCCTGATTTTTTTTTTTTAAAGCCATTTTAAAAAATTCACAGATCTTTTATTAATGTGTTTGGACATTTAAAAATAGACAGGGCCAAAATGAAGTACTTTAATGCATTAATAAGATTTCAAATCACACATACTAATTTAACTATATTTGTGACATGATATTTTATCATGTTTCTGTTTTGTAACCATTACATATTTCTGAACCTCTCTGATCGAAGTGGAACATGAACAACAGTCATTTGATTAACTCAAATGCATAAAAGGGCACGTACAACAATTAGAAAAGAGGATGTTTAACAAGGATAAATAAAAGAGGGGCTTGGAACAGAACAAGTCATGTCTGGAAGGTTAGGGGTTACTTACAGCTATGTCCACCACAACAAGCAAGAGTAACAAGGCTTGCAGTCTGTACACAAATCATGTTCATGTAAGACAGAGAAAGCAGTACATCCCAGGAAGCCTTTTCCTTATGTTCCTTGGCCAAGGACAGGAATGTATAGGAGGCTAAACTTGAAGCTGATACACATGGGTCTAAAATGGATGAGAACAATGTCCCAGAATACTCAACTACTCTAAATAACATCTACTTCTTCAGGTTTGATGGATTGCGTCTCTGAACAGGGAGAAGGAATGTCATATCATTTATTGAGTATCTACTATGTGTCTGACAATTTGCCAGGTGCTATTTATACTGTTATTCTAATAAAAAGTAGGGAAAGTAAAATCCAGGGAGACTGAATAATGCGAATAAATGAATGAATGAATGAATGAATGAATTTATATGGAAAAACCATTTGTTAGCAGTTTCTTAGGTGCAGGCACTGTTATACGCATTTCAATATATAAATGAATGACAAACAACTCCAACCTTTAGGGAGTTCCCAGTTTAGTGGGAGAGACAGATATATAAGCACATAATTATAGCATAATTTTATACATGCTGCTATTGTAGCTCAGAATTTAAAAATCAGACTTCATCATCTATAAAAACTTTATTGCAGATAAAAAGAAGGGAAATTTTTACCAATCAGAGGCTAGGAATAACTCATTCTTGTTCCTGCAAACATTGACACTTAAGAATTTATTTTACATTCAAAAAGAAAGTAAGATGCCACGGGGAAATTGCCTTTTGGTCAACAAGGAAGAGAGCCTTATGACCCTTAGGTTCAGGAGAAGAAGCTGGATCTTGTGTCATAAATAGGCAAATTCCCAAAGCCACATAAAGGAGAGTTGTTACACGCCTTAGAAAGGAGTCATAATGGTGTTTTTTGTTTTGTATTCTTTCAGAAATACATGAAGAATCTATCATTTTGTTGACACTTTGATTCTTTAATTATTAGTGATATCTTCTTATTCAGTGCTTCACTTCTCTCTCACTAGAGATATGAACCAGGAGCAGTGGTAGTACAGGGGATCAGAAAGTCAAACCATTCCATTGTATAAGCTCTCTTAGCTCATCCTATCCATCTTTTTATTCCAAGGATTGACAGCAAGCAAATCAACCTATAGTTTGAAGAATGTTCCTCCTTATTGGAAAAGAAAAAGATCATTTGCCCAGCTCTCACCACCTGGAAGCTCTCCTGACATTGCCGATTTCTCAAGATTCCAGACAGTAATTTCATCTACTGGATCTTTTGCTTGGACTTGGTGCAAAGACACAGACTTTGGATTCAAATGTCAGATCTGTCACCATCTCTGAACTACAGTTTCTCCCTAGCATACATAATGCTTTTTATACAACCTAGCATTTAAAAAACAACAACCTAAATAGGAGACAATGACTTGGCAGAATAGAGAACTCATCAGTCATTAGATAATGGCATCCCATAGTCATTATTTTGAAGAATGTGAAATTGAAGGATGCCAAAATTAATTAAACCCAGAAATAAATATATGCTGCTGTAATAAAAAGAGGAGGTATATTTGTGAGATTGTAATTGAGGTGACAGCAGAAGCAAAAAAAAATAAGATAACTGAAAGAAAAATAATGCAATTCTAATCCACAGCCAAGCACACACCCCACTCCCCACATCATTATGGGTAATACCTGCTGTCACCTTAGACTCTGGCTTTAAAATAAGGTGGCAGAAGGATCAGTTTCTTGGCTAGTCTGGATGCTCACCCCAGTACAGGAATATCCTCCTGTCCTCCCCTCCAAAGAGGAAACATGTTAAGTCGGCTCTTACGGGTAAGAGAGGAAGGAGATATCTCCAGGGGAGTCTGGGAGGAACAATGCCCATTAAAATCAGCCTGGTGGAGCCTCTGGTAGCTAGAAACCACCAGAAACTGACCAGCTTCCTGGGGTTATAGAGGTACCACAGGGGAGGACAGGAGCTTCAGCTACAATCCTAATGATACAATGTGCATGACTGAAAGTGTTATCAAAGACCAGTCATGGAATTCAGATAAATACACCCCACCCCACTCAACTAATCTTTAAGGAGACAAGAGCAGTTTCCAAAGATTATCTTGACTGTATCATCTTGGTGTGAGACTTGAACCCCCCTGCTTCCCTTTGTCATTGAGATTGAGACTTGGGGACAGTTAAAATCATTTCCTGATTTCAAAAATCCCTAGTCAGTAACATTTCTTCCTTTACACAGGCTTTTTTTCCTCCCATCACTCTCTGCTTAGGGAGTTATTTCTCGTTGCTCAATTCGCCACAAAACTTTCAGTAATTCAAAGTAAAATTTCCTGACATGCACTCTACCATTGTACTGAAAACACACTATTAATATACTTGTATTATGAAATTTTCCAAACTGACTTTTTCCATGCTTATTTTCTTCACTAATCTCTAAACTTTTTCAGTCACAAATAAAGTTTTATTCCTCTCTAGGGGACCCTGAGTGCATCATGATGCTTGGTACCAAATAGACAGTCAATGAATTCTTATGGATTGAGAATAAAGCATTAGCCAGGCACAGTGGCTCACTCCTGTAGTCCCAACTACTCGGAAGGCTGAGGCAGGAGGATTGCTTGATCCTAGAAGGTCAAGGCTGCAGTGAGTTATTATGATGATGCCACTGCACTCCAGCCTGTGTGACAGAGCGAGATCCCAATGCAAGAAGAAAGAAGAAAGAAGAAAAGAAGAAGAAGAGGAGGAGGAAGAAGAAGAAGAAGAGGAAGAAGAAGAAGAAGAAGAAGAAGAAGAAGAAGAAGAAGAAGAAGAAGAAGAAGAAGAAGAAGAAGAAGAAGAAGAAGAAAAGATGGAGAAGAAAAAGAGGAAGAGGAAGAAAAGAAGGAGGAAGAGGAGAAATAATTTAGGCTTAATTTCCCTCTTTCTTGTCTCTCCTATATATCCATTCGGATAGTAGTTCAATCACAGTAGTATGTTTTATTTTGTACCATCAGATATTGTGCTATCCGTTTTGTGTTTTTCTTAAATTCTTATTATTTCTTGTAGGCAGTTTCTGACATAACTCCCAATGATCTCCACACAACAGATCACTACTACGTTATTTATCAATCAGCTAGGGATTACAGATGATAAAATCCAATTATGGCAAAATTCCCAGTTTGGTTATTAGATTTAGTCCATAAATGATTATCGATTTGCAACATGCATAACAAATTACACAGTCAGCCCTCCATATCTGTGTGTTCCACATCTTTAGATTCAACCAAACACAGATAGAAAATACACTATTCCACAGGACCAACTGTGGGACTTGAGCATCCATGGATTTTGGTATCAGAGGTGGGTCCTAGAAACAATCTGCCTCAGATACCAAGGGACAACTACATTTCAGTCATCAAAACGGCTCATACTCCCACTTTATTATTGGGTGCATACCATCTGCCTTCAATTTGGGGCACAGTTTCTCCTTTGCATACATAATTTTATTTGAGTATGAGAGTACACTGTTGAATAAAAAAGTTACTGTCCTCAGAAAGCTCATATCTAGTGAGAAGACAGATCATCTGAATAGATAATTGCTTGCTTTCATTCCAAGTGATGAAAACCATAAAGAAATGGGTGCATAGTAGGCCTATGCCCACTGAAACAAGGCAACTTACTCAATTTGAGGAGTGGAGATATCCATCAGGACCCCGGTAGGGTCTTCAAGGACGCATGAGAGTCACAGAGATACAGAAGAACAGGAGGAAGATCCCAGGCCTAGAGAACAGAAGAAACCAAGAGATATCTTAATAAATTCCCCAGAACAGGACCTTTGGTCAAACTGCACTAAAGATGCTCTTAATAAATGAATTATCCTTTACAATAAATGTGTGTCCTGTTGTTTTTATGAGCAAAGCAAAAAATGGGAATAATTCACACAATTGGATCAAGACAATTAGAAACTGGGCTTTGGCTAATTTCCTTAAATGGCTGAAGCCAGTGCCTTAGTTCATAAAACTGGACCTGTCATCTCTCCTTTACTTATGATTCTGAAATGAACTTTAAACTCCCTGAATAAGAAGATGATCAATAATTTCATTTCTCAAACCTTAGGACCCTGACTTCTCTCAATTAACTTAATTACCACAAAGAAAAGCTCAAAGAAAAGCATCCAAAGTTCTTTTAAAACCAAACAAACACCACCTTAATGATGAGTGAATAAAACAAACTTCTAGTGCTGGATATACAAATTAATTTTTGATTGGCTTTAAAAGGGTTAAGCAAATATATATATATATATATACACACACACCCACACACACAATACAGTTGAACTCTAGCCTCGCAAGGTTCAGTTCCCCTGGGAAAATGCCTACCCTTCCTACATGTCTTGAAAAAAGCCTTCTTCATTCTCCAAATTTAGATCAAGGAGTCCTTGATTGATTCCCAACATGGTTTTACTTTTACAGTAATTCTATTTTATAGCCAATTAACAGAAAACAAGATACCCTCCTATGTTTGAGTTCAGCTAACTTTATAAGCTTTGAAGGCTCAGCCACTTGGGCACGGTTAGAACCAAGGAAAATTCATAGCCTCTTCTAGGATAGGCTCAATTATTACTGTGCAACTTGGTAGTTAGACATGCTTCCTTGTGGAGGACCAAAGGCAATATATGGCCACAAAAAACCTCAGATTACAAAGAAGAAGCTGGAGGTGGAGAGGGACAGGACATTGTGAATTTCCCTCTCCAGCCAGGAGCAAGAGGAGCCTTGAGGGGATGCTGGGAATCATAAGATTGTTTACTCAGCACCCCTCCCACACACACACACAAGCACACATCTTCACACCCCACACTCTCCTGTCCCACAGGTCAGCCTTATATAGTCTACTATAAGGAGAATGATGTGTTTACCTATAATTTGCTTGCTTGGAATTCTAAACTCAGAATCCCTGTGGATGAACATAATATTTACCATTAAGGTACTCTTCTATGTGCCTGGTATGCACCATGTAAGAAGTACAGCTGCCTTTGCTATGGTTTGGATGTAGGCCCCCTCCAAATCTCATGTTTAAATGTGATCCCCAGTGTTGGAGGTGAGGTCTGATGGGAGGCATTGGATTGGTGCGGTGGATTCCTCATGAATGGCTTAGCGCCATCTCCTTGGTGATGAGTGAGTTCCTGCTCAGTTAGTTCACATGAGATCTGGTTGTTTAAAAATCTGGGACCTCCTCCTTGCTCTCTCTCACTCCAACTCTCACCATGTGACATACCTGCTCTCCCTTTGCTTTCCATCATGATTGAAAGCTTCCCAAAGAGTCATGCTTGTACAGTCTGCGGAACCGTGAGCCAATTAAACCTCTTTTTAAAATAAATTACCCAGTCTCAGGTATTTCTTTATAACAGCTCAAAAACATCCTAACACAGCCCTGTATGTGCCATGGTGGAGGGACTACATAGAGAAAGAGATGCCCAAGAAGCCCCATCTGTTCCAGCCCCTGGCTGTCTGGTTTTCCCCAACCCAGGCACCAGACATAAGAGTGAAGGAGCCTTTAAGATGGTTCCAGTCTCAGCCACTATCTGACTGAGAAACCCCAGGACAAACCGCCTACCTGAGTCCAGTCAACCCCCATATTGAACAACACACACTGGGGCCTGTTGTGGGGTGGAGTGGGGAGATGGAAAGCGTTAGGAAAAATGCTAAAGCATGCTGGGCTCAATACCTAGGTGATGGGCTAATAGGTGCAGCAAACCACTATGGCACACGTTTACCTATATAACAAACCTGCACATCCTGCACCTGTACCCCAGAACTTAATGTAAAAATTTAAAAAAAAAATTTTTTTTTGAGACGGAGTCTCACTCTGTCGCCCAGGCTGGATTGCAGTGGCGTGATCTTGGCTCACTGTAGGCTCCGTCTCCCGGGTTCACGCCATTCTCCTGCCTCAGCCTCCCGAGTAGCTGGGACCACAGGCGCCCGCCAGCACGCCCAGCTAATTTTGTTATATTTTTAGTAGAGATGGGGTTTCACCAAGTTAGCCAGGATGGTCTCGATCTCCTGACCTCGTGATCCGCCTGCCTCGGCCTCCCAAAGTGCTGGGATTACAGGCGTGAGCCACCGTGCCCGGCCATAAAAGTTAAATTTTAAGAAAAGATTGTTATTCCTTAAGCCCTTGTTATGTGGTGGTTTAACAACCAGCTGTAGAGACCAGAATAGTCTAAATAAGAATATCTGACTGAGTCTTCTGTCATCACACCACTGTCCTGATCGTCTCAAAGATCTGAATTGTTTTCCAGTCACACTCCACTTCTCCACCTCTGGCCTTCACTGTCTGTTCCTACTTTAGGGGCACATTGAGCCAACCAGGAGAATCTTACCAGAGAGAGAAAGACTGTTCTCAAGTTGAAGATGAATGTAGTTGTACTCAGCCTGCCCAAATATATGAGTGCCTCTGTTTATCCAATATAGCATCACATGAGCAGTTTAGTCTGCATTTCACCTTGGATTCCCAGATTTACTCCCAGACATACGGCTGTTTTGAAATAGCCTCCAGTATAGCCCTCCCAGCCTCATGCCCCTAGTGCAAACACATGCTTCCAAACCTTTTCATCTGTTTCTTATAGCCTACCTGAACTATTGCCAGGTTTGAATTGACAATGCAATTTGGGAACACATTCTAAAACGATTACTTCACCCAAAAATGCAGAATATTTTGTCTTTTAAGAATATTACAAATTAAAAACTATTTAGCAAGCTCAAGGAAGTGAATTTCTCAGATTCAAGAAAGTGTTCAGGCCGGGCATGATGGCTCACACCTGTAATCCCAGCACTTTGGGAGTCTGAGGCAGGTGGATCACCTGAGGTCAGGAGTTCGAGACCAGCCTGACCAACATGGTGAAACCCCGTCTCTACTAAAAAATACAAAAAGTTACCCAGGCGTGGTGGCAGGTGCCTGTAATCCCAGCTACTCGGGAGGTTAAGGCAGGAGAATCGCTTGAACCCGGGAGGTGGAAGTTGCAGTGAGTCAAGATCGTGCCATTGCACTCTGGCCTGGGCAACAAGAGTGAAACTCCGCCTCAAAAATAAAAAAAGGAAGGAAGTAAGAAAGTGTTCTTATATACTGAGAGTTTAAGGTTACATTGTATCCATAAAGAATTACTTTTGTTTCAACGAAGAATTTCTGTTATAAACTAGGGGATTAAACACACAAGCAGATGCACACACACACACACACACACACACACACACACACACGTGGACAAAACTTAGCAAAAAATAAAACTTGTTTTCCTAGAAGGCAATCAGAAGCTGTGTCAAATTTCCCTCCAATAGGCCACATAAACGAATAAGACACATATTTAACCAAATTGATAGATGGTAGGTTATCAGTGGAGCAATCAAGGCCCGATCAGTATATTTTCCCAGCAGGGCCAAGCCAATGTGACACAGCAGGAATCTTGCAAGCTCAAGGGAACATTGCAGAGTCACAAAGCTACCTGCTGTAGCTTTGCTGTTTTTCTGTATAGATTTCTATGAGGAGATGGGAAAGAATGCTATAAAAAGAAGCACTGCAGCTCAAGAGGAAAGTCTCATTTCTCTGCTTAGCTTTATTTTTATTTTCCAAAGCATTTTAAAATTAAATAAAAATTTTCCACATTGGGGTGCAATCTCAACCTGCTAATCTCATGTTTATAAAGGCAATCTGGCACATGGAGAAGAGCAGGCTTTGAAGACAGAAGGGCCTTGTTCAAATCCCAGCTTCTGCTACTCACTAGCTGTGTGAACTCATGCAAGTTACATGACCCCTCTTATCTTTGATTCTTTTAGTAAAGTGGCAGTCATAATGCACATGATGGTGTTAGAGGTTAAACAAGATAATACCTTAAGTTACCAGTTCTGTACCTAGAACACAGTAAGTATTCAATCACTGATTATATACATTAAAGATTAACATACTTAGTTACTAATATACTTCTTGTTAAATTTTATTATATTTTTTCATTTTAAAACATTACCTTTATATCATTAGTAATCTGTATTATTTAAAACAATTTTTTAAAACTCTCTGATCAGAAATAAGAGACTTGGTTCTACATTGCTCTTTAAATATTTGATTTAGGCAACTTGATTTCCATTCAGTTATGAGTCTCAGTTTTTTTGTCGTTGTTATTTTAAAAAATGAAGGAACTAGGTTTTCTGATGTCTCTCCTGACAAACATTTCAAGCAATTTGTTTTCTTTGTCCAACAAGATGGTCTTGAACAAAACATTAGTGTTTATGGCCAAGGCATCTGGTCTTGGGATTGGGATATGCTGGTACACATTTAACAATTGAATCTCTGGGTAAAAAAGCCCTGATTTGTGTTTGCCAGTTATGGTGAAAATATTCCCACCATGGCCGATTTCTAGCTATCAATGAGATGTCACTAAAGCAGAGTTAGAAAGGTATACACACACAATTAGCTCTCATGGTGCTGACTCAAGCACATCATTGTGCCAAACTCACTCAGTAGATCACAGCACTCGCTATGCAACTCACATTCAGTTCCTGAGCATTTCTTACATCATGTAGAAAAAGAGCTCTGGATATTAGGATACTTTCTATTTTCAGCTTCCTGTGAGGGAAGAGACATAAATAAGTCCCTGTTTACCACATAGAATGTACCACTGAATTCCTTGCCGTTTTGGAAAAAGCAAACAAATGTTTCAGAGACCATGAAACACTGAGATGCAAACTTAATCTGCTTTTCTTACATTCCATTCTATTTCTTCACTACTTTAAAATCTTCCCTAATCTCAGACTGTAAAAACAACTATGAATTTTAAAGATTCTAAATCAGAAAATAGGCCAAAGAAAACTTGGTCTCTTCTTCAATTCTTTAACACCCATAAGGATGATATTTGTCAGCTCAAATCTTTTTCTCATCTAAAAAGTCAATCATAAATTAATAGTGAATGGACTCTGAATACAGTGTTCCCACAGATGCTGCGTCTTAGAGTGTCCCAGGATGCATAGCAGGATCACAAATGAGAACACAATACAACATGTTTTAGCACCTGATACATCATGTGTTGATTGCCAAAACATTAAAGCCCAGTAATCCAGTCTAGGAGAGGCCCTCAGGACGTAACTCGGCAGCTTATTTTCTCACAAACCTGACATCTTTGATCATCAAACTTCTTAGACCTCAGAAATGTGAAGTTGAAGAAACTTGCAAGAAGTCAGTATACTATTAAGAGCTGTGACAGTGTATATCTGACAGTCCAGCAGATGACTTGTTAGTCTGTTTTCATATTGCTATAAAGAACTGCCCGAGACTGGGTAATTTATAAAGAAAAGAATTTTAATTGATGCACAGTTCCACATGGTTGGGAAGCCTCAGGAAACTTACAATCATGGTGGAAGGCAAAGAGGAAGCAAGGCACCTTCTTCACAAAGCAGCAGGAAGGAGAAGTGCCAAGTGAAGGGGTAAGAGCCCCTTATAAATCTGTCAGATCTTGTGAAAACTCACTCACTATCATGAGAACAGCATGGGGGTAACCACCCTCATGATTATTCAGTTACCTCCACCTGGTCTCTCCGTTGACATGTGGAGATTATGAGGATATGGGGATTACAATTGAAGATGAGATTTAGGTGGGAACACAAAGCCTCACCATATCACCTTGTACAGTGGGTTCCAATATTCACCTAAAGATTTATAAATAAAAATCCTACTGATTGAATCAGCACCCTAGCAAAGTGTTTAAGGTTTCTAAATCATCACCCTGAGTCATCATGAAAAAACGTCATTTTGATCTTATTATCTTCTATGTGGTGTGTAAGGACAATATATGATATCTTTCAGAAACATTCCCATCAAAAAATATTTAAAAGTGCAATCTTCAATACCTAGAAAATGTACCTAAATTAAATAATTTATTTCTCGGAAATGTGATATTGCTGCAGTTCTATATTTTAAGGCATTCACATGTAGAATGCCTATCAAGTATAAGACATTGAGGGGATAAAGATTCATAAAACAATATAGGAGATCTTGTTTTTCTGTCCAGATCCCTATACTCAGTCCATGCATCCATCCTTTAGATGCTGTGTGTGCTGGCTGTTATCATTTATTACTAGGAGATGTGTCACTAAGGAGGTCATCTCCTGCAAGGGGCAGCTTGTTTCACTAACTCAGTGACAAGTGTGTACAAAAGCTCTTATATCCCCACCCTTGCCTAAAGGTGGAACAAACTTTGTAGTGCAGTTTGTGCTTCAGAGCTCCCATACAAAATCAGGCTGAGATGGTCTCCAGGTGAGATCATATCCTGGCTTGACTCTTTTCTGTTTTGCTTCCCTTAATCTCCTCTCCTGAGAACACTTCCTCAATAAGGCATTTGCAAAAGAATCCACACCTCAGGGTCTATTTCTAAAGTACCCAATCTGAGACAGACTTAGACCCTTCTCTCAAGAATATAAGCTGTATATGAGTTGCACAGAAAAGTAATCCTGGAGACCTGCAGTGTTCCTCTTGAGTATTCAGCTGAGTATGGGCCAGCACAAGCACATGAGGGAAGGAACACCAGAGAAGTTGAAAGGAGAAATCCCTGGAGATTACACAGGGATAAGAATAGCATCCATTCCTAGCAGACTGAGTGGAAAAATTACAATTCACAGGGCATTGGATAGAATACTAAAAAGTGTTTTGCCTCAGTCATGGGGAAAAATATCATCAGACTATACAGTGCTCTGATCTCACATAACAACACTTAAAATCAAAACTCAAAAGTATCAAGATATTTCTAAGTTTAACTTAACTGTACCCCAGAACAAAGCTTTAGAATATTTATAGAAATTCAAAATTATACAACATCCTACAAGATAAGGTTCACAATGTCCAGCATCTAGTAAAAAATTACCAGGCATTCAGAGAAAAAGAAAAATGGCCCAAAATGAAAAAAAAAAAAAAAAAAAAATCCAATCAATGGAAATTCACATACAGCTGACACAAATGGAGAAATTTTTAAAAATTATAACTATTTCATTTGTTCAAAATATAGAGGAAAGATTGAAACTGATAAATAGAGACATGGAAGACCCAGCAGGTTAGATACTGCAAAAGAAAATGTTAGTAAACTTAAGCAATTTAGCAATAGGAACTATCCAAAATAAAACAAACATAAAATGGGGAAGAAGACAGCATCAGTGGTCTCTGAAACAATTTCAGGTGGACAAATACACATGCAATTATCATCTCTGAAGGAGAAGGGGGATGGAGAGGACAGGAAACATATTTAAAGAAATTGTTGACAAAATTTTGATATTTAATGAAAAACTATAAGCCCACAGATTCAAGAAGCTGAACAAATCTCAAGTGTAAGAAACATGGAGAAAAGCACAGCAAGACACTCTATAACCAAAATATTTAAAACAAGTAATAAAGAGGAAATATTAAAAGCAGCCAGAAGAAAAAAGTACATATCAAGTACAGAAAAACAAAGATAAGGATTACAGCAGATTCTGCATTGAAGCAATGTAAGCTAGAGGACAATGGGGCAACATCTCTAAAGTACTGGAAGGAAAAACGATCAACCTAGAATTCTGTACATAGAAAGAATATCTTTCAAAATGATGGCAAAAGACTTTTGAAGACCTCCAAAAATGAAAGAATTCATCCAAAGGAGACAAAAAAATTACAAAAAAATTACAGAAAATAAGAGATTAAAATATTGATATACACAAAAAAGAACACTAGAAATGATAATTATATGAATAAATGTAAAGAAATTTTCTCATTATGTAAGTCTCCTTAAAAGATATCAGCCATTGGCTGGGAGCGGTGGCTCATGCCTGTAATCCCAGCACTTTGGGAGGCTGAGGTGGGTGGATCACCTGAGGTCAGGAGTTCGAGACCAGCCTGACCAACATGGAGAAACACTGTCTCTACTAAAAGTACAAAATTAGCTGGGCGTGGTGGTGCAAGCCTGTAATCCCAGTTGCTCAGGAGGCTGAGGCAGGAGAATCTCTTGAACCCAGGAGGCGGAGGTTGCCGTGAGCCGAGATCACGCCATTGCACTCCAGCCTTAGCAACAAGAGTGAAACCTCATCTCAAAAAAAAAAAAAAAAAAAAAAAAGATATAAGCCACTTAAAGCAAAAATAACAATGTATTGTGAAGTTTATAACACGTGAAGTAGAATGTGTGGCAACAATAACACAAGGACCAAGAGGTGAGAAATGATAGTGTTGTGAGGTCCTTATACTATATAGGAAGTAGTGTAATATTACTTGAAGGTAGACCATGGTAAGTTAAAGATATGTACTATAAATTTTAAAGCCACCACTACAATAACACATACACACAAGTTATAGGTAAAATTCATATAGGAGATAAAATGGAGTCACAAAAATTACTCAATCTGAAAGATGAAAGCAAAAGAGGGAAAAGGAGCAAAAGAAAAATAGAAAATAAATAATAAAAGGTTAGATATAATCTCAACCATATCTATAATAACATGTGTGGTGAACAGACTCTAAGATGGCCTGCAATTATTCCTGTCTCCTTCTTTTCATGCCCTTGGGTATATTCATGCTCTCCTCTTGAGTGCAGGTGGAACTTGTGACTTGATTCTAACTGATATAATATGGTTAAGGTAATGAGATGTCACCTCCATGATTGTTATATAAGATAATACCTTCCATCTTTTGAGTAGACTTTCTCATTGACTGTCTCTCTTACTGGCTTTGATGGAGAAGCTGCCATATGAAGAAGTTCACACGGCAAGGAACTAAGAGTGACCCTCATTGTGACAGGATGCAAGGAATTGAATCCTGCTGACAACCACATTAGCTTAGAAAGTGATTCTCCTTCAGCTGAGCCTCAGATGAGACCCAGCCCTACCTAACTCTTTGATTTCAACATTGTGAAATATCCTAAAGCAGAGGACCCAGCTAAACTGTGCCTGAATTCCAGACCTACAGAAACAGTGAGATAAATGTGTTTATCTTATGTGTGTTGTTTTAAGCTGCTACATTTGTGATAATACTCTTCTGCAGCAACAGATAATTAATTAAATATTAAATTAAATAATTTAAACATCCAATTAAAATGGAGATTGTCAGACGGGATTTAAAAAAACCAAGACCCAATTATATGCTACTTTCAAGAAACCTACTTTAAATATAAGGCTATAAATAGGTTTAAAATAAAAATATAAGAAAAGTTATGCCATGCTAATTCTAATCTTTAAGAAAGAAGCAGGAGTTGCTATAATGATATAAGACAAAGTAGATTTAATTGGAGATAATATAAATAAGAGTAAAGAGGGTCATTTCATAAAGAGTCCAATTCAGCAAGAGGATATGACAATCCTAAAGTCGTATGCAGCTAATAACAGAATTATTACATCAATTAAAAACGGATAGAAGTATAAGAAGAAATAGAAAAATCCATCATTATACTAAGAGACTAACAGATCTAACACAGACTAACACAGATCAGACTAACAGATCAATAATTGAAAGAACAAATTAACAGAAAATCAATAAGGATATAGAAGACCTGAACAACACTTTAAACAAATTGACCTAATTAGCATTTATGCAACACAAAAAATGCAAAATACACATCCTTTTCAAGTACACAGAGAACATTTACCAAAACAGAGCATTTTCTGGCCCATAAAAATCTTTTGTCTCGTTTTTCCTGTGGTATTCTTAAACTAAAAGTGCTAAAATCTCAATCTCTGCCGTTAACCTCACTGATATTGTCAATGGGATTTCACAAGGAGGAAGGATAAGCAGGGAAATCCTCTAATACAAAGTGTGCCAAATGCTTGCTTTGGGAAGGAAGATTTCAATGAAGCAGAAGACATAAGAGAAGGGAGATTCTGTTCACCTTCTCTAGAGCTCCAAGAGACAGCCAAGTTATAGGCTTTAAGCATGGCATATTCTAAACGGCACTCATGGGGCTGGATTAATAGATGCTGATACAATTTCGATGTTTGTCTCCTCCAAATCTCATGTTGAAATGTAATCCCCAATGTTGGAGGTGGGCCTGGTGAGAGGTGTTTGGATCGTGGTAGCAGATTCCTCATGAATGGCTTGGTGCCATCCCCGTGATAATGCGTGAGTTCTTGCTCTATGAGTTCATGCAAGATCTGTGTTGTTTAAAGGAGGCTGGAACTTCCTGCTCTCTCTCTTACTCTCCTTCTCAGCATATGACATGTTTTCTCCCCCTTTGCCTCTGCCATGGTTAGAAGCTTCCTCAGCCCCTCATCAGGAGCAGATGCTAGTACCGTGCTTCCAGTACAGCCTGCAGAACCATGAACCAAAATGAATATATTTTCTTTATAAATTACCTAACCTCAGGTATTTCTTTATAACAGTGCAAACAGACTAACACAGATGCTCAACACATTGTCTTTTGTTATCAAAAAGGTTGAGGTCCAGTTATTTTTGGCTCAAAGACATTAAGTATACTATTAAAGTTTGTTTATATAAGATGGCATTTAGATAATAAGTAATACTACAGGGTAGTAAAAATGCCAAGAAATTCAATATTTTTCTAGGGAAGAGGTTTCTGTCAATACTTCTTATGGTGACATTACTATGCCTGGAGGAGGGGGAGGCAACTCAGTCTGCAAGAAAATTTAAGATGATATATAATGTTACTTAGTCACCCCATGTGAAATCAATCAAAAAAGTTTAATTCAACACAGCTACAATGTTGAATCAATGATTCGCTGTAAAAGCAAAGCTATTAATGGGAAGATAACTCCCATAGAGTTGCATCGATAAGCAAACAAGAAACTTCATAAAAAGTAAACAGACTGCTTCTGTGTTGGGTTGGCATTGAAAATCCTCACGTATGTGCAGAGCATAATTGATTGGGTGTAAGTTACTGGAACACGTTATGAAGATCTTTAAAAGCTTCAGGTTATTCAAATTCACTTTAGCACTCAGTACCATTGGTGAATTTTGTAAAGAAGAGAACGATCTGGGTAACTATAGCAAGGAATATTTTTTGTAGAGAAATCTTTTGCAAATTGTTATAACCATTCTGGAGGTCAATGTCTGTATAAATGTAAAATGTGTGTACTTTTAGCCCCAAAATACTCAGTGCTCAGATATGTCCACAAAACTGACCCTCAAATATGCGCACAAAAGATATGTTTTATTTAGAACCTTTTTTTCTAGCAAATAACAGAAAATCAATGCCATCCAGCTTAAACAATAAAAGGGGTTTGCTGGTTTACAGACTTGGAAAATTCAGGCATAAGATGGTTTATAATTTGAGCTTATTTTAGGAGGTGAACAAAATAGACAAAACAGTAGAAAAGTGATACTGGAATGAGATGACAGCCAATATAGGGTGTATCATCAAGCTAATTTCCACTGTGGACAACTAGAATTTAACTTCAATAGAAAAACCCTGAGAAGCAGTGTAAAGCGTATTGCCTCAGAGGTAATCCATCCTAGGGGCACAGGGTTGAAAAATTCTCTTAAGGAGCTTTAATTCCGTTGTGCTAGACAGAGGACTCCAGTAGTAAGAGAAACCCCTCAGACAACAAATTCAGTACTGACAGTTAGAATTTGGGCCAGTGGACACTGAAGTGGTAAAGACAAGTGGATATAGGTAGGTGACCAACAACATCTGCCTCAGATAGATTTTGGATTGGGTGACCCATCAGCTCAGCAATGCCATTGAAGGTTCTCTCTACTCCATTCTGATTTCCAGGATTAATTTTATCCAAACAATGGTTTCCATGGTGGTCATTAAGTGAGTACCAGTCCCAATTGGGGCTGCATATATTGTAGAACATAGAAAGCACTTCAGTGTCAATGTTCCAAGCAAAAATGCTTATATTTAGCATAATTGGACTGGATTGAGGCAGAGGCATATCTCTGAACTAATGACTTTGCTACATGGATTAAATCAATCGGTATCTACCCCTAAAGATAAAGATGGGTTGTCTTCCTCAAAGGCACATACAAAATCTGGGTACTGTTGAGAAGGGAGAAGCTGGGAGGATGCTGGGTAGTTCAATCACAACTGTGTAGTGATATATGTGGAAAGATGTTAATTACAACCTTTTTTGCAATAGCAAAAACCTAGGGACATCCAAAGCATGCATCGATAGGAGACTTACAGTTAAACAAATTATTGTATATTCTGACCATGGTTGCTAAGCAGTAGTAGATCTCTATTTTCTGATATAGATGGGTTTCCAAGATAAATCATTAAATGAAAAGGCATATGCAAATCAATGTGTAAAGTAAAACACTTTTGTAAATTAAAAAGGCAAGCCCACACAACTACTGAGCTGTGGGATGATAAATGTTTGTTGTCTTACTGGATATGGGTAGGGCACCATCCATATCTACTTCAGATAGTTTTGGGGTAATTGTTATAGTGTTATGCAGAAATAGATAGTCCATACAATGGCCTAACAGGAAAACACAGCTATAAAGAAAAGTACAACATGATTCTCTTTTTAAGTATTCATGGACATTTTCCAAATAAATTTAGAAAGAAACAGGACTTTTGATTTAGAAGTTTACAATGAAATTGTTTTAAAGCTTCCACATATTCCAGGTTACAAAGCACTTAGAAGAAGCTGCAATTTTCCATCCATCCCAATGAAGGTTCTGTATCCCAAAGAAGACCTTGTGAGGGAAAATGAAGCAACTTACTAGGTACAGGCTGGTCACACATGTGGGAACATTTCACAAACATCTCTAACTTTAGGCTCTATCTTCATCAGTTCAGATTTAAAGAAAAACTAAGGAAGATTACAGTTATTAAAATCTATATCATAAATAGCCCATCCCCTCCATGAAATCTATGTTTACCAAAATAATGTAAGAGGATTAAAGCTGCAGAACAAAATGAGTTAAAATTGTAGCTGCAATCTTCAAACTGGGGTTATACCTTTAAAGGCTTTCAAAGTTGCATACAGCCATAAATAGTTTTGAGGAATCAATTTCAACTCAATTTCCACATATATGCAATCTCCTAAAATTGAGCTACTTGAGATGTGCATTGTCTTAGTACATTCATGCTGCTATAACAAAATACCTTAGATCAGGTAATTTATAAAGAACAGAAATTTATTTCTTACAGTTTGGGAGGCTGGGAAGTCCAAGATCAAGGCATCTGCAGCTTCAGTGTCTGGTGAGGGCCTGTTTGTTATACAGTGCCTTCTTGCCGTGTTCTCACATGGCAGAAGAAATGGAAGGCAAAAGCCACTACAGTGTTCCCTTTAACCTCTTTTATAAGAGCACTAATTCATTTATAAGGGCAGAGGCCTCATGACTTAATCACTTTCCCAAAGGCCCCACCTCTTAATATCACCACCCTGGGGTTTACGTTCCAACATAGGAATTTTATAAAGACACTTATATTCAAATTTTATAGCACACATTATATCTGGTTTTCTTTCCAATGTCTCCTTTCACAAGTATTCTTTTCCATATTTCAAAGGAAGTCATGTTTCTCTGGATTCTCAAATCGTATTGTGCCTTGCCCCAGAATATAAAAACTTCAAGGGTGCCAAACAAACAAAATAATAGTTTTAAACTATCAGTGTTTCCAAAGCTCATTTATTCAAATGACCACAAACTCACAGTAGGACTTCTCTCTTTCCTGTCTTATGCATATTTTTATTAAGTGAGAAGCACAGAACTTTTGTTGGGGTGTACTATAATGAAAAGTATTCTAGCATGGGGAAGGGATTATTGGGATTGATAACTAACAATTTTTACTTAGCAGTTCCATCTCTTAATTCTGTCAACTATTGTAAAATAACATATTGCTCCTGAGAATAAGTCCCTTGAGACTGTTGTTGAACAAGGATGTTGAACAATGTTGTTGAATCACTATTTTATGATCCCATTTATTTACAAAAGATCTAAACTCAAAAAAAGCTCCTCAGTTTTGAAACGAGGAAAGCTAAGGATATTAGTGAAAAGATACTTTCATCAAAGTTAGCTTTGGAAAACTTACACATATTAGTTTTCCTCTGTTGAAAATACTATATGATTCCAGGTACAGAATTCATTCTTTTCACAAATATTTATTGAGTAGCTTCTATTTTCCAGGTACTGTTTTAGATTCTCAGATGCAATGGTGACTAAAATTAACAAAAGTTCATGCTCTCATAGAACTTACAGAGACAATAGATAAACAAAATGAGTAAACGGTATATAGTACATGAGAGAGTCATATGTGTATAGAAAACAAGATAAAAGGGAAGAAGGACACGGAATGCAAGGGAACATTGGGAATTTTAAATAAGGTGTTCAGGGATGGCTCCATTTAGAAGACAATATTTATGCAAAATTAGAAGGAGCTGAGGGAGCAAGATTTGTAGATATTTGGGGAGAAAGTATATTAAGCAGAAGGGAAAGCACATGCAAAGGCCCTGGGGCAAAGTATGCTTGGCCAGCTCAAGGAATGGCGAAAAGGCCAGTGTGGAGAAAAGTAAATGAGAGGAAAAGTGGAAGAATAAGAGGTGAGAGGTATAGTGCACTTCTAGACCATGTGGAACCTTATAGGCTACTGCAAGGATTTTAACTTTTACTCTGGGTGAGGGTTTTGTGTAGTGACACAATTTGACTTATGTTAAGAGGCACACAAGCTACTGTATTTTGAGAATATACTATACTACAAGAAGCCAGAGCAGAGACAGAAAGTCCAGTAAGGCAGTTACTGCAATAATGAGAAAAGAGAAATAGGCCATGGATGTTTGGTGCAAGATGGTAGCCAAGGAGGTGATAAGAAAAGGTGAGATTCATGACATATTCTGAAGGTCAAGCCCATAGGATATGCTGATGTATTGGATGTATGGTGTGAGAGAGTAGCCATATATCTTAGAAAAAAATTAAATTCATAGTTAAAAACTTTTCCAGAAAGGAAATTCCAGACTTAAATAATTTCAGTAATTTGAAAACCTGAGAAAGGCAGTCCAAGAAAGAATTTCACAGACTAACATCCTTCATGAATATAGATGCAAAAAAATTAACAAAATATAGCAAATTGAATTCAGCAGTATATATAAAGGATAATACATGATGACCAAATAGAGTTTATCTTAGGAATGCAAGGTCATTTAACATTTAAAGATCAATCAATGTAATCCACCATATAATCAGAATACGGGAGAAAAACTGTATGATAATTAGAATAAATGTAGAAAAAATTCAACACTACTCATCATACAAACTGTTAGCAAACTAAGAATAAAAGGCACCTTTTCAAATGTGATAAAAAATGTTTAAACCTACAGCTAACTTCATATTTAATGATGAAAGTCTAAATGTTATCTCCTAGGACTATTAAAAGGCAAGGTTACCCACTGTCATCATTTCTATTCATTATTGTGCAGGAGGTCCTAACCAGTTCAATACAGCAAAATGAAGAATAAAAAGAAATAAAAGGCAAAAGGAATGAAAAAGAAAAAGTAAAAGTATCTATATTTGCTGATGACATGGTTATTTATGTACAAAGGCCAAAAGAATCTACAAAGCAAATGCTAGAACTAATATGCGAATTTAGTGAAGTTGCAGGATACAAAGTTAATATAAAAAAAATCAATTAGGGTCACAAACAACTAGAAAATGAAATTTAAAAACTGATTCCATTTATAGCATCAAAAATCATGAAATAATTCAAACATGTAACATAATGTAATATATAATATGTATATAACATAACATATATACCTATAATATAACATATAACATAATAAACATCAAATATTTCTAAGAACTCTACACTAAAAAGACAAAGCATTGCTAAGAGAAATTAAAGATCTAAATGAATGTGGAAATATACCATTTCAGGCCAGGCGCGGTGGCTCAAGCCTGTAATCCCAGCACTTTGGGAGGCCGAGATGGGCGGATCACGAGGTCAGGAGATCGAGACCATCCTGGCTAACACAGTGAAACCCCGTCTCTACTAAAAAATACAAAAAACTAGCCGGGCGAGGTGGCGGGCGCCTGTAGTCCCAGCTACTCGGGAGGCTGAGGCAGGAGAATGGTGTAGACCCGGGAGGCGGAGCTTGCAGTGAGCTGAGATCCGGCCACTGCACTCCAGCCTGGGCGACAGAGCGAGACTCCGTCTCCAAAAAAAAAAAAAAAAAAAAAAAATACCATTTCATAGATTGAAAGACTCAACATTATTAAGATGGCAGTACTCTCAGAAACTGATCTGTAGAAACAATGCAATTCCAATCAAACTCTCAGCAGTTTTTATAGAAATTGATCTACTAAGTATAAAATGACATGGAAAATCAAGGGACATAGAATGGCCAAAACAATTTTCCAAAAAAGGAACAAAGTTAAGAACTTATACTATCTGACTTCATGACTTTGTATAAAACATACAGTTATCAAGACAGTGTGGTACTGGCTTAATAACTGAATCAATAGAACAGAATAAAGCCCAAAAAATGACCCCCAATTGTAGTGTCTTAGTCCACCACATGTTGCTATAACAGAATGCCACAGACTGACTAATTTATAAACAATAGAAGTTCATTTGGCTCATGGTTCTGGAGACTGGCAAATCCAAGGTCAAGAGACCTGCATCTGGCAAGGGCCTTCAAGCTGCATCATCCCATAGAAGAAGGCAGCAGGGCAAGAGAGCACATGAGGGAGAGGGAAGGGAAGAGGGACAAACTCATCTTTTTATCAGGAACTCACTTGCATGATAACTAACCCACTCCCACAATAGCATCATTAATCCATTCATGAGGGCAGAGCCCTCATGACCTAATCACCTCTTAAAGGTCCCACCTTCCAACACTATTGCATTGGGGATTAAGTTTCCAATACATGAACTTTGGGGAACACATTCAAACCTTAGCATATAGTCATCTGATTTTTTTATAATGATGCCAAAGAAATCCAATAGGAAAAAATAGTCTTTTCAAAAAGCGATAACCAGTCCCTACCTCACATCTTAAACAAAAATTAATTTGAGATAGATCCTAGACCTAAACATAAAAGCTAAAGCCCTAAAGGCCGAAGCTTCAGAAAATATATATTTGACAAAGGACTGATCTCTAGAATATATAAAGAACACCTAAAATTTAATAATAAAATATATATACATACATAGGCAAATATTTGCTTAGCCACTTCACAGAAGAACACATACTAATGGCCAAAAAGCATATGAAAAGTGCTTGACATGGTTAGTCATCAAGGAAATGGAAATTTAAAAAACAATGAAATAATACATATCCACTGACATGGCTAAAATTAAAAAGACTGACAACACCAAATGTTGACAAGAATTTGGGACAATCAGGATTCTCATATATTGTTGATATGGCTGTAAAGCTGTACAACTCCTTTATCAAAAGATCTGGCAGTTTCTTATAAAACTAAATGTACACACACCCTATGACCCAGCAATTCCTTCCAGGTATTGCTCAAGAGAAATGAAAATATATATCTACATAAAGACTTGTACACACATGTTCATAGCAGCTTTATTTTTAGTAGTTAAAACTTGAAACAGCCCAGGTGTCCATCAATAAAAGAATGGATAAGCGAGCTGTTTATTCGTATAATGGAATACAACTCATCAGTAGAAGAATTGAGCTACTAATATACACTACAACATCCATGGATTTCAAAAACATACTGAGTGAAAGAAGTCTCACATAAAAGAGTACATATTGTGTGACTGCATTCATATAAAGCTCTAGAATTAGCAAATCTCATCTATAGTGAAAAGTAATCAGAACATTAATTTCCTATTGAAGGGAAGAGTGAGATGTGGGAACAGGGTTTGCCTGGGAAGGAACATGAATGAACTTTCTGGAGTGATGGCAATGCTCTATATCTTGATGGGGATTTGTATTTGTCAAAAGTCAGTGGATGTATACTTAAGATTTGTGCATTTCGTTGTATGTTAATTTTACATCAAAATAAAAATCTTAGACAAATACTGAACTCTAATTGGTAATATGCATGCTGAAGTATACATAGGAAGTGTACAGATGTCTTCAATTTACTTTGAAATGCATTAAAAAACGAAATGAGCCAGGTGCAGTGGCTCATGATTGTAATACCAGCATTTTGGGAGGCTGAGGCAGGAGGCTCGCTTGAGGCCAAGAGTTTGAGACCAGCCTGTGCAACACAGTGAGACCCCGTCTGGTATCTTTAAAAAATGATAATAATAAGTTGGGTTGATATAGGTGATAAAATAAGTATATTAAAGTATAAATGGTAGAATCTAGGTAGTGGTATACAAATATTCACAGTAAAATTCAACTTTGCTGATGTTTGAACATTTTCATAATAAAGTAATTTAAAAAATTAAAGTACATACATAGCATTATTGACATCCCTTCAAGACAACTAAAAGACATTTTTTTCCAAGTACGATACAATATTTGTATATTGATCCGAAGCTCAATATAAAATAATTAGGCAGGTCTGATTCATCAGGCACTCATTAATTCATTCAAACATTTAACAGTTATTTATTGAACATCTATTACCTGCCAGGCACTTGAAAGAAAGCAAAAATGCAGATGAGTCCACTCAATAAGTATATATCTATTTTCATCCTTAGTAACCGACTTGTAAAGGAATGCTATGGGGCACCAACATATGATGAGAAAGTCTTTCATTCACAGCTATTTTTAATGTTGTTAATGTTATATTTTGCTCAGTAAATAAGCTACTTTCAACATGGGAAGTCAATTATTTAAAATTAGAAATAATTACACAAACGCTGATGTCAATTTTAAATTGTTTCTTGAATATATTTTCAACCTTGGAAGCAGAGAAGTTTCGACTTCAGGAAAGAGAGGGCCTCACAAACACACATGTGATTTTTAAAACGGTATTATGCTGACAGATCGAGAGAGCTCTAAATGTCATTTCCTCACAAGAAGCTATTATGCACCGTGCTTGAACAGGGCTGGAGGACCTAGCAACAGAAGGGAGAAAAGGTTTCCAAGCTGAAGGAGCTGCTTGTTTCAGAGCTAAATCTTAAATTGCCACGCCTCGAGGTCTTGACCAGGAAAATGATAGCCATCCAGTGCCTCAACCTAATAACAGGTCTTGTTTCCTTGAATGACATTGGATTTATTAGATAGACATTTTTAAACATATGATTTTTCCGTGTAGTTCAAGTTACATCTTGAGGTAGAGCACAAATGTTGAATTTCTGTATATAAATATATTCTGGTCTATGAATCTATCGCTTCTCTCAGACACAAAAGCAAGGTTTTAAGATGGGAGTCAGAAATAATCCCAGTTATATACTGTTCTAATTCACATTACGCCACTAAATGTGACTCTGAGTAATTTAAATGTTAGAATGCATGGTTGAACAGCGAGACAGAGGCTGAGAATTTGCCAACCGGAAAATCTGAAACCATGCCTGATGCTCACTCTCAAGCAGCACTGGATGCCTTGAAATGCACTTGGGCTTCATGACTCACTTCCCTTTCTTTTTCCCTGGGGATTATCCTACTTCCTGTTTTGTCCAAACTAGCCATCAAAGCTTCTATTATTTGAAAGCCTTGCTAAAACATCTTTTCCTTCAAGGTCCTGGAATTTTACCGTCATCTTCCCTTTAATCCCTCCTCTTTTTCCCAAGTATAAGGGTAGCTTTGAAGGGGGAAAAAGTCACAAAAAGGGCTATTTTGTAGATATAAATGGAACTGGGGAGAAACACTTGTCAGCGTTTGCTTCAGAGGAGAGGAAGGCGTGGGGGGAGTAACATTGGTGAATTCTCTAAATTTGAACTTCGACTATTTTCATCTCATAGGGACTGAAGCCACCTCCTTCTCCTCTCCCCTGTGCTTCTACAAAACGCTACTCACTATCTAAAGTAAGAGCCCTGAAATAAGCTTCTCTCTCACTCAGTTCATGGAAGTGCTCACCAACAAAGGGAAGGATAATTGAAAGTACACTATATAGAGAGTTCTGTGCCCCAGTCACCACCACCCCCAGTGCAACACAGAGGAGAGACAGAGGTTTTCCCTATATTTGTCCCAAGAGCCTTACCACATCACTGGTTCTAGCATGTGAGTAGAAACCATAAACTAAGGAGATGTTATTCTATGAGACAAAAGCAAAAACCAGGCTCAGAACTTAAAAGTTTCACTTATTTTAATGTGGTTCTTAAATCTCTATCTGGCATGGTAGCTCACAAAATCTTGAGGCTGTGTCTCAAGTCATAGTATAACAGGACACAGGACAAATACCTTTTATCCCTACCAATACCCACCCTACAATTCACATTCTAAAACTGACCCAGGCAACTGGTCCTTATTTTATCCACTGTTCTCATTTCTCCAGATGGCTCTCTCGAAATTCCCTTAACAGGGAGAAAGTGTTTCTCCTATTCAGTATTGCCTCAAAGCATTTGTGGACTAAATTCACTAACTTTCTCTTCAATCTTAATTCAGCTATTAAACCAATCCAAACCTCTTTATATTATTGCTGGTCTTTGCTTACTCCAGTTTCCTCCCAAACCATTCTTAGTGTCTTTCCAATGTTTACATATTATCTCATTTCTATTCTTTTTGTAGCACCTCAAAAGCCATAGTCAGGACTCACTTTGGAAATACATAGGTTTTTCTCAACCACTGCTCAATGAAAAAAAAAAAAAAACAGATTACATTCTTCCTTCACTATTGGTTGAAAATTCAAGAGACAACGTATGTTTTTACAGACAATACTTTCATCTCAATTGCTGCTTTAATAAGGATTCCTTTTGGTCTCAAGTGACCAAAACCCAGTTCAAATTTACTTAAACCCAAGAAGGAATTTTTTGGCTTCTTTCATTGAAAATCCAATAGTCATCTAGCAGAAGCCCAGAAATGAATCTCTTTCCATTTCCTAGCTCTCTCTTCTTCTATGCTGGTTTTATTCTGTCCAGTAGCTCCCTCCCTTCTGCCCCAACAAATTGTGACAAAAATGATCACCAACAGCTATGGGATCAAATCTTACCTGCTTAGCCCTACCATCTGAAAAATACATATATTTCTAATAGCCCAGGAAAAGACCCAAAGAAAGTAATAGAGATCAGCAGGCAAGGGGTATCTGTGGTCCCCGTGCCCTGGACAATAGTCTAACCCTCCGGATTTCCTCCCTGGACCCCAGCAGAGCAGCTGATCTTTAAGTCAGGCCAGGGAGAGCACTGCAGCTAGAAGAGTAGCCATTTTAAAGACATCAGCTCCAGTTTCCTGTGGATCCTAGTTTATCCCACCAGCTTGCTTTTAGGAAGGCACAAGAAGATCCTGCTGTTCCAGCAATGGGCAGATTCCAATTGAGGACTCTAGCGATGAACCCTCACACTGGTGAAACCGAAGGGACATTTGGTGCAAACAACTGTGACCTACTGAAAACAATGCCCTGTCCTTTGTTCTCTAACCCAGAGGAGTGGGTAGCCATGAAGAATTCAAACAAAGTAAAAATGGCTGTGAGTAGGCCCTGGGGAACTTGCAGTTCTCCTAGATTACACCATGCAGGCAGTCAGAGAGACAAGGGACCCACACAAGATCATCTGGAGTGAGGTTTGGTGATGGCAGAAGCTATTTATTTAATTCAAATCTCTTTAAGTATATTAAATAGACCCTAGCAACTTTTATGCTTTAAGTTCTAAAGTCCTAAATCAATTTTTTGTGATTTTCATTTCAACATAGGATGTTGGTTTTAAAATAATTATCGCCAAAGTTTTATTAAAATAATGCAGCTGTAAGTAAGGAGCATTACTTTCAAGACCTCTATTTGAAATGAAATGAACACTTTCTAGATTTTAATGCATCATAACCCACCAATTTCATAAAATTGCATCCACTTTTCAAAGCTTGTATTGCCCCATGGAAGCAGTGCTTTGAAAAAGGCTGAAGTATTAGATTCTGTAATGTCTCCATTTAGCCAATTATAGGAGGGTTTTCATATATCACCCCCTTAAAAATATTATAAAAGCATTTTCTAGCATGGTTCTAGTGTGGATAGGAAATGTTAAAGGCACTAATTTCACTGAACTGCAGGAAAATTTGAGATTAGACGATAATAAGATTTAAAAAAAGAAACATTTTCCTACTGCTTAACATGGGCTCAATCGTGTTGGAACAGCTAAAATTTTGACAAAAAAGGATAACTTCGGTTTTTAACACAAGCTACCTATAAAATGAAGGTAATTGTTGTAGAGGTGGAAGACAGTATTCACTTTAAATAAGATACAGATACTAACCAAGTTTTATATATATTGAGATATTCATATCAGAGAGACCATTAAAAACTCAATATTTCTAAAGAGTGAGAGTAGACAAACCTCTAGCTATTTTCATTTTGAAGAGCTTCATACATAATAAGTCCAGAAAAGATAGAAATGGATGGAAAGGTAAAATGTTGATGTCAACAAGAATTGTCAGTATGTAAGATGGAGATGAAAATAAAGATAAGATTCTAAATTCCTTTATTTCCCAAAACTATTTCCTCTATCCTTCCTAAACACTGGTTTCATGTCCATATCTAAGAATGTGATAGCCAGTCTCTGAAATGATGCCCCCATAATCTCTGTCTCCTGGATCATGTCCTTTTATACTCCCCTCGAACACTGAATAGGGCTGACATGTCAGCCAACAAGATACTGCAGAAATGATGGAGTACGACATTGAAAGCTTGAGTTGTAAAGACATTGTGGCTTCTGTCTTCTCTCTCTTGGATCACTCATTCTGGGGAAAGCCAGCTGTCATGACGCTCCAGCCACAATTTGAGAAGCCCATGTGGTGAGGAACTGAGGCCTCCTGCCAATAGCCACATGAGTGAACCATCTTGTAAGTGAATCTTCTAGCCACGGTCAAACCCTCAGATGACTGTGGCCCCAATTGACATCTTGACTGAAATCCTATGAGAGACCCTGAGCCAGAACTATACAGCTAAGATGCTCCTAAATTCTCAATCCACAGAAATTATGAGATAATAAATGTTTGTTGTTTTAAGTCACAAAGTTTTACAGTAATTTGTTACGCATAATAGAAAAGCAATACAGAGGATTTCAGTATAGTTTATGTCTACAAATGGCATAGAAATATTTAATTTAAATCAATTGATGAATTGTTAACTGGATGGCTGATGGTCTTTCTGTCCAGGTATCTTTGATGGTTGCCACATAGGACTCCAGCTTGTAAAATTCCTTTCAAGAATAGTCACAACCTCAAAAATAAAAATAAAAATTATTTGATAACCCTTCACAGAACATTCAAATTATTTTATTATCACAAATAGCACATTAGTGGGAGGTTTTCTTATAGGTAGGCTAAGCATTCTTAGTTCTTGATGACAAAATTTAGGAGGTTTATTTTCTGTTTATGCAAGAAACACTATTTCCTGAAAATTGTCTGGAAAAGAACTTAGGGTACTTGCTGATAGTCGTGGCAGAATAGTCATTAGAGATCATATGGAATTGACAAAAATTTTCATTTCCTTTGATTATTGTGAATTCAATCAGAAGAAATTCAGTAAAACAGTTGAATCCAAGCAAAGACTTTCAAACCCCTAAATTAAGCATGGCTCTGTGGCAAATAAAAAAGAAATGTAAAACAGAGTCTCAATGAATAAGTGGAACACAGAGAACTTTTAGGGCAGTGAAACTATTCTGTATGAATATATGATATTCTGACTATAATGGTAGATACTTATTATATATTTGTCAAAGCTCATAGAACATACAACACAAAGAGTGGCACCTATTATAAAATATGGACTTTGGGTGATGTGTCAAGGTTGGTTTATCTATTGTAAGAAATGTACCCCACCGGTGAGGATATTGATGGTGGAGGGCAATGGGAAGGGAGAGAAAGGGTACACGGCAACTCTGTAATTTCTGCTCAATTTTGCTGTGAACCTAAAACTGCTGTAAAAAATAGTCTGTTAAGGGGTGGGAGTTACAGAAAAGTCTCCGCCATCCAGGAAACTTAATTATTTGTTCAACAAATAGTCACTTGGTTGTTCTTTTATTATTCTTTCACTTTCTACCTTTCTGTGTCTTTGTGCTTTATATGTGTCTCTTATGAACAGCATATAGTTAAATTTTGTCTTTTTATCTAACCTAAGAGGCTCTGTCTTTAATGAGGACTGTTGAATCAGTCCTATCCAAATATATATTCCTATATTTATTGTCACTGTAGGTATATGTGGAGTTCTTTCCACTATTTGAGTTTTCTAACTGCCTATCTTTGTCTTTGCTTCTTTTTTCCTCTTTTTCTATTTTCCACTTACTTGAAAGATACACATCATATTTCTACTGTTTTGGTAAAAGATTTTCATATATCTACTTTACTGTTTGGAGTATAATCACATGTTTAGACTGCTCCTGAACAATTCAAGGTACTTGGAACCCTTTAACCCCACATAGACCCATCCCCAATGTTCCATGACAGGTCATATAATATTTAATACCTCTTTATTTTGGACCCCATCCCCTCCTCCCAAATAGTCATTATTACTCTTTTTATTGTAAGATGTTTTTTAATGGTCATTGGTTATTGAAATTTGCCAAGCTGTTTACCACTTTCTTTGCTTAACGTGGCTTCTTAGACACTGATCCTTCTTTTTAGGTCTGATTTTCCTTCTTATAAACATATATTCTTTAGTATTAAGGGTTTGTGAACTCTCAGACTTTGTTGGGGAAAATCTTTATTTCACCTTTAGTCTTTATAGATAGTAGTGTTATTTTTGTAAGGATTTTCCTGCCAATCATTTGATTGCTCTTCCTTAATTGATGCTATTTCTTTGATATTTAATTCTCCCTCATCCTTTTAATTTTCTCCTTCCTGAACTCACACTGGCATATGTTGAGCATTCTTATTCTTTCATTATTTTAATCTATGTGAACAGAATTCTGGGTAAGTATTCAAATCCATATTTCAATTCCCTAATTATTTCTTTAATTATGTCTTAGTCCCAGCTACTTGGGACGCTGAGGCAGGAGAATAACTTGAGGCCAGGGATACAAAGCTGCAGTGCACTATGATCTTGCCTGTGAATAGCCACTGCAGTCCAGCCCAGACAACATAGCAAGACTCTGTTGCTCCATTAAAAAAAAATCAAATAAAAATTAGCATGTTACCCCATTTGTGATTTGAAAACATAATACAAAGGTAAAATGACATTCTCTAGGTACCTGCAGTCAATTCAAAATTTTCACTATGAATCTTTAACCATTATTTTGCCATGTTGAAGTTTGTAAAAATAAACCCCTAACCTGCATTCTTTTCTGAATCCCATGCTGTGATTTATAAAGTTTACAAAGTATAGAAGCTCCAGTGGGAAAATTCATGTAAATAAAATAGCTTGATATTTTTAACTGCTGTAATTTGGAAAATGTTATTCTTAAAAAAAAAAAAAATTCTTTCTCCCTTCAGAAAAAAAGCATGTTTTCTAAATACAGCAGTAAATAGTTAATTTTACTGGTAGCTCAACACATGTGGAGATACCTGTCCACCATTAAACTGTTGTCTACCTGCTTGGTTAAGAAGACAAGTTTCCACCCATATGGGCAGAAGTGGCTCATGGAGAAACAAGATGGTGGTGAGCTCTGATAAAGCACCTGTTATGGTTTCTCTAGTGACTCACCAGATGTTTGCAAATGGGCAACTGGTCAAGAAGTTAAAGGAGGATTGGGTGCAGTGGTTCATGCCTCTAATCCCAGCACTTTGGGAGGCCAAGTGTGGAGGATTGCTTGAGCCCAGGAGTTGGAGACCAGCCTGGGCAACATAGTGAGACTTCCATCTACAAAAAAACCGAAAACTTATCTGGGCCTGGCGGTGCACACCTGTGGTCCCAGCTACCCAGGAGGCTGAGGTGAGAGAATCGCTTGAACCTGGAAGGTAGAGGTTGCAGTGAGCTGCGATCATACCACTGCACTCCAGCCTGGGTGACAGAGTAAGACCCCATCTCTAAAATAAATAAGAAGTGAAAGGGTTCAAAGTAGCAGTGTCCAAAAGAAATACAGTGTGAGCCATATATGGAATTTTAATTTTTCTGCTAGTCACATTAAAAAGTAACAAGAAACAGGTGAAATTAATTGTAAGAATATATTTGAGTTAATCTAATATATCCTGAATATTATCAATTCACCATGTAATCAATAAAAACATTAATGAGAGCTCTTACATTTCTTGATACGAATTTTTTCAAAATCTGGTATGTATTTTACACTTAAACAGCACATTTCAATTTGCAGTAAGCCACATTTCAAGTCCTCAACAAACACACAAGTGCCTAGTGTCTGCCATATTCCACAGCACAGATGCAAACCATCACCTTTTATGTCCAAGCAAGACTCAAAGTTGAAGAATGATAGTTTACTATGGAAGATGTCAGAAAAGCAGGAAGGATCAATCAGATATGTCTAAATTAGCATTTCAGACAAGAGAGCTTCCCTTTCTCTCTATGCTCCAAAGTCCTGTTGATCAGGATTGATTTCAATCAGGAGTCAGTAAACTTTTTCTGTAAAGGGGGCCAGAGCATAAATATTTTAGGCATTGCAGGCCAGATGGTCTCTGTGACAACTATTCAATTCTGCTGTTAGAGCATCAAAGCAGCCATAGATAACACAAACAAATAAGCATTGTTATATTCTAATAAAACTTTATTTATGGACACTAAAATTTGAATTTCACATAGTTTTCATGTCATGAAATTTTTCTTTCAAACATTTAAAAACGTAAACACCTTTCTGACCTCATGAACCCTATCAAAACAGGTTAAGGTCCAGATTTGGCCCCCTGGCCATTGTTTGCCAACCCCCAGAGGATGGGGATTAAGAAAGGGAGTGCTAAGAGGTTCTATTTTAATCACAGGATGTGGGAGAGCAAAATATGCTGCCCCAAAATATAGATTGTTGAGCTAACATCATTTGAGAAGAAGCAGATGCAGGAAAGCTCTCTGCCCTCCTTCTATTTGCCTAAAAGCAGGATTTAGATTTCCAAAGACAAAAGGTATGTTGCCCCCAACCCTTCTACCAAGGAAAACAAAGATTAACCACCCAAGAAAATGGCAGACCCTTATTGGCTGGGAGATTACATCAGAGGAATCTATATCAACAAGCTTTACTAACTGGCCTTTAACTGCCAGTTAGTTGCCTTCCCATAAGTTACTGGTACTGTCCCTAGAAACTCAAAGTCCTTTTCCTTTGTCTTGTCACTTACCTAAAAATTTACTGTTCTTCATTGAAGATGCTATATAAGCTGGAATTTAAACCACTTCTTTGAGAACTACTCATTCTCTGGGTGTCTCCCATGTATGTGTGAAATATACATACTAAATATAAGTAAAATATACATGTTAACTGCTCTTTGTTTTTCTCTTGGTAATCTGCTTTTATTACGGAAGTCCATTCTAACTAAGATTCTATGAGGTATGAAGAAAAAATCATTTTTTTTTCCTACAGGGCCATTTCTTGAAGATTAAAAACTAGAACTTTGGAATCTAGAGAAAATGAACACAGGATGTGTGTCTAGCCATCTCTATTTTGACCCTAGTTCTGAGTTCTGACATGAGTAAGTTCTTATACCACAGTCACATCATTGATCATCTCTAGTCCTTCCTGTCATCTAGATGATTACCACAGCAACCTTAATGAGTCCAACAATAGCTCATATACTTGCACTGCATTAAATCAAAATTACTAATATTTTGGACAGACTCTGGGCAAATTTATCATTTAAAATGCAAGAGAAATGGCTTTGTCAAGAAATAAATAGGATTGCAGAGACTTATAAATTGCTTTAACACTGCTATACTAATTTAGAAACAATTCTTACTATAAATAAGCCAACTATCATTATTATCTATGCATTACAATAAAAGAAAATTATATGTGACAGACAGCCCTGGAGCCTAATTCTAATTATTATTTATATTTTAAAGAAACAATAGATGCATGTCTTGAAATAGTCAAAGTTTTAGACTCGCCAGTGTAATTAGCCCAAATATGTGTAGTTGTGCAGTATATCACATTATTTCTTATTTTGCTTTGTTTTACATTATTTCACAAATCTTCCATTATATCTCCAGAAGGCAAATTCGGCCAAACCCTTAACGTAACATAAAATAGCTAGTTGTACGTAAAACCTGAGTTTTCCTTGGTCAATTAACTGTCAGAATTAAAGTGTAAATGGAAAGATAATTTGTTGACCCTATTTCCCCATGAAACATTAGAATGATCACTTTTGTCATAACAGCCTCCTCCAAGAATTTCAACTAAAAACAAGAAAGCAACAGAATTAGCTACAAGTTGCAAGCTGACGACAATAGTATGAATTGGCCTGCCCCAAACTATTCTTACCACCATCAGTTTTCTCTTGACCTTCTCTATCATAAAAACTGAAAAGCTAAAGTAGATTTAACCTGCAGTGTTTTTAGAATTAGCCACATTGGCATAGTTCTGACCATGAGATAAAGGCAGAAATTCCTGAGCAGAGTTACTTTACCTAAAGAAAAATAGGAGAAGCCCTTTGTCCTTCCCTCTTTTCCTTGCCTGGAACACAGAAGTAATGCCCGGAACTACAGCATCCATCTTGCAACTCTGGGGCAAAAACCACTTCCTAAGAATGGCAGGATAGGAAGCTAAAAGGATCTTGACTCCTTAGACATCATGCCTGAGGCCTGGATAACAGCTTGGACTGGCTTCCTCGCTAATTCTTAATTTATGAGAATAAGAAAATTCTTTCTTACTTACACAGTCACTATTTGCTGGGTTTTGGGGGGCTTGTTGTTTGTTGTTTTGGCAGCTAATTGTATTTGTAACTGATAAATAAGTAAAACAAAGCAGGATTTACTAGCCATCTGTAACGCACTAGTGGTTCAAATTCGAGCATGGTTCAGAATCACCCAGAGGACTTATCCATTCAGATTGCTGTGCTCCAGCCCCAGAGTTTCTGATTCAGTAGGTCTTGGATGGCTCACAAAAAATTGCATTTCTAACAAATGCCCAGGTGATGCAACTGCTGCTGTACCAGGGGCCTCACTTTAAGGATCCACTGGATTACACAATAGCATTTCATAACATAAGATAAAACATAACGCTACATAATATAGCATAGCAAAGCATAGAATACCACAGCATAGCATAGCACAACACAACATAAACACAATGCAATTACAGTCACTCATCAATAAAGGGCAGGGATATGTTCCAAGAGATGCATCATTAGGTGATTTTGTCATTGTGTGAACATCATAGAGTGCACTCACATAAATGCATACCTACTGCATACCTAGGCTATATGGTACAGCCTATTGCTTCTAGGCTACAAACCTGGAAAGCATGGTACTGTACTGATTACTGTAGGAAACTGTAACACAATGTGAAGTATTTGTGTATCTAAACGTATCTAACCATAGAAAAAGCATAATAAAAATACAGTATAAAAGATAAAAAATGGTTCACCTGTATAGGGCACTTACCATGAACGGAGCTTTCAGGACCGGAAGTGGCTCTGGGTGAGTCAGTGAGTGAATGGTAAATGTGAAGGCCTAGGATGCTACTGTAAATCACTGTAGACTTTGGAACACTGTACACTTAGGCTACACTAAATGTATTTTTTATTTCTTTTTAAAAATTTCAGTAGATTTTGGGGTACAAGTGGTTTTTGGTTACATGCATGGATTGTATAGTGATGAAGTTGGAAATTTTAGTGCATCTGTCATCCAAGTAGTGTATGTAGGTACATTGTACCATATGTAGTTTTTTATCCCTCACTCCTTCCTCAGGCCTTTCTGAGAGTCTCAGAAAGACCCTCCCCCTTTCTGAGTCTCCAGTGTCCATTACTCCACCCTGTATGCCTTTGTATACCCACAGCTTAGCTCCCACTTATAAGTGAGAACGTAAGATACTTTGTTTTCCATTCCTGTGTTACTTCCCTTACAGTAATGGCTTCCAGCTCCATCTAAGTTGCTGCAAAAAAAAGCATTATTTTGTTCTTATTTATAACTGAGTAGTATTCCGTGGTATTCCACATTTTTTTTTTTTTTTTTTTGAGACGGAGTCTCACTCTGTCACCCAGGCTGGAGTGCAGTGGCCAGATCTCAGCTCACTGCAAGCTCCGCCTCCCGGGTTTAGCCATTCTCCTGGCTCAGCCTCCCGAGTAGCTGGGACTACAGGCGCCCGCCACTTCGCCCAGCTAGTTTTTTGTATTTTTTAGTAGAGACGGGGTTTCACCGTGTTAGCCAGGATGGTCTCGATCTCCTGACCTCGTGATCCGCCCGTCTCGGCCTCCCAAAGTGCTGGGATTACAGGCTTGAGCCACCGCGCCCGGCCGATATTCCACATTTTCTTTATCCACTCATCAGTTGATGGGCACCGAGGGTTCCATATCTTTGTAATTGTGAATTGTGCTGTGGTAAACATGCATGCAGATACAGATGTCTTTTTGATAGAATGATTTCTTTTCCTTTGGGAAGATACCCAGTACTGGGATTGTTGCATCGAATGGTAGACCTACTTTTAGTTTGAGAAATCTTCATACTGTTTATACTGTTTTCCATAGAGGTTTTACTAATTCACATTCCCAGCAGCACTGTATAAGCATTCCCTTTTCACCCCATCCATGCCAACATCTATTGTTTTTTGACTTTTTAACAATGGTCATTCCGTCTGGGGTAAGATCATATCTCATTGTGGTTTTAATTTGCATTTCCCTAATGACTGATAATGTTGAGCATTAAAAGTTTTCTTTCTTAAATAGTAAATTAACCTTAACTTACTGTAAATTTTTTACTTTATAAACTTTTTAATTAAACAAATTTTGACTCTTTTATAATCACACTTAAAACACAAATACCTTGTACAGCTGTAAAAAGATATTTTCTTTCTTTATATTCTTATTCTATATTTTTTTTCTATTTTTATGTTTTTCTAAAAAAAATTTTGAATGTCTTTTGTTAAAACCTAAGACACAAAAATACATTAGGCTAGGCCTACACAGAGTCAAGATCATCAAGACGTCACTAGGCAACAGGGAATTTTAGCTCAATTATAATCTTAAGGGACCACTGTAATATATGTGATCTGTTGTTGACTGAAATGTTGTTATGCAGCGCATAACTGTGTAACATAAACATCCTACTCTTCAACTTCCTATTCCCCCTTGCTTTGCTTTTTTAAAAATAAATTTTTGCCCCAGTTCTGATCTACAGACCAAATACTCCTTAGTAATCTGCACTTCAAGTGTAACATAAGTCGCAAAAAGATCAGCAGATATTATAGTTCTGCTCCTGCCTGAAGCTAAAAGATAGGGAAGAAGCTGTCTAGCACTTGCCAAGCTAGACTATTTGCCATGTCATTTCCTGGCACATAATTATACTGCTTGCTGACAACTGTTCTACTTTCTGTCCTTCCGTAAATTGTAAATGACAGTTTGGAAGCTGCTGGCTGAAAATTCTGAAAAATAAACCTTTACAAAGAGAGGCAAGGATAAAATCATGGTCAATTTAAAGTGGTTGCTGATAAGCTGGCCCTGAGAAGCATCCTCAAATTAGCACGCTGTGAAAGAAATGCAATTTCCTGCCTCTTCCTCTTCCCCACCTCCATGCCTACCACCTAGAGTCTCAAAGCATGTGATCCACTCAAAACTCCAAATTTCAATGGAATGAATTGGAAAGTCCAGTGTTTAGAAGCCTTTGTCTGTCTGCTAGAATAACATACAGCAGACTTTTACACTTGGGGCAGACAGAAAAGCTTCTACCATGTCCAGATGTTGCCCTGTACTCACAGCCTGCACCCCTCCCCACAAATGGCATGCATCAAAAGACCACCAAAAAGAGCCATTCTTTGAAAAAGCAAATCTGCCATTTTCAGGGTCTGGTATCTGGTCTGCTTTGGCTTCCCTCCCAGGAACTGGTGAAAAAAAAAAAAACTCCCTAGTAGTTACATGATTTAAGACATATTTTGTTAACCTTCTCAGGGAGATGGATCCACCTAATTCACCAATTGCTCATCCACTCCCCATTATGACCAGGATCTCGGCAAGTGGGGTGAGATAGCTAGCCTGAGTTAAATAACTAAGTCTGGTCAGATTTCATGGAAATACAGAATATGGAGACCAGAACAAAGCTCATAGTCCTCATGGGAATAACATCCTAGACCTTGACTTTTTACCACTACCCAGCCCACTGAGCTAACAATCCATAGATACCCAGCATAGACTTTCATAATTATCTATATTTCTTCAAACACTTGCAGACCTTAGCACCTTCAGGAATTTCTGGTTTTAAACCTCCCACATCTAATTTTTACTTCCCAAAAGGTTTTCATTCTTTGCCCTTCCCCATAAGAAGCCTGAGAATAAGGACCGGGGCACAGAACCATCTCTCACTGATCCTTCTTCTTGATGTTACTTACCTTTTCAACTACAGCCAAAGATCTAAGATTCCCTGTAAACCAAACCCAGCTGCAGACTTCTGAGGGTATGCTCTATGTAGGGTACTGTACTAAGAGTACAATTGTAAGAACTCAAGCATTAAATGGGAGGCAAAAAGCTTCAGTGCAGAGTCACTGTAGAGGAGGAAGTTATCCTCAAATGCTGGGCAAGGCAGAGAAGGCCTCACAGAGGACACAACCTTTGCCCTCTGTTCTCCTTCCCCCAAAACTGCTTTTAACTTCTTGGACAGGCCATTCTCTTCCCACCCCAAGTACCTTGCAGATACTATTGCCTCTCCCTGGACCCCGACCCCTTCCCATAGTTCATCTCTACACAACTTTCAGACAGGGGCTCTTTTGTTTCTATCTCAAGAAAACATTTTCTAAGCAAGATGTTAATGTTACTGTAGTTCAGAAAATCTAAGATGTCATTAACTCCAAGACCCACAAAAATTTCATATACCACTAAGAAAAAAAAGCATACCAAAAATTAATTTCTGATCTACTATCAATCATAATGCACATCCAATTTCACAGATGTCAAATGTACAGCAAGGAGGATATATACCTTAGAACAAATGAAATCTGCAGTTTGGTACAAGTTAATGATTTTTCAGAAAGACTTAATCCTTGAACTGAATTAGGACAAATACCTAATGCTTGTGGGGCTTAAAACCTAGATGACGGGTTGATAGGTGCAGCAAACCACCACGGCACATGTATGCTTATGTAACAAACCTGCATGTTCTGCACATGTATCCCACAACTTAAAGTAAAATTTAAAAAAAAAAAAAAAGAAGAAGAAAAAAGAAACTAAAAAAAAAAAAAAAGAGAGAAAGAAAAGAACTATACCAACACATCAACTGTGAGATTATCCCTGGGTGGAAGGATGGCAGTTGATGTTTTAAATCTTATTTTAAATATTTTCTTAGGATTTCCAGAACTTTCTACAATCAATATGTTATCTCTTTTACAAAACAAACAAATGAACAACAACAACAAAAAACCCACCTGAGCTGAAAGGTGATGATACCTCCCATGATGTTGTCTTTCAGTATGAGATAGAGACAATTTTGCTCATGAGAATTCCTAGGGAAGCCACAAGTGATGGGAAGACCCAGAAGGCCTGCTTTTTGTTAGAGAATCTGGAAGCTTGTCTAACATTTGGTGGGGAGAGATGGGGGTCAGGGGAGGAGAAATCAGCTAAGAGCTTCTGAGGCAATGGAAAGTTGTGCAGGATGCACGTAAAGCCCTCCTCTATGTGAGCCCCAAAGCTGTATAAAATCTCCAACCCAACCAGCCTGCATGGATGATTTTTTGAAAAATGGTGGAGGAGCCTTGAACTCTGGTAAGCTCAGGGCAGAATCAAGGTGATCAACATGAATTCAGCCATAGAGATGGAAAAGACCCTGTGGAAGTCCAGCCTGGAATTGAGAATACAGTGGGAAGAGCCCTGCATTTGCTCAAGCTGTGCCATTGGAGGCTCTCGGCCATAGTAATCTCCTGGAGAAGGAGGTGGACTCCAGGTGAACTGACACACATAGCTTCATCTTCCACCTGCCTGGGGAGCAGGGGAACTGCCACCAACAGAATGCAGCATTAGAATTGATCAGGAGGTCAAGACTGCAGAACCCAGAGAAGTTAAAGAAATTTGACCCATCGAATGCCATGTAGGGTTACATAGCTGGTGGGCACTAATGTTTGCTAGAAATGTTTATGCTTTGGTTTGCAATATAACAAAATGTGTTTATGAGACCCAGACAGTTTTGGAAGGATTGATCAAGCTGTCCTGTGCAGGTGTGCACACCTGGGCTGAGATGGCAGAATAAACATGTTTTCCAGCCAGTCTCAAATCAGTCTCCTAAAGACTTTAAGTAGAAATGAAGGCAAAGAGTGTCTTTGTAATGGGACCCAGGAAATTAACCCCAGTCAGAAGGGAAACAAAGAACACTCCAAGAAGTAGAAGACATAGGCCCTGACTGTGGGCTGTTTTACTTTCCCTAAATGTGGGTGGCAAAGGCTCAGTGGCATGGGATGGCAGTCCTGCAGAGACAAAGTCCTCTAGCACTGCAGGCTCTGAACTGACATGGGGTTTCGATGCAGCATGACAAACTAAGGGTAAGCAGTAAAGCACTTGTGCAAAGCAGGCTAGGTAGGGGCTGTGGGAGCTCCATTGAAAGGGGAGCCAGGATCAGCAATTGTTGATTAGTGCTGCATGAAGAAGTAAGCATGCGCCTCCAGATCGTCCAATGAAGGAGATAAATGGAATCCTGGTGTTCGTGGTAATTTTCTGGATCTGTAAATGTTGCTAACTAATATAATTTTTAATTCTCTGAGAACAGTCTGAAGAATTGATTTATCCATCAGGCTTCCCATTTACTACCTCCAGGTGAGGGCTTTCAGGGAGGTCTAGCCCTCCACCTCACCCTCCTAACCTCACAGGAATCCTCTATAATTGCTGAAGGAGCTGCTCTAAATTAATGGCCACAGAAGAGAAGTACCTGCTAAATGCACTGTGTGCTGCTTGAGGCAGGGAAGGAGGAACCAGCAGAGGATGTTCTAGTGAACTGGTCACCACGTGGTAGCAAGTGCAATGGATTGCTCCATCTCAAGGGCTCTCTTCCAGCAGCCCAAAACAGCCAATCCCACCCAATTCCCATGAGGAAGGGAAGCTATCCAAGCACAGCTAGGCAGACATGGTCCCAGCAGCCGGAAGAGCCTGTGTAAGGATTTTGAGGCAGCCAAGTGTTTGGTCTTCTTGGGAAACCAAAGGAATACCTATGTGGCTGGATCAGGGTAAACTAGCAGGGTGAGGACAAGGCAGGTGACAGTAGTGCAAGATAAGGCTGAACCAGTGGGCTGGATCCCAAGGCCTGGGAGTCTGCAGCTGGGGTTGGTTTACAGGGAATCTTAGATCTTTGGCTGTAGTTGAAAAGGTAAGTTAGATCAAGAAGGAGGATCAGTGAGCCAGATCCCAGGGCCTGGGGGTGCCATGCTAAGGATTTGGGCTTTATCCAAGAGCTATGGGGGAATTACTGGGTGGATGCAAACAGGGGAACAGCCTGACTTTATTTGTATTTAAGAAAGATCATCATTTTAGAGTAGAGTTTCTCAACATGGGCACTATTGATATATGGGGCCAGATAATTCTTTGTTGTGGGAGGCTGTCCTGTACATTGTAGGAGGCTTAGCAGCATCCCTGGCCTCTACCCACTAGATGCCAGTAGTAACACCTTCCCCAGCTGTGACAAGCAAAAATGTCTCCAGGCATATCCAAGTGTCCCCTAGGGGACAGTATTGCCTCAGTTGAGATCCACTGCTTTAGAGGATGGGTCCAAAGGACATCAGCGGTTGCAGGGAGACCAGTTAGGAGGTCATTACAGAAGCCCAAGGAGGAGATCATTGTGACTTGGACGAGTGTGTGGTTTTGAGAAAGAAGAATAATAATAATAGTTGCTAACTTTCCTCACAGCAACCTATTTGGTAGGTACTATCGACTACATTTTACAGATGAGGAAATTGACGAACAGAGTTCAAGAAACTTTCCCATGATGAGAGAGCCAGGATTCAAGCAGGCAGCTGGGATAGAATTGGGATATATTTTAGAACCAGAATCAATAGGACTTAGTGATGGTATAACGCGAGAGAAGGAAAGGGGAAATGACAAGGCTACTCCAGTTTGGGGCTTAAGTAATGGTGGATGAAGGTGAGATTTACTGAGTAAAGCATACTATAAGAGGAACAGATTACTGGGGGACAGAAGAGGAAGTCAAAAATTCCATTCCAGACAATGTTTTATGGGGGACCAGAATACGCCACCCCAAAATATGAAGGATTGTTGAGCTGAAGATAATTAAGAAGCAGATGCAGGAAAGCTCTCAGCCCTCCCTCTACTTGCCTAAAAGCAGGATATAGATTTACAAAGACAAAAGGTATCCTGCCTCCACCCCTTCTACCAAGAAAAACAAAGATTAATCACTGAAGAAAATGGCAGATCCATATTGGCCAAGAGATGGTACCAGAGCTTTACTTACTAGCCTTTAACTGCAGTTTATTTGCTTTTCCGCAAGTTGCCACACCCATAGAGATTTAAGATCCTTTTCCTTTGATTTTTAATTTCTCTAAAAGTTTAGTGTTCTTTACTGAAGATGCTATTTAAACCGGAATTCAAAGCCACCTCTTTGAGAACTACTCTCTTTCTGGGTGTCTCCTATGTACATGGAAAATATACATGTTTTAAAACTTCTGTCTGTTTTTCTCTTGTTAATCTGTCTTTTGTTAAAGGGGTCCAATCCAACTAAGAACCTCTGAGGGTTATTTTTCCCTCACAGTTCTGGTGATGAAGGTGAGATTTTTCTGGGACACCCCACTCATTCCAGAGCCTGTAGATAGGATCCTTAAAAAACTGTCTGAAGCTAGCAAAAGGGTAAGAAATTGTTATCAAAGTCAGCGCTCCCAGATCTCTCTCTGTCTATAGTACTCAGTTGAGAGAAACAGGCAAAACTTTCTCCTGGCTCTTTCTTTTCAAATACAGATTGGCAGGGGAAAAACTTTTATAAGAATTAGCTTGAATTGTGACTTTTGGTCTTGGGACATGTTTGTTATTGATCCCTTCCCTCCCATGGACAGCTATTATTTTCCTTTTTGTCTCATTTTATTTCCTGAGAACTTGGCTTGGCTTTTTGCCTGTTGAGGGAACATGGATTATCAGTCCTGCATATGCAGGCAGCCCACTGAAAGGCTGGATATAAACGTGGGTTGTACCCTATTTGCAGCTAATATACTGACTGTTGCCAGTTCCCCAAGAGTCTAAGTCTTTCTTTCTTCTGACTATCTTTGGGAGTGGCTCTGGATCTTGAGAGGGCTGCATCCTTTCACCTGTTTGGAGATGCCTTTTATGCCTGTAGTTAAGCCATAAAAAGCTTATTGGTTTTAGTCTTGAGTCACTTGATAGATATACCTTTGGTTTAGAAAGTTTCACTTAAAAGTTTGGTTTCTGATCATCAGAGCCCGATAGGAGCAATTTTCTTTTTTTTTTTTTTTTTTTGAGACAGAGTCTTGCTCTATAGCCCAGGCTGGAGTGCAATGGCGCGACCTCAAGTGATTCTCCTGCCTCAGCCTCCCAAGCAACTGGGATTACAGGCGCACACCACCATGCCTGGCTAATTTTTGTATTTTCAGTAGAGACGGGATTTTGTCATCTTGGCCAGACTGGTCTCGATCTCTTGACCTTGTGATCCGCCCACCTCAGCCTCCCAAAGTGCTGGGATTACAGGCGTGAGCCACCGCACCCGGCCCATAAACAGCTGAATTCTTAACAGTCCCCTGGTTTAGAATTTTCTCATCTTCACTGCAAGTCCAAGTAAGGAATTATGGAATATTAGAACTATGTATGAACCTGAGAAATAATCCACTCTGAGGCCCAGACAGGTGAAGTGATTCATCCTATGTCACCCAACAGATCAGTAATCTCCTGATGCTCTCACCACACTGACACTCTGACACTTTGCCATCAACACGCATTTCTGAATAGAAACACTGTCCCCAGTCACCTGCAGAAACAGTAGTGATAGAAGAGTCTTTGGGAGATTTGATTTTTATCCACTTAGCAATTTGCCAGCCAGGCATTAGCTAAAAATGCGCCTTTTGTCTTTAGTATTACACTCCATCTCTCGACATGGCACCAATAACCTTGGAGCCTCTGTGTGCTTTTCTTCACTCATCTAAGGGTTCTGGATCGTCCCAAACTAGCCTGATCTGATAAAAGAGTGAAAGCAGCATGGAAGTGTTAGAGTCCACTAAATGGATATAGGCTTCTAGTCCAAGTTTGCCTCCCGCCTGACCTTGAGCAAATCATTAAAACTCCAAGAGCCCCTGTTTGCTAATTTATAAAATGGGAACGTGAGCTTTGGTTCAAAGATTTCACTGAATTATTTAAGTATCCAATGAGAAAAACATTTATGAAACTACCACAAGCCTCTACCCAAACACATAAGGCTTCCTCCCGTTTTTTTTTTTTGTTGTTTTTTGTTTTTTTGGTTTTTTTTTTGCCTGCCACTAAATGTGCCTGTGAAGTCAAGGGAAGAGAACAAAGGATAAAATGTGCTGATGGATGGTTTCTCCACTAAAATATTTTCTAGCAGAAGACATCTCGTTAACAAGCCACTGTGTATGCTATAACATATATTTCACAATTTATCAAACTCCTGCAGGATGTCAAAATAATTGGCCTATAATATTTCTAAAATATCGTCAGCCATCTCTGGATTTATTACATGCGTATTCATTTACATAATGATGTCTGAATTTACACATCATGCATCTTTCCACACTTTAGGCTTACATTACTCTTTCTTTTAAAATCACTAGCCTTGTTATAAAACGCAAAAGGGTTTAAGCATGGCTACCATGTTCTTCAGCATAAAGATAAGTAATAGAAGCAGTATTCCACTGTTAGCTTGTAAATGTCAGCTTAGTAAACATTGATAACAAACTTGGAATTTCTCCTCCGTTGGTCAGAGAGAGAAGAGATGGTTCAAGATTTGCTGCCCAACTGTGTCATGGCAGCTACCCCAACCTCAGTAAGATGGCTATAGAATACTTAATGCTGAGACATTGCTGCCATTACCATTTTATCTGATATTGGGAAAAGAATTTTACCTACCCCAATCCAAGGTGAGTGGAGAGGGAAGAGGTGGTTCAAATAGATACCAATGGCTGGCACTGCTGATTGGCCACCCCAAAGCCATTCCCAACCCCATTCTCCCTTGCCACCTCACTCTAGAGTGGAAAGTCCAATACTTTTCCATATTCTCTTGCAGCTGAGGGTTGCCATCTGATCCAGCTCTGGCCCATAAGATACAACCAAATTTTTTAGCTTCTTTTTTTGTCCATAGTATATCTCACTAGGAATAGTTAAATTACTGTAGCTTAAAGCTGTTTGAAATATTTCTTCTCAATGTTTTTCCACTAACTTGCTATACCCTTAGTTTTGTTTGTTTTATTTTGGTTTTGATTTTTAGGGCATGCTTTTTCAATTTAATTTTGTTCAGAATTATGTAAAATACTTACATGATTGCAAAGTTAAATCTATAAAACAAGATCTATCAGAAGACCCAGTTCCTATCTCTATCTCCTCTACCCAGTTTCCTCCTTCCTCCTTTACGTAACCATTTTAAAAGTTGTTGGATTATTTTTCCATTTTAAATAAAGTGTTTATATTTAAATTATTTTAGATTTACAGAAAATAGCAAAGATAGTTCCGAGTGTTTTCTGTACATCCTTCGCCCAGCTTCCCCTAATGTTACCTCTTACATGGTGCGTTTGTCAAAACTAAAATATTAACACTGATACAATACTACTAACTATACAAACTTTATTTAGATTTCATTATCATGTTGTTGTCCCACCGATGTCTTTTTTCTGGGCTAGGATCCCATCTAGGATCCTGCCTGACATATAGTTGTTATGATTCATTAGTCTTCTCCAAACTGACATAGGTTGTCAATCTTTCTTTGTCTTTCATGAATTTGACACCTTTGAAAAGTAGCAGCCAGTTATACTGTATAATATTCCTTAATTTGAGTTTGAATAATGGTTCTGTATGATTAAATTCAGGTAATGCATTTTTGGCAAGAAAACCATAGAAATGGTACTCTTCCCTTCTCAGTGCATCATATCAGGTGGCACATGATGTCAATTTACCCCATTATCAATGAAGTTAATTCGCTTAAGGTAGTGTCAGCCAGGTTTCTCCACTGCAAAGTCACTATTTTCCCATTGTATTTACTAAATATTTGGGGGGAGATACATTTAAGCTATGCTAACATCTTATTTTTGCTTAAGCTTTCGCCCATTAATTTTAACATCCATTAATAATTCTTGCCTGAAATAATTATTACTGTAGTGTTTTCCAAGTGGTGGTTTTCTATTTTCATCATTCCTTCTATGTTTAGTAATGGAAATTCTATGAAAAAAGCTTTTCCTCCTTCTCCCATTTATTATCTTATTCAATTATTTATTTATAGTAGTATGTATTTGTGGATATTTGTCTTGTTCTATTTATCTTATTGTTTTACTTCATTGTTTGCTTTGTTGCATATATTGTCCCAGATTTGGCTATTGAGAGCTCCTCTGAGTTGGCTCCCATGTCCTTTCAACATGTCTCCATAATTTTTTAGCACTTTTACTTTCTGACGCCACAAGCTGTTTCAGGCTCTTCTTATATTTCCCCTGCCCCAGTCCTGGAATCAGTCACTTCTCCAAGGAGTTCTGGTTCCTCTTATTGGAGAATGGTAATTTGAAATCAAGATTTGGATACCATGTGTACTCCTTGCTACTGGAATGTCATTGAACTTTAACAATTTTTTTTTTTTTTTCTCTGCAAAAGATACTGTTAAGAAAATGAAAAGATAAGCCACAAACTAGGAGAAGATATTCACAAAATACGTATCCAATGAAGGACTTGTATGAACATCTATATTTTTTAAAACTCTCAAAACTCAAAAGTTAGAAAACAAACAACTCATTAAAAAATGGGCAAAGACATTATCCTTAGCCAGTCAACCACCGCAGGAACAGAAAACCAAACACCGCATGTTCTCACTTATAAGTGGGAGCTGAACAACGAGAACATATGGACACAAGGAGGGGAACACACACTGGGGCCTGTAGTGGTGGGTTGGGGGAGGGAGAGCATCAGGACAAATAGTTAATGCATGCAGGGCTTAATACCTAGGTGATGGGTTGATAGGTGCAGCAAACCACCATGGCACACGTTTACGTATGTAACAAACCTGCACATCCTGCACATGTACCCCGGAACTTAAAAAATAAAATTAATTTAATAAAAGAAAAGAATGGGAAAAGAATTTGAATAGACCTTTCACCAAAGAAGATACATGGGTGGCAAATAAACACACAAAATGATGCTCAACATTGTTGGTCATTTGAGCAGGCAAACTAAAACCACAGTGAAATAATGCTATGTACCTATGGGAATGGCCAAAGTTAAAAAACAAAACTAAAACCTGACAATACTGATAAGGAGGTAGAGCAACTAGAACTCTCATGCTCTGCTTGGTGGGCAACAAAATGGCATAGGAAACAGTTTGGGAGTTTCTTATAAATTTAAACAAATATTTAACATACAACACAATTATTTCATTTCTAGAAATATACTCAAGAGCAATACAAACTTATGTGCACAGAAGAACCTGTCATGAATGTTTAGAGTGTCCTTGTTTATAATCATTGAAAGCTGGAAACAACCCAAATATTCTCCATTGGAGAATATAGAAACATCCCATCCAATGAAATACTACTTTATTAAAAAGTCAAGAAACAACAGATGCTGGTGAGGCTGTGGAGAAATAGGAACACTTTTACACTGTTGGTGGGAATGTAAATTAGCTCAACTATTGTGGCAATTCCTCAAAGACCTAGAACCAGAAATACTATTTGACCCAGCAATTCCATTAGTGGGTATGTACACAAAAAATATAAGTTATTCTATTATAAAGATACATATGTTCATTGCAGCGCTATTCACAATAGCAAAGACATGGAATCAACCCAAATGCCCATCAATGATAGACTGGATAAAGAAAATGTGGTACATATACACCATGGAATACTATGCAGCCATAAAAAGGAATGAGATCATGTTCTTTGCAGGGACATGGATGGAGGTGGAAGCCGTTATCCTCAGCAAACTAGCACAGGAACAGAAAACCAAACGCTACATGTTCTCGCTTATAAGTGGGAGCTGAACAGTGAGAACACACGAACACAGGGAGGTGAACAACACACACTGGGGCCTGTCAGAGAGTTGGAGGGAGGGAGAGCATCAGGATCAATAGCTACTGCATATGGGGCTTAATACCTAGGTGATGGGTTGGTAGGTGCAGCAAACCACCATGGCACACGTTTACCTATGTAACAAACCTGCACATCCTGCACATGTATCCCAGAACTTAAAATAAAATAATTTTTTTTAAAAAAGAAATACTATTTAGCAATAAAATGGAACAAACCACTGATAGAGGCAACAACCTGGATGAATCTCAAATGCATTATGCTGGATTGAAGAAGTCAGATTCAGAAGGCTACATCGTGTCTGATTCTATTAATATTTACATGGCATTCTGAAACAGGCAAAACTATAAAGGCAGAAACTAGATCAGTGTTTACCAGGGGCTGGGGTGAGGGGAGAAGATAATTAGAAAGGGGCAGCAGGGAACCTTTTGGGTCAATGGAAATGTTCTATATTGTGTTTGTCATGGTAGTTACATAACTCTTAGATGTGACATCACATGTGTTTATCAAATCTCATAGACCAATACACCAAATAGAAGGCATTGTCCTATATAATTTATTCCTCAATAAAAAAGAAAAATCAAAACAGGGAGGAAGGCAGACAAGAAATTCCAATCGCACTTCTGAAACTGCAATCCAGAGTAGCTATGTTTTGTGAAACGCTGCTCACAACGCTTAACAGGAAGCCATTTAAATTTTCTACAACTATCACTTTTATTTATCTATAATGATGACTATTCTTTTTGTGTTACCATGATCTAGGCCCTGAATAGCCATAAAACATCATGTGGATAAAGTACTTTGTACATTTCGAACAAGGTTTTACAAGAAAAGATGAGAAAAGCAGCTATTCTTCCATACTGATGAAAGGTGTAAGAAGTAAACCATGTTAAGAGGCTTAAAGACCTGAGCGCTGGAAATCTTAATTTAAGAGGCGCAGGTGGGCCGATTACTGCCTCTCAATAAAAGGCAGGAAGTCTTCCCCAGCTTTGTTCAAGCGGGTGAGTCATTTTGAGTGAATCTGTTCAGAACAGTTCCTCAGGGCAGCAAGCATCACTCATTACAGCGGCTGGGAAAAAAAACGCCAGCCGACTCAGAAGAGCTTTCTCCTCGGTCCCTCTCTACACCTGAAATCAGTTGTGTGCTCGTCTGAATGTCCTCTTCCCTTTCCCCAGTCAAGCCCACATCTCTTCTGCACCCAGCACCAGTCCCCTACTGCCCGTTCTGTACTGATTAGGCCAGGCGTCTGCAAACTGCAGCCTGCGGGCAAACTCCAGCCTGCTGCATGTGTTTGTATGACCTGGGAGAAAAGAGTGGTTTTTTTATGTTTTTACATTGTTGGAAAAAATCAAAAGAAGAAGAAGATTTCATGAGATGTGAAAATTATATGATATTTAAATTACAGCGTCCATAAATAGAGTTGTATTGGCACTCAGTCACACCCGTTTTGTTTCTGTATATCTATGACGACTTTAGCACTGCAACAGTAGAGCTGAGAAGCTGCAAGAAAGATCATGTGACTCACAAAGCCTAAAATATTTACTATCTGGCCCTTTGAAGAAAAAGTTTGCTGTCCCCTGATGTAGGCATTTTCATTCTGTTGCCTCTATGTTGATGTCTACACTATAAATTTATAAAAAGGCAAGGTCCAGCGACATCCTCTACACACTAGATCACGTCTCTGTGACACCATAACAACTTGTGCTCTTGTACAGTATTTTTTGCTGCTGCTAAGCAGGATAAAGACATATAGCATTGCAGTATGAAAAGAAATAATTTGAGGAAAGCTGGATTCCTTGTTTCTGAAACTATTCACTTAAGTATTCCACAGTAGCACACACTCTTATAGGAAATTCGTGGTGTCCAAAACAATAACTGTTCACTCAATGTTACTTCATAGTATCCAGTCAGGCAAAGAATATTTTACCAATCCATCAACTCTGCAAGTTACGTTGTGTTTCGAATAGGTGTGAGTAAAAGTGTAACAATCATTTCCTGAGCTGAGATGCTAAGTGATACTGTTCTGAACATTTGTCTATTCACCTGTTTATATTCTGGCGATGCTCATATTTTCTTTTGATACGAATCAGATTATGGGGCTAAGTGACACAGCAAAGAGTATGCTGGAGCTGGAATAGGATTTAGAATCCAAACATTTGCATTTAAATCTTGTTTCTAGCACTTACATTGGATACATTTCTTAATATCTTGTATCCCCAATGAACTGATCAGTAAAATAGGAATATAAATGACACCTCCTGGGACTTCTGTAAAGTATTAATAATTCTGTGAAAGCACCACATTTGTGTCATGATGACAGTGATGTTTCATTCTGTCTTCCGGCCCCCTTCCATCCATGCCCTCGACCTCGTTAAAATGATTTCTGTACTACTGGGAAAGTCAATGTGTTAAGTAAGAGGTTTCCTCAACCAGTGTGGCCAGAAGAATCATTAAAAATATCAATCGGTTAAACTTTTTGATTAATTGTTCCTATAAACTTGCTTGACTAATATTTGGCCCTTAAGCAGACAAAGACTAAGCAATTTAATATTGCTTTTATTCTGTGCTACGGAAAATAGTCTCATTTTCAATTAGCAGGATCAAAGGTATCTCACTAATAGGAGATGATGATCAATTAATTAAGAGCTACACTGCTGTAAGAGAAAAGATTCACTTCTCTTTTGCAGTCTTATCCTTTGAAAACATTGGGAGTGTATCATCAAACACAAGAATATTATCAGATCTTATAAGTTCTGAAGTAACCATTTAAAATGTGATTAACTGTTTCCACAGAAAACATACCTATTAAGGGCCATAAAGGGACCCATGTACTTGGCTCTAGATGCTGTTATGAATACTATCAGCTCCTATGTACGTGAATGCCAATTTGATTGATGCTGAAAAATAAGTGTTGTAACATTTTTATATCCAGAAAACTTACTTCTCTACTTGAAGAACTCTTTAAAGGGTTTTCTTTGGTTATTGGTTATTGCTGAGATCTACTGCCAGAGAACCAAGACAATGAACTTCAGTTTGCCTCAGAGAGACATCTAAGGCTATACAAGAAACAGGGACTACATAAGCCTCAGCTTCATTTTGAAGACTAAGAGCCATGGGTAGAAGGGCTAAGCTAAGGATGGTGGGCAGCGGAAGGGCTGGTTGGGAGGCCGGTTAAAAGTAGCCAGTTCAATGGTGACAAATTTCACTGTCACTTTGAACAATCCGTTTTCAAACCAAATATCTGTGATGAGTTCACTGAGTAACTATTCCCTGGATACCTACTGTATGTTAGGCCATGTGCTAGGCACTAAGGATTTAATAGCATTGAATTAGGAGTCAGAGACCTGAGTTCTAGTCCTAAATCTAACACTATACAAAAACTTAGCCGGGCGAGGCGGCAGGCGCCTGTAGTCCCAGCTACTCGGGAGGCTGAGGCAGGAGAATGGCGTGAACCCGGGAGGCGGAGCTTGCAGTGAGCTGAGATCCGGCCACAGCACTCCAGCCTGGGTGACAGAGCGAGACTCCGTCTCAAAAAAAAAAAAAAAAAAAAAAATCTAACACTAACCAGTTGCGTGAAAAGGGCAAGTGTTGCATTATGGGCCAGGTCTTGAGATCACAAATGTTATCTCTCCATTCTAGTGCAATTCTGTAAGTATCCCTCTTGAGTGTTTTTGGTCCAAATCAAGAGGATCTGTTTCTTCTTATTAGGCACTGATTGAAAGGTTAAGAATTCTAAAAGATATTGGTTAGAAGGGTTTGTGTGTGTTTTTTAAAGAGTCTCTTGGGAGGCTGAGGCAGAAGAATGGTGTGAACCCAGGAGGCAGAGGTTGCAGTGAGCCGAGATGGTGCCACTGCACTCCAACCCGGGTGACAGAACGAGACTCTGTCTCTAAATAAAAATATATATATATATATATAATAAAGTCTCTTTTAGTCTTTTAGTCCACTGAAGATTTTATACAATAGAATCTGATACTATTCACAAAGTCTCTTGGCTGTAATTATAGCCTATGACCCGGCAGTAAAGACCCCACTCCAAACAAGTCCATCGTCTCTGGATGAGTCTTGGCCACAGACAAAGAGATCTTCTCTGCTCATTAACACTTGAGCTGATTAAGAATGACCTCTGACGGGCATGCTGGTTTACACCTCTAATTCCAGCACTTTGGGAGGCCTGGAGGGGAAGATTGCTTGAGACCAAGAGTTCAAGACCAGCCTGGGGAAAATACAGAGACACTGTCTCTGCAGAAATTGAAAAGAAATAAATTGGGAGGCGTGCTGGCACACACCTGTAGTCCCTGTTACTTGGGAGACTGAAGCAGGAGGATCTCTTGAAACCCAGGAGTTCAAAGCTGCAGTGAGCTACTAAACTACTTCACTCCAGTCCGGGCAACAGAGTGAGACTGTCTCTATTTTGTGTGCATGTATATGTGTGTGTGTGTGTGTGTGTGTGTGTATTCACACTATATATATATATATATATATATATATATATATATATATATATTCACACATGTATCTGCAGTGACCTCTCAGAAAGAAAAGAGTAGCCTCTGCTGTCCAAAACTAATCTGACATTCACAACTAGACTTCACAATATTTTTTACGAACTCATCTGATGCTTAAAGCCAGGTCATTTTTGTTCTCCCTTTGGACATAAACTCACAGACCACCAGCCTCAGACAAGTTTACCCTGAGACCATGATAAAATGAAACAAAACAATGCCACTTCCTAATTTTGTTTAAGCACAAACAAAAAGGTCAATGTGTCACACACAAAATACCCAGTCATAGAATTACCCTTTCTGTCAACATCCAATCTAGACCAAACTCCTGCTTCCTTAGACTCTCCTGTAATGTGTTCTTCCTAATACCCTCTTACTTAGACAACTGATGGTTCCCTGTAATGAGTAATAAACTGGACTTGTTTAATCAAGTGTGCTCCCAGTGGTCTATGACTAAAAGAGCACTGACATCTCCAGTTACATTTTTCCTTCTCTCATCTCATCTGGGACACCAAGAGTGGAGCTCTCTTGTCTGATAGAAATATTACAGAGGTACAAGCATACAAAAATTCTCACCACATAGAACAAACTAGAAAGACTTGACAGAACACCTCTGACCTCCAGTTTCTCTCCCTTTTTGTATCTTTTACATGATTTAATTATCTCTGGAAATGGAGTCTCTCAAGCCTTATCTATTAACTTAAAAAAAAAAAAAAAAAAAAAGAGGAAGCCGGGCACAGTGGCTCACGCCTGTAATCCCTACAATTTGGGAAGCCAAGGCGGGCAGATCACCTGAGGTCAGGAGTTCGAGACCAGCCTGGCCAACATGGTGAAACCCCATCTCTACTAAAAATACAAAAATTAGTCAGGCATGGTGGCACGTGCCTGTAGTCCCAGCTACTTGGGAGGCTGAGGTGAGAGAATGGCTTGAACTCAGGAGGTGGAGCTTGCTGTGAGCTGAGATCACACTGCTGCACTCCACCCTGGGAAACAGAGAGAGACTCCATCAAGAAAGAAAGAAAGAAAGAAAGAAAGAAAGAGAGAGAGAGAGAGAGAGAGAGAGAGGGAGGGAGGGAGGGAGAGAGGGAGGAAGGAAGGAAGGAAGGAAGGAAGGAAGGAAGGAAGGAAGGAAGGAGAAAGAAAAAAAAAAAGAGGAAATTGGGCTATAAGGTATTTCCCAAACTGTGTTCCTTGGGAAACCACTGTCCTTCAAGGCCAATAGGTGTTTCCAGAAAGGATTCTATGAGAAAAATGAGTTTTAGAAATCCTACATTCTATAGTAAATCTCCTCCCGTAGTTCTAGTCCCAGTTCTACAAGCCACTTTGAAAGTTAGTTAAACCTCCCTTCACTCAAATCTCAGTTCCTCATCTGTAAAACGGCTCTTGTAGTACCTGCTCTGCCAACTCCTTGGTGTTGAGGACCAAATGAAAAAGGTGACAGGAAAGTATTTTAAAAACAGGAGAACACTGTTCAGGTGAGCCATGGAGGCAGCATTGCATCCATTGGAGAGATCCTTAAGACCGGGAGACTAGTCTGGTAACTAGGCCAAGAGGATGTATGTATGAACTAGAGCTGGCACAGTGAGGAAGGGAAAGCTGGGTATTCCAGGGCTGCTGCTGGGTGACAAACCACCCAAAAACATTGCTGCAAATAAACGTTTATTATGCTTACAGATTATGTAGGCTAGAAATTTGAATGATACACTATGGGGAAGACTTGTCTCTGCTCTACAATATCTAGGGCCTCAGCTGAGAAGTTTCCAAGTCTGGGGGTGACTCAATGACTAGAGACTATAGTCATCTTGAAGGCTTCCTCATTCACATGTCTAGTTGAGGCTTACTGTTGGCTGGAACACTTACACATGGCTTCTCCATCTCTCCATGTGGTCTCTCCATGTGGACTAGTTTGAACTACTTCACAGCATGGTGCCTGGGCTCCAAGAGAGTTAGAGGTTCAGCAGATACTGAACTCTGTAAAACTAAAACAAAAACAAACAAAAAAAAAGAGAGCAAGAGGGTAGTGTATGGCATGTTTATGACCTATCCCAGAAGTCACATAGGCGTCACTCTTACCATACTTTAATGGTCAAGGCAGTCACAAAGGTTCACCCAGTTCAAGGGGAAGGGACATGGACCCCATAACCCAATGGAAGGAGTGTCTAGGTCACTCTGGAAGAAGAACATTTAGGACAAGGGATATTATTGTGACCATCTTTGGAAAATACAACCCCTCATTTTGTGGCAAGTACAAAGTACAATGAAGTAATGCAGATTCTTGGAGGCTGGCTAGAGGAAAAAGAAAAAGAAAAATCAAGGATTTTCCCACAGTTAAAGTATGAGTGGAAAAAAGAATAACCATGAAAGAGAAGGCTTAAGTCAGAGCTACTTTGTGAGAATAATAAATTCAAGACATTTTCCAAGGTGAGAGGATCACTGGAAGCCAGGAGTTCAAGAATAGCCTGGGCAACATAGTAAGACCCCCATCTCTAGAACAAATTGAAAATTAAAAAAAATTCAAAGATATTCCCAGTAGCCCTGCCATTTGAAGCTGGAGAATATCCAAATGAGTTTACTAGCAGAGATAAAGGAGCCAAGAGTAAGACTAAAGATAGAAAATTGAGGAGAGAAAATTAATAGGACACAATTCTGGAGGAGACAGATGTGACCAAATAGTCAGGCGGAAGTTTAACTTCACAAAGAGAAACTTTATTTCTCTACAATAAGACAAAATAAAAGGAGAAAGTGGAAGAAATAGCGTATAATTCTGAGATAAAGAATACATTTTGAAGTAGAGAGAGGGGAAAATGGCAGATCTCAAACTGAATACCCTGTTTTCTCAGAGACGTAAAAGGTAAGAAAATCTACTGATATTAAGATGAGCTGTCTTAAAGTCCATAAGGAAAAGAAATGACTAGGTAAGAAATTGAATAGGAAGTCTATAAGATATGAGTCACATATTTCTTATTTTTAAAAGAAGTTGAAAGATTGGCAAAATGATAATTGTTGTTGATGCTGGTGATGGATACATGGGGATTTATTATACTGTTCTAACTAATATTGTGTATGTTTGAAATTTTCATAATAAAATGTTTTAAATTTGTAAAAAATCTATTGAGTAATATACTGATTATCTCTGTTTTTAAAAAATGAAACTAATAACCTTGCATTTTGATGTATGGTTTATCAATAAAAATGTTTCCCTTAGGCCAATGGTTCTCAATGGAGAAAGGATTTTCTATTTGTCTCATACCTATTACTGTCTTAAATAAATGGTCAATCAATTCAAATGAACCCATAAAATCCTCTGTCTAGTGCTTTTTAAAATCCCTGTTACAAAGTTTGGTCAAGTTCTGAAATAATTTTGCTTATTTCCCCTGACAGTACATTATTGCTTCTTGCTGAAGTAAAGTGTCTTTTTATTTCCTTTTTTTATTATTATTACTTAAAACAAGTTGGCTGCAGATTGGATCGCATCCAGTCTTTTCCACAGTGATGCCCAAGTAAAGAATATCATAGGGTTTCTAATCTTGCTAAATTTCTTCCTGGCATTGGGAAAATATTGAGCTGGCAAAATAAATAGCTCAAATCTCAGAAACTTATTAGACTGATATGGACTCCTGTATGCTTCATAGCCCTAATCATCAACTCATTTATATTCTTTGGAATTGAGAGAAACATATTAAGGAAGGATATTCTTGCCCTGTACGAAATTGTCACAGTCAGCTAGCAAGAAAGATTGAAGACTGAAAAAATATCTTTCGAGCAGCCTCTTGATTTCCTGAAGCATGTCAATGATACCCAGAATTCATCAAGTTCACGGTTCCACATCTTGGACTGCGAAAAGTGACTAGGCAATGTGCCTGAATCTGACCTTTCATCAATATCTCCTTTTCTGCATTACATTAGGAATAATGAATTGTCAGAAACAGCATGTGGCTCAAACCAATGTTATCCCAAGAAAATAGCTAGTGGGTTTTAGAAATTAGATGGCAAGCAACTCAAAACCTTCAGATAATTTTTTGAGATACTCTATCTTAAAAGTAGAGCAGCCTAGCTTTCCAGCTTTAGCTCTTGCCAAACCATCCATGTGATGACCAGGCTCCTGTTCAGGTAAGAGGCATTAGAATGAATGAAGAACGTAAGGAATACAGTGGATGGAAATCCTGAACAGGATAGAGGGAAAGAGAAAGAAGGCCAAGGAGATTCATGACAGGGGGTACTCAAAAGCATGAACTCAAGGTATGAGGAGCAGAAGACACTGTACAGCCCTTGGTGAAGGTTCAATTATTTCTTTCATATCAGGACAGCAGTGCACACATAGAAAACAGGAAATTGTTCAGCCAGACATACTTTACTGGGCAAAATAATCCCTAACTAACTTCACACTCAGTGATCTTTGACAGTAATTTGAGGAAGGCAAAGGGAAAATTACCAATATCAAATGACAGTACCCTCTGACACCATTCCTCCTTTGGCTGACATTAATCATGAATTACTATCCATAAAGTAATTTTTATTTAACAGAGAAAGAAAGCATATGATACCTTATCTTAGTATCTTAGTAAACAGTCGTTCTGGGATTCATTTGCATGGACTATAAACTATGTCTGGAGCCTTGAACCTGATTTTGATGCTGAAAAAAAGTATAAAGAAGTGTAATATGTGACAAATCAGGCAAAAAGAGACAGATTGAGAATGAGACTCATGTGGGGCTGATGGTGATTTTTTTTCTAACTCCTCCTGCTTCATTAGTGGCTATAAATTATCAGCCGAATATACACAGACACTCTTAATGGCCAAAAAGAGTCATTTCGCCCTGTTCTTTGAGGCTTTGGTAAGTTCCCAAAAGAATGTAGTCCAAAAGTCCATGTTGGACCGACCTACTGGAAATGGTGCTCACAGTTCTGCTCTTGTCAAATCATCCAGAAGAAAGCCGCGTCTGTGGATAGGCACAGCCATGTCACATAGCTCCTGTACTCTCAGGGCCTGTGTGACACAGAACCATGGCCTTGGAAATGGCGGCAAGGTCTACCTTGGTCCAGATCCAAGCCCTGGCAGAGACTAAGTCTTATACTAAAAGAGTGAGAAGTTGGTGCAGATAGCATTGCAAGACCAGTCTTTAGATAATTAGTCATTGTTAACTCAGGAAAACCGATTCTAGGCATTGAACATGAAGCCGTATCTTGAAAGGTAAGTATAACTTTTTAAAACATAGAGATGGGAGGAGTCTCACTACACTGATCAGGCTGGTCTTGAACTCCTGGAATCAAGCGATCCTCCCATCTCAGCCTCCCAAAGTGCTGGGATCACAGGCGTGCGCCACCATGACCAGCTGCAAGTATAACTTTTGTGCCCAGGCCTCCCATACTGTGAGAGGCAGAGTAATGCCCCACCCAGTACTGGAAAGATGCCCATGATCTACTACTGAGAACCTGTGAATATGTGACCTTACATGGCAAAAGAAATGTTGTTGATGTTATTAAATAAAGGATGTTGAGATGGAGAGATTATCCTGGATTAACTGTGTATGCCCAGTGTATTCACAAGGGTCCTTGTAAAAGAGACACAAAAGGAGTCATAGTCAGAGAGAAGGAGATGTGATGACAGAAGTAGAGGAACAGAGAGAGAGATGGGAAGATGCTGCACTGCTGGCTTTAAAGACAGAGGAAGGAACCAATGACTAAGGAATGCAGACGGCCTGTGGAAGCTGGAAAAGGCAAGGAAATGGATCCTCCTTCAGAGCAACCAGAAGGAACGCAGCCCTGCAAACCCATTTTGGACTTCTGACCTTCAGAACTGTAAGATAATACATTTGTGTTGCTTTAAGCCACTCAGTTTGTGGTAATTTGTTACAGCAGAAATTGGAAACTAATATGCCAATAGCCTATGCAGACAAGATAAGTTCCATTTACTCCTGCTCCCCAAGTTACAATTACTTAAGTCCCATCTCACTTATCAGTAGGAATCCAGGCTTTGTTATGAATCCTGTTCACAAACAAAGGGGAAGGCTTACTCCCACAATCTGCTTTGGTTGTTTCCTTCTGACTCAATCCCCTCCTGGTTCCAGGCCACTCCTTCCCTCTACCCTGCTGCTGGCTACACTTCCTGGGGGACTCACTTTGCATTCCTGCTTCATTCCCTTGTATTGCTTTGCCCAAAGCATGATCCTGCTTATCTTCCTTAATTACCAGACTGAAATGCAAGGCTGTTGCCTGTAGTAATAAAAAAATAAGAAGAAAGTAATAATAGGTAATAAAAAAAGAAAATAATAATGAGTAACAATAAAACTACAAATTGAAGAACTTACAACTGTCTTGGGTTGGGTTTGAGAATTCTTGTGCCTGTGGTTTACTGGGGGAGAGTGCTCAGGAGAAGAGTAGTGAGGAACGCAGGATGAGGCAGGGGAAGAAAGTGAGCGATCATGGGCCGTCACTGGGAGTTCAGTTTCAACCTGATCCTGCAGAGCATTCTGAAGTATACATTGCACCAGAGGAGAGCAGCGTTTTGAAGGCAAGAGGGCCAACATTTTGTACTGCTGTGTCAGTCATTGACCACAGCCTCTGGGGGGATGGGATGACATGGCATTCCAGATGAGGAGACTTCTATTATGCCCAGGGCAATTCTCCAGAGAAAGGCAGCTATGAGCTGTTAACAGGCAACACTCACAGCAGCTAAGGGACATGGCCCCTTAAAGGGGATCTGGATGGTCATCAAGCACATCCATTACAGTGACCTAAAACAGAGCTCACAGCTAGTCCCTGAAGAGCACCTCGGCCCCTCTCCCTGGCCTCACCACTGGTTGAAAAAGTTCACCTTATTCTTCATTCCGCCTCCGCGCTACCCCCACCGCCCGCCTTTCCCCTTTCCTTTCCCCTTTCCACCTTTATTCCACTGCATCAGTAAAACTGTCCCGGAGCTGTCTCTTGCCTGGAGTCAGAGGTCCCAGAAGACCTTTCTATTTCTCCCTTAAAGACATCACCCGATCTCTGTTTCAGTTTGAGGATTTTCCAAGATGATTGTCAACCCCCATTCCCCAGTCTTGGTGCTAAGATTCCAAGAAGACATTGGAACACAATAGCCCAACATCAGTACACTTTTCCAGGTCTGACATAAAATTGAGTAATATGCATGTATGGCACCAACAGTCCAATCTATAATTGAACCAAGGTGATTAGCTGAACTCAATACCCGCAACCTTTCACCCCTTGAGAAGGTGAAGATTAGTCCTCCCTTTCCTTCCTACCATCCACAAACACCTCCATGAGAACAAGTAATAACACGTAGGCATTGAAATCTATAAATCCTTTCTTAGGGAAGAAACATCACCCAGAAGTGTTATTCATATTGCAGGTGGCAACCCATTAGTGGCGCTGAGACAAAAAATGATGAAAAAGAGTAGAATAGAAAATATCAGAGTTCATTTCAAATAATAAACGTACGTATTATTTCATAGAACAAGTATTTGTTTCAGTTATATCTACCATATATGTATATTCAAATATTTGTATGTTTTGGGTCATGCTGTATTTCTTACTATTGGTAGGAGTCAAAAAAAGTTAAGAAAAACTCCACTGATTTAAACACTTTTTTGTTTTTTTAATTTAAACACTTTTGACTACATGGATAAACGCTTTCATTTTCATCCAGCACAATTTGGTTACTTGATGTCACTAGAGGCTCAGAAATCTCTATGTTCTGCTATAGGTCTTTGCTTCATTTCTAGGAAAAGGAAAGACCTGTTTGGGTATTTGTTTTATCCAAAACAAACGAATCTTCAACCCCATTCTGTATTCCAAAGGCAAATTGAAGTCTACTTATCTAAGAAGCCAGCCTAAAGCTTTGAAATTATAACACTATGAATTGAAGTGGGTAGAATCGTGTCCCCTAAAAAGATATGTGCAAGTCCTAACCACCAGTACCTATGAATGTGACCTTATTTGGAAACAGGGTCTTTGCAGGTGTAATCAAGTTAAAATGAGGTCACACTGGATTGGAGCACGGACCGATATCCTTATAGTAAGAGGAAAATTTGGAAACAGAGACACCCAGGGTGAATGCCATATGACAGCAGAGCCAGAGATTGGAGTGATGCACTACAAGCCAAAGAATGCTAAGGATTGCTGGCAATCACCAGAAACTAGGACGTGGCAGGGAACGATTCTTCCCTAGAGCCTTGAGAGAGAGCATGGCCCTGTGGATACCTTGATTTTGAACTTCTAGCCTCCAGAACTGTAGAGGGAGTAAATTTCTGTTGTTTTAAGCCATCTAGTTTGCTATAGCAGCCCTAGAAAACTAATCATGAATTTTCCTGCTTCTACCCTAACCACTGAATTTTCAAAAACCTTGGGAAATATTTATATGTACCTGCTTGAATATTCATAAAACATCTCTGAAAAATAAAGTAATCAAGAAACTGAGCATCGTTGCCTTTGGGAAATGGAACTGGGTACCCGCAGAATGAGAGAGGGAGACTTTTTGCTATAATACTACTTTGAATATTAAACTATGTAATATATGAATAAATAAAATCGAAATTTAGAAAATCTTAGGTTAAAAACTCAACCTACATAGCAATCTCCCCTTTCTCCCCAGGGATCACCACTGACGGATGTCCATCCCATTTTTGTAAGCAAGAAGGTAAAATTGTAAGAAGATGGATCTCCCATCTTTTACAGGGGGCCCATGGTTCACAGCCATTTCTCTTTTGCACCAAAAACTTGGGAAGACAAAATGTCTGGTTTTATCCTGAAAATCTTTAATCATCTGCCCCTTTCACTCAAGCTATTTGCTTGAGGATAAAAGTGCTCATGGGAAAAAAAAAATGCTGAAAGCTGAGATAATAATGATCCTATCCATGATATTCCTTAATTACTGACTTAAATGAAGATCCATTGTCATATTTCCTCATTAAAAGACATATTTTATGAGCAGATACTTTTCACCGATGATTTAAGAAGAACAAACTCATCAGACAGTTTGAGACTGAATCCAAAAAGGTATACATAGTTAATTATGTAATTTGAAGTGTTGGACGAAATGGGCCCAAGGGTCTTTCAACATCAAAGCCTCCGGTGGAGAAGCACACAACATAACACAAGCTATTCAGCAAAACACTCCTATAAGACAACTCTACACAGTTTCAGTGTTCAATGCATATTTCATGAATTGAATTAGAGTAAAAGCATAAAATGAAGAGCTAGAAGAGACTTTGGAATGATCAGGCATGCTTCCCCATAATGCTTTTAAAATGGGCACAGGTTTCTCTGGGTTGGAATGCTGACTTCACTTTCGCCATGCTTTTTCTATGCCACACTTTTGTCATCTCAAAAAAATGGGCAAAATAATAATATCTGACTTCTAGGGTTATTGAAGAAGTTAAACAAGGTAAAGTGTATGTAGTAGATGTAACTGGCACCCTGCCCAGATCCCATTTACCAGGCAAGGGCACCAATCTCCTAGCTGCCTTCCTCTGCAGAATTGTCCTGGGCTGATGGTAGCCATCTCCTCCAGGAAGTTACCCCACCCCGGGCCCACAGTCAATGACTGACTGATACCAGGGGCCACCTCACCCTCTTGATACTACAAACCCTGCCTCCCACAGCACCTGGTTGTTCACTCTGTGAATAACCCATGTAGCCCTACATGACATGACATGTGGTAGCTTCCTCCCCCAGACTGCGAGTATATGTAACTGATAAACTGTTGTCCATCTCACCTGTCCAGTGTTCAGTGTTGTGTATTCAGTCATTCACTTAACGCTAGGGCAGGAATCCCATCATCACCAACAAGGTGAAGAGGGGACAATCAAACAGACTATTATTATTTTTTTAAAAGATCATTATTAGGCTGGGCGCAGTGGCTCACGCCTGTAATCCCAGCACTTTGGGTGGCCGAGGCGGGTGTATTATGAGGTCAGCAGTTCAAGACCAGCCTGACCCACATGGTGAAACCCCATCTCTACTAAAAATACAAAAACTAGCCGGGTGTGGTGGCATGCGCCTGTAATCCCAGTTACTCAGGAGGCTGAGGCAGGAGAATCGCTTGACCCCAGGAGGCGGAGGTTGCCGTGAGCTGAGATCGCACCACTGCACCCCAGCCTGGGCGACAGAGCGAGACTCCGTCTCAATAAATAAATAAATAAATAATTATTACCAGGGCTTGTAAGAATTCTTATAATTTTTTAACTTTTCCTTTATTTCGTTAAACTTGCCTATTTTCACATATGAAATTGAGAAAAGCCAAGTGTGTTTGTGTGCACACGTGCATGCAAGCATGTGTGCATGAAAGAAACAAGATTAGTAAAGAAGCTGGAAGACTGTCTTCCTATGTAGCAGACACAGGAGAAAAGCTCTGTGTATGTGTAAGAGTTAGGAGTGAATAAGGCAGGGTTCAGCCTGGACCAGATTGAGAGAGAGGAATAAATCAACATGATGTTGCTGAGACAAAGGTGTGGCCTCGGTAGAAGCATCACTGCTAACCTTTAGACAAGGGTGCTTCCCATTGGAACAAAAAAGCAAAAATCAGTGGGAAAAGATCAGAGCTCAAAGGTGAAGGAAATGAAGGGACTTGCACAGAAATGAAAAATGAATAAGGAGCAAGTTAAATCTCATTATTCTTCAAGAAATCCTAACACTGTGATTCTTATTTATGCAGAATTTGAGGACTGAGATGGGATTTCTCACCAGTTTTAGCTAAGGTCATCAAAAAGTTTAGCTACCTTTTAAGCATACAGTTCCCTTGGCCTTGGATACTCAGCAGAGTTATGAGATCACTGGCAACAAGTTGAAGGAGGTGCCCATTTTTAGAGCCTTATAGAGGACGCTTTTCTGATAATCACTAATCCCTTCTGTGCTTTTAATTCAAGTCAACTCCAGCAATATACACTGAGCGCCTATATTATGTGGTACATTATATACGGTGTTTCTGCACATGTGCACCTATGGTATATGAGAAAATCTGCCCTTTGAACATGTACACAGTTGATTTGTGTGCATCCCAAAATTTAAGAAATAATATGTGAAAAGATACAAAGGAGAAAAGTTGAAGCACTGACATTAAATTAGGAGATCACATAGACTGAGTCACAGTATTAATGGATCAACCAGAAGGGCAGAAGCAGTTGAAAAAGAATGATACCTCCTGGGAGGTAGGGAGGCTAACCTGAACTTTGAGGATGAGTAGGATTGAAATAGACCTAGAAGGCATTCCACACATCCACACACTGATGGAGATGAGCATTTGATTCAGCAAATGTTCATTAATTACTAACCAAATGACAAACCTCATATCAAGCACACAGTGGTTGCCATTTTAACTTGGCTGACTCCCTATTTGAGGGAGACATTTTTAATCACAAATGACAAAAAATCCAATTTAAACTCACTCAGATAAAAACCACAACTGAGTGGCCCCATATTATTTCTTGGTAATGAAATAATGAAATTTGACCTTGCAGCTCGTGCAGTGCCACCACAGACCTGGTTTCCACTGGTATCTTCTTAGCCTTCCATGGTGTTGGCACCATGTGCTTTCATGCTGATCCCTTGACTGGCCCTTCATTGTCGCAAAATGGTAGCTCAAGTCCAAGCCTTACATCTTCACACCAACTCACTAGGACAAGACATGTCTCTTTCTATAGCCCTTGTCTATCTTTCAGCCCCATCTTGAATCATGTTCTCACTTGCTCTTTGCACTCCAGCTCCATTGGACCATTTCAAGTTCATCAAATGTGCTATTCTTACCTTTCTCACAGCACACGGGTTTTCATGGTGCATTCTTCTTCCACTCTGCTGGTTAACACACTCATATCTCAGCTCTTGAACTTCATGACCTACGGTAAGCCTTCCTTGCCATTCTCACCTACCAGGCAAAGTCAATGCCTGCTATATTCTCTCAAAACATAATGTAGTTCTTCTTCATGGCCATAAATTAACATAGCCATTCAATTAATATTTGTCTCTTCCAGAAGAAGATAAACCATGTCTTGTTTTGTTCATCATTATATCCTCAACATCAAGCAAGTATCTGCATGGCGGGTATTCAATAAATACTTGTTGGTTGCATAGGTGGATGGATGGATGAATGAATGGAGGAATAAATGGATGGATGGATGAACTTGACATTTAAACCTTGCCATGTAACTAATTAGCTACCTCCAGCTTTTTTGAGATTCAATTCTCTCAACTGTGAAATGAAAATGTTGCTCTAGTTGACCTGTAAGATCCTTTCTGAATAGAAAGTGTCGAATTCGTAAAGTGTTACTGGCAAGAGAATTTCTTTAACTGCAATATTAGGGAGCTAAAGTAAAAAGTGATGCTTTGGGTTACTCTGCTACCCTTTTGCAAATGTCATTTTTAATTAAATTCTGACTTTGTGTGCTCTCACGCAGTAGTTAACAATCTGGAGAAACTGGGATGCCACAACTGTTACCAAGCAGCTGGAATTGCCGAAGAGCTAATACAAGTTAGAAAAATATATGCTGACAGTCTAGGAAGATGTTAAATGAAATGTTATGAAGAAAATTTTACACATGTTCCTGCCCCCAACCCTCCCTCCTACCCAACCCCAAATTGGCAATATTCAAAGTAAAGGCTTGATTTGGTTCAACGTGCTGCTAAAAATAAAATTTACATCTTTGGGCAATGTTTAATACAGAGGATTATTATCATATTGAAATAGCTATTTTGAATTTACAAAACAGCCTTGTTACGTTCAAATTCATGGAAATTTGATTAGATCCTAAATATAGTTTTGCTCAAGGTCCTATTCATAGCCAAGGCTTGCCATCTATTTGTGCATTTAATAAAAAGAGAATACGATTCATGTTTTCATCTGACATGCTTAGGAAATACAAGATAAAATTCCCTACCTGCTCCCTCATTCAACATCTGGATTTGAACTATAATCTGCCTATAAATAAGAAATGAGAATTTTGATCAGGCAGCTTTGCAATCTGTTCAAAGTAGTCTGGGAATACTTGACAGCATAACAAATCTCTAAGTAGATTAAGTGATGTTAAGGCAGTTTAACTACCAGAAAATATTTTATTTTATGCCATGTCCACTTAAAAAATTGATACTTTTTAATGAAGTGATTCAGCCAGGGTATTGATAAAAAGAAAGCATTATATGGAACTGTCCTTGTAAAAAGAAACAACCCTATTTAGGAAACCAAAGACTCATTGTTTCTCACATTTCCTCTTCTAAGTGGCTGGGACAGAAACTGGCTAACTGTTCCCCAAACCCATTTCCACTTTCTCTTTGGCTCACAGATAGACTACATTTCCCAACCTCCTATGTGACAGATTTCTGACCGGTAGAATATAGGCAGGAAGTGATGGATCCCACTTTGAAGCCTGGACCATTAGAAACCGACCATGTACACTATTCACAATAGCAAAGACTTGGAACCAACCCAAATGCCCATCAATAATAGGCTGGATAAAGAAAATGTGGCACATGGAATACACCATGTAATACTATGCAGCCATAAAAAGGATGAGTTCATGTCCTTTGCAGGGACATGGATGAAGCTGGAAACCATCATTCTCAGCAAATTATCACAAGGACAGAAAACCAAACACTGCGTATTCTCACTCATAAGTGGGAGTTGAACAATGAGAACACATGGACACAGGGAGGGGAACATCACACACCGGGGCCTGTCAGGGGATGGGGATTTAAAGGAGGGATAACATTAGGAGAAATACCTAATGTAGGTGGCGGGTTGACAGGTGCAGCAAACCACCATGGCACGTGTATACCTATGTAACAAAACTGCACGTTCTGCATGTGCACCCCAGAACTTAAAGTATAATAAAAAAAAAAAAAAGAAAAAAATCGCCCATGTAATTCTCCACCCTCTTTCTTCCCACTTGTTAAATATGGCAAAGGTGGGTCTGCCTTGTTTCCTGAACACTGTGTAGGGTTGAGCCCCTCTCCACTTGCTCATATTCCTAACCACATTATGAACTAGCAGAAGAGAGACTACATCATCTAATCCTCATTCTTCTTAGTATCTCAGGCACAACATACTACCAAACACTTCTACCGCTATAAAAGATTATTTCCTTTTCCCAGTTTTTCTTCATTTTAAAAAGAGATGAGAAAAAAAGTAAAAGCCTAACATTCCATGACTTTTTTGCCCAATAATCTGTGTATCCTTGTGTAACTTGGACCCAGAAAATAGATCAGCTTCAGGAGTGGAGAAAATGTTTAGCTACAATAGTCTTTTTACTTGCAGCCTTATTACTTACAACAGGCTGGGCACGGTGGCTCACGCCTGTAATCCCAGCACTTTCGGAGGCTGAGATGAGTGGATCACGAGGTCAGGAGATCGAGACCATCCTGGCTAACACGGTGAAACTCCGTCTCTACTAAAAATCCAAAAAAAAAAAAAAAACTAGCTGGGCCTGGTGGCAGGTGCCTGTAGTCCCAGCTACTCAGGAGGCTGAGGCGGGAGAATGGCATGAACCCCGGGAGGCAGAGCTTGCAGTGAGCTGAGATCACGCCACTGCACTCCAGCCTGAGCGACACAGCCAGACCCTGTCTCAAAAAACAACAACAACAACAGCTTACAACAAACCCTGCTTCAAATGAGTGTGTTAGTCCAGGTCCTTGTAGAAGCAGATGCTAATATAGGATTCATCATGTGAGGATTTTACTAAGCAAAATGCCTGTGAGAGAAAATGGAAAGTGGAGCCAGGGGTGCTAAGGAGTCATTAGAGCACAATGCAACAAGCCTGACCCCAAGTGAAGAAGAGAGGGAAAGAAGGCTGGGTGGGGTGTCCCAGGGTGCCATGTATTCTAACAAAGGTTTGGCAAGGCCATCAGAGAGTCCTCAAGCCAAAATTAGGCATCAGAGGAATCCCAGGTCCCTCCAAAACAAACCTGCCTTCGTGTCCCTGCGACATTCTTCCAACATTGGCTGGGAGCAGCCCTTGGGAGGCAAGGTCTCAGTTCAAACATGGAGATGAATTTCAGAGCCCAGCAGCTGAGGCCATCAGTCCATTTTGCTCCCTGCAGTTCTCCAAGACACATTCTCATAACCTCTACAGATTGTTTTTTTTTTTTAAAGGCGACATGCATTTGTTTATCTTATCTGTACATCATTTTGTTTTAATAGCCAGTATGGAAACTTAGGATCTGAACGAACTAATTTCAGTGATGCGTCGTGTCACGAACTTTGTTTTTACCAGTCACCATCAGTCAACCACTTAATGTTCCTTATTCTTAACTAGTCAGGATTTACATTCAGCTGCTAGTCATGGAGACTGGAAATAAAAATGGTTTAACCAAAATGGAGATTTACTCTCCTCTCATAGAAGTCTGTAGTTAAGCAGTGAAGTGATAGTATGATAGCTCTGTGGTGTCATCCTGGACCCAGGCACCTCCTATATTTATATTCCTTCATTCTTAGAGGATGACTACCATCTTCAAGGATATCTCGTGTTCCCAAATGGCTGCTGAGAATCTAGCCATCATGTCTCTATTCCAACCAGAATGAAGGATAAGGAGTGGAAAGCACCCAAAGAAAGTTGCTAGCTGTGTGTCTCTTCAAAAAAAAAAAAAAAAAAGTTTCCTGGGAAGTCCCACTGTTTGCAGACAATTTAAGCACACAACTCTTTGGCAACACCTTGCTACACGGGAGGTTCAGAAGTGTATTATTTTAGCAGTGCGTGAAAACTACCCCAACTGTTTTCATAGAGGAAGGGGAGAATAAATACTGGGCAGGTATTCTTTGTCACAGCCATTTCTTGGGCTTGGTTCTAAAAAAGTTTTAATTTTAAAAGACTTATGAGATTTTTTTCCTGTGTTACCAGATGAATGAATATTTATGAGAGCCATTCATCCAGTTTAATTGCGGTCCATAAATTTGCACATGTTGTTTATTGGTTGCCTTATCCACATACCTATTCATTTTGTGCTTTCTTTCCTCTGTGAGCAAAAATAAATTCTCCTTTCTTTTTCTTTTTTTTTTTTTCCGTTCTATTAGTACCCTTCTAGGCTATCTTCCCAGCCCACTAGCACCCTGCTCTTCGAACTGCTCTCCCAGCCAAGAGTGGCCTCTGACTGAGCATTATATTTATAACTACCTAATCCACTTCCCTAGCCCTCAAATAGTGGGCCAGGGATAGAAAGTAACCCAAGCGAGCAGACCCGTTTCTCTCTTCTGAGAATTTGGAACTGGGATCAAAATCACAAATCAGCCTCCACTGGTCATTTAAATAAAGGAGAAGTAAACTCAGAAATGTTAGTGACAACCATCTTCTGCCATGTTGATGAAACTACTAAAAGAGCCAGTTTTCAGACAGAGGAGAGGGAAGCAGACATGACACAGCCCTTGTTTTGCTGTAGTTATGTGGATCAATGCTTTCCACAGATATTTTCCGAAATGCTGCATTCAATTAGGTGAACTGAAAAGACCATAAATAGCTGGTATAGCAAGTGTTGGGTGCTTTCCAAACTACCTTTATGATTATGACCTAACCAATACAATCCCGAACTTTTCCCTGTGTGATCTTTCTGTGTGAAACACTAGAACCAGTATGAAATTTGGTGATTGTTGTATGTGTTATCCAGCCTCCACCCAGTGCATATGTCTTTGAGTGGATATCTGTTACTTTCTGCCAATAGAGCCATCCGGCCTGCCATATGTTAAAACGGGTATTAAGAGATAAAAGTAGTGATAAGAGTTTGGGCAATTGGTTTGACTTATTGAATTCAGTTTGAGAAATTGAGCTCAATCAGAGTTCTACACTGGGCCAGGTCTGGAGACTGCACAGATGAATGAGACATGGACCCTGCCCAGGAACTTATAATTTGACATCATAAGTGACTCGCAAACTACAGTGTTTTTTATGCACCACGAGCCGTATCTAGCAAGGAAGAGCTAAGATTTCTCAGTTGGAAGATGACTCAATAGCATAGAGGCAGAAGGGAAGGGGGGGAAGCCATCGACTTCTTAGAATTTCTTAGAAGAAGAAACCCCATTCAAAATTTTTTTACCTAGTTTTTAATCTACTCCTCTCTGTTTTTCTGCACTTGGTGTATAGAGATAGCTCCACTGAGGAATGGATCGAAAAGAATGCCAAAGCAAGGGAAACAAGAAAAGCATCTACACGTAACTACTTGTGGGTGGTTTTTAAATCAAAACTCAGAATTATGCTAGGTTATGAAAATCTATAAAAAACCTTAATACAGATACAAGAAAAGAGCAATACTACTTTTTTTTCAGTCTTCTCTTTTCGCTTTGATATGCCTTGCTGTTAAAAAACAAGAAAACATTGTGTTCCCTGCCTTCTGGAACTTTTTACCAGCAGGAGGTGAGAAATCATATAAATTGCCAGAAAAAAGTGATAACAGTCAGTCATTTCTTTTATAATGGACTATTAGATTGGTTTATTTGCATGTATCACTAAGATTTATTGCAAATTGTCTAATGGAATGACAATGCTACAGATAGAGTACACCTAATACAATTAGAATGGAGACTGGCTTCTGGGGTAAAGTTACTACATATTTTCCTTGGAGGAATAAAAATATATATCTTCTGCCGTGAGAATAAAGTAGCTATTCTAAATGTTTATGTCCAATTTAATATTTTTCTATCATAACAAAATTCTTATGAATTTCACATTAGCCCATGATTTAAAGCTAGACATCTTCCAGAGTGATATTTTTTTAATACAGAACACAGAATAACTAAGATCAGAAACATTATCTTTTATTCTTTGATGGAAAAGGTAAATGTTTTATGGGTAAGATTATCAAAGAAAGCCAATGTTACATTGTACAAGGAATTATAGGAGCGTTCACCTGAGCAATGCTTCTTCATGGCAGGTGTTAGTCAGAACTAGATACAAATTCCCAAGTGGGACAGGCCCTCATTCACAGATGCCCAGAGTTCCATCCCAACCTAGAGGTTGGGTTTCAAGTGAGTTTCTGGTGCCAGATTTAATTTTTATACTTCCTTTACCCATAAGTACTTTAACTATTGGTCCAACACTCCCTATTCCCAGTGGAAATCCTCCCCAGTGAATACTGTTCCCTTCTACTCCTTGAAATGAAGTAACTTCCCCTTAACTCCTTGCATTGTTGTCACAGTTCCCAAAGCATTTGACTTTCTCCAGGGAAACCATAAAACCATATGGAAATCAAATCCAATGTAATTCTGCATCCAGAAGGGCGTAAAGGGAATACCTCCCCAAGGCTGTAGTTTCATGCTAATTTTTAAATGAGCCTAAGCATTTTGAAGACTTCATTTTTATTAGAATATTAACTTATATTAAATATTATGCATATATTCTATAGAACTATGGGATTAATAAAAAGAAGAGAGAGAGCTGGATAAAAACCAGTTGCTTTAACATGCATTATAACAATAAGAATAATTCAAATCTGCTCCTGGCATCAGAAAAACATTCTAGAATATTTTTCAGAGATGTATTTTGGTTATTTGAGATGTAATGATATGACAGGTTTTAGCTATAATAAAGTGGATCATTATAAATGGAGTATGGCCAACTTAGAGAATGCCAGAACCCCAGAGGAAAGAAAACATCCAAGAAAAAGATGTGCTTTGTTACAGATTCAGAAGCTTTAAAAAATTTTTAAGTTATACTTGAAATGTCTATGGCGTACTATATTACGAATGAGGAAATGGAGTGTAAAATGAAGTGAATTGCTGAATGGTCAACCAGTTTAAGTATATCAAATGGAATATTCACTGAACTGGTTACATAGGGTTACTTACTCTGCAGAGAGCTTTTGTGGAATACAAAAACTGAAAACGGCCGGGCGCGGTGGCTCAAGCCTGTAATCCCAGCACTTTGGGAGGCCGAGACGGGCGGATCACGAGGTCAGGAGATCGAGACCATCCTGGCTAACACGGTGAAACCCCGTCTCTACTAAAAAATACGAAAAACTAGCCGGGCGAGGTGGCGGGCGCCTGTAGTCCCAGCTACTCGGGAGGCTGAGGCAGGAGAATGGCGTAAACCCGGGAGGCGGAGCTTGCAGTGAGCCGAGATAGCGCCACTGCACTCCAGCCTGGGCGACAGAGCGAGACTCCGTCTCAAAAAAAAAAAAAAAAAAAAAAAAAAACTGAAAACAATCCTGAAGCATGTAAAGCTAGGTGGACCAATGCATTCTGCAGATATTCTCCCAAGTGTTGCATCCAAGTAGATGAACTGGAAGGATTGTAGATATCATTGTAAATGATCTAGTGCCAGGTGCTTTTCAAACTACTCTGTTGGAATATTTTGCTTTCATTACAACACTGTCATCATTGTTATCACCACTGTTATTATTTTCATCATGAATTTTCAGTCATTATCCAAGAATAGTGATTGATTCAGCTCACTGAAATGTATTAGCTGCATTTAAACTTGAAAGATGGAGCCTGACCCATGAGAAGAGGATAATAACGGGAGATATGTTTTCATTGGAAAAATTCTGAGTTAGTAGCAAGAGCCTTGTTTGTTAAATAGCAGATACAGATAAACAATGAGTATGATTCAGGAATAATTGCAGGGTATCCATGGTTACAGAAAATCTTGTCAACACCCATTGTTCTATTTATACCTTGGGAGACATGTCACTGAATTTCTATAAATAGAGTATAAATTCATTCATTTCAACCCTAATCATGTCCACACCTCCAGTCTTCTCAGAAATAAAAAAAAAAAATTTGACTCTAAAGTGAAATGGGGGAATATGTAATGCACTGGGTTTCATGGGCCAGATGTCTGAGGAAGAATCAACACAGCAAAGAAAAGTAAGTTTATAAGGTGGAAATGGGGCTTCCTGAGATCTCTAGCACGTGAGTGCTTGGGGAAGAGTGACCCTGAGAAGCTGAATAATCTTGAGCTGCCTGTAGTTTCTCCTGAGCACCCATTCAGTTTTAGATACAAAACAAAATGATGATTTTGTTTCTGAGGATTTTTGGCCATTGGAAACCTCAGTTTCTACAAGGATTCGGAGTCAGGTAGCAGTGGCAAGAAAAAGCCAATTCAGGCTGCAAAATCTCAGGGGTGCTCAGGAATTGGAGGCACCAGGTAGCTCTCAAGGTTAAGTGGCAGAAAGCCTTAAAAACAAAAGCCATAGCTGAGGGCAGGGGTGCTAAACTAAAAACAGAGGAATTTACTCAAAGTTATTACATCCCAAATAGTGATATCCTCCCAACTTCTTCCCCCACTTGGCTCTGAGAACATCAACAGCCACTCACTTACTGTCCAGATAAGAGAATGATCCCTGAGAAAACACCTAAGATACTCACATATGGGGATCCCCAATGAACATCCAGGTGCCCTATTAATCACCTTACAATGAGTTCCACCAATTGATAAGCCCCATTTACGTATGCATTGTTTCCACTAATCTGAGCTTACATTGAGTCCTTGCTAACAAATGTATTTATTGAGCCCTTGCTAAGTGTCAGGTGTTATATACATAATCCTCAAAATAAATTATATACATAATCCGCAAAATAAATCTATCAAATGTGTTTTATTATCTCCAGTTGCAGATAAAGAAACAAAGGCTCAAGTAAATTAAGTATTTTTCCAAGATCACCTAGCCTGTAAGTAACAGAGTGGGAATTTGAACTATTCTAACCACAATACCTCATGGCCTCGCTCTGGAGTACCAGCCAGCCTCCTTAAACTATATTCCTACTTACTTACAAAAAGAATGTGTAATGGGGGCTCAGTTTTATCTCTGAGTCAAGTAAGAGTTGAATAAAATGTAGTGCTTCTAAAAAAAAAAAAAAAAGGCATTGCTATACATCTTCCATTTCCTTCTCAGATTCACTCTGCCCAGCTCCTCTCTGTTCAGTGTCCTGGGAAGTTGAATCCTATGGACCGCATTAACAGTCCTACTTGAATTTACTAATAGGTGGGATTGGAGTGAGACAGAAGATTGATTTAGGTCAGGTCATTAATGTGCCAGCTCCCTCCATGCGTTGGCAGCACAGGCTATCTACAGTTCTCCAATGCAGATCACGACACCCATTGGGTGGTCCACAAAGCTCTCTCTCCTCTTGTTCTCCAGACTTAATGCTGGTAATGGCTCCACTGATCTATCCTCAGGTACTGCATTCTCCCTTACAGTTTCCCTACACTCTCCCTGCACCTTTGGAAACAGTCCTTTTATTAAATTCTCTTCAAACCACCTAATTTGAATGGGTTATGTACCTCCTCCCAGGACCCTGATTGATCCAGAGCTTTAGCTACATCTTAATCTGGGTTGACTAGGAAGTAGATGACAATAATATATTTTTAACTAATAACATGCAACATCTCTCTTCACTATAAATCTCTAGAATCATATGGTTTTGAAGAGTTTTTTTCTAGTTATGTACTCATTATAGAAAAATTGGAAAACAAAGAAATTTATCACTGTAATTCCACAAGCTTCAGTCAATTGATATTAATACTTTGGTGGAAAAAAAAAAAAAAGAAAAAACAAAAACACAGCAGCCAGCCATGGTGCACGCCTGTAATTGCAGCAGTTTGAGAGGCCGAGGCAGGTAGATCACTTGAGCCTAGGAGTTTGAGACCAGCCTGGGCAGCATGGCAAAACCCTGTCTCTACAAAAAAAGACAAAAATTAGTTGGGTGTGGTGGCATGTGCCTTTAGTCCCAGCTACTCAGGAGGCTGAGGTGGGGGAATCTATTGAGCCCGGGAGGTGGAAGCTGCAGTGAGCTATGATCATGCCACTGCACTCCAGCCTGGGTGACAGAAGAAACACACACACACACACACACACACACACACACACACACAGAGCAGAGTAATAATTTGGAACTTCCTCAAACAGATATTCTTTAGATGATGCTCAGTGTTTCTAGAGAGAAGAGTAGGGGTACTGTAGGGGAACAACAGACCCTAAGGGTGCTTGGTACTCCCAGCCTCTCTTAACGTTCCCAGTAAAGCAACACCACCCTAAAACCCCACACTTCACTCAGCTGTACTTTGAGTTCACACCATCCTCACCTCCAACCAACTTTGCAAAGTATTCCTTCCAACCATGTGCAGTGCTGTGTGTGAAAAAAATTCTGTAAACGCAGTTTTCTCCATCTTGGCAACATTGCCAGTGATGTTTTAGTGCTCCAAAGGGCTTTTACCCACTCTGCTTTTTAGTCATTGGTGACCTGGACTGATGTCCATGCCTTTTTTCCAATGTGGCACCAAACTAAGCATGGTACCTGGAGATCATTTCAACATTGTCAGCAGCGGTGAAGCCAAACAAAAACACAGTATGCAACTTTCCAGTTATCCTATAAAAATTTCAGCTTATCTTGTTTTACAGTCACCTTCACCAAAGTCTCCGTGTGAAGTGTTCGCAAGGAGATGTTAATCTTGATCCATAGCTGGAATGAGGGGGGGAAATCAAATAAGTGTTTATGCAATAAATACTTTAACTTGAATGGATGGAATGGGCTACAGATTAATAAGCCTCATTGACAGCATTGTTCACTTTTCTCCCTGTGAGGTGGAAAAACAAACAGCTTGTATAACTGGGGAGTCAAACGCTTACAGCTGTTTGACTTCATGCTGTTATTGCTAAAAGCACAGGAGCAATGGTGACATCTTGTGTCAGGTTAAAACGTAACAGGATCTTAATTCCTTCTGGTGTCTACTAGGAGCCCCTCGGATGTGCCCTGGCTAAAATTCATCTTCATCTGCTCCTGTTAGCTATTGATAAAATAATAACACAGAGGCTTTCTCAGATGTAGAGATTAATTGATGTGCAGGAATGACAGGGAAAACTCTACTTGACACCTGACTCATCAAACTGCCACCTCAAGTACAGGCCACCTGGGAGTCTCAATCTAGTTCTTCAGCTCAGCCTTTCCACTTTGCCAGAATATCCCTGGCAAAATACACAGGCTCCAGGTTCATCCACTTATCAACCTGAAGCAGCCGGAAGGTAGCTGTGGAGCTCTGTAGTAATTGTACTTATTTATCCTACTGTTTTGAGCATTTTCCTGATCTTATTTCTTTGGCAGCCCTTCGAACATCACATCACATGACTGGAACCTCTTGAGCCCAAAAGATGATGAATAACATTCACTACTCGTAGTAGTTGGCTGGGAGGCCAAATCTGTTTCATGTGCCCTCCATGAGAGCAGTGGTTCTTAATGTTGGCCACACAAAACCACCTGGGGAGCAATACCTGCATCCATCCCAGACCAACGAAGTCAGAATTTTTGGGGTTTGAAGCCAGACATTTTTTAAAAGCCCCCAGATGGTCCTGGCGTGCAGCTTTCACCTGCTCTCTTGCCTTGGGAACCCAGCCACTGTGCTCTGAGGAAGCTCAAGCCACATGGAAAGGCATGAGTGGGAGATCCAGTCACTGTCCCAGCTCAGATCCCAGCCAACACCCAGAATCAACCACCAGATAACTGAGTGAGTGGGCCTTTGAATGATTCAAGCCCCAGCCTTCCAGCCACCCCAGCTGATGTGAAGCAGAGCAAAGACAAACTGTCCCCACTGATCCTGGTCCAAATGGCAGATTTATGAGCAAAATTAATGTTGTTTTAAGCCGCGAGGTGGTGGCCTATTACACAGCAACAGAAAACTGGAACACTTTATTTCCATTTTTAGATGAGGAAATGAAGGCAGCAAGGATGGGGGAAGTAACTTGCCCAAGTCCAGGCAGACAGTAAGCGGCAGGGTCAGAATAGTCTTGTTCCAGGGCCCAGGCTCCACCACTCAGATTCCTCCCCTGGCTCAGTCCCCAACTGAGAGCAGGGGACTATAAAACCCGAAACTGTGTAGGACTCGGAAAATAAGGAGCTCTGCCCAGTACCCTCAAACTCAGAGCAAGGCAAGGGCAAAAGGAGACCAAAGACCTCCCTCCACCACAGACCACCCTGCTGCTCCAGGACCTTATGGGTCTAGTTGCTGAAAATGCACAGTGAATATGACAGCGCCCAGCAGGAATGACAGTTTCTGAGGAACTCCTGGAATCTCTCAAGAGGCCCTTTACAGTGACCTGACGTCCAAGACCTAGGTGGGAAGAATAGCCAATGGTATTTGCATTGGTTTTTTTCTTCTAACTCTATTTGCATAAGCAGAGAGGAAAGGCCTGGAGAAACACAGCTGGCACATATGTTATTTCTTTGTCAACATTGTCCCTGTAATTAAGATAACCTCGCTACTTAGTTTTACAGTCTGTTTTATTTTTCACTCAAAATCCCTGGTAACCATTACCTACTTCACCAACAGTTTTTTTAAAAAAGTATTTTAATGGCTCATTTAATAAAGTGGAAGTACCATGATTAGTTTTAACGTCTTTCCTATTGGACATTCAGGTTGTCTCCAATTCTTTTATATCATAAATGATGCCATGATGTGCATCCTTGTGTCAAAAGATATAGAGTTTGATGCAAATCTCTGATTTTTTTTTTCTTAAAAAACAACAACAGGCTGGATGTGGGGTCTCACGTCTGTAATCCCAACACTTTGGGAGGCCAAGGCAGGAGGATTGCTTGAGCCCAGGAGGTCAAAGCCGCAGTGAGCCATGATGGCACCACTGCACCCCAGCCTGGATGAGAAAGTGAGAGCCTGTCTCAAAACAACAACAAAAACAACTTCTTAGAAGTACTTGGTCAGGGAAAATCCTGTTTAAATAATATTGATTAAAAATTATAGTATTTAATTTGTTCATGTTAATTTGCATTTAATAAATAAAAATTATTTCTTTATTTATTTTAAATGTATTGCCAAATAACTTTCTAGGAAGGTAAGTCTTTCCTCAAAATAGTTCTCTATTCTTGCCATTTTCAATTCCTCTCCTCTCATTCTCCCTTACATCCACTTCAGTTATGCCCTTGACCCCCTCATTCCACTGACCCCCTCTCTACAGTGCACTAGTGATCTTTACATTGCTGAATCTATGGCCAAGTCTCCTCTTCCTATGAGCTAGCAGCAGCATTTGGCACAAACCATAAACTCTTCTCCCTGATACGTGGTCTTCATTTGGTTTCCAGAACTCTACCCCCTTTTGGTTTTCCCATCTCACTGGTTGGATCTTCTCAGTGTCCTTTGGATGGTTCCTCTTCAATCCCTGGAATCAATGCTGGCTGTCTCTTCTTCTCTGTCACTCCCTGAATGATCTCATTCTGTCTCAAGGCTTTAAATTCTACCTACATGTTCTTAACTCCCTCCCAATTATATATCCAGCTCAGACTTCTCTCCAGACTCCAGGCTCTTACTTTCAATTGTATACTCAACAATTCCATGACATCTCAAATCAACATTCCCAAATCTTTTTCCCCCTAACCTTCTCTATCAGCAGTCTACCCCATCTCAGGGAATGATAACACCTGGCTTCCAATTGCTCAGGCAAAAAAATCTTGACACTTTCTCAAGTTCTCTCAACTTCTGTCACCCCATATCCAATTCATCAAGAAACTCTGATAGCTTTATCTTCAAAATATATCCAGAATCTGATCTCTCACCACTTCACTGGTACCGCCCTGGTGCAAGCACCATACCTCCTGCCTGAATAACTATAATAGCCTCCCAGCATGTCTTCCCGCCTACACCTGTCCCTTCCACACATACACACTAGCAGCAAGAGGGATAGACCCTTCTATGACCTAAGATTATGTTGCTTTATCTGCTCAAAATTCTCCAATGACTCCCCTTTTCCTCTCACATCCAGTGCCCCTTATCCTGTTGCTTGGTTTTGTTTTTCTACTGCTAGTATCACTTTTTTTTTTTGAGACAAGAAGACAAGCTTTTGCTAGATTGCCCAGGCTGCTGGCCTTGAACTCCTGGGTTCAAGCGATCCTCCCGGCTCAGCCTCCTGAATAGCTGGGACTACAGACATGCACACTACCATGTCCCACCCTAGTTTCACTTCTTAACATATTATATTGTGTCTTCTATTTATTGTCTGTCTTTCCCTACCAGAATATAACCTCCATGCAGGCAGGAATCTCTGTCTGCTTTCTTCCCTTCTGTATCTCAAGAACCTAGAAGAGTGCCTGACATAACAAAGGCAGTCACTGTATGTTTGCTGAATGAATGAATGAATGAATGAATGAATGCTATTACTCTTCATGTTGAAACCTCTGTGACCTTTCTGGAAGGATACCATAATTCTATTCATATACTCCCTACAGAAAGGGCATGTAGACAAGGTTTGTCTGCCAGGCCTTCCACTTCTTCATGTAGGGTGTACTATCTTCTAGTTTCCCTTCAGGTGGCTCAGATCCCGTTCACTCAAACTTCCCTTCTCTCACAGTGGTCTGGGCTTTAAGATTAAGCCTTCCTCCTCTTCTGCTCCCATTCAGCCAGTCTCCTTCCTGTTTCCCATGAATATCAGCAAGATGTCAGCAGAAAAGCTTTAGGTTAACCTAATTCCATTTTAAAAAGGTCTTTGTGATGTCCTGTTCCCTTCCTCATGTCCCCTCCATGAGAATCCAGGTTGAGAGACAAGTCTTAGCATTAGCTACATTCACCTTGTCCATTAGCTCTTTAGCATCACAACTTTACTCCCAGGTGACTTCAGCACCACTCTCTGCATTGGATAGATCATCCAGACAGAAAATCAATAAAGAAACGGCAGACTTGAACAACACTATAGACCAAATGGACCTAACAGACATAGACAGAACATCCTATCCAACAGCAGCAGAATACACAATCTTCTCCAGTTTACATGGAATATTCTGCAGAATAGATTATATATTAGGCCATAAAAGAAGTCTCAATAAGTTTTAAAAGGTCAAAATCATGTCAAATATATTTTAAACCACAATGGTATGAAACTAGAAATCAATGACTGGAAGAAAACTGAAAAATTTGTAAATAAGGAGAAATTAAACAACACATTCCTGAACAACCAATGGGTCAGAGAAGAAATCAGAAGGAAAATCAAAAAAATATCTTGACACAAACAAAAATGGAAATACAACATACAAACTTATGGGATGCAGCAAAAACAGTTCTAAGTTTATAGTGATCAACATCTACATAAGAAAAAAAGAAAGATATCCAAAATAAGAAGAAAAAGATCACCTCAAGGAATGTTTTTTTAAAAATAAATAAATAAATAAATAAAAAAAGAATAAGCTAAGCCCAAAGTCAGCAGAAGGAAGGAAATACAAGCATACCTCAGAGATGTTGATGATTTCAGACCACTGTAATAAAGCAAATATCACAATAAAGCAAGTCACGGGAATTTTTTGGTTTTCCAGTACATATATAAGTTACATTCATACCATACTATAGTATATTAAGTGTACGATAGCATTATGTCTAAAAATAAGTACATACCTTAATATAAAATACTTTATTGCTAAAAATGCAATCATCCGAGCCTTCAGCGAGTTATAATATTTTTGCTGGTGGAAGGTCTTGCCTCCACATTGATGGCTGCTGACTGATCAGGATGGTGGTTGCTGAAGGTAGAGATGGATGGCTGTGATAATTTCTTAAAATAAGACAACAATGAACTTTGCCATATTGATTGACTCTTCCTTTCACAAAATATTTCTCTGTAGCCTGTGATGCTGTTTGATAGCATTTTACCCACAGTAGAACTTCTTTCACAACTGGAGTCAATCCTCTCAAATCCTGCCACTGCCTTATCATTTAAGAATATGGAATAGTCTATATCTTTTGTTGTCATTTCAACAATGCTCACAGCGCCTTCACCAGGAGTAGATTCTATCTCAAGAAACCACTTGCTTTGCTAATCCATAAGAAGCAACTCCTCATTCAAGTTTTGTCATGAGATTGTAGCAATTCAGTCATGTCTTCAGACTCCACTTCTAATTCCAGTTGTTGCTTTTGTTTTGTTTTGTTTTGTTTTTGCTATTTTTACCACATCTGCAAATACTTCTTCCACTGAAGTCTTGAACACTCAAAGTCATCCATGAGGATTGGAATCAACTTCTTCCAATTCCTGTTAATGTTGATATTTTGACCTCCTCCCATGAATCACAAATGTTCTTAATGACATCTAGAATGATGAATCCCTTCCAGAATATTTTCAATTAACTTTGCCCAGATCCACTGGAAGACTCACTATCTATGGCAGCTATAGTTTTATGAAATGTATTTCTTAAATCTTAAGGCTTGAAAGTCAAAATGACTCCTTGATCCATGGTTGCAGAATGGATGTTGTATTAGCAGGCATGAAAACAGCATCTCTATCAGAGCTGTACATCTCTATCAGAACTCTTGGGTAATCAGATACATTGTAAATGGGAAATAATATTTTGAAAGGAATTGTTTTTCTGAGCAGTAAGTCTCAACAGTGGGTTTAACATATTCAGTAAATCATGCCAAAAACAGATTGTGAGTAAAGAGATTGAATCAGTAATCAAAAGCAAAGAAAAGCCCAGTGTGGTACAGGAATAAAAACAGACACATAGACCCATGGAAAAGAATAGAGAGCCCAGAAATAAACTCATGGATATATGGTCAACTAATCTTGGAAAAAAGTGCCAAGAATACACAACGGGGGAAAATAGTCTCTTCAATCAGTGGTGCTGGGAAAACTGGATATCCACATGCAAAAGAGTAAGATTGAACCCTCATCTTATACCATACACAAAAATCAACTCAAAATGATTAAAGACTTAAATGTAAGACCTAAAACCATAAAACTTCTAAAAGAAAACATGGATAAAAAGCTGCTTGACACTGATCTTGGCAGCAATTTTTTGGATATGACACAGAAAGCACAGGAAACAAAAGCAAAAATAAACAAGTGGGACTATACCAAACTAAAAAAGTTCTTCACAGCAAAGAAATAATTATGCAACCTTTGGAATAGGAGAAAATATTAGCAAGCCACATATTTGATAAGGGGTTAATATCTAAAATATATAAGGAACTCTTAAAATTCAAATTCGATAGCCAAAAAAATAGAACCCAATTTAAAAATGGGCAGAGGATCTAAATAGATATTTTTCCAAAGAAGATGCGCAAATGGCCAACAGGTATATGAAAAAGTGCTCAACATCACTAATCCGGAAAATGCGTATCAAAACCACAATGAGATGTCACCCATACCTGTTAGGATGGTTTTTATTTTTAAAAAAATGAATAATGAATGCTGGTGAGAATGTGGAGAAAAGGATATGCTGGCACATTGTTGGTGGGAAGTTAAATTGGTACACCTATTATGGAAAATAGTATGAAGACAGAATCCTCAAAAAATTAAAAATAGAACTGCCATATGACCTAGCAATCCCACTTCTGGGTATTTATCCAAAAAAAATGAATGCAAGATCTCAAAGAGATACCTGTACTGTGTTCCTTACAGCATTATTCATAAAAAGCCAAGATATGGAATCAACCTAACTGTCCATTAGTGGATGATTGGATAAAGAAAATGTGGCATACACATTCAATAGAACATTATTCAGCCTTTAAAAAGAAGAAAATCCTGCCATTTGCAACAAGATGGATGGACCTGGAGAGTATTATGCTAAGTGAAATAAGCCAGACACAGAAAGACAAATACTGTATGATCTTATTATATGCGGAATCTAAAATAGTCAAACTCATAGAAGCAGAGAATGGTGGTTACCAGGGGCTGGGAGGACAGGGATATGTGGAGACGTTGGGCGAGGGGTACAAAGTTTCAGTTGTGCAAGATTAATAAGTTCTGGAGATCTAATGTATAGCACGGTGACTATAGGTAACAATACTGTATTATACACTTACAATTTGCTAGCAAGGTAGATCCAGAATGTTCTCACCACACACACACACACACACAAGGAACTATGTGAGGTAGTATATATATATTAATTATCTTGATTGTGGTAATTATTTCACAATGTATACATATATCAAATTATCAAGTTGTATGCATTAAGTATATATAATTTTAAACTGTTATTCCTAGGAATATTTGCATTTCAAAAATAAATGCTCCAAAAGGGAAATGCTTACTTGTTAACAAACTCTCATGATATTCCAAGCCTTTATTCAAGATTTGGAACAGAACAAGAATATAATTTTAACAATAAGAAAATACAAAAAGAGGTAACCCTTTTACTTATTCATTCATTTATTAAATATTTATTGAACAAGTATTCTGTGCAGACACTGGGCTAGGCATTGGGGCTAGAGTAGAGAACAAGACAGACAAGATCACAATTCTTATGAGCTCTGGTTCAATATCTGGGTTTAAATGCTTTATGTGATAGCCTTAACATGAAGTCACATGAATTAACTGAAATTTCTATCCAATAGAACCCAGCATGTTCTCCTTAATTTTTAGACACTGATCATTTCTTTTTCTTTCTTTCCAGTGTCAGGGAGGAAGTATAACTTCTCCTCAACCCTTATAAGTTCATAGTTAGGACTGACCCCTGTAACAAAAGACAGATGAACAGCAGAAAAACAAGCAGTTTTATCAACCATGCAGAGCACATCACGTAAAAGAAATCTCAGTGACAGGTAACTCAAAGCAGTGGCTTAGAACTCTGGTTTATATAGCATCTTTAACAAAGAACCATAAATTTTAGAGAAGTAACACACAAAGAAAAGCAGTTTTAGGCTTCCAAAGGTGGGAAACCATGGGAAGGTCAATACATGGGAGTAATCTAATGGAGCAAGTTTTGTTTGTAGATTCCTCTGGTGCCATCTCTGAGCTGATAAGAGTTGTCTCTAGTAAGGGAGAATTTGTATTTTTAGGCAAAAAGTGTAGAGATGGGGAATAGAAAGAGCTCTTCCTCTGATTGCTGATTCTCATTTGCCTTTGGCTCAAAAATATTTATGTCAAAGAGGCATATTTTGAGGTGACACATTCTGGTTTCCTTCACAGCCAAACAGAAAGTACAAAGAAATGTTATGCTATTATCCCAGCATGAAAGAACTGTCGGGGGTTGGGGGTGAGGAGGAGGGTCTGTTTGGTTGGTTGGTTGGTTTTTATTTTGAAACAGAGTCTCGCTCTGTTGCCCAGGCTGGAGTGCAGACAATCTTGGCTCACTGCAACATCCACCTCCCGGGTTCAAGAGATTCTTCTGCCTCAGCCTCCGGAGTAGCTGGGATTACAGGCGCCCACCACCACGCCCAGCTAACTTTTGTATTTTTGGTAGAGATAGGGTTTCACCATGTTGACCAGGCTGATCTGAAACTCTGACCTCTGGTAATCCACCAGCTTCCACCTCCCAAAGTGCTGGGATTACGGGCATGAGCCACGGTGCCCAGGCGAAAGAACTGTTAAAAACAACCCACAAGATGAGAGTGAATCTTTGTAAAGAGTCTCTTCATTAAAACCCCTCCTCATAGCCAAAAATAAAAAATTTAAAAAAAACCCACAAGAGGCCGGGCATGGTGGCTCACGCCTGTAATCCCAGCAATTTGGGAGGCAGAGGCAGGCGGGCACGAAGTCAGGAGATCGAGACCATCCTGGCTAACAAGGTAAAACCCCGTCTCTACTAAAAATCCAAAAAATTAGCCGGGCATGGTGGTGTGCACCTGTAGTCTCAGCTAATTGGGAGGCTGAGGCAGGAGAATTGCTTGAACCCAGGAGGCAGAGGTTGCAGTGAGCCGAGATCGCGCCACTGCACCGCAGCCTGGGCGACAGAGCCAGACTCTGTCTAAAAAAACAAAACAAAACAAAACAAAAACAAACAAACAAAAAAACCCATAAGATAGGTTTGGGAAGAAAAATCTGATATCCTAAAGAAAGTCAAGACATTATATTACCATCCAGTCAACAAAAGACCTCACTAATCTGTGTTCTGGGCCAGACCCATCCATGGAAAGGTCAGAAATTGAACAAGCCAGAACTGATCTCTTTCTATTCCACCTGAGTCAGTTTTAGGGTAGGATCATGAGTTCCATTGGTCAGGCTGTGAGCCTCCTCTGTTCCTTATTTTATAATGTGATGATTGGACCTTTCACACATCTTCCCTGATATAATCAGTGTGCCATCCTTAGAGGAAGGCATTGCTATCTCCATTTTGCAGATGAGAAAATGAGGTTTAGAATAAAGTAATTTGCACAACACTCCCCCTAGTACAAGTGCTGATGCCAGCATATTAAAACCCAAATCTTCCTGCTTCCTGAGCTTACATTATTTTCTCTATAATACACTGCCTCTTGGGTCATAAATTTGTGAGATCATAATAAATATCTTTAAAATTCTAGTATCAGAATGGAAGGCACTCTTCTTTGTTTGGACAAGAAGAATCAAGAGAGGACTTAACTCATTCTTGGAGTTGACAGCAGTGAAAATAACAGCAGTGATAACAGAGCACGGGCAGATCATTTATTTCTTTCCTTCATCTAAGTTTCTTTAGGTGATAAATGGCAATGATGAAATGAAAAAAACAGCAAAGGGACACTAGAAAAATTAACCTAGTGTATATGACAATTTGACAGAGGAATAATAAAAATTCTTATGTTTCTTTTTTGTTTTTAGAGATGGGGTCTTGCTATATTGCCCAGGCTGGAGTGCAATGGCTATTCACAGGAACAATCATAGTGCACTACAGCCTTGAACTCCTGGTCTCAAATGACCCTCCTGCCTCAGCCTCCTGGGTAGCTGAGACTACAGGCATGTGCCACCGTGCCCAGTTCTCTTATTAATATATGTCTCATCTACATTAGCAAGACTATTATGCAAACACCCAGAAACTATAAACAACCAAAATATTTATAGACAGTGGTATGGATAAATGAATTGTATACATTCAGCAAATGAAATGTAAGGGCACTAATTGTGTTGTTTTGTTTGTTTGTTTGTTTTTTGAGACAGAGTTTCACTCCTGTTGCCCAGGCTGGAGTGCAGTGGCGCGATCTCGGCTCACTGCAACCTCTGCCTCCCAGGTTCAAGCAATTCTCTTGCCTCAGCCTCCCAAGTAGCTGGGATTACAGGGGTCTGCCACCACGCCCAGCTAATTTTTTGTACTTTTAGTAGAGACGGAGTTTCACCATGTTGGCCAGGCTGGTCTCAAACTCCTGACCTCACCCATCTCGGCCTCCCAAATCGCTGGGATTACAGGCGTAAGCCACCATGCCTGGCCAAAGGCACTAGTAAAAAGAAATAAATACCAACTAAAAACAATGATACGGATGAACTGATGAATGTTAGAAACTTGAAGGAAAAAAACACTACATACATTATTATGACATTTGTATAAAGCTCAAAAACAAGCAAAACTAAACAAATTGTTTAGAAATGCATCTGGTAAGAGTAATTTTTTGTTTTTGTGTATACATTTAGTCTTTTATAACAAAGCCACTTGTAGAAGTTTAACATTTAAAACTGAGTATCATCTTTCCTTTCCAGTAAACCAAAATTTAAAAATAAACAAGGACAAAATTACAATAGAGCATGCCAATTCCAAATGAGATCCTACAGGTTCTGCTGATTCTCCTAGCAAGTGGCCGGGCTCAAGTCGTCAGTAGGAGAGAATTCATTTTTAGTGTCATCTTAAACTGCAAGGATGCCTGGTAAACATCACAATTATTTTTCACCAAACTGATGCTTTAAAAAAAAAAAAATCACAATTAAACATACCAAAGGAGAAGCCATGTTGTCAAAATGCCCACTTCACCCACCCAAACATCTCAAACCTAACCTTTACTGACTTTCTAGAACCCCATTTTTAAAAATTCTTTTTTGTTTTTTTAAACAAGAGAAAGTAGACAAATGCATGTTGGTAAATGCTAATTGTCCTTATTTACAAAGAGACACAGTGTTCTTTCTGAGAAGGAAAAAAGCTAGAAGTCTATGCTCTACCACACAGGGGCCTAACACCCTTCTGCTTCCAGCAGAGCAAAGGAAGCAGATTTTTCTTTTTTCCCGCAGAGCTCAGTGGTGTTGGTTCCATACAGTTTTGTTGAGATGGACATGGATAAAGATGAATTCAAACAGAAAGGGGTAGAGACTCTTTTCCCATTGTGTATTGCTCAAGGTGCCTCTTCTTCCTCTTCCCCAAGCAGTGCAGACACTTATGGATGTGACACTACTTCTGCAAAATTATGAGAGTAAGATAAATCTAACATAGTTGACTCTATCTTGCCTCTAACCTCCAAGTTGTCCTTTGTCATTCCTGGGTATAGGTTAAGCTAATTTGAGGAATAATTTAGTTTAGAGTTTAACCAAAGCAAGGATGATAATAGCCTTTCCCAAAACTAAACCACCTTTGTAAAACTAATCAAGAGAGGAGCCAAAATTCTGCTAAATTGTAAGCATAAACAACTGTTCCAGGGGTCACAAGATTTGTAACTTCCCGAGCTACTTCTGCAGGTAACATCCTTACTGCAGAACCTAAGGTTGCCCTTTTGAGATATTTTTTCAGACTTCTGCATTTCTGATGATGAGATGACTCTACCCAGATGACTCTACCTGGACTGTGACTGCAACTCATGACTCAACCTGTCCTACGGCCCCCACTCAGAGGCTGACTCAGTGCACAGAGACCATTTTCCACACAGCTATGATTTCATCCCCAACCAATCAACATTGCCCACTCCCTAGTCCCCTGCCCGCCAAACTATCCTTGAAAACCCCTAACCTCCAAGCCTTTAGGGAGACCGATTTGAGTAATAACTCCATCTCCTGCGTGGCCGGCCTCATGTCAATTAAACTCTTCCGCTACTACAGTACCACGGTCTCAGTGAATTGATTTTATCTGTGCAGCAGGCAGGAAGAATCCGTTGGGTGATTACAGATGGCTGACAAATGCTGCTACCCCAAAATTTGGGATTTGGGGGATCAATTCTGACCTCTTCTGAAGAAATGGTTGGCAGAGTTTGTTATATCTCTGTTCTACTGTCAAAATCTTCTCACTGGCTAGTTCATGAAATCTATCTATTTCATTTTTTATTTCATCAGTATGTTCAATAGCTTCTTGCAGTTTTTTTCTCCCTTCTTCAGCAAGCCCAGAGAGGCTGATGTCTCTGCCTGTCTCAGAGCAGAAGGCAGTCTTGGTTTCTCCTTTTGAGGCATGAGTGGAGATAGGCATATGGGAGCCGTACTGTGAGGAAAGTCCAGGAACCAGACCATGAGTCTCCTGACTCCTTAGGAGGAAGCTCAGAAAACTCAGTAATTTGTTTTTAAAGAAGGGGAATGCAAAATTCAGGAGAGCAGGTATTTTGGTGGGAGAGGCAGACATCATGGAGGACAACCCAGATATTAATGTTCCAGCCCCTGTGTGTTTATATATCAATAGTCTTCACAACTTACACATATATTACACATTATATTTATTATTTATTTTATATATATATAATACAGTGTAATAAAATTTTAAGATAAAATATATTTTCTGTCATCATATTGTGGGGCAGTCTTAAAAGATCTTAAGATCATTGATCTTCCTTGATAAGCTAAGGATTTGTAAGAATTGAGAAGAGAAACCAAGTAAATCTAAATTTTGGTGCAAAGGGCCCAAAGTGCATTTCTCCAGCCAACATTTAGAGCAGCCCCATCAGCTGCTGCAGCAGTTTCCTGAAACCCAGGATCCCTTTCCCAACTTGACTCCAAACACCTCAGAATTACTGAACTGGCTCATGTTAGCTAGCCGGCTGGCTTCCACCAGATAAGACCATTTGATATATTATGTAACCATTTTAAGAGTTTATCTTTTGATTCACCAGGAAAAATCTTCAGTCCAAAACATTAAATAGGCATTTTTCAAAGACTGGGAAAATAATGAACATTATCAGCAATTTCCTGCCATTTTTTGTGTTCTCAATGCTCCACGGTGAGAGTTCATGAACTAAATAGGGAGTATTGGAAAAGCCTTTTGGAGCCTGGATTTATGATTGGGAGTTTCCCTTCTGAGTGCAATGCCCTGCACATCTATGATTTGTTTCAAAGAGAAATGGAACTATCTGACATATTTCTGACTTGGCTTTTAATTCCTCTTGTCCTCGTGTTAGTCTCACATAGAAAGTGTAGAGGAGAGATGAGGAGTAGGGAGGAGAAGAGGTGGGGACAGGAAATGGGAAGTAGGAAGAAAAGGGGAACTGTAGAAGACAGGGAAGGGGGAGGGAGATGGCGAGAGGGAGGAGGAAAAGGCGTGGCGAGAGGAAGTGGGAAAGGGAGTTGGGGAGAATAAGTCACAGACTGAGCAACCACAGTTCCACACACTGTGCTTGATTATTTCCATAGAGGTCATCCCATTTACTTCTCATAATCTGTGAGCTGGATCGGGAAGCTTGCAACTCAGTAAGGCAGAAGCCTTAGATTCACACAGTCAATAATATTGGATGCTCTGGTTTCTCTTCAGAACAAATAAATCTTTGGCCTTTTACTAAAGATTTCCATGGAGAGGAACAATTATTAATTAATAACCAAATTTTTGAGGTCCTGCTTAGGCAAGGCCAAGTAAATAATAATAAATAAATAAATAAATAAATAATGATTGGATTAAACTCTAGATCTTTCTGCCTCTGAAACCAACTTTCTCCTAGTGCCCACCTCTGGGAACTGGAATTCCCAAAGGCAGTAATGCATTAAGGAGCAGGGGTCTGGAGCAATAAGATGGGGACCCCAAATATGCGGGGCATGCAAGGGCAAGATTAAAGGAAACTAACAAGGAATGGTGAATTACCTTGGCGTTAGCAACTTCCTGAGAACTAAGCTCTGGGAGAGGGCTACCCAGGCACCACAACCATTAATACAAGAATGCAGCTAATGACAGCCTACAAGGAGGCAGGGTAGGAGTCACAATATATCACCCACCCTTCTCTACCGCCCTCCTCCAAAGTTCCTCCATGGAAAACTCTCATTTCCCACCAAAAAGAAGAGTATTTGATCATTTTTGACTAGTCTTGCTAACAATTTCATTGAAGAGAAGGTAACAAAAGAAATGCGACAGACACTTCATTCTGAACAGTCAAGAACAATTGATTAAACAGAAGTGTGAAGAACCTTTGAATAAAGGGATTGATTGTGTTATCTGAAAATCCAAAGGCAAGGAAGGTAAAACTGGATGTAGACTTTAGGAAAACACATTTCTACTGATGCACAGAAAAGATAGAATCACAGAAGAAATAGTATCAGGGGACTCTAATCCAAGCTAGAAGCTCTGAAAATATACTTCTGGCTATTTAATAAGAATACCGTAGGTCAGGCAAGGTGGCTCATGCCTGTAATTCCAGTACTTTGGGAGGCCGAGGTGGGCAGATGGCTTGAGCGCAGGTGTTCAAGACCAGCCTGGACAACATAGGGAGACCCTGCTTCTACGAAAAATACAAAAGTTAGCTGGGTGCAGTGGTGCATACCTGTGGTCCCAGCCACTTGGGAGGCTGAGGTGGAAGGATTGCTTGAGCCCAGGAGGTTGAGGCTGCATTGAGCCGTGATCATGCCACTGCACTCCAGCCTGGGCCACAGAGCGAACCCCTGTCTCAAAAACAAAACAAAAACAAATAAACAAACAAAAAATTGTAATACCATTTAAAACTAAAGTAGAGAAATAATTTAATAAACAAATTGTGCTGTGAGTTCAGGTGTTTAAAAGGATAAGAAATGACCACGGCAACCTTTCCCACCTCACTTGGACTCCAGAGAAGGTTTTGAGCATCCTGAACAAGGTGAAATTTTCACATACTTGAGGTCAAAGCTTGGGCAGGAGGGCTAAGGGCTCTCTTGATTATTTCCTCCGGGCCCCAGCAGAGTGCCACAGGCATAGGTTGAGAAATCCCCATGAGAGCCTGGAGGTGTCCAGGAGAAAGAAATAGAAGATGGCTGCTCAATGATCACAGGTATCCAGTCCTTCAGTCAGCAAAAAGGGAGCTCTTGACCTTTCTACACAATCCTTCCCAAGTTCCCAATGCAGGTGAGCAATTAGGGATGCAGAATATGCTAGGAATAGGAGCACGCATTTATCATCCAGGGTCCTGCCAGGAAACAGATGGCAAACTCACATGGGGTAAGTGAGAAAGGTTTAATGAAGAACTCTCTATAAAGGCAAGGGCAAGGTTAAAGGAAACTAACAAGGAATGGTGCATTACCTTGGGGTTAGCAACTTCCTGAGAACTAAGCTCTGGGAGAGGGCTACCCAGGCACCACAACCATTAATACAAGAATGCAGCTAATGACAGCCTACAAGGAGGCAGGGTAGGAGTCACCATATATCACCCACTCTTCTCTACCGCCCTCCCTAAAGCCCTGCATGAGCTGCACATTGCCAGAGGGCAAATGAGCCCTTATGTGGTCCATGGAACAAGGCAGACAAGGATGGAGAGTAGACCGGAGGGGCAAACAGAGAGTAGCCAGCACAATCATTCTAAAATTATGAGCATATGCATGGACTTAGCTACAAGGATATTCATCACAGCATTATTTGTAAAAGCAAATATATGGAAATGACCTAAATGTTAGATAGGGAGAAAAAAATGATGCGATACCCACATGAGGGCAGAGACTATCCTACCTATTTTTGTATATAAACTGCAGCAATTGGAATAATGCTTTGCATAGAAAATATTCATTAAATATTAAAAATGCTAGTGTGGGCCGAGCGCGGTAGCTCACGCCTGTAATCCCAGAAGTTTGAGAGGCTGAGGTGGGTGGATTCCTTGAACCCAGGCATGGAGGCACATGCCTGTAGTCCCAGCTACTCAGCTATCCAGGAGGCTGAGGTGGGAGGATTGCTTAAGCCGGGGAGGTCAAAGCTGAAGTGAGCTGTGATTGCACCACTGCACTCCAGCCTGGATGACAGAATGAGACTCTGTCAAAAAAAAAAAAAAAAAAAAAAGCTAGTTTAGGGGTACATTTACAGACATGAAAATATGTTCATGATTCAGTTAAACAAGAAACAGGTCACAAAAATATGTGGTAATGATCTTATTTTATTTGATAGCTAGCTACATAGATAGATACAGAATACAGATTTGGAGAAACATACATGGAGATGGTTAAAGTGATGAATGATGCTCAGAGGGAGACTGTTTTGTTTGGGTTGGGTTGGGTTGGTTGGGTTGGGTTTGGTTAGATTTGGTTTGGTTTGGTTTTGTGCTTCAGTTTCTTATTTCTCTGTAGTGAATACAAGTTGTTTTTGTAGTAAGAAAAATACATCTTTTTTTTTTCTATTTTACTTATAAAACAGTGTTGGTTTTCCTGGTGTTTTCCTTTCCCTTCCCTGCATTATCTCTTGCTCTATAACCTTGAGAGTGGCAGCAGATGGCAGGGCAGGCATGTCGATGGAGGGGAGGGGAGGGAATCCCACCATATGGGAATCATGACTCACAGCTTTCACAGCTTGTGGAGCACCGAGGACCAAAATACATACAGAAGAGTGGAAGGGGCTTAGAAAAACCTCCTGCTCCCAAGGCTCAAATCCTAGGAAGCTGAGATTTATAGTACATGCTGAGGATGACTAAAAAGTATTTTTAAGCTATATTGGAAGAAAGATGAACAAGCAGGGAAGAGCATCACTGCTAGGTAAAGATGTCGCATTACCAGAGAGCAGGGAGAAGAAGCCTTCAATTCCCATTTTGCTTTAATCTCAACCATAAATAAGACTTTCTTCTTTATCTCTTTCTTGGCCATCATGATCACCAGCAGCAGCAGCAACATCAGCATCGTCACCACCATTAACATTGTCACCTCCTCCAAAATTACCACTAGTATCATCATCTCCATTCCAGATAAACATCCTAAGAACAGCAAATGTCTTATCCTCTTATATACGCTGGAACATTCACATAATCCTACGTAGTTCAGTAAACATGAATTGACAAAGACGAAGGCTCTCTTATTAAATGAGAAGATAACATGATGCTGGTAGGAGGAGGTAATATATTGGATGAAAAGTTTGTAAACTTTGAGCCAACATTTCAAAGGGAGAAAACTTTGAATCATGTATCCCCCCATGTTTATATGTATTTATTTACAAATTATATACATGTTCTACCACTATAATCCAATATTATATACATTATAACATACATATAAATTAAAATTTTTTAATGTTGCCATGAAAAAGATAATTTTTGGGTGGTTTGCACACCCTGCATGGGAAACCACTATTCAACATGACAGTATCAGAATCAAAAGTTTTTGAAATAAACCTATAAAAGGAGCTATAACCAATAACAGGAGATTAAATATAGATGAAGATCAAATGCTGCATTTTGAATTCCCAAACTGAGCCCAAGTTGAGGAATTTAATATGCAAGCACAGTCTTGTAATGCCAAAACATCACCATCAGATGACTTGTAGCTCTAGTGATTTAATATGGGTGGACTGAGCAATAAGCAGCATTTAAAGAAAATCCAACCTTGACAATTATTCAAATATACCAGATGGTGCCCTATTCCCGCTACTATCACTATTTAACATTGCTGTATTAAATTGTTGTATTTTCTTTCTAGGGATTTCTTGGAACAAAATAAGGTATCAGAGGGCAGGAGCAATATGTGCTTGTTTCCATCACTTTTGGAAACTGCCTCAATACCCAGGCAACCAGAAATTTTCAATTACCCAAGAGAGCCCTGTTTCTCATCCCTATGGGGATCAGTATCGTAGGCTCTGGGTTACTAGTTATTAACCACATCAGAAGGGGAAGAAGGAGGGGGCCATCCTTGGTAATTCACCAGTCTGGTCTCCTTGCACCATTCTACTCAAGCCTAGATACTGATGTCATAATTTGAGGTCAGATTAGGGAACTTCTGCAGAAACCGTCACCCCCACAGAAGGGAGACGAGGCAACCAGAGTGTGCCCTGAGTAAGATAGCACTTCAGCCATAGTGGCTTTATGGAAGGTGGTATGAGAATAGATAGAACAAAGACTTTGGAGTCAGACAGATCTAGGATGGAATCCTCCATCTGCTGCCCGCTGCCTGTGTGACACTGGGCAAGCAACCCAACTTCTGCATTATAAAATGCAGTTAGGAAAATATCATAATATGTTTTAGGCTTATTGTGAGCCTTGGAGATAACATTTTTGGAGCATCAGCCACAGGATCCAGGCTCACCATTTACTTGGTCCTGCATACATTGTAATACCTGAGACACTAGTTTAAAACACAGATGCTCAGGTTTCTCTGACGGCGTAAACCCAGGGTGGGTCCCTGCCTTTGGGAATCTATATTTTTGAGAAGCCTTGGCAGGGTGAGGTGGGTCACACCAGTAATCTCAGCATTTTGGGAGGCCAAGGCGGGAGGATCACTCGAGGCCAGGAATTTGAGGCAAGCCTGGGCAACACATTGAGACTCCATCGCTACAAAAATAAAGATAAAAATTAAAAAATTAGCCAAGCATGGTGGCATACACCTGTAGTCCCAGCAACTTGGGAGGTGGAAGCAGGAGGATAGCTTGAACCCAGGAGCTCCAGGCTGCAGCAAACTAGGATCCTGCAACTGCACTCCAGCCTGGGTGACAGAGCGAGACCCCATTCTTTAAAAATAATTTTAAAAACAGAAACAGGAGTCCCCTTCTACCTGCCCCAGGTGATTCTGATTGTGAAACAAGTTTAGGAACCCCCTAACCAACAATTATTTACCATTATTGTGAGCATTGGGATTGGTATTTTTGTTACTTCCTGCCCACCACTGTGGCACAGCTTTCCAGTCCCAGGGCACCATGGTTATGGAGCTGGCTCACTTTCTTCCACCAAAGGCACTGCATTTTTCTTTTCTTTTTTCTTTTTATTTATTTATTTATTTATTTTGAGACAGAGTCTTGCTCTGCCGCCCAGGCTGGAGTCCAGTGGCACGATCTCGGCTCACTGCAAGCTCCGCCTCCCAGGTTCACGCCATTCTCCTGCCTCAGTCTCCCGAGTAGCTGGGACTACAGGCGCCCGCCAACACGCCCGGCTAATTTTTTTTTTTTTCATTTTTAGTAGAGACGGGCTTTCACCGTATTAGCCAGGATGGTCTCAATCTCCTGACCTCATGATCCGCCCGCCTCGGCCTCCCAAAGTGCTGAGATTACAGGTGTGAGCCAGCGCGCCCAGCCGGCACTGCATTTTTCTACTCTACTTCCCTCCCCCAACCCTAACCTTCCAATCAACCTGCTCTTTGCCATTTGTCCCAAGTGGATGGATCATGTGAAGGCTTTGAACTGAAAATGACTTGCTGAGTTATGTATGCAGACCAGGGATATTTCTTAAAAGGGGCATAAACTAGAGAAATTCATTCTAAATAATGACAATCCTGGCTCAGTGGGCGATGTTTTGAGAAAAGAGATCTCTTAATCCCTTCCATGGCCTACTTGCTGATTCACTTGCATGTGCATAGGAATCACGTGGAGATCTTGCTAAAATGCAGATTCTGCCACTAGATACCATATTTAAGGTAAGCCTCTGAGATGGCATTTCTAACAAGCTCCTGAGTAATGCCATGCTGGTGGTCCAACGACATTTTGAATGTCAAAGGACGGTTAATGGTGAAGCAAAGAGAGCTACATCCCCAAATGCTTAGAAACTTACCAACACCTAGAGCCTAAAGTGATCATAAATGTTGTAGAAACGTTTACATTTTTCCCCTGAAGTTTCAACCATTTAAGCCTATAAAACAAATTGATAATACAAAGATTAACAGAAAAAAAAAAAGCCATAAATATTTATTACATGCTGGGAGTCATACAAAATATGAAAACGCAAAGAAATGGCCAGATGGTTGATGCTTTTGTACCGTCTTAAGGTTACAGAAAGAATAGGGGTTTAGAGCACGCAAGTCATGGGAGGTAGAGAAGAGGAAGAAAGGCACAGAGCAAAGGCCATCTTTTTATGTAGATGAAACTTCACAGGGAGCAGCCCTCATAAAGAATAGATGGTAGCCTGTGGTGAATGTTTCTGTCAGACCTTTAAAGGTGTCAGGTTCTCAGTCAATCTTTCCTAGATGTAGACAAGGGAGGAGCCTCAGAAAAAGTCTGGCTGTTTATTTCACCAATGCAGATTTTCTCTGCAGATGCAAATCTCCTCCACAAAAGGCAGTTTTGCTGGGCTATTCCTGCCTTCAGGCCTTCTGAATAGCCATCTCGAAATATGTCAGAAAAGTATATTTGCGGGTGAAATATTTTTGGTTTGCTTTAATGTCTAGAATCTATTAATTTAGTAAAAGCACCAACAGATAGGGCCTGTTCCTAGTACACACACACACACACACACACAGACATACAGACGCACTCCACCAACAAACACCAAATCAGAACATTAAAAAAAAATCATTACTTTCCACCAGGCAGAGGGTACTGACGTCAAAGAGCTTCAAAATTTACTTTAAAAACATTTATGCAGTAATTTTAAACAATTGTTTCTCAACAATTATAAAGGTTAAGCAAAAGCACATAATGCTGTTTTACACGCGATAGACCATACAAGATCACCTAGATAATTGTTGATAAAGCCAGCACTCCTGGAACCATGAAATTTCCATTAGCCAGTGTGGCACAGTCAGCTCTACAAATCTGAAAGGTTTGGAAAACATTCAACTACTGGCTACTGCTGTTAATGTTCTGTAGCAAGTTAAAGCACAATGTGAAACAATAAAATACTGAATGCAAGAGCTGGGAACAATGGAGCACAGTCCTGGCATTATGCAATCTGAGCAGTAACCTAATTGTAACTCTCAAAGGTCTCTACACAGCCACTGGCTGGTCTAAACTGTTACACAGTTCAAACTCCTTAGCTGCAGTTGTCTTTGGGAAGACCAGCTCTACCTTGGATGTGTGTGTGTAAAGCTTCAAGGGACTTGGATATTCAGGGTCACAAATGTCTTAAGTGATCCTTCAGTTCCACCCATCACCTCTGAAAGCCGGCTTTGGCGCTTGCACAGACCCAAAGCCTCTGCCTAAGGCAGCTGGAACCTCTCAGAACAACATGGCAGTGTTTGTTTATAACCCGTTTAAAACTGCCACCACTCTTGAGAGGACACCGACTATGCCCCTGGCCTGGAGTCCACGTTGCCCTTTGCCCAGAAAGCCTTCCTCCTCTCCCTGGAAACCTGACTTTTTAGCCTCCAGCTGCTAAGCTACCAGTCTGAGCAAAACAGCATCAAGCAACGTCACGCAGAAACGTTAACTGTGTCTGCGGTTCTGCCTGTACCTTTGGGAAGACGGTATTATACTCAACTAGAAGGCTAGTCTTCTTCATATACTCCAACTCATTACATTTTAACCTCTTGTGACTTTTTAAAGTAGAAAGGACAAAGGAGAAGCAGCTTGTTTATTGTCTAGGCTGAGACAATGGGACAATTGTGTAGTTTATCTCTGGTATTAAATGCATCTCTCAGGTTTATTTGTGCTTCATTTTAAATTTTTATTTATTTATGTATCTGAGATAGGGTCTCACTTTGTCACCCAGGCTGGAGTGCAGGGACTTGATCTCAGCTCACTGCAACCTCTGCCTCACAGGCTCAAGCTATCCTCCCACCTCAGCCTCCTGAGTAGCTGGGACTACAGGCACGTGCCACCACACTTGGCTAATTTTTTAATTTTTTAATTTTTTTGTAGAGATGAGGTCTCACTACATTGCCCAGACTGGTCTGGAACTCATGGGCTCAAGTGATCCTCCCGCCTTGGCCTCTCAAAGTGCTGGGACCACAGGTGTGAGCCACCGCACCTGGCCTATGCTTTAACTTTTGATTGATCTGCAACACTCATACAGAAAAGTGCGCAAATTACGTATGATCAGCTCAATGGATACTCACAAACCAATTACATTCTTTCAATCAGCACTCAAACAGGAAATGGAGCACTACAGCATCCCGGAAGCCCCTTTTGTGCCTGTTTTCAGTTGCTGTTCCCCCAGGGAACGACTATCCTGACTTTTAACACTCCACAGATTAGTGTACTTTCAAACTTTAAATTATTAACACCAATTTTTGTAAGTCGGGTTTTTTTTTTTTAATAGTAACTTAAGGATCCTAATATTAAAGTCTTTTTTTTTTAGGCCAGTCCAATTGCTATGGACCAAATCATGTCCCCCCAAAATTTATATGCTGAAGCCTCAACCCCCCAATGTGACTGTATTTGGAGTTACGGACTTAAAGAGGAAATTAAGGTTAAATGAGGTCATAAGTGTGGAGCCCTAATCAGATAAGACTGCGACCTTGTAAGAAGAGAATAAGAGAATGAGATTTCTATCCTCCAACCCCCACCCCTACCCAAGTGAAGACACTGGGAGAAGGTGGCCATCTGTAAGCCAGGAAGGGAGCCCTCACCAGCAACCAAATCTGCACGGGCCTTGATCTTGGACATCCCAGCCTCCAGAACTGTGAGAAATAATATTTCTGTTGTTTAAGGCACCCACTCTGTAGCACCTATTTTTTTAAAAATGTATTTTATTTTCTAAATTAATTTTATTTTTTGACATTTTTATTTGTTTTAGAGAGAGTCTCAGTCTGTCACCCAGGTTGGAATGCAGTGGCATGGTCATTGCTCACTGCAGCCTCAAACCACTGGGCTCAAGCAATCCTCCTGCCTCAGCCTCCTGAGTAAACTGTATTTCACTTTTTTGAGTAAAAACTTTCGAGTAAAGTTTATTACCAAAGACCAGCCTCTACATTTCAAAATAACACATTGCTTTTTGTCAGTATTAAGAGAAGTCGGCACACAAAATTAATTTAATACTGTCCAGTAAGAAAAGTGGTTTTATTAGATAAACATAATGAGACCTATGAGCAAAGTGCTGGGGTGCAAAGGCAAGATCTCTCTCTTCTATGAAATTCATGCTTTACTTGGAAAGTTTCCATTATTCCACATCAATGGCAGGTATTAATGGCATTTCTAATGTAGATTTAGGTGCCCTGACTTTGAAGTAATGCAATAAAACCTGTCCTTGCCACTGCCTTTGAAATCAGGGTGGTAGCTGCAGTGCCTCACACTAAAAGTAGATATCCAACACATGTTGTTGATTAAAGAGGTGCCTGGAGGATTGTGAAGTGTAGCTGGAGTGAGAGAGGTGCCAAGAGGTGGCTCTCTTTAATTAACACTCTGTTGGGAAGAATTCCGCACTCCCAGTGGAATCACCCATGGTACCCAACGGGAGTGCAGTGATTCTATTTGCAAGCCAGTGTGATGAGAAGTGTTTCCACTGAGTCATATTTTCAAAAGCCATCGTTTTTCCCTCCTGTAAACAAACACCAATTAATGTGTAAGATGTAACTTTCTTAGAGTTGAATAAAAATAACACAGCAATCGGGTGATATGCAATTTGCCACTTGTACTTTTAATTTACAGACCTATTGCATGCCACTTGTGTTGGTTAAAGAAACAAGAAATAATTAGAAAGGTAGGCTAATAGGGAGAATAAGATGTTTGTGATATCTGGGTCTTCCTCATAGCTCAAAAGACACTGTTTATTATACTACATCCAAATATAAAACAAATGATCTGTCTCCAACATAAACTATTTAGACTGAAAACCAGCCAAATGAAAGCAGCTGCCACTAGATTAAAAAGTCATTTTCTCAGCCAACTCAGATTAAAAAAGAAACATTTTATGAACATATTTCTTCAACTCAAGCAGATTTTTATTATTCTCTGTTTCAGCTGCACATAAAAATAAAAACAGCATCTCCTGGCATGACCATTTGCTAGAAATTTAATTTCAGATAAACAGATGGTGCTGAACTAAAAATATTAGCAGGGTATCATCTGTAAAATTCAAATCATTTTAGTATATGTTGTCTTTAGTCTTTTTAAAAAAAAAAACAGAAGTTTCTTTTTATAAATTGATTACACTAAAATGTAACAAATATTTATCTTCAAGAATGTTGAACAAGGGGCAGTTGGCATTTCTCTTGTGTCCCCTACCTCTAGGGGCTCTTTAAAAGAAATACATTTATAATATACTCTTCCTTTTCTTACTTCAGGACCCTGAGATAAATCTGGATACAACTTTTTAAAGGCCACAAATTGAAGTTAGAATTCTCTTTACTGGTTGATTTACTTGCTATTAAAGGCTTGGGCACATTTTGTGCACCTGGGGACCCAAGTTCTATATGACCAACTTCAGTGAAATGCATGGATGCAGATAAAGGAGAAAAAGGCTGGCACTGCAAAGAGCTGAAAGATAGTTCCCCAAATTCCATTGGGAATTAAAACAAAAAATTAAAATGGCCTCTCCAACTGCTCAGCAAAAGTTCTAACCCAGGACCAAAAGCTACAGCAACTGTGGGGACCAACAAAGGCTCTGTGATTCGAAGCATGAATTGGATTAAAGCTCATTTTCATTTTGTGCCATCTAACTGCACAGCATACATCAGGTCAAACCATGTTAAATTGCCAGTATTCAACCAGTTTTGACCACCATATGATTCAACCTGATATCTAGGTTGCTTCCTAAGACCACTATTTCTAAGCCTGCCCATAGTACAAGAACATTATTCAATGAACATAATTAAAGACAATTAAAGACTCAAATCTGAAATCAATAGTCTATGGTCATAAATGCTAAGGTATTTTTTAAAAATTGAGTCAACTTTTGCTGCCACCAGCATCCATAATTGTGAATTAACTAGTCCAGATAAATAAACAGCTTTAGCATTATATTCCTGGGAAATAGAAAAAGACAGATCTTTATATGGAAATGTATTGCTAGCCTCAAAGGGATTAAATATGTATATGTATATTTAATAGTATATTATATATTTAATATTATATATATAATACTTCTGGATGTATACTATCTTAGTATAAATAAGTGATTTTTTTTATACTAAGTGATTTTCAATGCAAATTGAAGTTAGAATCCTCTTTACTGGTTGACCAGCGAAAATTTTATGGCAAGGTCGCTTAACTTTGGTACAATTGTCATTTTGGATCAGATAATTCTTTGCTGTGGAGCTGTCCTGTGCATTGTAGGATGTTTGACAGCATCCCTGGCCTCTACCCACTAGATGCCAGTAGCACCACCCCTCTCCAGTTAGGATGCCAAAAACATCTTCACACATTGCCAAATTCCCTTGGTGGGTGGACGGGGCACGTCCTTAACCCCTTGTTAAGACTTGAGAAGATTTCTTTAAGGTCTTTACTCAGTAACCAACCTATTCTATGTGTTTCTCTACCTTATGAGGGGGACAACCTCACCAGAAATAATATTTTTTCAAAGATTTTTGGTTAGGTTTGCCAGGCTTAGCAAATTAAAAATAGAGGATGCCCAGTTAAATTTGAACTTCAGATAAACAACAAATAATTTTTTACTATAAACATGTTCCAGGCTGGACACAGTGACTCATGCCTGTAATCCCAGCACTTTGGGAGGCCAAGGCAGGAGGATCGCTGGAGCCCAGGAGTTCGAGAGCAGCCTGGGTAACACAGCGAGACCCTGTCTCAACAAAAAAGAATAAAATAAAAATTAGCCAGGCATGGTGGTGCACACCTGTAGTCTCAGCTACTCAGGAGGCTGAAGTGGGAGGACCACTTGAGCCCAGGAGTTTGAAGTTATAGTGACCTACGATTGCTCCACTGCACTCCAGCCTAGGAGATAGAGTGAGACTCTGCCAAAAAAAAAAAAAAAGTTCCAAATATTGCTTAGTGTTTAATCTGGCAACCTTATTTTCAGTGAACTGCTAATACCATAAAAAAATTACTATAAATAAATCGCCAATTCATGACAGAGGAAAACAAGATTAAACAAAATGACAAAGATAACAGTTCACAGTTAGTGAGTTATAGTGAAAACAGCACATATTTTGGAGCCAGGTATCTGAGGTAGAACCTGACTCTGCCATTTTGGAGATAACTTAGGCAAGCTAACTTATCTGAGTCTCCCTTTCATCTTTTATTTTTTAACAAATGGTGGGGATTGGGGATGGGAGAGGGAATTAGAATTCTCTTACTAGTCACTGTTAAGACTAGTAAGATAATTACTTACTGGTATTATTATTATCATACAAATCGCCTCCTAAATGTGAATTGTATGATAAAGAGAGGTAGCTCTTTAAAGGTGATGTGAATAGTATGTACCATTTCTAAGCACTTGGTACTCTTTGGATATGGTGGGCCGTAGCCCCAGACATAAACCACAACAGATGGTTCATCGGCTGGCACCACACTGTCCCAGATGTAATCTAATAGGCTACAGGCAACACCTGCTGGGGTCAAGAGGGGAAGAGGAGAGATCTGAGGTTCCTGTCCGCTCCTCCCTGCCAGTCATGCCTGACTAACAGCATCTGAACCACCCACTCAGGGCCCTTTGAATAGTACTGGGAGCATACACTGAGCAGGGAGGCAAAGACCTAGAAAAAGAAACAACCTGCAGTTGTAGGGCCATGGAGTTCTCCTCTTACAATTACCTTGCGGTTGGTCTGATAATGTTGAAACTTTATTAAAGCTTTTTTTGAAAACGGTACTTCCCTAGATTTCTGTTTCTTCATCTGCTAAAGGAAGAGGTGGGGCAAATGAACTCTAACGTCCATTTCCACTTTCAAAGATTATGTGACTTCTCCCTTTGAAGACCCAACAAAAGTCTCACTTCCTCCTGAAGGGCTCTGCGATGGAAATCCTGCCAACACTAATCTCTCCCTTAGCTTTTACTGTCTTTACCATCCATTAAAGAAAAATAAAACACACTTTGAATATATATGACTTGTATTTGTCAATTAAATATTTGTAAAAAAGCACAGTATGATAAAAAATTTTAAGTTAGAATGACTAAATAAAAAAGCTCACTTTGTTATGCAGTAAATCAGAGTAATTTACAAGGGCATATCAACAGCCAGTAAATAGTGAACAAAACTGAATTAAAAATAATATTTATGGCAGGGCGCAGTGGCTCATGCCTGTAATCCCAGCACTTTGGGAGGCTGAGGCAGGTGGATCACCTGAGGTCAGGAGTTCAAGACCAGCCTGGCCAACATGGCAAAACCCCGTCACTACTAAAAATATAAAAAAATTAGCTGGGCATGGTGGTGTGTGCCTGTAATCCCAGTTACTCAGGAGGCTGAGCCAAAAGAAGTGCTTGAACCCAGGAGATGGAGGTTGCAGTGAGCTGAGATTGCACCACTGTACTCCAACAGAGGTGACAGAGAGGGACTCCATCTCAAAAATAATAATAATGATGATGATAATAATATTTATAAAAACAAAATGAGCCATGTGCAGTGGCTCACACCTGTAATCCCAGTACTTTGGGAGGCTGAGATGAGTAGATTGCTTGAACCTGGGAGTTCCAGACCAACCTGGGCAACATGGCAAGACCCCATCTCTACAAAAAATACAAGAATTAGCTGGGCATGATGGTGTGCACCTGTAGTCCCAGCTACTTGGGAGGCTGAGGTGGGAGGATTTCTTGAGCCTGGGGTGTCCAGGCGGCAGTAAGGAGCAATCACACCACTGCACTGCAGCCTGAATGACAGAGCAAGAGACTGTCTCAGATGAAGAAATGAAACAAAAACCAAAACTACCATGAATTACTTCATACAATTAGAAGATTCTATTACACATATAAAGTGATATGTTTTGGCTGTGTCCCCATCCAAATCTCAAATGTAATTCCCACGTGTTGTGGGAGGGACCTAGTGGGAGGTAATTGAATCATGGGGGCAGGTCTTTCCTGTGCTGCTGTCATGGTCGTGAATAAGTCTCATGAGATCTGATTGTTTTATAAGGGAGAAATTCCCTGCACAAGCTCTCTCTCTTTGCCTGCTGCTATCCATGTAAGATGTGACTCGCTCCTCCTTGCCTTCCACCATGATTGTGAGGCCTCCCCAGCCACGTGGAACTGTAAGTCCATTAAACCTCTTTCTTTTGTAAACTGCCCAGTCTCGGGTGTGTCTTTGTCAGCAGCATGAGAACAGACTAATACAGTAAATTGGTACCAGTAGAGTAAGGCACTGCTGTAGATACCAGAAAATGTGGAAATGACTTTGGAACTGGGTAACAGGCAGGGGTTGGAACAGTTTGGAGAGCTCAGAAGAAGACAGGAAAACTTTGGAACTTCCTAGAGACTTGTTGAATGGCTTTGCCCAAAATGCTAACAGTGATATGGACAATAAAGTCCAGGCTGAGGTGGTCTCAGATGGAAATGAGGAAAGTGTTGGGAACTGGAGCAAAGGTGACTCTTGTTATGTTTTAGCAAAGAGACTGCTGGCATTTTGTCCCTGCCCTAGAGATTTGTGGAACTCTGGACTTGAGAGAGATGATTTAGAGGATCTGGTGGAAGAAATTTCTAAGCAGCAAAGCATTCAAGAGGTGACTTGGATGCTGTTAAAAGCATTCAGTTTTATAAGGGAAGCAGAGCATAAAAGTTCAGAAAATTTGCAGCCTGTCAATGCTATAGAAAAGAAAATCCCATTTTCTGAGGAGAGATTCAAGCTGGCTGCAGAAATTTGCATAAGTAGCAAGGAGCTGAATGTTAATCCCCAAGACAATGGAAAAAATGTCTCCAGGGCATATCAGAGGTCTTCATGGCAGCCCCTCCCATCACAGGCCTGGAGGCCTACAAGGAAAAGTGGTTTCATGGGCCAGCTCAGCCCCCATGCTGTGTGTAGCCTGAAGACTTGGTGCCCTGCATGCCAGCCAGTCCAGCCATGGCTGAAAGGGGCCAATATAGAGCTCAGGCTGTGGCTTCAGAGGGTGGAAGCCCCAAGTCTTGGCAGCTTCCACATGGTATTGAGCCTGTGAGTGCACAGAAGTAAAAAACTGGGGTTTGGGAACCTCTGCCTAGATTTTAGAGGATGTATGGAAATGCCTGGATGTCCAGGCAGAAGTTTGCTGCAGGGGCAGGACCCTCATGGAGAACCTCTGCTAGGGCAGTGCAGAAGGAAAATGTAGGGCCAGAGCCCCCACACAGAGTTTCTACTGGGGCACTGCCAAGTAGAGCTGTGAGATGAGGGCTACTGTCCTCCAGACCCCAGGATAGTAGATCCACTGCCAGCTTGCACCATGTGCCTGGAAAAGCCACAGACACTCAATGCCAGCCCATGAAATCAGCCAGGAGGGAGGCTGTACCCTGCAAAGCCACAGGGGTGGAGCTGCCCAAGACCATGGGAACCCACCTCTTGCATCAGTGTGACCTAGATATGAGACATGGAGTCAAAGAAGATCATTTTGGAGCTTTAAGATTTGACTGCCTCACTGGATTTCAGACGTGCATGGGGCCTGTAGCCCCTTAATTTTGGCCAATTTCTCCCACTTGGAATGACTGTATTTATCCAATACCTGTACCCCCATTGTGTCTAGGAAGTAACTAACTCGCTTTTGATTTTACAGGCTCATAGACAGAAGGGATTTGCCTTGTCTCGGATGAGACTTTGGACTGTGGACTTTTGAGTTTATTCTGAAATGAATTAAGAGTTTGGGGTACTGTTGGGAAGGCATAATTGGTTTTGAAATGTAAAGACATGAGATTTGGGAGGGGCCAGGGATGGAATGATATGGTTTGGCTGGGTCCTGACCCAAATCTCAACCTGAATTCCTACATGTTGTGGGAGGGAACTGGTGGGAGGTAACTGAATCATGGGGGCAGGTCTTTCCCATGCTGTTCTCATGGTAGTGAATAAGTCTCACGAGATCTGATGGTTTTATAAGGGGGAGATTCCCTGCACAAGCTCTCTCTGCCTGCCACCACTGATGTAAGACGTGACTTGTTCCTCCTGGCCTTCCACCATGATTGTGAGGCCTCCCCAGCCACGTGGAACTGTAAGTCCATTAAACCTCTTTCTTTTGTAAATTGCCCAGTCTCAGGTATGTATTTATCAGCAGCATGAGAACAAACTAATACACAAGGTATACAAATTAATAAAACAAATATCTGTGTCCACCACTCAATCCAAGAAATAATATGTTACCAATGGTTTTAGGGTCCCCATGGCATCCCACTCATCCCCAGCAGTAACTACTATCTTGAAAATCTTGAATTTTGTGAATTATTCTCTTTTTATTACTCATTTTCTTTCCTTTTTCTTTTCTTTCTTTCTTTTTTTTTTTTTTTTTTTTTTACAAGATATGATCTCCATATGTTGCCCAGGCTGGTCTCAAACTCCTGTGCTCAAGGGATTCTCCTGCCTTGGCCTCCCAAAGTGCTGGGATTACAGGCATGAGCCACCATGCCTGGTGTATTCATTTTCTTAATAGCTTTAGAACATATATATGTATTCCTAAAGAATACTTATTTAGGCCAGGTGTGTTGACTCATGCCTGTAATCACAACATTTTGGGAGGCCAAAGCTGACAGGTCACTTGAGCTCAGGAGTTCAAGACCAGCCTGGACAATGTGGCAAAACCTTGTCTCTACAAAAAATACTAAAATTAGCTGGACATGGTGGCATTCCCCTGTAGTCCCAGCTACTCGGGAGGCTGAGGTTGGAGGATTGCTTGAGCCCAGGAGGTTGAGGCTGCAGTGAGCTGTGATGAGGCCAACACACTCCAGCCTGGGCAACGGAGTAAGAGACTCTGTCTGAAAAATAAATAAATAAACAAACAAATAAATATCATTTTTTAAAAAGACTATAAAGAATACTTGAAAAGTTGCTTGCTTTTAAATGTTGTATATATACTGTATATGTTTTCAAATTATACATTCTGTGACTCTTTATTCAAGAGTATATTTATGGCATTCATCCTTATTGATGGGTGAAACTCTAGTTCAATCATGATCACTTTTTTACAGTATTCCACTGGGTAAATATATCACCATTTATTTATCCATTTATTCTATCAGTGGACTGTTGGGTTGTCTCTAGTTTACTGCTATTTTGAATAATGCCATGGTGGACATTTTTTATGTTTCCTAGTGCACAGAGACCAGAGTTTCTTTAGAGTGTAGAAGTAAGGCCACGGGTTATGTGCATTTTCACTTCTCTAGATGATGCCAAATTGTTTTCCAAACGGGTTTACAAATTCACATCCTTGCCAGCAGAATATCAGAGTCCTCTTTGCTGCATGTCTTCTACACTGGATATTGTGAGAATACATTAAAATGATTTTCTTCAATGCAGCTTTATTCACAATAGGCAAGATAAGGAATCAACAAAGTATCCATCAACTTAGGATGAATAGATAAAGAAAACGTGGTATATATACAAAATGGAATAATATTCAACCTTAAAAAAGAATGAAATTCTGTCATTTTCAACAACATGAAATTATATTAAGTTGGCATCACAACTGGAGGACATTATGTTAAGTGAAATAAGCCAGGCACAGAAAGACAAATACTTCATGATTTCACTTATATGTAGAATCTAAAAAAGTTGAACTCATAGAAACAGAGAGTAGAATAGTGGTTATGAGAGGCAGAGGGAGAGGGATATTGGGGTGATGTTTGTCAAAGGGTACAAAGTTTCAGCTAGACAAGAGGAATAAGTTCAAGAGATCAATTGTACAACATGGTGACTAAAGTTAATAACAATGTGTTGTAATTTTGTTTTTGTTTTTTCTTAAAGACAGGGCCTTACTCTGTCACCCAGGCACAGAGTGGATCATACCTCTCTGCAGCAGTGCAGTCTCTACAGTGATAAGATTATAGTTCACTGCAGCCTTGAACTACTTGGCTCAAGAAATCCTCAACCTCCCAAAGCACTGGGATTACAGGCATTAGCCACCATGCCCAGCCTCTTCTATTTTTTAAATAAACTTAGAAAATATTTTGGAATAATTTTAGATTTGCAGAAAAATTGTAAAGATAGTATAGAGAGAATGGTGTAGTCGCTATGGAAAACACTATGCAGATTTCTCAAAAAAATTAAAAAATAGAATTACCATATGATCTAGCAATTCCATTTCTGAGTATATATCAAAAAGAATTCAAAGCAGGATCTCCAAGACATTATTGGCACACCCATGTTCATTACAGCATTATTCACAATAGCCAAGAGGTAGAAGCAACACATTGATGGAAGAATGGATTTAAAAAATGTGGTATACCCATGCAGTGGAATACTATGCAGCCTTAAAAAGAAAGGAAATATTGACATGTGTTACAACATGGATGAACCTCAAGGACATTATGCTAAGCAAAATAAGCCAGCAACAAAAAGACAAATACTGTATGATTCCACTGATATGAAATAGCTAAAGTCATCAAAATCATGGAACAGAAAACAGAAAGGTGGCTGCCAAGGGCTGGGGAAGCAGGGATAGGGAGGGGGAAGTAGTGTTTAATGGGTATATGGATTCAGTTTTTCCAAATGAAAAAGTTCTAAGCCGGATGTGGTGGCTCACGCCTGTAATCCCAGCACTTTGGGAGGCTGAGGCAGGCAGATCACAAGGTCAGGAGATCGAGACCATCCTGGCCAACATGGTGAAACCCTGTCTCTACTAAAAATACAAAACTTAGCTGGGTGTGGTGGCACACACCTGTAGTCCCAGCTACTAGGGAGGCTGAGGCAGGAGAATCGCTTGAACCCAGAAGGTGGAGGTTGTAGCAAGCTGAGATCACACCACTGCACTCCAGCCTGGTGACAGAGCAAGACTCCATCTCAAAAATAAAATGAAATAAAATAAAATAAAATAAAAGTTCCAGAGATCTATTGCACAACTATGCGAGTATACTTAATACTACAGAATCATACACTTAAAAATGGTAAGAGATGGTAAATGTAGTGCTATGTGTTTTTTACCACAATTTTTTGAGACAGGGTCTTACTCTGTTGCCCAGGCTGGAGTGCAGTGGTGCAATCACAGCTCACTGCAGGCTTGATTTCCCAGGCTTAAGAAATCCTCCTACTTTAGCCTCCCAAGCAGCTGCACCACCAAGCCCAACTAATTTTTTGTAGAGACGAGGTCTCACTGTGTTGCCCAGGCTGGTTTCAAACTCCTGAGCTCAAGCAATCCTCCCACCTCGGCCTCCCAAAGTGCTAGGATTACAGGTGTGAGCTACCGCACCCAGCTTTACGACAATGTTTAACCCATTTAAGCCTAGTGTTCCATTATTGGAACGCTAAACCTGTGGGAGTTATGTGTATCCTACTGCTCAAGGTCATTGCCAAGGTCTGACTTTTCACAAAAAAAATTTGCAGCCTCCAGCATAAATGGGTTAAAAAAAAGAACACAGAAGTCAATCTGGGAGTGTTCTCACTGGCAAAAATATGGGACAACTTGAATATCAAAAATTATAATGATAGTAATAGCCAAACCATATAAAAATACTAGTATATTTATTTATATATGTAAAAGATAGTATAGAGAGTTCCTATACATCCCTCATTTCCACCCATTGGAAATTTTTATTTAGTTTAATATTCAGTATCTTGTATTGTTTGCATGTATATTATGTATACTATACACATTTGCCAGTATAAATTTTTGTTTCTGTAAGTGTCTGAGGAAGGTGTTCCTCTAGGATTCAGTATTTAGTATAGGCCTTAGTTATGGGGCAGTGGTGGGGGTGCGGGGGAAGGCACTAACTGAGGAGACAGAGGGACAAATTGCTCCTTAAGAAAAGGGAAGGAATTTGTGTTTGGCTCCTGAGAGAGACAAACCAGAGAAGCAGCAGCAAAGAGAGAGACCTGAACAAGGAAACAAGAAGCTGATGCTGAGTTGCAGAAGGGGCCAAAGAATCGTTTTAAGAACCTGCATATCCATTGTTAATTTTAAGTTTTGTCCATTGTAAACCAGGGGTGCACAAAATGCACATTGTAGCTACATGCCCAAGGGCCCAAGCCAAGGCCAGAACCAAATATTCATGCTAGAATGAACATCCGTACATAAAGCTTCATTGTAAAATATTACAATTTTATTATGGAGAGCTATCATCATCATTTTTTAAAGTATGCCATTTTACTGTAGCTACAAGAATATCAGCTTGAGTCACTGCTGGGTGGCTCTTTCATCCACCGAACCACACATTCGCAATTCTGTACCAAACGAAACATTCTCTTTCAACTGAAATTAGAAAAAGTGCATAATGGGTTTGGCCAGCACTGCCAGCATAGATTGTGCTGCTAGTGATGTTGCCACAGATTTATTAAGTTTCCTTCCTCATAGTCACTTACCAAGGTCAACATTTACTTTCCCAACTAAAAGGTTAAGTTGATGGTGACAGTGCAATTTCAGTGAAGCAGACTCACCAACCAAGCTTTGTGCAGCGCTCAAGGAAGATAATTTCTGAATATTTTCAGGAGCAACCTTAAGATTGTTTTTCTTGCTCCTTCTTTTTATTTCTGAAATGTGTGCTACAGTTACAATGCTTTACATGATCACTAGAGATAAATTTGTCCCCAAACCTTGGATCTGGAAATGTGGCATTGGAGCAAATAATTGGCTTTCAAGATGACAAAACTATCTATGAATTTCCACCTGCATCTCAGCTTTTCATTGCATTCACACCAATTTCAGCATCTTTGTTGGGGAAAAATGATAGCAGGATCTTTCCTGCAGGTCATGTAGGAAATACTTGCAGCTTCAAGGCACATCAGTCTGGTTAACTGCTTCAGCAGCTTCCAGCAAATAAACCACCTTTGATGCAAGTTGGTTGTTAACCATTGGTTGTTAATAAGCCCAGCTATGTTGGAATCATTATCTGCAAAGTACAGTGTTAAAGTTCCATTATCCAAGTGACATTTTTAAAAATCAGTTTTTGCTTCTTTTACATCTTGTTTGGCCTGCAGTTTGTGGTTTGAAGAGCACTTCCAACAATACCTTGCACAATGTTAGGGAAGGAGTTATTGTTTATTAAAAACAACAATGAGTTAAATTTGTGCTTCCTAAACTTTAGTGATACTCAGAGATCCTGATTTAGCAGTTTGGGGTAAGACTCAAGAATTTGCTTTTCTAATAAGCTCCCAGGAGACAGCTGCTGATGAGGGGCTTACACTTGGAATAGCTCTGAGTCAAAAAAAATGACCTTGTTCCCACCGTCTTCAGTTTTATGTCTGGTGTGCTGAACGGATATTTGTCTGCTTTTCTTATTTTTTCCAGTTTTTAAGCTTCTTTTCAAGGAAACCATTCAGCCCCCTATCCTTTTTTTAACAGCTTTTTTGAGAGATAATTCACATATCCTGCAATTCATCAATGTAAAGTGTACAGTTCAATGGTTTTTAGTATATCCACTAAGTTGTACAGTTGCTATGGTTTGATTGTGTCCCCTCCAAAATTCAGGTTTTGAAACTTAATGGGCAATGTGACAGGATTACCTGGTGGGACCTCTAAGCGGTGATTAGGCCCTGAGGGGTCCTCCCTCATGAATGGGATTAAGACCCTTGTAAAACAGGCTTCATGGAGCCTTTGGTTCTCTTGCCCCCCTGCCTTCCCCCATATGAAGACACAGCGATCCTCTCCTCTGGAGGATGAAGCCCTCACCAGACAACTGAACCTGCTGGCACCTTGATTTTGGACTTCCCCACCTCCAGAACTGTGAGAAAATTGATTTATGTTATTTATAACTTATCCAGTCTGTGGTATTCTGTTATAGCAGCACAAACAGACTAAGCAAGCGTCACCACAATTTTAGAATATTTTCACCTCCTCAAAAAGAAACACTATATCCTTTAGCTATCACACCCCTGCCCCCTGGTCTCCTAGATCCCCAGCTTCTGGCAACCGCGAATCTACCACCTGTCTCTGTGAACTTGCCTCTTCTAGACATTTCATAGGAATATAACCATACAATCACCTTCTGTTCATTTATTTGTTTCTCTTTTCTTTTCTTTTCTTTTTCCTTCCTTCCTTCCTTCTTTCCTTCTTTCCTTCTTTCCTTTCCTTCTTTCCTTCTTTCCTTCTTTCTTTCTTTCTTTCTTTCTTTCTTTCTTTCTTTCTTTCTTTCTTTCTTTCTTTCTCTTTCTTTCTTTCTTTCTTTCTTTCTTTCTTTCTTTCTTTCTTTCTTTCTTTCTTTCTTTCTTTCTTTCTTTCTTTCTTTCTTTTCTTGACACAATCTCACTCTATTACCCATGCTGGAGTGCAGTGGCACAGTCACAGATCACTGCAGTCTCAACCTCCTGGGCTCAATCCTCTCACCTCAGCCTTCTGAGTTGCTGGGAATACAGGTGCACACCACCATACCCAGCTAATTTTTGTTTTTTGTTTTTTGTTTTGTAGAGATGGCGTTTCACCATGTTGCCCATGCTGGTCTCAAACTCCTGGGCTCAAGCAATCTGTCCTCCTTGACCTCCCAAAATGCTGACATTACAGGAATAAGCCACCGTGCCCAACCTTTAATGTTTTCCTGAAGGGACAGGAGCAGAGCAATATTTGTCATGAACATGATTAGAAAAACAACCCTGTCAGTCACCATTTTTAAAGAAATGAGTTGCTGAGGGATGACATCTCTTCCTGAACAGGATGAGTGCTGTCAGTGGTGAAGGTTATTTGGATTTTGAAAGTTTACTACTTACTGTTGTGGTACTACTTATTTTACATAGTTACCACCCCATTTTCTGAGAAGGACTCACTCTTTCTCTTGGAGGATGTGTCCTCACTGCTCCAACTGTGTGGTTTTAATGGCAGCTAATCATAATACCTGTTCCCCAACCCTCATCACCACTCCTCCACTTCGCACCCCCACTTTAATCCAATTCATAAGAGAGGATGCATGACCCAAGTCTGCTCTGTCGGAGGCCTGCCCTAGATGTTAAGAGAATCATTTCTTTTCAGGTGTTTATGCGAGGAGAATGTGAGCCCTTGAAGCTGCTTAACAACCAAGGTTTCAACATTTTAGTTGAAACCTGCAAAGAGAAGCAGATACAGGAGACAAGTAGAATCTTGATGACAGGAAGATTCCTATCTTGTCCCTGAGGTTCCCAAGGTGGCCTTGTTTCTTGCTTCCTCAAGACTCAGTTCGTTGAGCCTATCCTTTATTCTGGGAGCCTGGAATGGACTTCGGCAAGGCCTGAAGGCTCAGACCCAGGAACTGGTGGTAAATTAACCTTTTTTTTTAAGAGGCAGGGTGATATTGTTTGGATCTGTGTCCCGACCCAAATTTCATGTCAAATTGTAAACCCAAATGTCGGAAGTGGGGCCTGATGGGAGGTGATTGGATCATGGGGGTGAATCCTTCATGAATAGTTTAGCACCATCCCCTTGGTGCTGTCTTGTGGTACAGTTCTCATGAGATCCGGTTGTTTAAAAGTGTGTGGCACCTCCCCTTCTCGCTCTTCTTCCTGCTGCCACCATGCAAGATGGCTCGCTTCCCCTTTGCCTTTCACTATGATTGGAAGCTTCCTGAGGCCCCCCTAGAAGCAGAAGCCGCTATGCTTCCTGCACAACCTACAGAACCATGAGCTAATTAAACCTCTTTTCTTTACAAATTACCCATTCTCAGGTATTTCTTTATAGCAATTCGATAACAAACTGATACACAGGGTCTCATTCTGTTGCCCAGGCTGGAGTGCAGTGGTGCAATGATAGCTGAAATGGTTTGGATGTGTGTCTGTCCCTACCCAAATCTCATGTTGAATTGTAATCACCAATGTTGGAGGTGGGGCCTGGTGGGAGGTGATTGGATCATGGGAGTGGTTTCTGTTTCTCATGGTTTAACACCATCCCCCTTCGTACTGTCTTGGCAATAGTGAGTTCTTGCGAGATCTGGTTGTTTACAAGTGTGTGGCACCTCCCCCATCTCTCTTTTCCTCCTGTTCCCAGCCATGTGAAGTGTCAGCTCCCCCTTCTCCTTCTGCCATGATTATAAGTTTTCTGAGACCTCCCCAGAAGCCAAACAGATGCCAGAATCATGCTTCCTGTACAGCCTGCAGAACTGTGAGCCAATTAAACCTCCTTTCTTTACAAATGACCCAGTCTCAGGTATTTGTTTATAGCAATGCAAGAACAAACTAATACAATAGTTCACCGCAATCTCAACGTCCTGGGCTCAAATGATCCTTCCACGTCTGCCTCCCAAGTAGCTGATACTACAGGCAAAAGCAAGTGTATCGACCTTAAATTAACTTTTGATGTCACCAGTCTTGTGGTAAACAGGAAAAATGTGCTGAACATTGTTTTGCTTCCATTTCTTAAACTGGTGAGTAGGCAAGCAGGTAGCCAGGCTCTTTGGTATGATTGAAGGAGCTAAGAGAGAAAGATCCCAAGAGAAGAGGAAGGTGAGAGCTTCTTCGACCCAGCAAAATTCTCAGTCTGTGCTCACCTTCCTTAAAGAGATCTCTGAAGAATCCAGGATGCAAGCTGCATCATCGCCTGCTTTGTGAGGCTGTTGGATACAGTTAAATTTCTGTATCTTTTGCTATCACAGAAAACATATTCCTTTAATTGTGTCTATGGGCATCTTTCCATATCACTGTCCTGCTGAGACAGACACATAATAAGTTATCCCAAGATCCTTCCAATAAATCCCTTTTCACTTAATGTCTTTTTTCCTTGCTTTGTCATCTGCTTCAGAAAATTCCAACTAATGCAACTATTCATGCTCAGAAATTTAATCATCATCCTGCTTATCTAAAGTGAATGCATTCACTATACTTTTGTGTAACATATGACTATATATAACCATATCCATATGGGAACTTTGGATTGTAAGGTACAGAAAACCTGACTCAAACAAAATTGGCTCACATAACTGATAAAGTCCAGTAGTAGGGGCCCTATCTCCATTTATGTGTGACTCTTTCCTCTGCCTTCCCACGTAATACTGTCTACTAAAGATTAGCATGATTTCAATTTTTTAATTTTATACCTTTAAGTTGTACAACATGATTTTTTATTTTTGATTTTTTCAGATATGTAATAGTTGTACATATTTATGGGGTACATGTGATATTTTGATACAAGCATACAATGGGTAATGATCGAATCTGGGTAATTGGGGTATCCATCACCTTAAGCCTTTATCATTTCTTCTTGTTGGTAACATTCCAAATCTATTCTTCTAGTTATTTTGAAATATACAATACTTTATTGTTAACTATAGGCACCCTACTGTGCTGCCCAGCACTAGATCTTATTTCTTCATCTAACTGTTACAACATGATGTTTTGATACATATGGTGAAGTGATTACTACAGTCAAGTAAATTGTCATATAGTTACTTTTCTTCCTTTCATTTTCTCTTTTCTTTTTTGATGGTAAGAGCACCTAAAATCTATGCTTTTGGCAAATTTCCAGTACACAATACAATGTTATTAACTATAGTCCTCATGTTGTACATTAAATCTCTAGACCTGTTTTTTCTACATACCTGTAACTGTGTGCCTTTTAACCTACATCTTCTCATTTCCCCCACACCTAGTAACCACTGTTCTACTCTCTTTTTATAAATTCCTCTTTTTTTAAAAAAAAGATTCTACATGTAAGTGAGATCGTGTGATATTTTTCTTTCTGTACTTAGTTTATTTCACTTAGCATAACGTCCTCGGGGCTCATCTATGTTGTGGAAAACGGCAGAATCTCCTTTTATAAGGCTGAATAATACTCTATTGTATATATGTACCACATTTTCTTTATCCAGTCATCTGCTGATGGACACTGAAGTTGTTTCCATATCTTGGCTATTGGGAATAATGCTGGAATAAACATGGGAGTGCAGATATCTTTACAAGGTATCTTGCTGATACCTTGTATGAAAGGAAATGAAATGCTGATTTCATTTCCTTTGAGTGTATGCCCAGAAGAGAGTTTGCTGGGTCATATGGTAGTTATATTTTTAATTTCTTTAGGAATCTCCATACTGTTTTCCACAGTGGCTGTACCAATCTACATTCCCACCAACAGTGTACAAGGGTCTCTTTTTCTTCACACCTTCACCAACACTTGCTATCTCTTATCTTTTTGACAAAAGCCACCCTAACAGTAGGACTCACATTCTTTATGGAAGCAAAATGCGTGTAGAATTTTGTTTCCCCTGAAATCTCCTCTAACTGGACAAATTTAGCATGCATGAAATAAAAGGAAGGGATTAAGGCCGTCACTTGCTGGCAGAGGCAACCTCAAGGTCTACCACAATGACCCAGCCTCTGTTTTGGCTTAGGTTGATAATTGACGAACTTCTACTTGTGTACCAGATATTGTTGATGAATAAACACAGTTCTTCCCAAAAGAAACTCACCGTCTACTAGTCAATACATAGTTACTTTAAATATAATATTAAATGCTAATTGAGAGGTAGTCTAATAAACCCAGAGGAGGGTACTTAGCCTAACATACAGTGTTATAAAAGCTCCCTGTAAACATTTTACCTGCACTTGAAGGTATTTCCAATTAGGACATAAACTCCATATAGATACTCCATGAGGGTAAAGCCTGACTTCACAGTATCCACTAATCTCTGACGGTGACTGACCGTCATGCCAACCTAAAATTCCTTCCAGATGAAGCCTTTGCCCAATTGTATTTCATCCAGTTAGTGGGTTTCTTGTTTTCATTTTCAACTAGTTGTTTTTTCTCTTGTTATATTCTCTTTCGTTAACTCCTACCAGAGTAACAATGCTATCCTGCCCTCCTCCATTTGTTCTTACAACTGTATCCTTTCCACCTACATGTGAAAACTTAATTTTCATTTTCCAAAGTACAGAGACACAGTAGTACTTTTCTGAGCAAGTTGGCCAACGCTGGGAAGGTGAGAACTGACATTTATTAGGTGCCAACTGTGTGCCTGGCATGACAGTAACTTTTTTCAGCATTCATTTAATTCATTTAATTCTCAAATAAATCTGTTACATAGATATAATATCCCTGCTTTACAAATAAGGAAACTGAGCCCCAGAGAATGTATGCTACTCACAGAAAGTTGGAAATCTACACTCAAGGCCATCTGATTTCAAGGTTGTTCCAAAGTTATGCTTGCTTTGTTATCTTCATTCTTATGTGCAGTCATTTCAGTAAGGCTGCACATAAGAATCATCTGAAGGGTTAAAACACACACAACCAAGACTTTGGCCCCACCCTAGAGATCCTACTTTAAATGAATGTGACCCAGGCGTTAGAATTTTCCTTCAAAGCCTTTTGGATGATTCTAATGAAAACCCAAGGTCAGAACAAATCATACTAGGATGTGCTGCCTCTCAAGCTGTATCAATAAATTTCATAAAACGTAGCAGAGGCTGAACAGCACTTCAATCCTGACATCTAAAAATAGCAAATCGTGGCACCAACACACAGTATTAGAGGAACTCAAGGTAATTTCACCTGGGATGCTGCACTCATGCAAACTGTTTATGTTAGACCTGGGCCCGAGATAGGCTGCACAAATCAGATCCCAGAAATCTGCTCCTAGCTTTGCTTCTGAGCTGTATATGGTAGCTGACTTCTTAGCACCCACCACAAATGCCCTGCCCTATATGCCCTTGACCCTGGGTTCCAGTTGCAGCTACTGTGGAAGCCCTGCACATGCTCCTCACCTCAAGCAACCACCCTTGTCTCTCTGCATCTCTGCCCAACAGCTTTCTCTAGTACCTTCAGAGCTGGCTTAGCCTGTGCTCAGAGTATCCAGGAAGTGCCAGGGATTTATCAACGCCAGGGGCAGCCCTTAACCAAATGAAGGACAAAAGTCAGTGGCTAAATACCTCAGCTTCGTTGTCCTCAGTGAGACAATTAGCAGGCTGCCTGGTTCTCCTGAGCTGCCTTTCTCCACAGTTACAGTTACTCAGTAATTCACCCTTTTTTGGTGACTTCTTCCCTCGCCTGTGTAATGCTCCCCAGTCCCTCACCAGGCTGCCTGAGATCACCTCCCCTGGTTACTCCCTGTATCCAAATCCTAGTCTCAGTATCTAAGGATACTGAGGGGAACCAAACAAGAACAACCTCCAGGTGTCTCATTTTGACTTCAGATATAAATAAGTATTAAGCTAACAAAGACACCAATTTAAATATGAATAGTACTTTATCGCTTACAAAGAGCTTTCACAAACACTATCATTTTGATAAGTAATGAAGGATAACATCTTCTAACACCATTACAAGGGGGTTTCAGGATGGATGCAATGGGTTTTAATTTCTTGAGAGAAAAGGATACCATTATCATAATAAAGACAGGCATAGATTAATTTTTCCCTGTATGCATGTACTCTGCTGACTCCATTCGTGGGTTCTTCACAAGAAAAAGAGTGTATTCAAGCAAATATTAGAAATAATTCTATTGTTTATACAGAGGATGCTCAAGCAATTAATGCGACATCGATGCTTTTTTTTTTCAAGTTTTACCATGAATAGTGATTCATACTTCATTATGTAAAATTATATATTAAAAATATGTGTCATGGAAACATTTTTCACCGAGATAAAAATAATTTGACATGGGTCACAAACTAGGGGTAATAGAGAAATTCAATATTTGTTTTCTGTCCTGCTACAAGTTAAATAAAAATGAGATCGAAAGGGGGAGATTATGGGAGTTGCACCACAAAAATTAATATACTTTTGACATTTCTTTGCAACATACAAAAGACTCTGCTGGATATTATAGCTTATAGCAGTCTTAGCTATAGGGAACTTTAAATAAAATTGACTGGCTCAAGGAAAGGATATTATTATTTTGAGAATAAGAACAAGCAAAAATGCACAGTTCTCTCGGAATCCAAATCCCTAACGAAATGGATAATCCTGCAGTAGAAGAATTTGATTTAAGCTATTATTGTCCCATCTGTGCTGATCAGGGCTGGCCACCTTGCATGTTCCTTCACAGAAAGGATGGCTCCTTCTTGGTAGAATTGCAATCTTTTTTTTCTCTACAGTTTGAACCCCTTTACTGCTGGTTGGATTTCTATTACTCATATTTTAAGGAATTTAAAAGCACCTCTTTAAAAATAAGAAGTTTTACGTTTATATCGGAGGGTACATATTAACCATGTAGTTAGGGTTCTTTTAGTTTTATATTTAATTTAATTTTACTTATACTTTTGTATTTACTTTTCAGGAAAATAAAAGCTGGACGGGTGCAGTGGCTCACACCTATAATCCCAGCACTTTGGGAGGCAGAGGCAGGTGGATCACCTGAGGTCAGGAGTTCAAGACCAGCCTGGCCAACATGGTTAAACCTTTTCTCTATTAAAAATACAAAAATTAGCCGGGCAGTAGTGGCACGTGCCTGTAGTCCCAGCTACTCAGGAGGCTGAGGCAGGAGAACCACTTGAACCTGGGAGGCGGAGGTTGCAGTGAGCCAAGATTGTGCCACTGCACTCCAGCTTGGGCGACAGAGCCAGACTCTGTCTCAAAAAAAAAAAAAAAATGTAAAATTTAAAAAAAGAAAGGAAAAGAAAAGAAAAGCTATAACTATATATAATAAACATATATAATAATATATAAATTTTTTACTTTTATATTTACTTTTCAAGAAAATAAAATGTCTGAGCTATAACTATATATAATGAGCTACATAATTATATATATGTGTGTGTGTATATGTATATGCTATATAATGAGCCTTGAACTTCCAGAATTTTTTTCTCTTAATCCATTGGCCCTGACCTTAATTAAACCACACAATTTCATTCCTCTGACAAAGTGGGGTGCAAAGCTGGATGTTTCCTGGTAAGATGTGACAGTGAAAAGGGACAAATTGCTTCTGAGGGAAAAACAGGAAATAGTGCTGATCCTAATTCACGACTGAGGGAGGAGGCAGGCCAGATACAGAAGCAACATCTGAAACATTCCTTGTGGCCACCCCTTCTAGACTCACTTAACAGAAGGGCCTGCAAACTGAAGAGGTGGTAATTTGGGGCCACTTGAAGAACTTTGAGGGGAAGGAAGCAGAGTCGGGGACAGTGGCCCCCGCCTGTACTCTTAGCTTGAGCCCAGGAATTTGAAGCTGTAGTGCACTATGGTTGTGCCTGTGAATAGCCACTGCAGCCTGCACAACATAGCAAGACCCCATCTCTTTAAAAAAAGCAAAAAGAGAGAGAGAGAAGAAAGCAAGTATGTAGAATAAAAGACACTGGAAATCAGTGGACTCCCCCCTCAGAAAGAGGATGAATTTGCCGGTAAATGCATATTTCATGTTCTCAATATATTCCTCATTTCTAGAAAACACAAACAATTCCTGTTTTAGCCATCAGTCCACTTATACCAGGACATTCTGTGTAGGGATGGGGAGATTAGTGAGTTGGGCTTGGTCTATAATCTGCCATTTTTTCATTCCTGATAATAATAACGCTATGAGGATGTTCATGTTAGTTAAAACTGTAGTAGTGTTCCAGGACATGATACGAATTACTACCACAGACTTAAAAATAGATTGCAAAAGGCCGGGCGCAGTGGCTCACGCCTGTAATCCCAGCACTTTGGGAGGCCGAGATGGGTGGATCACGAGGTCAGGAGATCGAGACCATCCTGGCTAACACGGTGAAACCCCGTCTCTACTAAAAATACAAAAAATTAGCCAGGTGCGGTGGTGGGCGCCTGTAGTCCCAGCTACACGGGAGGCTGAGGCAGGAGAATGGCATGAACCCGGGAGGTGGAGCTTGCAGTGAGCCAAGATTGCGCCACTGCACTCCAGCCTGGGCGACAGAGCAAGACTCCGTCTCAAAAAAAAAAAAAAAAAAAAATTGATTGCAAAAGGGTAGAATGTAAATGTATCTATAAATAAATTTACACGTAAATATATATATACTGGGGACAAAACTTAAAATACATTCATATCTTTTTCGAGGCAGGTTTATAACTAAAAGAGGTGATTATTTGTAATTCAGCACTCCAAAAATCTATTTTTATTAGGAGTATTGCCCTCATCTATGCTTCCTTTTGGTAACTTATCAAATACCAACATTCTGGCCTGGCAAGGTGTAATCTCAGCTACTCCAGAGGCTGAGGTGGGAGGATCACTTGAAGCCAGGAGTTCAAGACCAGCCTGAGCAACATAGGGAGACTCTGTCCCTACAAAAATTAAAACAAAACAAAATACCAACATTCTAGTCTGCAAGAAACTTGAAGAGAAAAAACAGGTTTGAAATGAATAGGACTGAGATTAATTGAGAAGACAACTTTGGTGTTTTCTACCTGAGTACTGTCTGAGACTCAGCTTATTTATTTTAGAATCATCCAATAGCCTCATACTGACTTAAATGTTATGTGTGCTGCTCATGAAAATGTCATATTCTCCAGATATAGCACTTAAATAATTTTACCCTCGACTTTAGAAAGATCCCTATTTTCCTCTCTGCTAGGATAGAAATAGGTTTTTGAAATATGAATTTGTTTTTTTGAAAAGTTTTAAATATTCAGAACTTACATTCAAACACTACCACATTACACAGAATACTTGTTTGTGTTTTCAAACACAAAATATTACTTTAAAATTATACCTGCTGTAACGTTTAGATGAATTTCCTTTCAACACTTGAAAATTGTAATATGCTTGGATGTATTATTTATCAGCTCCCTTTCTCCTCCTGCTGTTTGCATGTTGAAGGAACAGTACAAGCCAAAAGATTTAAGTTGAAGTCATGCAAATGATATAAATGGTGAATATTGGAATTGGACAGGTTGTACAAATATTCCTGGGTCATTTTAAGCAGATTTTTTTCTGCGTCTGGCTAAGAGTTATATTTTTGGACATCAGCTAAAATTGTCAAAATTAAACTCAGTTGTAAAAATTCAATCCTTAGGAGGCATTCTTTAACCGAAAATCTATAAGTATGATGCTAACAATTTAGGCACCCAGGGGAAATGTGGTGAATAAGACTTTGCAAGAGCAGATTCGAATTTTCTAATGCCTGTTTCCCTGTTGGAAACAAATCACTTTTATTACCTTTTTCATAGTTTTCATTTGCAATTTGTGGACTCATAAATATTATACATAGTTAAAAATTGAATGGAATTCTATAATTTACTTTTTCATAAATATTTTAAAAAGAAATTGGCTTGTTCTTTGGTGCTCTCATGATATTGAAGATGAAAAATACTATATTAGCATTTTGATAGATTTTGAAGTTTTAAAAAATTTGTGACTCTAGAATAATATAGTTTCTGACTTGGTGTTGTAGGGGCAAAGGGAAAACTTCCCCTTTGCCCTCTGAAGGTTCACTGAAAATATACTCACAAAAGGCAGAGAAGGCATGCAAATTTATTTAATAGGAGAGAAGGCATACAAATGCATTAACAGGTACGGGGGGGGAGAATCACAGAGTGATTACAACAAATATCCCAATAGGGCCCTGATATTTATTTAGTTTAGTTTAGTTTTGTTTTGTTTTGTTTTAGAGAGTGGGAGGGAGATGGGGAGTACAGATAATTCTATTGAGGGGCAATAAATGATTACTAGGAAGAATGAATAGATGGGGATCGGAGATTAACTTGTAAATGATTCTCTTCGGAAATTGAATGAGACATTATCTTGTGAAAGGGTTAGTTCAGGTGTAGTTACAATCTTCAGTCTTATTTTTTGCAATAGATAATGAGATAACAGATAGGGGAAGAAAAAACAATTGTTCTCCTTGGGAAATCTGTCTGGTTTTAGGGGAAAGTCTTCCAGTATATGTTGATCTTTAAGGGCCTTTATTTCAAAATACTCCTGATACTGTCAGAGGCAATCAAACCAGAGCAACTCCATCTTGAATAGGGGCTGGGTAAAATAAGGCTGTGACCTACTGGGCTGCATTCCCTGGAAGTCAGACCTTCTTAGTCACAGGATGAAGTAGGAAGTTGGCAGGACTGGTATCACAAAACACGGGTCATAAAGACCCTGCTGATAAAACAGGATGTGGTAAAGAAGCCAGCCAAAACCCACAAAAACTAAAATGGTGATGAAAGTGACCTCTAGTCATCCTCACTGCTCATTGTATGCTAATAGTAATATGTTAGCATGCTAAAAGACACTCCCACCGGTACCATGACAGTTTACAAATGCCATGGCAACATTCAAAAGTTACCCTGTATGGTCTAAAAAGGGGAGGGATCTGTTGCAGGTGAGCAGCAACTACCTGGAGCTGGTAAAGAAGAATTTACCAAGACAGTTGTAGGTAAAGAAAGGCAGATTTGTTAAAGAAAGTAGGAAAATACGTTGCAAGGTAGCAACAGGAAGACAGCAAGAGAGGAGCTGACTACAAAGACTAAGGCTTGCTGGGGATTTTACAGAATGGTGCTGTGCTGTGTGCTCAAGAGGGCTTTGTGCAGTGCAGTACTGATAATGCCAAGGTTGTAGTGAGCTAACTTGCAGGTGTCTGGTGATAAGTTGGGCACAGGAGGGCTACATGTCTGGGACCATGAAGAAATGCAGACTTATAGCTTATCTGCTTTCTCTTTTTGCTTTCCCTTGGTCCTGCCAGCCCAACTCCCTCTCCTTAATTAGGACTCCACAGGACCCTCAGTTCTGGGAAATCTCCGCCCCTTTCCTGGAAAACTCATGAATAATTCACCCCTTGTTTAGCATATAATCAAGAAATAATTGTAAGTATACTCAGTGGAGCAGCCCATACTGCTGCTCTGGCTATGGAGTAGCCATTCTTTTATTCCTTTACTTTCTTAACAAAGTTGCTTTCACTTTACTCTATGGATTCACCCCGAATTCTTTCTTAACAAGAGATCTAAGAACCCTCTCTTGGGGTCTGGATTGGGGCCCCTTTCTGGTAACAATAGCAAGAAACCGTATTTTGGGGTAAAATGTTTTGGTTTCCTTCAGCGTCTAAATTGTGATTTTTCTACTCCCACTCACACCCCCATTACATGTTCCATTCATTAATTGAATTACATATGGCATGGGGGTTAGGGGACAGGTTGGCAGGTAGAGTTCTTAGCAAAATCTGCTCCTACGAGTGGAGGAGAGATATCAGTACATCAAGCAAAATGTTTGGTAACCAGTGGCTTTTGAGTTTGCTGGTTTAGAAGAAGACATATTGCTGAAATTTTAGCAATCATCTGTTACGGATATTGGAAATAAATCCAAGTATTTTTATTGCATTCCTTGGTTTATTACTAGTGGGGTAGCCTCTGAGCTCTTGTTAAGAGCACTAGTAGCAATTTCATTGTTGATTTTTCTTAAGCAGATGCTTATTTTTTCTAATTCTTACTCTTTGAAGGAAAAATCAAATCCTTAAAATTAATCTCCAATTCATACATATTTTAGTCTTTCAACTGGCCTAGAAAACCTCTAAGTTTTTTCCACAGGTGACCCATCTTACACATTCTGAACTTAATGCTGTTGAGGTGTTCAGACACACTTGCAAAAGAAAAGAAGAGAAAAGAAAAAAGAAAGAAATCACAAATATATGTCATCTGGTTAGGTTTTATTCATCTTTCTGGCTTGCTGCAATCTTTCAAATCCTGATTCTGAAATTGGTATTCCTTTCATTCTAGTGTCATCTGAAAATGTGATCAGTTTGCCATCACCAAAAAGGGCAGTCTGCTGGACCACCCTGTGCCTCTTCTCAGGGAGCCTAGCAACAGGCTGTCTCCTAGAAATGACTGCAAGATTTTCAGCCAAGAGTCGTGGTTGCTATATGTAAATTTCAGATGGTTCACATACAGCATTAGGATGATCCTTACCTAGGCAAGGCCATTCCATTACCCATTAACCCATGTCCTTCTAATTCCTAATAACACATTCCCAGTCAGGTGTCCCTTACCCTCTCCCAACTTCTGTATCAGTACTGGGGAGCAGAGTCCTTCTCCTGGAGCCAAGCATTGATGCTTCCAACCATACCCAGCCCCAAAACGCTTATGCATAGAAAGAGAAGAGTTTAGGTAGGGGGAGGGGTGACACAATGTATGTATGACATTGTCTGCCATATATTTCATTGACACTCTATCTCTAAGCTTCCTCAGCCAATCTGCTTTATTCCTGCATTATGTGCTGTGTGTAGTATTTGTCCTTGCCCCAGGATGTAATAGCTGGCACTCAATGTGGGGCAAATACCACTTGACCTAATGCTATAGGTGTTTCTGTGTTTTCCAAAGACAGAAGGGTTCACTTGTGGGTGGGATATGTCTTCCTTGGGGTTGTTGTTGGCAAGTCACCTGGCTGAGTTGAAATGACCAGTGACTAGGTGGTCACAAGGCTTATGCCCAAAGACTGCAGAAGCCCTAGAGCAGACTATTTGCAATGAAAGAAAAATGTCGGACAATAAAGATGCCCATAATTTCATTCCATTCCAGGTAAGAATGTTGAGCAACTCCTCAGAAGTTTGGAGAGCCTTTCAAGTCCTAAAGATGACAAAGATGTGGTAAGCAGAATAATGCCCCCCACCAAAGATGCCTGTGTCTGTCCTAATCCCTAGAAGCTGTGAATATGTTACTGATATGATGTGGCTGGGCTGTGTCCCCATCTAAATCTCATCTTGAATTGTAGTTCCCATGATCCTCACGTGTCATGGAGGTACCCAGAGGGAGGTAATGGAATCATGGGGGCAGTTACCTCCATGCTGCTGTTCTCATAATACTGAGTGAGTTCTCAAAAGATCTGATGGTTTTATAAGGGCTTTCCCCTTTCCCCAACTTCACTCTGCTTCTTGCTGTTGTCATGTGAAGAAGGACGTGTTTGCTTCCCCTTCTGCCACGTTCGTAAGTTTCCTGAGGCTTCCCTAGCCCTGCAAACTGTGAGTCAATTAAACTTCTTTCCTTTATAAATTACCCAGTCTTGGATATGTCTTTATTAGCAGCATGAGAACAGAACCCAGTCTTGGGTATGTCTTTATTAGCAGCATGAGAACAGACTAATACAGTAAATTGGTACTGGGTAGTGGGGTGCTGCTGTAAAGATACCTGAAAATGTGGAAGTGACTAGAACTGGGTAACAGGCAGAAGTTGGAACAGTTTGGAAGGTTCAGAAGAAGATAGGAAAATGTGAGAAAGTTTGGAACTTCCTAGAGACTTGTTGAATGGTTTTGACCAAAATGCTGAAACAGTGATATGAACAATAAGGTCCAGGCCGAGGTGGTCTCAGATGGAGATGAAGAACTTATTGGGAAGTGGACCAAAGGTGATTCTTGCTATGCTTTAACAAAGAGTCTGGCAGCATTTTGCCCCTGCCCTAGAGATCTGTAGAACCTTGAACTTGAGAGAGATGATTTAGGGTATCTGGTGGAAGAAATTTCGAAGCAGCAAAGTGTTTAAGATGTGACTTGAGTGCTCTTAAAAGCATTCAGTTTTATTCATTTACCAAGATATGGCTTGGAATTGAAACTTATGTTTAAAAGGGAAGCAGAGCATAAAAGTTCAGAAAATCTGCAACCTGACGATGCAATAGAAAAGAAAAATCTATTTTCTGAGAAGACATTCAAGCTGACTGCAGAAATTTGCATAAGGAATGAGGAGCCAAATATTAATCACCAAGACAATTAGGAAAACTTGTTTTCAGGGCATGTCAGAGACCTTCACAGCAGCCCCTCCCATCACAGCCCTGGAGGCCTAGGAGGGAAAATTGGTTTCCTGGGCCAGGTCCAGGGCCCTCCTGCTGTGTGCAGCCTATGGACTTGGTGCTCTGTGTCCCAGCCTCTGCAGCCGTGGCTAAAAAGAGCCACAGTACAGCTTGAGCCATGGCTTCAGAGGGTGCAAGCCCCGAGCCTTGGCAGCTTCCACGTGGTGTTGGGCTGGCAGGTACATGGAAGTCAAGAATTGAGGTTCAGGAACTTCCACCTAGATTTCAGAGGATGTATGGAAATGCCTGGATGCCCAGGCAGAAGTTTGCTGCAGGGGCAGGGCCCTCATGGAGAACCTCTGCTAGGCCAGTGCAAAAGGCAATTTGTGGGGTGGGAGACCCCACACAGAGTCCCCACTGGAACACAGCCTAGTGGAGCTGTGAGAAGAGGGCCACCATCCTCCAGACCTCAGAATGGTAGATCCACCAACAGCTTGCATCATGCACCTGGAAAAGCCACAGACACTCAGCGCCAGCCTGTGAAAGCAGCCAGGAGGGAGACTGTACCCTGCAAAGCCACAGGGGCAGAGGTGCCCAAGACCACGGGAACCCACCTCTTGCATCAGCATGACCTGTATGTGAGACATAGAGTCAAAGGAGATCATTTCAAAGCTTTACAATTTGATTACCCTGCTGGATTTCAGACTTGCATGGGGCCTGTACCCCTGCATTTTGGCCAATTTCTCCCATTTGGAATGAGTATATTTACCCAATGCCTGTACTCCCATTGTATTGAGGAAATAACTAACTTGTTTTTGATTTTACAGGATCACAGGCAGAAGGGACTTGCCTTGTCTCAGATGAGACTTTGAACTTGGACTTTTGGGTTAATACTAGAATGAGTTAAGACTTTGGGGAATTGGCCGGGCGCGGTGGCTCGAGCCTGTAATCCCAGCACTTTGGGAGGCCGAGACGGGCGGATCACTAGGTCAGGAGATCGAGACCATCCTGGCGAACACGGTGAAACCCCGTCTCTACTAAAAAATACAAAAAACTAGCCGGGTGAGGCAGCGGGCGCCTGTAGTCCCAGCTACTCGGGAGGCTGAGGCAGGAGAATGGCGTAAACCCGGGGGGCGGAGCTTGCAGTGAGCTGAGATCCGGCCACTGCACTCCAGCCCGGGTGACAGAGCCAGACTCCGTCTCAAAAAAAAAAAAAAAAAAAAAAAAAAAAGACTTTGGGGAATTGTGGAAAGGCGTGATTGTGTTTTTTTCTTTTTCCTTTTTTTTTTTTTGATAGAGTCATGAGATTTGGGAGGGGCCAAAGGCAGAATGATATGGTTTGGCTATGTCCCCACCCAAATCTCATCTTGAATTATAGTTCCCATAATCCCCACGACATTGGAGGGACCCCGTGAGAGGTAGCTGAATCACGTGAACAGTTACCCCCATGCTGCTATTCTCATGGTAGTGAATGAGTTCTTACAAGATCTGATGGTTTTATAAGGGGCTACCCCACCTTCGCTCTGCACTTCTCCTTGCTGCCACCATGTCTATTAGTCCATTTTCATGCTACTGATAAAGACATACCTGAGATTGGGTAATTTATAAAGGAAAGAGGTTTAAAGGACTCACAGCTCCATGTGGCTGGGGAGGCCTCACAATCATGGTGGAAGGCAAAAGGCACATCTTACATGGCAGCAGCCAAGAGAGAGAATGAGAACCAAGCGAAAAGGGTTTCTCCTTATAAAACCATCAGATGTCATGAGACTCATTCACTACCACCAGAACAGTATGGGGGAAACTGCCTCCATGATTCATTTATCTTCCACCGGGTCCCTCCCATGACACATGAGAATTATGGGAGCTACAATTCAAGATGAGATTTGGTTGGGGACACAGCCAAACCATATCACCATGTAAAGAAGGGCGTGTTTGCTTCCCCTTCTGCCATGACTGTAAGTTTCCTGAGGCCTCACCAGCCATGCTGAACTGTGAATCAATTAAACCTCTTTCATTTGTAAATTACCCAGTTGTGGTTATGTCTTTATTAACAGCATGAAAATTGACTAATATAGTTACCTTACACAGCAAAGAGGAGTTAAAGTTGCTATTCAGCTGACTTGAAGACCGGGAGATTGTCCCCAATTACTGGGTGAGCCTGATGTCATCACAAGTGTTCTTAAAAATAAAAGAAAGACGGCCAGGCATGGTATTGCATGCTTGTAGTTCCAGCTACTTGGGAGGCTGAGGCTGGAGAATCACTTGAGCCCAGGAGTTCAAGACTAGCATGAGCAACATAGAGAGACTTCATTTTTTAAAAAAATTTTTCTTTTTAAAGTTAACCAGGCATGGTGGCATGCCTGTAGTCCTAGCTACTTGGGAGGCTGAGGCAGGACGATTGCTTGAGTCCAGGACTTTGAGGCTGCAGTGAGCTGTGGTCACACCACTGCACTTCAGCCTGGGTGACAGAGCAAGAGTAAGACCCTGTCTCTAAAAAAAATTTTTTTTAAGTGAAAGGAGGACAAAGAGTTAGAACATGTAGGAAAACCACATAGACATAGCCAAGGGAAGAGTGTGTGCAGAGGCTAACACCTCCTGTTCTGTCTGGTCATCACCCCAGACCAAGTCAAGCAGTTTCTACAAGGCTTCTGGAAAAGCAGCCAAGAGGCTTCTGATCACCTCTTGGGATTTTGTTTCAGTACTCCTTACCCGTACGTGCATCAGGAGAGCTCTGCAGAGCTGCACAGTTGGTTCTGCATTACTTTTTGTAGCCTACCTATTCATACAGTGTCTTTTCTAATCTCTGATTTCACTGTAGAAACCCCACTTAAGGTCCAGTTAACTTCTGCTCCTGAAAGGAAGCTTGTGTTTAATGCCCCTGGAAGAAGGTCTGTCAGCTCTTCAGGCTGAATGGGTGCTGGGACGCCAACTCCCCTGGCAGGCTTCTGACAGCAAGATGTTCCTCTAACCAAGAGGTCCTTCCTCTGACTGACTGCCCAAGGCCTTCACAATTCCCACTGTTACATGATAGATAGAGTGCTCCCTGCCCCTTCCAACTTCTCCATGAATATATAGAGTAGTAGCTTAGTAGGAATGCTAAAACTATAAAACTCTTAGAAAAAATACCTAGGGGTAAATCTTCATAACTCTGGATTTGGCAGTGGATTCTTAGACATGACACCAAAAGCATAAGCAATATAAGAAAAAAACAGATATACTGGATTTCATGGAAATGAAAAACTTTTGTGAATTAAAGGACACTATGAAGTGAAAAAACAACCTACAGAATGGGAAAAATGTTTTCAAATTGTATATCTGATAAAGTTCTAATATCAAAAATGTAAAAATAACTCTTACAATCTAATGACAAAAGGACCAACAACTCAATTAAAATTTCAAAAAAAAACTTGAACAGATATTTCTCCAAGGAAGATAAAGAAATGACCAAAAGGCACATGAAAAGATGCTCAACATCATCTGTTATTAGGGAAAGGCAAATCAAATCTATTATGAGATACCATTTCACATCCACTAGGATAGCTATTAAAAAAAACTCCATAAAACAGAAAATAACAAGTGTTGTTGAAGATGTAGAGAAATTGGAGCCCTCATACACTGCTAGTGGGAATGTAAAATGGTGTCACTGCTTTGGAAAACAGTTTGGCATTTCTTCAAAAGGCTAAACATAGAATTAACATATGACCCAGTAATTCCACTCCTAGGTGTATACCCAAAAGAAATAAAAACAGATGTTCAAATAAAAATGTGTATACAGATGTTCATAGCAGTACTATTAATTCACAACAGACAAAAGGTGGAAACAACCTACATGTCCATCAACAAGTGAATGGATAACAAAATATGGTCTATCCATAAAATGGAAAATTATTCATCCATAAAAAAGAAGAAAGTACTGCTATAGGCTACCTCATGGGTGAATTTTGAAAATAATTTGCTCAGTGGAAGAAGCCAGACAAAAAAGGTCAGATAGCGTATGATTCTATTTATATAAAAAGAATATAAAGAGAATTTATATTTGTCGAGAATAAGCAAATCCATAGAGAAAGAAAGCAGACGTGGTTTCCAGGGACTGGAGAAAGCGGGGAATGGGGAGGTACTATTAATAGGTATGGAGTTTCCTTTTGGGGTGATGGAAAATTCTGGAACTAGATAGTGGTGATGGTTGTACAATGATGTGAATGTACTTATTGCCACTGAATTGTATACCTTAAAAAAATTTAAATGGTTCATTTAATGTTATGCATATTTTACCGCAATAAAAAGCAAGAATGGGAAAAAAGAACAAAGCCATCTAACAGTGATCATGCAGAGCATGCTTGTCCATTCTGTCCATAAGGATACCGAGTCCTTGCCAAATGCGTTGGAGAAAACTGCACACTACTCGTACCACATTACTTTGATCAAGCAGCCTAACATCATCAGTGAAGGTATAATTAAAAGCAAATCTGATGATCAGACATGATGTTCTTTGAGACCCCTCTCTCCTCCTTCCACAGCTCACTACTTTCCTGTGTGGGTGCTTGCAAATCATTCTTTGAATATCGTAATCCATTACCTGGGAATAACATCAAGTATGCTAGACTGTTATGTCTGATATTGTCTCCTTTTTCAGAATCACGACTCATCGCCTCCATTTCTCTGGTGTTTCTCCTACTTTCCAACTATAGGCATTAAGGGTCTCATTTGTAAGTTTTCTCTGATTGTTATATTCACCGGGGCCCAAACTCATACTAACAGCCAACAGGTGCTGCATCTTCATCTGTGTTTTTTTCTCCTTTGTTTCTTTTTTCTTTTTCTTTTTTGTAGACATGATGTCTTACTATGTTACCCAAGTTGGTCGGTCTTGAACTCCTGGGCTCAAACGGCCCTCCTGCCTCAGCTTGCCACACCCAGCCTTTCTTCTTTGTTTCTGATCTCACTTCCCACCACCCTCCTCTTTGCTTGCTCTACTCTAGCCCATACTAGTTTCCTTCCAATTCCTTACATCAAATATGCCATGCTTCCTCCTGCTAAGCACTCTGTTCACTCTGCCTGGAAAGCTCATCTCCCACATTTTACCTGGTTCATTCCCTCACTTTCTTCAGATCTGTGCTAAAATATCACTTTGCCAGAGAGGCCTTCCCTGACCACTCTATACGAAATAGCAACCCCCACAGCCCCTCTCTGGCATCTCTTTTGCTTGAGATTTATTTATCACCTCCTGACCTATTTATTTATCTACTTATTGTGTGTCTTCTGCTGTTACTCCCTTCATCTTACCTCTTGGCACTTTTCACTACCTGACACATTTATGGGTTTATTGTTGGTTTGTCTGGCACCCCTGGCATGTCACAGGTGCTCAGTAATTATTTATGTGATAAATCAAAGTTGGGCTTCAACTTTCCCCTTACCCATGCAGTCAATCAGCCAAGAATTATCGAGCAATCTTTATTTTCCAGGAACTGCACTAGGTTTCCGAGATGCAGAGAATAAAAATACATGGTCCCTGCTTGTAAAGAGCCTCCAGATTAGTAGGAGTGGATGGACAACCATTTGTCATAGGAGGGGCCATGATGTGGGGAATATCAAGGAGGCCTCACTGAAGGATTGAAAAGGACTGAGATGTTTCTGAAGGCCGAGGAAGGGCTCCACAGGCATTCACAGTCACTGAAGTGTAAGAGAACATAGCTTGTTCGGGAAACTTCAATATTCTGAGGCTGGAGCCCCAGATGCACAGGAGAGAAGGGTGGCACTTATCATCACTTGATTATTTGTTTATCTGTTTATCTATCCCCCACTCTCTTTCCCCTTATCTCTCTGACTTATCACGTTCTGAGCAAGCCCCAAGAGCCCGACCCTCAGCTGAGCACAGTGGCTCACACCTGTAATCCCAGCACTTCAGGAGGCTGAGGCTAGAGGATCCCTTGAGTCCAGGAGTTCAAGGCCAGCCTGGACAACATAGGTAGACCCTGTCTCTACAAAAAATTAAAAAAATTGGCTGGACATGGTAGCACACACTTGTAGCCGCAGCTACTCAGGAGGCTGAGGTGGAGGGATCTCTTGAGCTCAGGAGGTCAAGGCTGCAGAGAGCCGTGATATCACCACTGTACTCCAGCCTGGGTGACAGAACAAGACCCTGTCTCAAAAAAAATAAAAATATTAAAAAGCCTCACCCTGAAGGGCCACTAATTGGAATTTGATACCCACAGGTGATGGAGTATGTGGTCAAGAAGACAAAAAGGGGGAAAACAAGGCAGGGAGCCCAGCAGCTATGTTGTTTGTACAAAGCCTTCATTTTTTCTGCTTGCAGATGGCCACAGTACTTAAGAAAGCTGCCAAGTCAGATTAAAATCAATCAAGAATGTAGAATATGGGTCTTAAGTTCAACAGACAGAACTACTGGTGAGAGAGTTGTTGCCATACAAAGGCCTCCCTGTTTCAGCGTAGGTTGGAGTAGGGCAATGTTCAGGGAAAGGCTGGCTAACCACCCCAGCATGTAATTCAGTCTGTTCTTTTCTCTGTTCTACTAATGATTCATTAAACAGAGTGTACCGCTCACTGCGATCCAGATTCATGACTTCAAATCAAACAGAGGAAGCCAATTTCTGCAAAGTATGAGAAGGAAATACCAGTGCCTTCAGCTCAGTTAGGGCAGGCTACAGAAGCAGGAACCCTGCAATTGCTTTTCTCTGGGCAAGATGTTTGTAAAAAACTATAGCTTCAGATCTACACTGAGGACAGGTAGTAGAAAAAAGTCTAGGCTACTGATAAACACATCCCTTGGACTTGGTTACCATTGTGACAAACTTTTTAAACAAACCTAGAAATAAATACGAAGTATTTTAGCTGTAGTTAAATGGTTAGGTTAGAGAAAGAAAAGAAAAGTTGACACTAAATATTTTGTTTTATTTTTGAGACAGGGTCTCTCTGTCGCCCAGGCTGGAGTGCAGTGGCGTGATCTCAGCTCACTGCAACCTCTCCCTTCCGGGTTCAAGCGATTCTCCCGCGTCAGCCTCCCCAGTAGCTGGGATTACAGGCGTAGACCACTAGGACTGGCTAATTTCTTGTATTTTTTGGTGGAGACTGGTTTCACTGTGTTGGCCAGGCTGGTCTCGAACTCCTGGCCTCAAGTAATCTGCCCACCTTGGTCTCTCAAGGTACTGGGATTACAGGCGTGAGCCATTGCACCCAGCCAGGCAATAAATATTTTAAATATAAATATTACAGTCTTAAGAAATTAAATTTCTGATACAAAATTAGCTGGGCATGATGGCGTATGCCTGTAATCCCAGCTACTTGGGAGGCTGAGGCAGGAGAATCGCTTGAACCTGGGAAGCGGAGGTTGCAGTGAGCCGAGATTGTGCCACTGCACTCTGGCCTGAGTAACAGAGCAAAACTCTGTCTCGAAAAAAAAAGAAATTAAATTTCTGTTATTTTAAGGAGAGCTGAGAATTGTTGGGAAGTTACTGTGTGGGGAATTAATACTAATATTCACATTCCATTGTGTCATTGTGTACCTACTATGTACTAAGCATCATGATGGGTCCTTGGCATACTTTATTTCATCTTCAAAATAACTTTCTCAAACGTATATATAATATTGATCTAATTTAATAGATGAGGAAATTGAGGTTCTGAGAGATTAAGCAAGCTAAGGTATGAGAAAAAGCCAAGATTTTAAGCCTGGGTCTGCCTGACTTGGAGGGCATACTGTTTTGTGTGGTGCCCTGAAAAGCTCTTTCTGGCTTTTGTGACAAATGCCAAGTGCCTTCCTAAGCAAAGCCCTGTTGCAGAAAGAACAAATGAAAAATTAAATTAGAAAAGCGTATTTACTTACTGTGAATTTGCAGTGATGAAAATCACAGTGAGGAGTTACAGTTTCTAAAAGAGTTGTGAAGAGACATGATTCTCCATTCTTACATTGGGAGATACCCACAAGCACAAAAGAAGCAGTCGAAGGAAAGACTTTTATTTAAGAGGAAGAAAATGCCTTAACTCAAGGTTAAATCATGAATAGAAATTAGGTATAAAATAACAAAGTGGCCGGGCATGGTGGCTCACATCTGTAATCCTAGCACTTTGGGAGGCTGAGGCAGGCAGATCACTCAAGCCCAGGAGTTCAAGACCAGCTTGGGCAACATGGCAAGACCTCATCTCTACAAAAAATACACAAATTAGCTGGGCATGGTGGCATGCGCCCGTAGTCCCAGCTACTCGGGAGGCTGAAGCAGGAGGATCGTGGAGGCTGCAGTGAGCCATGATCATGCCACTGCATCCCAGCCTGGGTGACAGAGCAAGACCCTGTCTCATCAATAAGTAAATAAATAAAATAAGAAAGCATCTTCATGAGAAACACAGAAAAGCCTCAAGAAAAGAGCCCCTTCATTGAGTGCTTGTGCGTTAGGTGCTTTGGGGCAATTCAAAGGAAATTCTAGACATTGGTCTCACCCATTGTACCTGACTGTTCCTAGACTTCTGACATAACTCATGAAACACTTCATTTCTGTTAAGAGTGGAAGCACACGCATGCACACACACACACACACACACACACACACACACCCAAAGCAATAGCAGATTCGAATTAAGCTTTTGGGGATCACCAAACTAAAAGGACCCTTAAGGTTCTGACTGTTCAGCCCTTCCTTGGACATCACCTACTTCAATTCCAGACTCCTTTTTTTGGAGACGGAGTCTCACTCTGTCGCCCAGGCTGGAGTGCACTGGCCGGATCTCAGCTCACTGCAAGCTCCGCCTCCCGGGTTTACGCCATTCTCCTGCCTCAGCCTCCCGAGTAGCTGGGACTACAGGTGCCCGCCACCTCGCCCGGCTAGTTTTTTGTATTTTTTAGTAGAGACGGGGTTTCACCGTGTTAGCCAGGATGGTCTCGATCTCCTGACCTCGTGATCCGCCCGTCTCGGCCTCCCAAAGTGCTGGGATTACAGGCTTGAGCCACCGCGCCCGGCCCCAGACTCCTATTTTTACATAGTACTTATTTATATTTTATCTGAAATCTACCACCCTGTAACTTTCATCCATTGATCTTTGTTTTCCTCTTGGAATGAAACAGAATTCTCTCTTATATCTCATCTCTTTAAATGCTGTAAGAGAGTCATCTTTTTGCCCCTAAATATTTTATTTCCTGAACTAACTATTCTCATTCATGTTGGCTGTTGTTCGTATGTCATGATTTATAGCACTATATGATATGATTCCTATGAGGGAGTTGAAGTTGGTCTATGTCTTTCATGAAATATGTTTCCCAGAATTGAACATAATAAATAAAAGTATAGTTAAGATTGATTATCAAAGCATAGAACAGTCAGAATATCACATTGCTTTCCTTTTTTTTTTTTTTTTCTTTGATACTAGGTCTCGCTGTGTCACCCAGACTGGAGTGCAGTAGCATGATCACAGCTCACTGCAGCCTCAACCTCCGGCTCAATTCCGCAAGTAGTTGAGACTACAGGTGCGTGCCACCACGCCCAGCTAATTTTTGTATTTTTTGTAGAAACGGTGTTTCACCATGTTGCCCAGGCTGGTCTCAAACTCCTCAGCTCAAGCGATCCACCCACCTCGGCCTCCCAAAGTGCTAGGATTACAGGTGTGCACCACTGTGCCCAGCCTATATTTCTATTTAAACAGTCCAGAAATCCTTTGGTCCCCCTGCCCCTACACACACACTTGGTTTTACAGTCTCATCATGCCCTTGGCTCTTACTGGATTCAGGGCACTAAAATCTTCAAGTATTTTTATCCACATACTGCTATTTAGCAAGTTCTCCCTACAGCCTTAACTTTAGTTCCAAGGATAGAACACTAAAACTTGTCCTATTTAAATTTCATTTTAATAGACATGGCCATTTATGCATGTATTTATGCATTTATCCCCTGCCTTATTTCAAAAGATACTAGGTGACTGATACATCATCCCTCGGCCAATGCCAGGTTGGATCTTGCTTTGTCATCTGATTTATTCACCCTCACTCCCAGCTTCTTGTTCTCCATACACTGATAACCAGGCCTGTTCAGCCCATATCTAGAGTGCTTAAAGAAGTGTTGAAAAAGACCATGCTAGGAAAACGGCCCTGTTCAATACAGACCTTTGACAAAATTTCTAGATTTGACAAAGATAGATCCATTAATCAGCATTCTGGTTATGGAGTGGTTATGCTACTAAGTTATCTTATCATCCATCCAGTTTCTCCACCTTTTTCAGAAGGATGCCATGAAAGAATGAAAAATGTCTTGCAGAAATATGGAAAGTCTATGTCCACAGGATTCCTTTGATATACTAGTCTAATAAACATATCACGAAAGAAACCAGGACCTGTCTGTCATGCTGTTTTTTCTTAGTAAATTCATGTTGTTGTTTTTTTTAAGCATCACCTCTTTTCTCTCTGGAAGTTCAGACACCACCCATTTGATATTCTTAAGAGAGAATTAACATTGAAATTCCCAGTTAACATCTGTATCATCAACCTTCTCCCCACTTCTTTCTTTCTTTCTTTCTTGCTTTCAGAGACAGGGTCTCACTCTGTTGCCCAGGCTGGAGTACAGTGGCATGATCACGGCTCACTGCAGCCTCAGCCTTCGACCTCCCAGGCGCACGTGGCCCTCCTGCCTGAGTCTCCCAAGTAGGTGGGGCCACAGGTGTGTGTCAACATGCCTGGCTAATTTTTTATTTTTGTAGAGATGGGGATCTCCCTATGTTGCCCAAGCTGGTGTTGAACTCCCTGCCTCAAGGAATTCAACCTTCCACCTTGGCCTCCCAAAGTGCTGGGATTCCAGACATGAGCTACTGTGGCTAGCCTTCTTTCCCTTTTTGAAAACCAAGACACTTATCCATTTCCTGTCTTCAGGAAGTGCTTCTATTTCCCATAGATTACAAATATTTTACAGATCTCTTTTGCAAATTGCTTTCATATTCTCAGATATGATTTGTCCAAACCGGAAGACTCACATTTTTTTAGTTTGTATTGTTGGAATGGGAGTGATGGTAGTAGGGGGAGAGAACAGTTTCTCCAAAGAATGGGGGTACTGTTTTCAAAAGGAGTGAGGGATAATAGGCAAACAAAAGAGATTCCATTGCAGCAGTGAACCTTCAAATTCAGATGCCCTTCAGCAAGGCTCTGTTCTCTCTGTCTAGTCTTTCTTGCATTACCATTACAGGTCTATGCTGTTCTTGTGGTTTGAAATCTTTGATTGCTATCTTCCTCCTCCCAGGTTCTTATGTATCTTTTATAATCTGAGCTCCTCAGAGATCCTTAGGCCCTCTTACCAGCAAATATAGTCTCTTGGATTACTTCCTCGATGCTATGGACTTGATATTCATGTCCCCACCCCCCAAATTCAAATGTTGAAACCTTAATCCCCAACGTGATGATATTTGGAAATGGGGGCTTTTAGATGTCATTAGGTCCTGAGGGTGGAGCCTTCATGATGAAGTAAGTTCTCTTGTAAGAGGAGGCTCAAGAGAGCCAGCTTGTCCTCCTTTTATCTTTCTACCTTGTGAAGATATAGTGAGAAGATGGCTGTCTACAAACCAGTAACAGAGTCGTCATCAGACACTGACTCTACTAGCACCTTGATCTTGAAATCCACAGACTCCAAAACTGTGAGAAATACTTGTTATTTAAGCCACCCAGTCAGTGGTATTCTATTACAGCCATTCAAACTGACTAAGAAACTCCACTATTATTATTTAAAAGCTCTAATTCCTCCATATAGACAACAGGCCCTCACGCTAGTTTGTAATTGACATTTCCTGGAGGTAAATGTATTCATTCAGTTTTGTCGCCTTTAGTAGGCCCTGATCCCATTTCCACGGTTTCTGTTACCAGCGTGGTTGAAAATTAGTCAGAGACCAGAGAAGATGAAGCCATCGTGGGCTTCCAAGGCCAATAGGCTAGGAAATAAATTATTCCTCTTATCAGGATGAAAATGGAATCCTCACATTAGCCTTCCTGATTGCTTGCTTACCTTGTTTTTATACTTTCTAAGTGAACAGGAACAAAGCCACTTGCTGCTGTTCTCATTAACACTAATGATCAATAAGTAGAATTTTTTTTTTTTTGCTGATTCTTATATTTTGTTCAACATTATGTATGCTTAATTTAGAGCTTATTAGGGCATTGCCAGTCTTGCTCATTATTTCCTCCACAAAATGAATGTTTCTTGGGCAAGTAGTTAACATGAAGCAACAATGACTGACTCCGTTTTCGTAATTAAGCAAGGCTTTCAGTTACATTTGCTGGGGGCGGGGAGGAAATAAGCAAGAATTAGCATTTAATATTGACATATTTTAGATACTCGAAAGAGAAAGGGGTACTTATAACAATTTCAGCACTGAATATTAATGACCAGAGCTGAATTGGTGTCCAAGGGAAATGTTTGGCCTTGTATCTTCCCCTAAGCTCCTTTGAGGTTCTTTCCATCCTTTAAAATCATGCTTTGAAATGAAATACTGATACATGCTACAACATGGATAAACCTTAAAAACCTTATATGAAGTAGAAGAAGCCAGGCACAACGGGCCACATATTGCATGATTCCATTTGTGTGGAATGGCTGGAAGAGGCAAATCCATAGACAGGAAATAGATTAGTGGTTGCCAGGGATTAAGGGGAATGGGGAGATAGTGGGGTGATGGCTAAGGGGTATGGAATTTATTTTTGCGGCGATGAAAAGGTTCTGAAATTAATTGTGGTGATGAATACACAACTCTGCATGTACTAAAAGCTATTGAATTGTATGCTATAAATGGGTTAATTGTGTGGTGTGTGAATTACATCTCAATATAAAGCTGTTTTTAAAAATCAAACTCTACTCTTCCTGTTACCATTACATATTCTCCTTCTTTGGAATCTTTAGAAACTGGATCACTGTTGCCTTTTCTATCAGGTCCTATTACTATTCTAAATGACTTTGACATCCATATGGATGAGCCAGCACTCAACGCCCCAGTGAGTCCTTTCCTTGGTCTTTGCTTCTCCAGTGACTTTCACCTCCTTTCCACTTGGCCACCCACTCCACCCTTGTTTGTTACAAGCCTCACCTGACTGCCTCACTCTCTCTACAACAGAAACAATGCATTCTCTCAGAACACAGCCTCCAGCACTTCCAGATGTCTCACTGAATTGCTCTAACTATAACCTGGACTTTGAAGGCAGAGTCTTCCTCTTCCTCAACTCCATTACATTCTCTCTTTCTGCTCCATCAGCACCCACAACCTCCCTCCCTGAGCTGAAACTCCCCAATTTCATTTTTACTGCTTTCCTTGCCTAGGTTGAATTCCATGGTTTGTCACTTCAGTCTCTCATTCTTCCATCTCAGTCATCTGGCAAATCTCAACTCTATCAATGAGACTAATTATAGAGTGACCCTGTCACAGATCTCATCTCAACTGTACTCTCAGTTATCCTTCCATATTGCTCCAGAAGCCTCTCTCCAGTTCTCCAAGGTTTCTAGTAGAAACCTGTTCCATACTTCTCAATCCATCTCTACTTCCACCTCCCTCTTCATGCCCAGCAGACAATCTTTTTTTCTTTCCTTTTTTTTTTTTTTTTTGAGATGGGGTTTCACTCTGTTGGAGTACAGTGGTGTGACTGCAGCCTCGAACTCAGGTGATTCTCAGGTGATCCTCCCACTTCAGCTTCCCGAGCAGCTGGGACAACGGGTTCATACCACCACAGCGGCTAATTATTGTATTTTTAAAATAGAGATGGGGTCTTGCTATGTTGCCCAGGCTAGGCTCAAGCCATCCTCTTGCCTCAGCCTCCCAAAGTGCTGAGATTACAGGAGTGAGCCACCGTGCCCGACCTGTATATACATTTACAGCAAGTTTAGTTGACATTTCCCCTTACTCAGGCAAGGCTGTCATATAGACCCTAGAGACAAGACTACTAGCAGAAGAACAAAGGATCAGCATTCGAATACATTTGGGGGATATGCTTAGCTATAAGTAAACCACATGCCTACCTACATCCTTTCTTCCTCCCTTACTATCCATTGTTCCGAGCAAAATGGCAGAAATCCTCTTTGCTTATTTAAAGTTTCTCTACCTGTGCTGTAGCTTACATCACCTCTTCACTACTCAGTGTCCTTGTAGTATTATTCACTCCCCAACCCATCTTCAGCTTTTCCCTCTCTACTGACTCCTTCCCGTTAGCATGTCTCTCCCTTCTTAGGCAACAACAGTGCCTCTAGCTTGAGTCCACATCCCCTTATCCAGCTACCTCTCTACTTTTTTCCTCCTCTTTAAATGCAAACCTCCAGTCAAGCACGGTGGCTCACTCCTATGATTCCAGCACGGTGGCTCACGCCTATAATCCCAGCACTTTGGGAGGCTGAGGCAGGCGAATCACTTAAGCCCAGGAGTCCAGCCTGGGCAACATGGTGAAACCTCATCTCTACTAAACATACAAAATTAGCCAGGCATGGTGGCGCACGCCTGCAGTCCCAGCTACTCAGAGGCTGAGGCAGGAGAATTGCTTGAACCTGGCAGGCGGAGGCGACAGTGAGCCGAGATTGCCACTGCACTCCAACCTAGGTGACAGAGCGAGACTCCATCTCAAAATAAATAAACAAATCTAAACCTCCTAAAAGAGCTGTCTTCACTTCTTCCTTTCCATTTTTTCCTCCATATGTGACAGTCAGTGTTTCTACACATAACTTCACTCAAATGGCTAAAAAAATTCAATGAGCCCCTTTGGTTCCTACTTGAATTATCACCAATAGTTGTCATATTTGACAACTTTCTCTTTCTTATCAGGATCTCTTCCTTTAGCTTCGTGACTCTACATATTTCTGGATCTCCTCCTGTATCTTCTTTTGTGACTCTTCTGCTGTCTGCCCCCTAAAAGTTAGTATTCCTGAGTTGTGTCCTGAGTATTTGTATAAGTGATCTATTAATAGATAACAAATTACCACAAACTCAGCAGTTTAAAACACCATCCACTTCTTATCTCTCAGTTTCTGTGGGTCAGGAGTCCAGGCACAGGTTAGCTAGGTCCTCTGCTCTGCTTTCACAAGGCTGAAATTAAGATGTCAGCTGGCTCTGCATTCTCATCTGGAGCTCAGGGTCCCCTTACAAATGCATTCAGATTGTTGGCAGAATTCAGTTCTGTGGTCTCTGTTTTTGTTGTAGTTGTTGTTGGCTGGGTTCATTTTCACCTCCTAGACTACTCTGAGATCCTTCCATGTGGCCCCTCCATCTGAGCAATGGAGAAGCTCCTTGTTGAACCTCTCTTATGCTGCAATCTCTCTGACTTATTTTTCTACCAACCAGATAAAATTCTCTTCTTTTAAAGGGCCCATATGATTAGGTTAGGCACGCTTGGATAATCTCTTTATCTTAAGGTCAATTGATTAGTAAGTTTAATTATATCTGCAAATTCCCTTTTGTCAGGCAACTTAATTGTGAGAATAACACCAGGTGGGGAATGTCATGGTAACCATCTTATAATTCTGTTTTCCACAGTTTTTTTAAAAAAATATATTATTATTCTATATATTCTCCTGTAGTGATCTCATCCTCCTACTCAGCTTTATTTACCAGCTCTATGCTGATGACTCACAAATCTCTAACTTCAGTTCCAACCTCACTCCTGAGCCTTTAGACCTGTATCAACAACTCCCACTGTTTACTTGGACGCCCCACAGATATTTGATTTTAGAGGCTGAAAAATGAGTTCATCATTTCACCACCAGCCTGCCTTCTTCGTGGGTTCTCTCCCCCAGGGAATCATCTCCCAGTGTCATCTCTGACTGTATGCCCACTCCCCCTGCCACCACATCAAAACAACTTATACCAATCAATCCAACCTCCTAAACGCTCTCTAGTATACCTCCTTTTCTTGATTAATAAAGAAAAGGAGAAAATAAGAATAACCCTGCTTATTCCTTGTTCCGGCTACCTTCACCTCTCATGTGAATTATTCAACAGCCTCCCAACTGGTCTCCTGGCCGCCAGTCTTGATCTCTGCAATGGACATTTGGATCTGCTTGTTCAATATCCATTCTAACCTCCTTGTGTTCCTTTTGGAAAATTAAAAACTACATGTCTTAGCTAGGCTTCTGGTTGCGATGTAGATTCCAACAATCAGGTACACCCATGCAAGATTTGGAAGGTGGAAGTGATATATCATGAACAGGGGGCCTGCTTCTGCTATTTCTGGGGCAAACAGGGTTATGAAAGCATTTGGCTTTCAGTAACAGTTGTAGAGGGAGTCCAGTGTCCAGTCCCTAGCTACATGAGTGAAAAGCAGCAGTGAAAAAAGGCATCCTCTTTGCTGGCAACAGCTTTCTGATTTCCAGATCATGGCAGGGAAGTGATAGTCCTGGAGCCAGCAGTTACATGGAAACAGTGGCTTAATATTCCAGCTCACTGATCACAGCAGAGGCATCAGCTCTCTGGCAGTCAAGTTCTGCAGTGCTATTCTGGAAGGTTTTCCTGGAAGCTCAGCCCAGATTTTGCTCCTCCAGCAATTCCAATCATTTTTAAACTGCTTCTGTTTGTATGGTTTATTTTATCTACAACTGAACTCTGACTACAGTATATCCTATGATTTACCACATTTCATCCAGAGTGAGCTCTCTGAAACTCTAGAACTCAAATCCAATAATGGCATTGCCCTTGCTTAAAATCTTTCAATATCCTTATATAAAGTCCAAATGTTTTAATCTTGTTTGAAAGATCCTGCATGACCTGGTCCTCCTATTCTCTGCAGACTCATCTTTACCCAGGAACCCTCTGGCCACACTAACCTTCCATTCAGGTACCGAAAATATGAACCCATCTGTTTGTCTTGGCAAATGTCATTCTCCCTAAATGGAACATTCTTGCCCTGTCTTCTCTTGAGTATCTCCCCCATTATTTTCTGATCTTGGCCTAAGGGCTTTGTCCTCCAAGAAACCTTGTCTGACCCCACCACCCACCACTACCACAAAAACTCTGGGCTAGGCACTGTCCTGTGTGTTCCCACAGGTCCCTGGCCTTCCTAGTTTGAAACATTGTACTATTTGAAACTTCCTAGTTTGAAACATTGTATTGCATTGTACTGGGATTGCTGATTGTATACTATGCCATCCCTCTTGTCCCTATTATAGTTTAAGAACCTGGTGAAAGTTTCCATGTCTAAGTTGTGTTCTATTTTACCCCCAGTCGTCAGTGAGTACCTGGCACATGTATGCAAATTGAATGAAGTAATAAAGAAGGTGAAGCATTTTAAGCAGAAGGTTTAATCTCTATTGGATTTATGTTTTAGAAAAGCGTGTGGCCATGTGCAGAAAGAACCACAATGGAATCAGGTGGAGGGAATGAGCTGAGATATAAAGTTCAGTTTGTTAGTCTGACCTAGTGCAATATTAGTGGGGATGGAAAGAAGGAGAATACTCCAGAAAAACTGATAACATTCAAGAAGTAATGAGACAGGGTCCATTAAATCTTATTTTTTTGGGGGGGGACGGAGTTTCATTCTTGTTGCACAGGCTGGAGTGCAGTGGTGCGGTCTCGGCTCACTGCAACCTCCACCTCCTGGGTTCAAGCGATTGCCCTGCCTCAGCCTCCCAGGTTCAAGTGATTGCCCTGCCTCAGCCTCCTGTGTAGCTGAGATTACAGGCATGCACCATCACGCCCAGCTAACATATAGATATAGATACAGATATAGATATAGATATAGATACATATTTGTATTTTTATAGTAGAGACAGGGTTTCACCACGTTGACCAGGCTGGTCTCGAACTCCTGACCTCAGGTGATCCGCCTGCCTCGGCCTCCCAAAGTGCTGGGACTATAGGCGTGAGCCACCGTGCTCAGCCTAAACCTTCTTTTGGCACCTCAATTCAACTTAATTAACATTTTAGAGTACTTACTCTATACAAAGCATTGCATTAGGTTATGCCATAAAGCATTTCTTAAGATACTATCCCAGTTTTGGAGATCGCAAGGGTTTCAGTCAGCTAGTAAAGACATAAATACTTTAATACCAGGCAGAGAGGCAAAAGGAAGTAGAATTGAAGAGTTTATGTTTCAAGGGTAAGCTAGTGTGGTTTTTCAGTTTATTTATTTATTTGTTTGCTTGTTTTCGTCTAAAGATAACGGGCTAGTAGTTTCTGGGCAATAGACAGTGTCCCATGGTGGCAAGAACATTGCCTGGAGACAGAATATAGGAGTCTTACTTCTCCACCTGCCACTAACTGGTATGATCTTGAACAATTTGCTTAACTTCTCTGGACTTCGTTCTTCACTTGTAAAATAAAATTTTTGAATAAAATTACCTTTAAAATTCTATTATCTTATACATGTGTTATATTTAAAATATGTACAGTATTTCTAAAATTTTTCATCAAATCATCTAATTAAAATGTTCATGTATTCTAAATAGTGCTTTAGGATAAATATTTTAACTTAGCTTTTTGTACAGTATTTAGAAGACAAGGATATAATAGAGTCAAAAATAAATCTCAACCTTTGGTTTTTTGATTCTAAGAGGTTGATATTAATACTGTATTCACTTTTGCCAATTAGGGACAGTTTACCCAAATGTGATTGCCCACCATCCCACTTCACTTCCTCAGCCCTGTCAGCCTTAAGATTTTTAAAATTTTGCCTTATCTATTGCCTACTATGAATGCTAGGCTTTGTCAGAGGAATGTAAAAAAGAGCCTTGAATCATTCTTTTTGCCCTCTTTGATAGACAAGTAGTTTAAAATTCTGTGCTCAGACTGTTTAACAATTCTTCTCAAATTTCAATGGAAGGGAGACATATAAAAGAGTGCAAAAAGCAGGATTAGAATCAAGTATCCACTTGAAAATTCACTTGCTCTTCCCATCACTATGCATGGCTCCTTCTCTTTGTAACTAAGTATGCAACGAGCTTTCAAGAATGAACAGGAATGCTAGCAGCTGTAATAAATGAACCTCGGAAAAAAAATCAGTGGCTTAATACAAAGTTATTTCTCATTCATTTCAAGTACAATTGGCGGTAGGAGTGATGATGGTGGTGGTGGTTTGTGTACTCCTCTTCCTTGCAGTCATTTGGGAACTCACCCGGGTGTCATCATCCAAGTGGCAAAAGCAGGTCAGCGGAGGGAAGGAGGGAGGAAGGAAACAGACTTTCCTGTGGGAGGTTTTTATGGGCTAGATCTGTCACTTTTATTCCTATTTCATTGGCCAGATCTCAGCTTCATGGGCACGCCTAACTGCAGAGGAAGCAGTGCAATAAGGTCTAGCTGTGTGCTAAGGAAGAGAACGGGCAGGTTTTGATTACTGCTTAGCCGTCTCTGGTCTCTGCCTTACCCCCAGGGCACGTTGATTCTCTCTAGCTGTTCCCTCTAGACTTCTTCCTTTCTACCCCACGTCTTTAGTTGTTGACAAAATATTTCAGAGGTGACTCCTACTTGCCATGAGTAGTTGGGAAATATTTTTAAGGTAGTGATTTTCATCAAGTAAGCATCTGACTTTTATGATGCAACCTTCAAGTTTCCCTAAGCACTCCAATTTCTGCCTTAGAATATTATAGTGAATTAGTTTGTGCAGGACATACAATGACCATATGTCATTCTCAGTTGTGCATGTAGATTTAGCTTCAGGTGAATATAACTGGGAATATTACTCTTCTAATGTTCTCGGGTTTCATGAGGTCAGTGATTAAAAAAATATTCAGATCTCAAGTTTCCTTTAGACCATGAAAATTATATTACAACTTTCTAGTTGGATATCATAGCTTTTTTTGGTATAGAGCAATGGTTCTCAAAGTGTGGTTCCCAGACCAACAGCATCAGCATCACCTGGAAACTTGTTAGTAATGCAATTCTCAGGCCTCACCTCAGGCCTCCTGAATCAGAAACTATCGGAATGAGGCCCAGCAATCTGTATTTTCACAAGTCCTCTAAGAGAATATTCTAGAACCACTGGTTTAGCAATTTGGAGTTGAGTTAGATCATTGTTGAAGCATTTCACTTCAAGGATCAAATCAAGACATTATTTGAAATCATTTGTTTAAAACATACAGAATCTCTTATATTGCTGTGAATTAAGAGTGACAAAGAAATTCATCGAATGAAAATATTGTGAAGAGCCCTGGGAGGTCATGAGAGCACATAGTTTTCAAATGTGTTGGTTACAGAAATCTAAGGTTCTATGAAGCATTTCTAGGGGTTTCCTAAAAGAAAACGTTCATACATTTGGTTGATGACTATCCTTTGACCATCCAGGGTTTGTCTCTAAACTTGAAATTCTGTGTCAGAAGAAATGGAGCTTTAGGACCAAGTCAATATCTTATTCGTCTTTATATCTTCATTACCTTCCAGAGTGCCCCAGTATAAAGCAGATACCTAACAAACATTTACAATATATGGATGGATGGAATAGGCATTTCATGGATTCAAGTGTTTAAGTAACTTTTACTAATACTCTGGGGTCATTTTTAAAAAAATCATTTTGGATAGTTTATTCTAGTTGCTATTATATAATACTGACTGCTTTATGTATGCCGCCAGTCTTTTCAGCAGTTTAGGATTTTATCTAGCAGATATTAAGAACAATGCCTACAACTCCGAGAAAGGGGGGGTACAGAGAGAGAGAAAGAGAAACTTACATGAAGATAGTGTTTGTTCCATTTCTTGAAATGTCTATAAAAATATGCTACTGCATGTTAATCTTTTCAGTGACTAACCCAGAATTTCTTCCTCAACCTTGGCACTAGTGACATTTGGGGCTGGATCATTCTTTGCTATGGGATCTGTCTTGTACATTGCAGGATGCTGGGCAGCATCCCTGGTCTCTGCCCACTAGATGCTGGCAGCATCACCTACTACTCCTAGTTGTGACAATCAAAATGTCTCCAGACACTGACAAGTGTCCCCTGGGAGGCAAAAGGGCCCAGGCTGAGAATCACTGCTCTATCCTAATGTTAATAGGGCAGTAGTAATTTTCCTGCATTTTATTCAAAGCTATGGAAACAGGCTTCGAGAAAGAGCATATGTTCCACATTTCTCTTTAGCTCATTGTTGAGGACTTTGGCAGTGACAGCTCTATCTATTTTGAAATGATTTGGTTCACAAATCCTCATTATTTTAGGCCATTTTTCTCCCTGGAACAACTTTATCTTTGGAGATGCAAATTCACAAACTCTAAGCATCTTTTTTACACTTTCTGTGATCTTCTACAAGGCTTCAGCACTGAATTCCGTTATTGGGCATTTTTATTTAATAATTTCTAAATAATCTATAGACTGGCTAAAGGAACTCTGTATAAGTCCATAATACAGAGCTAGCAACTAACTGAATGGTTTTTATCTATTTCGTTACAATAGTTTAAAAAATTATTTAAGAGAAAACCTAAGTAAAATGTAGTAATACCTTTTATTACTTCCTACTGCAAGATTCTGTCCATGGAAAGAAAGTCACCATTGCTTCTGGGATTTACTTCCCGGTATCTAAAGAATATGCTAACAATTCTAGTTCGTGATTTATTTTAGATGTTATCTATTTTCTTCCCTTTAGCACATGAGGATTTAGCATTATTTCAACCTCCCCTCACTTCTGCTTCTCCATAATATCAATATATTACAATTTTTCTTTAAATGTTTAAATGACGAGCTGACAGTGTATCCTGACATCCTTATCGACATCCTCATGTAAATGTTTTCTCTCTTATTTTCCACGTGGGTATGTGTTTTAAATAGTCCCTTTAAAAAAAAATTTAATGTTATTTTGAGAGAGTGAGAGGATAAAAGTATATGGCCATCACACAATTAATAGGAAACTAAAATTATTTTTGAAAACTTTGGAAAGATTACATAAAAAGTCTCAAAATTTTATGGTTAGAAGGTAAAGATTTCTATTTTCCCCTCACCTCTTACATTTAGCATAAATGACAGTGAAGCATTTTTTTCAAATCTGAGAAACAAGTTAAAATCTGATTTTTAATTTTTCATGAAACGAATTTTGTATATAATTCTTATATCATTATTAATACCAATAAATCAGGACCATGTGGAAAACAAAAACAGAGGATTAGAAAAGATAACCAATTGACATGACAGATGAAGAAGATACTAGGTGAGAAGAAACATGTATATAACAAAGCCTACCATTGGGAAATTGTGGGAATCAAAGTCAAGCAGTTAATTACTAACAAAGATGGCAACCATGTTTCTTTTGTCTTTCACAGTGAATGCATAATTAGCACTTAATACTAAGACTAGGGAATAAACCATCTATAATCTACTGAAAAAGACCATCTGCTTCTATAAATTTTGTTCTCATACACTTGCCAAAGGAAGAGAACATATTAACAAAATAATGGGCCCTGCACTGGTAATTGCTAGGTTGTTTGCAGTTGTGCTGCTGCTATTAGAATTTAATAAGCCATTCCTTCTGCTAAATTAATAAGCAGCCAAGATTATGTAATAGCTGCTTTCAGCTGCTAATTATTTTTCCCACAATTCCTTCCCCTCCCTACCCCTACCCCCACCTTTTTTTGGCTAGGAGCAGGAAGGGAGACTGCCAGTATGTCATCAGCAAGTCTCCCGTCCTCATTTTCAGAGCCACAGAGCAACATTAGGAGGATAATCAGTTTAAACTTGGAGGTGGCTATCTCAGGAACCTTGAGGATGTAAGTGTTTTGTACAGAAAAAGAGAAAAGCAGCATTTGAATTCAGAGGGCGAGTTTTCATTGTGTAGCATTAGAGCTATCTTTTCACTGGTTAATGGCATCTGTTTCTTGTAGTGAGAGAGAAATGGGACATTTGAAAGTACCTTTGGGGCATGACTGGGTAGGGAGAAATCTGTTGGGGGCGAAAGGGACCTAAAGAACTACAGAAAGTCAGCTCTGTGCCATGTGTCATCCCCTTTCTTTAATATTCCAGTATACATTAATCATACATGTTAGTAGGAGACTTTGCAAGCAGCATAGTAGTGCTTGAAAAGGGGAAGTATTACACATTTTTTTGTTTTGTCATACAAAGGCCTTTTTAAAAATGCCCCCAAAACTACTGTCTTAGTTTCATAGATACTAAAATGCACACAAAAAGAATATAATTCCTAATAAAGGATTCCTTTACATTGATTACATTTAGCTTCGTGAAAAAATTAGCATTTCTTTTACTTTAGGCCATTAAAAAAATTCTGGCGACTACACCTAGGAACCTTTGCAAAAGGGACATGGCCCAACAAAAGCAATTTTCTCGCTTCCTTTGTAGGAACCTAGGTGACTCGGATAATGAATAGCATGCGATATGGGAAACCCGTGGCTCTTCAAGGAAGGTCACCTAATCCCGTGGGACTCCCCTTTCCTTATCTGTAAATGACTAGATGATTCATCCATTCTATCATTCAGAAAATTACGAACATCCATTATGCCCCGGCATTACGCTCAGCATTACAGCTCTTAACAAATTTATCATTTTATGGTCTTTATCAGTCAACTCACATTTATTGTGTTATACACCAGGCAGTGAACTAGACTGGGATGCAAAATGAATACAACTTAAGGTGTGCTAAATAAAGGCTAACGGGCATGTGGGTGAAAGAGGGAATCGCTCTTACAGGGTTTTAGGGTGAGGCTTCATAGGAGATGTGACATTTGAGAGCAAGGACATGCCAGGCACAGCAAGTCGTCGGCAGTGCTAAACTGGAACCCAGGCGGCTGGTGGGGCGACCCAGTGTGAAGGAAGCGGGATCTCGAAGGTGAGGTGCTGTCCGGGCTTTTCAGCCGAACGGATGGTAACTCCGCAGCACCGAAGATGGGCGAGGCGAGCCCAGGGAACAGACTCCCGCGAAGCTTAGGGCGAAAGGTGTCTGGGCTAGGGCTGGAGCAGTGCAATGGGAAGGAGAGGCCGGATTCCGGACAATTTTGAGGCAGAATGATAGCAAAATGCCCGTGAATGGGTGACGAGCTCCACAGAAGAGCTGACTTGTTTTTCCAGAGTTGCAGCACTCCCTCGTCTCCTCCCACCCTTGTCGTCAGCCGTCACACCTCCCCGACCCACCCTCTGGGGACACAGAGAATCATTAGAGCTCAAACGAGGCTCTTCGCTGTCTGGAACTTCCCGGCCCCGCACCTCCGGCTAGGCTGAGGACGCTGCAGAATCCCGTCCTCCTATCATTAAACAGGCAGCATACCCGCCCGCGCGCGTCCCGGAGGCACCAGCAGGAGTGCGCGGGCGCGCGGGCCCGGCAGACGCCGCTTCCGGGTCACGTGGCCCGGCTTCCGGTTCGCACCACCCCCTCAGCAAAGAAGCCTCCAATCGGCTTCCTTGGATTCAGCGGTTACCTGCGCTGCCTCCGGTGCCGCTGGCAACTGCTGAGCCGCTTCCCGCGCGTCGCCTAGCCCGCCCCTCAGCTCGCCGCAGCCCCGGCTCCTCCCTCGTCCGGCCCCCGGGGCGGGGTCTGTCAGCTCGCCCTCCCCTCTCCGCCTAAGCCTGCCCTCCGCCAGCCGGGTCCCCTCCCCACAGCACCACGGCTTCTCTTCCTCAGCACGGCGACAGGGGCTTCCCCTTAGCCGCCGCCGCCGCCGCCGCCGCCGCCGGCCGAGCTCCGCCGCGCCCGCGGCCCGCGGCCGCCGTAAGTCCCCGGGGACGAAAGGGGGCGCCGGGGATGGAGAGGGGGAGGGAGGGCTGGGCGCGCCCCCCGCCACCCCGAGCGCGCCCCGCGACCCCACCCCGAGCCTGCCCGGCCCGCCACTGGGTCGCCGCGCCTGCAACTCACTTCTCTCAGGGTCCGCGTCCTCCGCACCACTCCGCGCCGCGCCCGGGGATGTGGGGGCCAGTCCCGGGCTCCGCGACAGCCCCGCGGCACCTGTGGTTCGGGAATCGCCTCAAGTTTTGCGGGGCGTTTTCGGGAGGGGCCGGGGGCGGTGGCGGCCGAGGACTCTTGGCGCCCCCTGCGCGGCGGCGGATGCCATTGTCTGCTCCGCTCCTTGCCTGTCACCTCGCCCGGGCTTGGTCAGTGATGGAGTGTGGCCACGGGAGTGGGGGGGAGGCACCGGCGACGGCCGGACCCGAGGAACGCTGGCCCCGAGCCCGCGCCGCGGCTGAGCCCATTGTTTTTAATGCCAATCTCGAGGAATTTTGGTGCCCTGTGATTTGCGGCAAAATCAAAGCGCTGGTTTTTAACACGAGGGAAGGAATACTCGTGCCTTGCAACCGGGTTTCGTCCCATGTTAGGACATAATTTATTTTAAGGAGAATACATTGTTTTTTCGTCCTGCAAAGTGGTAGGGCGGGTACAGGACCCTGCTCCAGACAGCCTTGAGCCCATACTCTTTGCAAGCAAACCCTCACCCTTTCTGGTCACCAAGATCTAGGAATACGAGATCCATTCTTTTCCAAGTTCTGGTAACGGGTTTGCAGTAAATGTCCAGTTGATGCTTCACTTGCTGCTCCCTTCGAATGCCGCTATCTTCAGGACTTGCACGGGAGGCACTTTGGTATCATCTAATAATGTCCTTATATTTTGTTCCCCTGACGCATTTTAAGTGAGGTAATAAGACCATTTTAACTTTACTAAAGTTGAATTGCCACGTCATAAATTTCTAGATATCTTGTTGATACCTTTTTGGGTGGTTATAAAAAACGACGATAATTTCTTACCGAAATTTAGGGCCCATTTTTATTCTACATTGGTTCTGTAAATTTCCCCTCCCCGTCTTCAAATTCAAGATGGTGTGGTGAATCTTGAGAATCATGCTTGAATCTTACTTGCAGTAACGCTGTTAAAGGAACTTACAGTGGTTAAAAGAAAAAAGGATACCTATGTGAATTCTGGCTTTAAATTACCTTTGTAGAAACAATACTTCTGTTTGCAGTTGAGATGACCAATTGAATTACAAAAAGCTTGGGTTAAAAATGAAACATGCAGACTAATCAACACATTTGCGATCACAAATAAATACATACAAATTAGTTTAAGTAATAAAACACACTAGAATTCAGCATCCACTCTATCTGTAGATACTATTTTTTTTGAAGTATTTCATGTAATGTTTCAATACTAAATCTTATTTAACAAGTGTAAATCTTATTGTGGCCTTTTAAATGTTTGTTTTCTTTTTCATAATACTACATTAACTCAGTTCTAGATTTTGTACATATTTAAGTTGGAATGTTTTAAAAGTAAGATGAAAACATACTTTTTTATTAAGGAAAATTTGTAGTTATGAGATTTTTCGGTTAATATTTTGGATCATTCTGTTTTGCTTGAAATATGCCATCATAAACCGACGAGAGCATTCTAAGATATAAGCTACTGTCTACAAGTAGTTCACCCTGGAACTAGAACGGCCTCAGGGTGAAAAATAGCAGGTCTTCCGTTTCTTTCAAAAATACCCAAATCAATTGATGTCTACCATTTTCTTTTGATACATATAGAGAGTGTGCAATGTATAGCACAGGTAGAAAATAGTTTCTTAAATTGAAAGAGTGGTCTTTATTTTTCTTCAAAAATTTCGCTTCAGCTTATTACAAATTTTTCTTTTTTCTCTTGCACACTCCCCTCCAAACTTAACGTGGAACAGGGTGGGATTGGAAGGTTTGCATCTAGAGAAGATCTGTCCAAAAGAATTTCTTGCTATTTTAATTGGCATAGAAATATTGATGGCTAGTAATCATTTGTCATTTAAATGCCCCATCCCCCAAAGCTTCTCTGTGAAACACATAATCTTAACTTTATTGATTCAAAGTATTACATGTAATCTTGATTTTATTTATCTTAACAGATGCAGTTTATGTTGCTTTTTAGTCGTCAGGGAAAGCTTCGACTGCAAAAATGGTATGTCCCACTATCAGACAAAGAGAAGAAAAAGATCACAAGAGAACTTGTTCAGACCGTTTTAGCACGGAAACCTAAAATGTGCAGCTTCCTTGAGTGGCGAGATCTGAAGATTGTTTACAAAAGGTATAATTTTTATTTATCATAAAGGTGAAATAGAATCAAATGTTAGGTCATTTAGGAAATTGCAGACTTTTGAGTGATGACATTTCTAAATAATGATTAATAAAGATTTAGATGAAATAGGTTTAAGGTAAAGCTTTGTGTTTTTAAAATAACTGGTGTTTTCACTGGTAATTACTGAGGCTGGAATGATAAAGGCAGGGAAATCATTTGAAAACTAGTTATATAATTGAAGGCATAAATGATTATTCATGCTTAATCATCTTTATAGAAGAGTTTAATGAATTCATTTCATTGCAGGGGAAAGTAGGGTCAGTATTTTAAATTGTGTGAGTAATTATCTGAATTTAGACAAGTATAGATAGTCTAATCCTTTTTCTCCGAAAATCTATAAAGCAATGACTAATATTTGTCATGCCTTTTATCTGATTTTTAGAATCTTACGTATAAATACCTTGAATATGTAGACTATTTCAATCACATAGCTGTTTTAAAAACTTTATGTGTATAAGAGATCTGTTTGTGAGTAGTGTTTATTAACTTTAAGTACCCTTGTTGCTATGGTGGGGGTGCAGTTAAATATGACAGATAATTTTGCCAAGGACAGGTTTTTTTAAATTTTGATGTTACAAAATGACTCATAGATTGGCTTTTAACACTGAAAATTTTTTTAATGCTATACATCTTTATTTTATAAATATCTGAATCCCTGAATACCCTAAAATAAATTTCTCAAGATTGTTCTAAGTAGGGTAAAAGAAATAAACTTTCTTCTTTTACAGAACATTTTTTGAGGGGACATTTACTTCATTCCCCATTTGTTTCTTTTTGAATTATTTACTGAATTTAAGATAAGAGCATTTCTGCATATAAAAAGTTCTCTTGTGTGGGGAATATGCATGGAAGTAACAGTATGGGATAAAATGAGGGTGGGAGAGAAGTCTGGTTTTCTTCTCGGCTTCCATTTATTGCACTCCAGATACGGGTTGGATATTTTGTCAGGGAGATGGCTGGGAAGAAATGGAGATGACAAGACATAGAGAGTTTCTTAAATATTGAGGACTCCTCTTTATTATTGAATGATCTTTGGTGATTTAGTATCTTTGTGTGATTTTGTATCCAGTGTTTGGTTTGGTCTTATTAAAGATCATAGAAAAATCATATCATTTGAGAGGTGAGAGATGTTTTACAGTAATCTAGTCAGGTGATTTTGTTCTGTTTTGTTTCGTTTTAAGCTTTTTGCCCCATGGGTAGAACCTTAAATAAAATGACTGGAAGTGAGGCTGCTCCACGTAAAATCAGAAACGGGGATCCTGTATCCTGGCTCACTTGGCCTTTACCCCTCTGCACAGGAGACAGTTCTAAGTTTGAAAACTGCCGTTGTTGATCAAACTTCAATTTTTTAATGAATGCGAATTTGGGAGAGGTGACTTGTCTAGGGCCATATGCCAGTTAGTGATTGACCTGGGGCTGCAACTCAGATCTTAAGCTTGGAGGCAAAGATTTTAAACAGGGCTGGAAAAAGATCAGGTTTACATATCTTAAAAGACTGAACTGGGACAATGGATGAGGGCAGGAGGGGCTGAGACTGGCACCTACAGAATCAGTAGGAGACTATTTGAGATCCTGAACCCATTTGCTGGAAAGGAGGGCTATTACTAAATAGCCATTATCAAATAGGTAGGTTTGATAAGACTTGGTCACCTCTAGAAGTGGGAAGAACATGGGAGGCGGAGGCAGGAGAATCGCTTGAACCCAGGAGTTAAAGCCCAGCCCTGGCAACTTAGTGAGACCCTGCCGTCTCTACAATAAAAACAAACAAACAAACAAAAAAGTTAGCTGGGCATGGTGGCATGCACGTGTAGTCCTAGCTGCTCTGGAGGCTGAGGTGGGAGGATTGATTGTGCCTGGGAGTTCAAGGCTGCACTGAGCCCTGATTGGGCCACTGCACTCCAGCCTAGGTGACAGAGTGAGACCCACAACAACAACAACAACAAAAAGTGGAGAGAGCAGCGAAGGAAAGGGAGGAGTGGTGTGACCTCCACATTTCTGGTTTGCTGATGGGGTACAAGGTGAGCTAGAGAACTCAGCTTATTTTGGGGCAGGTTGATTTGGGGATGTCTATGTGACTTTCATTAAGAGAAGCCTGATTTTCTGGTGGGATGTGGTTGGTGTAGGTATGGAAGTCTGGGGAAAATAAAACAAAGTATTAGATCACCAGCATTCAAGTGGCAGGCAAAGGAGGTGAAGAAGGGACCTTCAGAGTGGAATGAGAAGTTTCACCAATGCCAGATGTTGCATAAAGTTCAATGAAAGTGAGGAAGGAATCTGGTAGATTTTACAGTGAGCATTTCATATAATGCCCTTTGCCAGATCATTTTCAGTGGAATAGTGGAGATAGAACTCTCGATGTAATGGGGCGAAGTGTGAAGAGGTGGAGAAATTTAAATAGCATGTGTAGACTATTTTGGGGAACTTAGCTGTGAAGGACAGGAGACGAGGTGGTAACCACTCATAGACATAGGAATAGGGGACAAGGTTTTTAAAAAAGAAGGTGTGAGAGGCTTAAGCTTATTTCTAGATAGGGGAAGGAGTCCCCCGTGTGGAGGAGGAAAATACCAGCAAGGGATTCAATCCCAGGAATGGGCTTTTATGGGAAGAAAGGAAAGCACTGCTTGGTGTTCATGTACATGTCACTCAGCCCGTCCGTCCGTGTTGAGCCACTGCTTTTTCTTTTAAAAGCTACAAAGGGTATCCGACCCAACTCTGATACTTATATCAAGCACCTTTAAATGAAAGGTGGACTTAAAAAAATAACAGCTTTATTGAGATATCAGTCATATATAAAAGGTGGAATTTATCAGCTCTTTCTCTATGTGTTCCCCCTTCCATTTCATACTGAAAACCTCATCTGCTCTACCACTTATGGACATTTTTTTTATTGGTATAAACAGGTGATTTGTTTTCCCTACTGCTGGAAGTGAAGAGCTTTTTAAGCAAGAGAATTACTGCTTAGCTCCTGAGAAATTTTGGACTGGGACTTTTGCTGTTCATATCAGCAAGTGATTTTTGTTGTTTTTGTTAAATTATTTCATCTACATTCTTCATCCTGAGTATTTGGCATACAAATTCCCCCTTTTGAGGGGGGAATGATGGATAAGAATAATTAATATTAGCTGAAAAGACAGACTGAAAATCTGAGGACTTAAGTTCTGTTCCCTTTGTAACATTAGCTAGTTTTATGACTTTAAACAAGTCACTTTGTTTCCTTATCTCTAAAATAAATGTTCTTGAGGATCCCTTCAAGACAGAATACTATGCTTTTTTGATTTCTGTTTTGTGTAGCATTTTGTGGAAGAGTCACTGGATTAAGGTCTTTTAAAATTAATTTAAAAACGTATATATCTCCAAATTACTAGCTTGAGAATTTAAAGAATAATTATTGATTTTCTTTACTAACAAAAGAATTTTTAATGACATACCAGTGAGTATTGAGAACACTTTAGCTACAGTCACCCACAGTCAGCTGATATTTAGCTGATATTTAGCTGACTGCGGAGAAGTCATGTGTTTTGAATATAAGAATAGGCACTTTCAGATGTTCTCTGAGTGCCAGTAATTAGAGTAAGCCTTAATCCACTGTGCTAAAAATAACCAAACATACCTTTCTTCTTACTAGTCTATTATTAATTTTACTTCAGTTTTAGACTTACAAATAGGCACTAAGAGAACAAAATGAGCTCATTATTGAATTTTTAAAAACCACTTGGTCCTAAATATAGGAAGTACACTTCAGGTTCTCTTGGTAATCTTTTACTAAATCAGTATGGCATTTTTTATTTCTCTTCTCTTCAAAGCTCTTAAAATATTGTTTTGAGCATATTTTAATTTTTGCCAGGTATGGGATTACTTTAATGCAATTGCTGGCTATAGTTTTTAATGTAAAACTTGGGCTCTAGAGTCAAATTGCTGTTCCTAGGCAGGTTACTCAAACCTGGGTCTCTTATCAATGCAAGTAATAATGGTATCTCATGGATACGGTTGTTGTGAGGATTAGAATGGTAAAATATGCAAAAGCCTTAGCTAACATTTAGTGTCCCATGTAGGGCGAGGATTCAGTGAATGGTACTTAATTATTATGCTTCTGTTTTTTCTTTCCCTAAGCTTTCTGGAAAGAGGCACATCATTATCCTGATAGCTATCTGTTCACCTACACCAAAGAATTCATTAATTTGATTATTCTTTTTCCATTCTGAGTGAAAGTAAACATTACTGGCTGGGGCTTAGACACATCGTTCCTGATGATTTTTAAATTAATGCTTCCAAGTCATTCATGCAGTTTAGGACCTTTGACTAGTGTTTAAGTGCTTTTTATTTGTAAGGAAAGAGGCAGTACTGTGGATAAGGAGCGAGGATGGTAAGAGCATTAGATTGTTTAATAGTAGCATGAGGAAATCTTAGAGTAAAAGGAATTTTACTTGAAACTGTTAGTAAACTTTGTATAATAAATTATTTAGCATTCTGTTCCTATCAGCTAGTCATATCTGGTTTTTAATCTACCATTTTTATGTCAGTCCCTTTAATCTTTAGTTTTCTTAAATCAGGGAATCTTATGTATCATTTATCAGTTTCCCCAAATTCAAAGTTCTATTTAATGAGCACGGGTTAGGGAGGATGGAGAGTTGGAATACTCCATTCTCTTTTAAATAGATAGACAAAAACAGAGTAGTGATGGGAAAGAGAGGGAGCACTTTGTTAAAGTTGGCATTGATGCCCTGTTTTGTCTTCCATGACTTATTCCCTTCACAATGATGATAAATGAACACATGTGAATACCTCCTCTCAATAAGACTGCAGGAGCCCCAACATTTTAAATAACTTACTGAGTGTGGAAGACACATAGAGTAGACATGCACAAAGTCATGATAAATATGCCAAGTGAGTTTGTATGACACAGTGGAAAAAGGCCTGGAGTTAAGGTCAGAAGATCGGGTCTCTTATCCCACTACTAGCACTTGTAGGCGCTGTACTCTTAAGCCTCGGTTTTTTGTTTTTGTTTTTGTTTTTTTTTGTCTTTTTTTAATCTGTAATCAATGATGAAAGATAGTACTTGCTGTTGAAAACATCAAATAAGATGAAATGTTTTAATAATGAAATTAATGCTGTTGTGTGAATACTAGTTATTTTCACACTAAGGAGCAAGAATTCATTGAGACTCAAAACAGGTTGTTTGTGTTATTTTGTATACAGTATTATTTTACATTAATGCTATGAGCAGTAACTGCCCATTGTGTTTTCTAAAAATCAATTAAGTGATCTTCAGTGAAAATTATAATCTCCACTGAGATATTCTATGTTTAGCCTATCTTAGGTTTTTATTTTCTTTCTTTTCAAAAGGCTTAAGTACATGTAAACCATTTTAAAATGCCCTTTTAATCCTCCTCAAAGGACTTGCTATGCCTCAAGGTTGAAGTTTTGCTTTCTTGGGTCAAGCATCACCTGATTCCGTATGCTAGAATCCTAATTTAAAGGAAAATATAAGTTTCCCAACCTTATTCCCTCTTCTAGGGTAAATAAACTACGCTTCAGTTCAACAGTGTAGAACTTGGTAAATTTGAGGACAGGTCTCTGTTTCCCTTAAGTGATAGGAACTTTCTGTTCTCTTTCTCTAACTTCTGTAATAACGTGGAGCTGTTGTTCTTTTCGTGTGGTTTATTCCACAATCCTAGAAACCTTTTTAAAAATAATTATATGCTGTTAGAAGTCAAGAGCATAGTTAACCCTTGGGGATGGGAGGTTGTGACTGGGAGAGGGTAGCAGAGGAGTTTCAGGGTTCACTAGTGTTCAGCTTCTTGATCTGGGTGCTGGTATATAGTTGAGTTCACTTTGAAAATTTATTGAGCTTGTAGGACTTAAGGTCTTCTCTGTGTGTATATTATACATATTCCAATAAAATATCCCAAAATATTGACCTCATCTTGACATTATCTTCAACAAGTCCTCCGTCAGTTGAAAGGTTTCATTTTCTTCTCTGTACTTATAGTTTGAATTAATCTGTTATGTATTTTGTTTTAATTAAGTAAACTTAGGAAAAACCTGGGTCTGCTGTGTTTTAAGATGTTTATAGAAAAGAACCTGAAAGGAAGAAGGGCAAAATCACTTATTCTTTCTAAGTGGTATGATTATTTTGTTTTTTTCTTTTTGCTTGCCTATGCTTTTCAAAATTTCTCTTATGCATTTATTACTTTTGTAGTCTACGAGAAAAATCTGTACTGTTGTGAAAGAAGAAATAAACTGTATAAACTTGGGGCCTTTCATAATAGGATGTGAAAATATATTTAGAAAACATGATTACAGGGTAATAGTTTTTTTCACATTTGTACTTCGTTACAGATATGCTAGTCTATATTTTTGCTGTGCTATTGAGGATCAGGACAATGAACTAATTACCCTGGAAATAATTCATCGTTATGTGGAATTACTTGACAAGTATTTCGGCAGTGTGAGTAGTATTTTATTTTAGGAAATTGAATGCCATAGTATTTTTTGGAACCTTTTCTCTAACAAGTTTATTATTTGGTTGTCTTGGGGATTCTAACCGCAGGAGAGGGCGGGAATGACTATTTCTTGTCAGTGGGCCTGGTCAGTTCCTAACTTTCAGAATTGCTGGCCCTGCAGACGTAACTCATTTAATTAAGATGGTAAGGATGAGGTTTAAAATAGTGAAATATAAACAAGTCCAACGACAAACATTAATATCCTGTAAGTGCTTAGTATAGAATTTAGATTTGGTTAGCAGTTCTGATCATGTTACCCAGGAAATACATGTTTAAAGATCAGTTTTTATTACTAGAAATTATTAAGTTGCCCACATTGGGAACATGCAGAGCCCAATCTTATTTAGCTTGTAGGAATATGTTTTCAAGTACTTGAGATTTGGAAATTAAGCTTACTTAAACCGGTGATACTTAGTCATATTTAGAAAGAGTTAAGATTGATTCACTCTGATTTGATTTTATTCACTACCTGGTAGTGAATAAGCATCTTCTGCTTCTGCAAGTTTTAACAATTTTTTATTTTCTTTTTTTTTTTCCTTTTCAGGTCTGTGAACTAGATATCATCTTTAATTTTGAGAAGGCTTATTTTATTTTGGATGAGTTTCTTTTGGGAGGGGAAGTTCAGGAAACATCCAAGAAAAATGTCCTTAAAGCAATTGAGCAGGCCGATCTACTGCAGGAGGTAAGCTACTTGTTCTCTTCACTAGGCACTAGCATGTTTTGCTCTTGCTGGGGAAGTCTCAGTCATCATTCTTACAGTTTCAGAAATTACTCTGAAGCATGCTTGGCATGTAGTGTCCATCCATTTGCAGTTTATTGACTGGAATATGTGTCAGTCACGTCAACTCAGTTATCTATGGCTGGATGGTTCAGTTTGGAGATAGTCTATCGGTCAGGCCTCTTCCCGATGGCCCTTTTTGGACCCTAAAACACTGGAGTCTAAACCTTTAGAGGACAGACTACTTGAAGAAGGGAAAAGATTGGCTGAAAGTAGCAGTAGGTTGAGAACTCTCCATCTATTGCTTCAAATTGTTTAAGATAACCCCCTTTTTCATTAGTGTAGATAATCAGGAGTTGACTGTGAGATTATGACATTTTAATTCCAAATTGGCTCATATTTTTACCTCATGTCCATTAAATGCAAAAGTAGCCAAGCAAATGATAGTGTTTTCTAATTATACTTCTTGTAGAAACTTCTAGTTTTTTTTGCGTTAGCAAAACTAAACAGTATTTGCATTTCTCTTTGCTCTTCTTAAATAACAAACCATGTTCTGTCAAACTGCATTTTTGTCTTACCTCCATATCCCCAGATGTGTAACTCCCTTTTCTTTCTAATTACCATAGTCATCTTGGGTTAATCGTGCAGTTGATGCTGATGTACTTTCTATTTCTGAAGCTTAACATTTCGTAGATAAGACTACCTTTTTCTAAAAACTTAATGATACCTTAATTCAGATACCAAATTGAATTATACTTTAGAGCTAATTGTGATTTTTATCATATGGAAAGCTTACAGCGTGAGAAGTGATTAGTAAATACTGAAAAATGAAATGTGTTTTCACTAAAGTAGTTGTTAAGTGTGTGTATGCATGTATATAAAAGTCTTGAATATTTTTGGCTCACTGGTTCATTTTCCAGAAGCATTGAAAATATGGTTTTGTATTTCCAGTTTATTTTAGTCCCTTCTTTGTTACATACTTGTTTATCAGTTTGTTCTTTTTTTAGTCACCAAAGGAGACTTTAAGTCCCATTTTTTAGCCTTGGATGCATTCAGTTTTAAGGGAATGAAATAAGGGGAGAAGAGTAACTTGCTTTCTCCATTTTAACTTCTTAACTCTTGGACTCTGTGAGGAAGGGAAAGCTATTTGAGAATCTCACTGCATCAGTCACTGACTGGGACAGTTGTGGGGATTGCTTGAAGCTGAGATGACATCATCTGAATAGACATCTACTAAATGTCAGACAATGCATTGTACACTTAATGATCTTGTAGTTATCAGAAGAGTGGTTAAGGTGCCTGCAAAGGTGAAGTATTAGATTGGCAGCCCTCATGCCATCTACTCTTCAGTAGTGAAATGAACACAGACCTTTTGCCTTGTGTGTACAGTTTGCGACAGTGGTTTACCAATTGATTGGAAATGTTATTCTGGAGGTTTGTTTTTAATATCAGGTGTGCTGACTATAAGCATATACTCTACTATTGTAAAATTGGTTTTTAAAGTTAGTATCTCCTTATTTTGCTGTTCACTTATCAGACTTTTTAAAAAATTAGGTCAAAACCAGGATTAGAAATTGGAAATTTTTCATATATGTCTTCCCTTGATCACTTTCATATTTTGTCACAGATCTGTATTCTGCTCTGTCAGAACATGGCATTTCTTCCAAGTTTTACCATCATTTCCTGATTAATTACATTTGCTTTAAAATGTATTTAAAGTTATTGAAGTTCAACTTTTAATTTTAATATTTTTCCTGGAGAGTAAATTTTTGTTTGTTTGTTTAAGATGGAGTTTCGCGGCCGGGCGCGGTGGCTCAAGCCTGTAATCCCAGCACTTTGGGAGGCCGAGACGGGCGGATCACGAGGTCAGGAGATCGAGACCATCCTGGCTGACACGGTGAAACCCCGTCTCTACTTTAAAAAATACAAAAAACTAGCCGGGCGAGGTGGCGGCGCCTGTAGTCCCAGCTACTCGGGAGGCTGAGGCAGGAGAATGGCGTGAACCCGGGAGGCGGAGCTTGCAGTGAGCTGAGATCCGGCCACTGCACTCCAGCCTGGGCGGCAGAGCAAGACTCCGTCTCAAAAAAAAAAAAAAAAAAAAAAAAAAAAGATGGAGTTTCGCTCTTGTTGCCCAGGCTGGAGTGCAATGGCACGATCTTGGCTCACTGCAACCTCTGCCTCCTGGGCTCAAGCGATTCTCCTGCCTCAGCCTCCCGAGTAACTGGGATTACAGGCTTGCACCACCATGCCTGGCTAATTTTGTACTTTTAGTAGAGACAGGGTTTCACCATGTTGGTCAGGCTGGTCTCGAACTCCTGACCTCAAGTGATCCGTCCCCCTTGGCCTCCCAAATGCTGGGATTAAAGGCATGAGCCACCGCGCCCGGCTGTGCCTAGATTTTTGAATGCTACTGGGAAATTGCTGTAGACCTTAGAATATGACAGCAATGTTAAGTTTACCATAGAGCATATATTTAGTATTTAAATATACTAGAGGATAAAAACATTATTGCAGATCCATATTTATTTGTGTGTGTATATGTACATATGTATATATATTTCCCTATGGGAGTATTTTAATAGTTAATGTTGTCCTTCTGTTTGAAGTACTATTTTTATGTCTTTTTTTTTTTTTGAGTTGGAGTTTTGCTTATCACCCAGGCTGGAGTGCAGTGGTGCAATTTCGGCTCACTGCAACCTCCGCCTCCTGGGTTCAAGCAATCCTTCTGCCTCAGCCTCCCAAGTAGCTGGGACTACAGGTGCACACCGCCATGCCCAGCTAATTTTTGTATTTTTAATAGAGACAGGGTTTCACCATGTTGGCCAGGCTGATCTCAAACTCCTGAAAGGTGATCCACCCACCTCGGCCTCCCAAAGTGCTGGGATTACAGGTGTGAGCCACCGTGTCCGGCCTATTTTTATGTCTTTAATTGGAGAAAGTAAGTGTAGACAGAAAAGCATAGGATGACTATGGTTGGTCCCATGTAAAATTTTCCTTACCCCCTTGTAACCTTTGTTTAAAATAAAGAAATGACTACTGTTAATTACAGTTCCTTTGTCTTTAGAAGAAAGCTGTGGCCCTACTTCTCTTCTGTGACTGCTTTTACATTGCTTTGTACATGAAACTGAGTTCTACATTGAGACATTGTCTATTTAGCAGTCTGAGTGAACCATTTTTCTTAGCCATGTAGGTCTTGGGGAAGCAGTAGGTGGTGGTCCATTCTGAATTTAGAGTGAGAATACATTGTAGGTTAAGGCCATTATGAAGCCAAGCTCAAGTCTGTGTGGAGCAGTAAGGCTTCAGGTTATTCTGTTATCTTAATCAACATACTCTGAAAAGAAATGTAGGAATGACAAGATGCATGTTTCCTAAAAATAGATTCATTTATATTTTTGATGCATGATACAGGTTTACATCTGTGGGAGAGTATTTGAATATTATGTTCATAAAATAGCGAGTGGAATAAGAGAAAAAGCACTCCCCAAACTGCTGGAAAACTTTTTGTTTTGGATACCATGACAACAAAAATAATTATGATGGTAACTAATGCTTGAGTATGTGAGGCCCTGGGCTCAGCAGTTTGCTTTAAGCATCCTGTGCTAATCCTCAAGACATCCTGTGAAAGGTTAGAGGTAGCCTCATGAGAAAGTGGAAGCTCACTGAGGTTCCATGACTGGTCTGAGGCCACCTGGTTAGCAACTGGCAAAACCAGGATTCTAAACCCAGATCTACTAGGCTTCACAGCTGTGTAAAATCTTAACCACTGTGTACTCCCCCCAACCCCAGTTATGTATTGTCTTGGTATATATATTTTAAATGTTCTGTTTTAGATACGAACTTCTTTGTTTCTCAGTCATACAGTGAGAAATTCATAATTCTCCCAGAGGTTTTTCTATGTGGAAAAGACAGTGCTATCTTTGACTTCTTAGACTGCAAATTTTTATTGTCCAGATTATCAGCAGTTGGAATTTTTTATTGGATATGTAGATATAAATAATACTTTTCAACCTGTTTCTTGTTGGATTGATCAAAATGCTGGATTTATAACTTTTTGGGTTTTATAGTTTGGGATATAGCATTCACTTAATCAATTTCATGAAATGATTCTGCTTCCGAAATTGTAAATATAGCTGTGAAGATCTCAATTCAGACTTACATTTGTAGTAGAAGTCCTAATTGGTTAATTTTAATCTAATTTTTCATGTATCATGATTTTTCCACTTAGTGTCAGGTCTTTTACTTGAATTGATTATTTCTAAGCACCAAAGATGACTTTGAACTTGTATCTGTTGGCTTAAAGGTATATGCAAATCTCAATGATTTTGATTTTTTAAAAATTTGTGAAATATACATTTCTATCCTTAATAATGCTTATTTTCTTCAGAAAAAAATTTTTAAAAATGTCTCTTACCCAATTTGTATAAACACGTAGTTTAAGGTAATCCTTCATTTTATAGCCAAATAGGGAAGAGGGTCAGTGGATACAGATTTTCTGTTAGCATATTACAGTCAGTAATAAAAATGTAACATTAAATGTATATTCAAATAATAGTTGCTAAAATATTAGCAGACATTGTGATTAGATAATAAAGATATCTTTTTTTATTTTACTTCATTACTTGGTAAATAAGGGATTAGTTTTGACATATCTAGACCAAACTTCATGTTTATTCCTTTTGGTGTTTGGTTGTATGAATACATAATTAGATTTGGGGGTAAAGCCCAGAAATTGGCCCATTATCCATTTTTTAATGTTTGGCTGTCTTAACATGCCACTGGTACTAAAGTTGATTCTTAAAGTACAACATGCTGAAATTCCTAAATTGATACTCTTTGCAATACTTGGAATACTTTTCCCCACCACCTATTTTAAGCTAGATTTTTGGAGGGATAGGGTGGGGGGTGGTGTTGTAGTTGGATTTGTTTAAACACACACATATATAATGAGAAAGGAAATAATAGCATGGCTTTTTTTCTGTAAAGTCAAGCACTTACCAGTTTTTCTCTGCTCTTTAATTTTATAGAGCCAGAATGAAGAATGGGGAGGTTTGTCTGAGGATATCTTATGATAAAGAGCAGTCTAAGGCTTTAGTCCCTTTGATCCCCAACTTATTTATTGGTAACTACTAAATTTACCATTTTTGTGGCATGGATAAAATGGAGTGCTATGCAAATACTGTTGCACGTGAGATGATATCTAAGTCCTTGCTTGATCCGTGAAGATCAAATAGCTAAATACTGGGCATTTGGGCTTTAACCCTTAGCGGTTGATGCATGATGGTGTTGATTAGCGCTTTGAGATGTGTCAACCTTTCTTTTTTATACTAACAGCATCATTTTGAAATTTGTGGTGTTTTTTTCTTTTGAGCTTTGTTTGCTGTTGGTATTTTTTCTCACTAAAGTAATCTGTGAAATGCAAAATAAGTGAGGTACCAAAAGCAAGCATTATACTCATGAATTTGCTTTTACTTCGAGATGATCCACTTTATGAATAGATTTACTGGATTTGCAGCTGTTTATCTGCCTCATCTAGAAAGTGGTACTCTACGGAGGATTAGTGCTGCTAAAATTGATTTGTTTTAGTGCTGGGGGCTGCATGATATATCTTAGTACTATGCTATATTTTTGTGAAAGTAATAATCTGTGGGACCGCACACAAATGGAAAGGTAAGAATCTTAGGAGAAAAGTGATTTCTTTTAAAAAATGAAGCTTTTGTAACTTAAAATTATTTTAATAAGTACTTTTTGAAGTATTGAATAACATCTCTTTTAATATGAAGTTTTGGATTTTTTAAAGGTCAGCTCTTGATATAATTAAGAGTATTTGGGCTGAGCACGGTGGCCCACGCTTGTAATCCCAGCACATTGGGAGGCTGGGGCAGGTGGATCGCTTGAGCCCAGAAGTTTGAGACCAGTCTGGGCAATGTGGTGAAACCCCGTGCTTACAAAAAGTTAAAAAAAAAAGACTAGCTGGGCATGATGGTGTGTGTTTGTAGTCCCAGCTAATTGGGAGGCTGAGGCGGGAGGATTGATTGAGCCCAGGAGGTCCAGGCTGTAGTGAGCCATGATCATGCCACTATATACCAGCCTGGGTGGCCACAGAACTAAACCTTGCCGGAAGGAGAGGAGAGGAGAGAGAGAGAGAGGAGGAGAGGGGAGGGGAGGAGAGGGGAGGGGAGGGGAGGGGAGGGGAGGGGAGGGATATTTGGGTGTGCTAGTCAAACTTGAGAATATCTTAAATTGTTTTAAAAAACGAGATGCTTCCAAATATATACAATAATGTCATTTAATAGCAAAAAGCATTTTGATATAAATCCTCTTAGAATTTGCTTAAATAAGACAAACTCATGTAACTCCTTTGTAATTACTACTGTTCATGTTAAAACCTTCAAGCCTAACTCTTTCTTTTAAATTGGGTTTAAAGTTAACAAGACTATAGTCTTTTCTTGCCAGTGTACTTCAGTTTTTTTTATAGGTAAACTCAATCAGGGTTTATTATAACAAATTCTGGATAAATGAAGTTTGATTACATTAATGCTTGAAATGGAAATGCTTGAAAAGAAGGGCAGAAAGCAGGACAAATGTTGCCTTTCATTTTACATTTAATAAGAAACAGTTTGGCTGGGCACAGTCAAACTCAGACCTGTAATCCCAGCACTTTGGAAGGCTGAGGTGGGTGGATCACTCGAGGCCAGGAGTTCGAGACCAATCTGGCCAACATGGCGAAACCCCATCTCTACAAAAAATACAAAAATTAGCTGGGCGTGGTGGCGCACACCTGTAGTCCCAGCTACCTGCGGGACTGAGGCACAAGAATGGCTTGAACTCGGGAAGCAGAGGCTGCAGTGAGCCGAAATCTGGCCACTGCACTCCAGCCTGGGTGACAGAGTGAGATTCTGTCTCAAAAATAAATAAATAAAATAATTTGGCCAGTGTCCTTATTCACTGGTTCTCAGGTTGTCATCATTTTGCTTTGTGTGTTTTTGAGCCTTTTTTCTTTGTATGCTTTTCAAAATTTTGAGGATTTTCCCCTTGCTATTTTTATTCTACTTTTCTTTTCTTAAATGCTGATCCTGACCTAGTAATTGGAATTCATGAGCCCTAGGGTTAGAACCTACACAGGGACCTGCGAAGAGAATAGTCTGTGGTGTCGGCGGTGATTTTTTTTTTAATTAAAAAATACTTTCTGAAAAATTTCAGGTTCGAGTCCTTTTTTCACCTACTGACATTTTCTTTTGTTTCCTCTGATGCCTTTTTTTAAAAATAAAAATTCCCATTCTGAAAAAATTAGCAAATACAGGCAAACACACTAGAATATAATCTTACCCACCAACTAGAGCCAATTAGATTAACTCAGTGGTTCCCATGGGGTGGGAGTGGTGCAGTTGTGCCCCTGTAGGGGACATTGGGTAGTGTTTGGACACATTTTTGGTTGTCACAACTTGGGGTGCAGTGCTACCGGCATCCAGTAGGTAAAGACCAAGGATGCTGCTGAGAATTCTACAGTGCACAGGATAGCCCCTTTAGAACAAGGAATTATCTGGCCTCACATGTCAGCTGTACCCAGGTTAAGAAGCCTTGGTTTAATTTAACACTATGGAGTAAATACTCCATTTACATTTATAGACTGCTATATCTTTTCAATATTATATGTAGGCCACAGTATAAATAACTGACTAAAAATTAATCTAAAATGCAAAAAATCAAGAAAGGATAAATGTGCTTAAGAACACACAAATAGCTATACAAATCATTCCTAGGCCGGGCGTGGTGGCTCACGCCTGTAATCCCAGCACTTTGGCAGGCTGAGGCAGGTGGATCACAAGGTCAGAAGATCGAGACCAACCTGGCCAACATGGTGAAACCCTGTTTTGAGACAGGGTCTCACTCTGTCACCAAGGCTGGAATGCAGTGGTGCCACCGTGGCTCACTTGCAGCCTTGAACTCCTGGGCTCAAGTGATCCTCCCACCTCAGCCTCCCGAGTGGCTGGGATTACAGGTGCACACCACCATGCCCAGCTAATTTTTTAAAAATTTTCGGTAGAAATGGGGTCTCGCCATGTTGCCAGGAGTGGTCTCGAACTCCTGGGTTCATGCAATCCTCCCACCTTGGCCTCCCAAAGTGCTGGGATTACAGGCGTGAGCCAGTGCACCTGGCCTCTTCTTTTTTATTTTAAAAGCACAATTAACTGTTAAAGTGATTTGTCTTTAGTATTTGATAACTATACTAGAGCGTTGTTTATAAGATGTAGTAAATTATCGTCATCATTATTTTTAAGACAAATTTATAAGACAAATGTAATAGAAGTAGATTAATAGCACAATAGAAAAAGATGGCAGAAAACATGAATATGTGATTCACAGATGAAGGCAAAACAAATGGTCCTTTTATTAAGGGAATGCAAATTTAAAAATCAACTAGACCCTTTTTTTTGTTTGTTTCTTCTTGGATTGGCAAAGATGAGCACTTAAAAGTTGTATTTTGTTTTGGATGATTAGTTTGGTTATGTCTACTAATGACTAAATGTGTGCATACCTTTTGACCCATTAGTTATACTTCAAAGAATTTTATGCAACAAAAATGTACTGAGACACACTGCTTAGTATAATAAGCCATTGAAGCTTACCTAAATATTCATCAATGAGAAATAGGTTAAGAAAACTGTGGTACAACCATACATGAAATTGATGTAACTGTAAAAGAAATGAGATCGATTTTTTTTTTGTAATGATATGGAAGGATACTCAAAGTATATCATGTGAGAAAAGATCTAGGAACAGGATATTTATATTTATATTATTATTATTATTATTATTATTTTGTTCTTTGTAGGGACAGGGTCTCACCATGTTGCCCAGGCTTAGGAGCAGGATATTAGCTAACTTGTGTTACCTCTGAAAATCTTTGAAGTTCCCCCTGCTCTTTTTTCCAGAAGTGTAAAAACAAGCATATATTTAGTATTATACATTTTTAAAAAATGGAAAAATGCTGCTGTGTGAATGAAAGAGTATACATCGTGTTGCTCCAGATGGTAAAACTAGAGTAGAATTTACTAAAATAAAGTTTCAGCACGTAAAGTAAAGCACTTCTCTGCTCTTGGCCATTTTAGACACTAACCATCTGGAGCAACCATGTAACTCTTGCCACTCATTGCTAACTTAATGTAAAAAAAAAAAAAATCGCTTGAGTTTCTTAACACTTCACAAATGCTTGTAAGACTGACACTGGGAGCCCTGTCATCTAAAAGGCACCTTACAGAGTGCTTTCAATTCTTCTGTTTTTTTCATTCATTGCTCAAAATAGATCGTATTAAGATTAGATACTCTCTGGCTTCTTGGTCTTTGACACAAGGAAGAGGGTTCCAGAGTTGAGAGTAAGGACTTTGCATCCTTTGCCATAGAATTCGATTAGGGTCAATAAAAAGGACCATTGTGTTCTAGAATGTGAAGGACGAAGGATACCACTTTATAGTGCAAGGAATAAGTGAAGAAGTCCTTTTATAAGGAAAACTGCAGTAGAGCAATAACTTGAAATTACACTTATTTATATTTACTTTTCATTAAATGTAAATTATTTTCTTTTACTACATTGTACTAGTAGAAAGATAATCAGCAGTTTAGGCATTCAGTCATGGATATTCAATACCATTGGTTTACTTAAGCACTTCTCATGTCAACAAGACTTAAGCCTGCAGATAACTCCTAGTTTATCAGTGTTCGTTATAGCTTCCCGGTTGGTTTTACTTGTGAGTCATAAGCCTAGTATGGTGAATATCTAGGAAATTTCACGGTAACAGGGCTTGTCTTAGGTTTTGAGAACAGGTGTAACTTGACTTCTCTCTGCTGTTTGTCATCCTACACTTCCCACTACATCTGGTCCTTTTTTTAGGGTGCTGAGAACAACATTTTTCTTCATGCAGGGGAAAGTAGAAGTGCATGTTTTCTAAGAAGGACAAATAGGAATAGAATACAAGAAAGGTATATTGGGGCCGGGCGTAGTGGCTCACGCCTGTAATCCCAGCACTTTGGGAGGCTGAGGCGGGTGGATCGTGAGGTCAGGAGTTCGAGACCAGCCTGGCCAAGATGGTGAAACCTCATGTCTACTAAAAAAAAAAAAAAATAGCCAGGTGCAGTGGTGGGTGCCTGTAATCCCAGCTACTCAGGAAACTGAGGCAGGAGAATCGCTTGAACCCGGGAGGCGGAGGTTGCAGTGAGGTGAAATCATGCCACTGCCCTCTAACCTGGGTGACAGAGCAAGATTCTGTCTCAAAAAAAAAAAAAGTATATTGGAAGGGAGAATGGGAATGGAATCAAAATCATTGGTCTTGGATGAGAAGAGTCTTTCTCCTTGGTTTTGTGGTGATAATGGGGTAAAGCTGTAGACTTTTTTTTTTTCTTTAATTCATGAGTAAGATGAGCAAAATTGAGAAAGTGTCATTTTCTTGGCCTTGAGAAATGACATTATCTAAAGGAGAATTGTTGGGACTGGGGAGAAGGGGAGGGGTGTATAGCTTGAAGACAGTATGAGGAGTTGGCAGTAGACTTAGTGGGGAGCAAATTAGTGAGGAGCAAAAAAGATTTCCTGGGATTCAAGGCCCGTTTCAGGTTGAAATAATACATTGTCATCCTTATTCAAAGAATAGGTTTCCAGAGAACCTGTACTAAGGACAATACGTGGTTTATAGTTGTATAATACAACTGGATTAAAAAATTTTTTTCTTACTGTTTTCATTCTGGCCTTTATTCCCACTTAATTGAAATCACTGGGGTTTTAGTGTTGTAAGAAACTGATAGTTATGCTAAGTATTATGTGTGACTGTTTCCTGCAGGTACCCAGGGGAAGAACAAAATAGTAGGCCTAGGCCTGCACAGGGTCCCTTGTGTGCTATGACAGACTTTACTCTCACCCTCCCTAATTCCTAATTGATATAATTTGTATGTGACTCACAAGAGGTACTGGTGGTAAGAGGCGATTCAATTATAAGCTGGAGTTTGTAATTGAATCTACTTTCTTTGTATCTGAAAGAAAAATATTTTTGTTAATTATGGGCATATCATTTAGCTAAAAAATTACCTTAAATGTTAAGTGGTCTTTAAGGCATTTATAACGGAATTTTTTAGACCCTAGCAGTCTAAACTGGGAAATTATTTAAAATGTTATTAAAGCAACTTAAAATGGTAAAAATAATACATTTATTTTTGTGCATTTTAGAGTTTCTTTTCTTCTTGAAGGATGTTTTTCCAATGAGGGGTTTCTCTCTATGAAGAATATTCTCACAATTAATAGATGCTAATTTCTTACTTAAGTAAAGTAATATGGATCATTGGCTGTAAAGAATAGTTTGGCTTATCATCAACCCTTTTCTTTCCTAAAAGTAGTAAAAGGTGTGTCAGAGTATAAGTGGTGGAAATGCGTGGGTGGTCACATTGAGAATTGTTCCTGTAGAATTGTTGGTGTAGTTCATAGTAAGTCTCCTGGGGAGGAATGGTTGCATACTCAGCCCTATTTGGGAAACCACCTCTTTTAATGAGCATAAGCTCTCGATGGTTGGTTTTTACATAGTATGATAGAAAATTAAGAGAGAAAAGAAAAAGATGAAAAACTATAATATAAAGGCTCAAAGAACTGGTATTATTTAGTCAAAAGGTTATTTGACAGATTGGTATTATTTAGGCAAAAGGTTATTTGACAGACTTAAACTTTTCTTGTTCTCTCTCCAGAAAACAGAGACTATGTATCACAGCAAGAGTTTCATTGGGTTTAAGAAAGCGTACTAGAATACGTGCTGGAGTACTGACATGCATCAAAATGTAGTAGGATATATAAATTCAGTTTGTAATTACAATTTTGTCAAGTTTGTTATTTATATTTTAGCATTACCTGAAAAGTCTAATTACATTAAATCCCAAGGGATAGTCCCAATTACTTCATTAAACTGATATTTTCATAGGGAATTTTGCTTGGATAATGATCCATTATTGGGGCTTATAATTTATTTTTTACACAGAATATGGAAATAGGTTCAGAGGTTCATTGACAAAAAAGCATTCATTAAATACTGTGAATCACTAATGCCATTGATACAGAAGAATTTCCCTATGAAAATGAGAGCTTCTGTAAGAAAATGAAGTAGTTGGGAGTTTAATTTCTTATTAATATGATTTTAACTTGCTGCTTCATACCACTATATTCTGAGTTGGGGGAAAAGGGCAGCTATCTCTCTAAAATATTTAGGAATTCTTTGAGGATTAAAATGTAACTGGCTTTTGTCCTCAGATACTTTTGTAATTAATGGTTGTGTAAGTTTAGGGATTTGTTAGATATTTTTCTTGGAACAGTTTACATGATTTTGTAGTTCAACATTTCAAAGTTTCAACTTGAATAAATATTAAAATGAGGATACTTTAAAGACACTCAAATAAGCAATTTTAAACTTGCTTTCTGATGGGGATATAATCCCTATGATGGGCCCTCTCCCCAGGAAAATTTGTACATCATTTTGTTTCTAATTTCAGGGAACTCTCGGAGCCCCTAGAAGTCCTTCTGTAGACACTCAAATCTGTTTGGAGAGTTCATTAAAATCTGTCTTGAGGATTTTTAAAAAAGTAATATCCTCAGTCTCAGTCAAAGTTTTTGAATTTTTTGCTTTTGTAGGTATAAGTAAACAGTTAAAAAACCTTCATTGCTACTTAAAATACCAGATGAGTGACTACTTTTCCACTTTTTATTGGGAAAGATTTTTCTCTAGGTTCTTTACTTTATGTAATACAAATGAACTAATGAATTTAAACACTGGTGGAAGGGGAATATTCTAATTGAATTTTCGGTCAACTCAGTATTGACCAGATGACTTACACTGAAAATCTTTTCATAATATTAGTAATAAATATAGTGTTTTAGGATTTTGTAAAATTTCTGGAGGATGTCTGTCATCATTTTGAACACTATATATAGTAAAGTTAGAAAAAAATGAATCTAAAGTCTTGGGCATTGTTTAGAAGTTAAATACTCAGCCTTAAACCAAAGAATGAAAGCAAACAGAAACTTAAGTTTTAGTTATCTTTACTGTGAACTAAATGTTCTAGAAATCTGATTGTGTCTGTGTCAGTTTGTATACTGTGTGTAAGAATGTATGCATTTCTTTTGTAGCCACGTCATGAATATTTTAATGTCCCTGTGTACTAAATGACTACTCATCGAGTATGCAGAATTTCACAGAGGAAATAGAATGCTGATATACATATGAAAGAAAATATCCACAGCATGGTGATTTATTATCTTGTATAATAATAGTAGAACATTTCAGAACTAGTACTTTTATGATTGTATTTTTTTCCTGTTCACATTCCAAACTTTTCTGTTTTATTTCATTCTATATGTGATCTTGATATAGCTCATTCCTCTCTGCAACTGATTTAATCTCATCTTGACAAAATATAACCTAGAAGTGTTTTGAGTAATATTAAATCTTAAACACATACATACTATCATTAATGAACTATCCGTGATTTATAAGAGGAAAACATGACAATCATTAAAATGTTTACCAAAGAAAATATAGCTGAAGTGCTAGGTCAAAATAAGCAGTGCTGTAATATATAGTATGGTTTGGTCTTCAAATATTGAGGTTAAAAAAAGAAACTATTTTGTGTGATTATCTTACAATCTATATGAGCGAATGTGTTCTAATGTATTACATAAAAGTATATGCGAAAATAATACAAGAAACTAAAATTAATTTGTACCATTATATAACATTTAAGGTTAAAACATTCAGTGTTAAGAAATTCTGTAGTGCCACATTTATTGAATCACATTTGTGCTATATAATAATCTCAAACAGTCCCTTTAAGAACTTATTAGAGAGCTATGTCTGAAGTCTGTTCTGCAATATCTGTTGCTTAATAACTCTTTCAAAGCATTAATACTGAGTTTATATAGTTCAAAAATTCTAATATTCAGTTTTAATACCTAAATACTTATATTTTACTAGTGATGGCATTCTAATATATTGAGTCCTCATTTAAATACTTAATGCTTTGTTAACTGTGGCATTATATTTCTGAATTTTAAAACCTTTAATATTGGTGACTGTTGCATATTCTTTTAATAAAACATGCAGCCTATTTTATTATAAAAGGAAAACAATTCATTGTTTATATCTAGAGAGCATAAAGCCTAAGTAAGTTATTAAACAATAATTTCACAAGATGTTCAAATCGATTTACCACTGAAAGAAGATTTATGAAAATGTGTTTTGACCAAACTTAGTATTAGGCAGGTACACAGATAAGATTTTCCATTCTTAACATTCTCACTGTAATGCACTACATTTGAAGCACCTGGATGTGCTATCAAATGGGAAATTTAGCATTGTATATTGGAAGCATTGAGAAACATTGGTCTTTCATTTCTATTTTTCCCCTCCTTTCTTCCTCCTGCCCCACAATATGTTATTCATCTGGTTTTAATGCTACATAAATATGCATTGTCTCATGCCTGTTTGTGTTGGATGCCTTGTGCTAAGCTGTAACAAAATGTTGCTTCTTTTGCTATCTGTATACAGCTGCTTGCTTTAAATGAGTAGATTCTGAAATAGCTTTCCTTGCATGTCTAAAATAAAAGTATTGCATGTACTTCGTCTCATGTGAATGACTTTTTTTCTTTTCCATCCCTCATAAAATAACGTTTTATATGTTCATTTTCTAGGCAAATTTTTAAAATTGTGGTTAAAAACACGTAACACAGAATTCACCATCTTACGCAGGTTTAAGTGTGCGGTTCAGTTGTGTTAAGTATATTCACATTGTTGTGCAGCAGATCTGCAGGACTTTTTCGTCTTGCAGAACTGAAACTCTATACCCATTAATCAGCAGTTCCCCATATCCACCTCTCCCCCGGCCCCTGGCAACCACAATTCGACTTTCTGTTTCTGTAAATTTTACGACTTTAGATAACAGTTTTTCTCCGTAATTTTGAGCTACAATTTCAGTGTGAACATGTGTAAGTTCCATTTTATATTATCAACACAATTTATTTTAAAACTCTACCTGTACAAGTCTCACAGTAATAAAATATGTAAATAATTATTTGAAACTAGGCCTTTTAGAAAGGACAAATATTTTCAATAATGCATATTTGATAAGCAGTATGATTATCTTCAGGAAATGCTATGTAAGATTGCAGGCAGTGAGCACAGGGGGAAGAGTCTGACCAGCTCCAAGGAGTAGCGGTGGGACATTTTTACATGGAGAACCTGAGAATGTAAACTGTGTAGAATTCAATGGAGGCATTATTTAATTGATACATTCAAGGCTACATGAACTTTTAAACTATTTAACATTACATGGATATAATTATTTTAAATTTTTCTTGAATATGTGATTTACATGTCATTCTCTCAGTGTATTTAATGCTTAAGGCTAAATATAAATGAAAGAGATTGGCTTACATCATTCTTGGGTGTTGTATCATTTCCACTGGACTTTCTTAAAAAACTTAATCATGAAAACTTCAAGACTCACGAGTATAGGAAATGGTATAAAGAACCCTCGTGTACACATCACTGAGCTTCAAGAACCATCAACTTAATACTGTTTCCCCAACCACTCCCCGGATTTTTGCCTCAGTATCTTAGAGCAAGTCCTAGACATCTTGTCAGTTTGTCTTTAATACTTAGTCTGTGTCCCTAACAGATAAAGTACCATGCCCAACAAAATTAACAGGAATTAATAATTAATATCTTGTGCCTGGCTCAGTTTTTCCTAATTGTCTGAAAAATGCCTTTTTATATTTGGTTTGTTAGAATCAGATTCCAACCAAGACTCTCACGTATCTGATTGATGTGTCTTTTAAGTCTCTTTTAATCCTTAACAAGTCTTCTGCTTTATCCCCCCCTTGCCATTTTTTTTTAAAAACCAGGTCATTTATGCTGCAGGATATCCTACCTTATGGATTTGGCCATCGTATTCATGTGGCAATGTTTAGCTGTTCTTATATCCCTCATCTCTGTTTAGATCTGTAACCTGACTAGATTGAGGTTCAATTTGAGGGGGCAAGAATACTTCATAGGTTAGACTCTTATTAAAAAAATACCTTTTTCACTAAAGCTGATTTTTACCCATTTTTATTACTATGCAGACATACTACAAGGTCATCATATGAGCTTTATAAGTAGAATTGGTATATAGTACTTGCATTTAATAATAAATGCTAAATCATTTAGATTTCAATTGTATAACTATATCACCTAACATTTTGGAGCACTTTCTATAAATTAGGCAGAGCCTTAACTCACTTAATCTCAACATATGAAGGTAAGTACTATTATCCATGTTTTCCAAATAAGGAAACAGACCATAGAGTTTAAGTAATTTACTTAAGATTACACCATGAAGTGCTTTACTTGCAATTAATATTCTAAAGATTTATGGTTTAATATAATTTCTCTTCTTGTTTTGTGCTGTACCATGATTAGGATGCAAAAGTAAGTTTATTACTGGATACCAAAAATGTATATTATTTTCCCTCATTAAAATATAGTGTTGCCTTTTAATTACAAAATTCGTTGCTAGTAATACCTGAAAGTTGGCCTCCTTGGTCCTTTATTTTGTGATTTGCAAAATCAGCCACTTCGGAAAATTTTTAAATATTTTTTTTCTGGATATGCTTGCTTTGTTTTGAACTCCTTTGACATTTAAAAACCAGTATTGGTTGAATGCCTTTGGCCCAGGGCATTTTTTCTATATGTGGCCTCTAGTGATGCCATTGGTTGCACTGGGGAGGTCTGGGAAGATAGCTGTTTCTGAAGACTTGCTGCTGTGGACACAGTTAACTAAAAACTCCAAGAGGAAGACATTTCTATAAATGCATGTGACAAAAAGCATGGAACACAACATTAGGCTAAGAACTGTGGGAATTCGGAGGGAAGAGGTTTTGAATTTTACCACCAAGATAACTAACTTATCTTTCATATATATAATTGAGTAACAGTGATTTCATAAATTGCCAACTGGTTTGCATTGGGCTTGACTGCTTTTTGCATGACAGCAACGGCATCTAGCACATTGGTAGGTAATTAGCAGGTACTTAATGAATGCGGAAAACGTCCTTTTGTGGTCTCCAATGTTTGGGGCACAAAACCCTAAATAACCAATGACTGTCACTAATAGAATGCTACAGTGACACAGAATTGCTTTCTTGAGTCTCTAAAACAAGCATGTTCTTCCATGTCAATTTTTCACATTCTCAAGACTCCCTGGATCTGCTTACCAGAGTCTCACATTTTCCCTCCACAGGAAGCTGAAACCCCACGTAGTGTTCTTGAAGAAATTGGACTGACATAACTCTCCTCCCTTGTTGATGACTTCTTGTGGCATTTCACACACTGTAGATGGTCACTCCCTTCATGTCCATGTTAGCTAATGGTGTAAGATGATGTCTTGTCAGTATTACTGTTTTGCTAAGCCGCTTCATTCATGCCTACACAATTTTTTTTAAAGGGAACTTTAGTTAATTAAGTGATAAGGGACTTAAATATGAATTAGAACGGTGCAGAAAAAGATCCTTTTCTGGATATTTTAAGGTTTAAAGGTCAGTTTCTCTTAATCTGATTATGTGCACATATGAAAATGGCACATATACATGTAAAATCAATCAGGCAGTATACATTTATTAATTATTGCATTTGACAAAGGAAACTCTTAAATTATAATGTGAAACCTGGTTTTATGAAACCAAAGACTAGTGCAGCATTTCAGTATATGTAAAAAAAAAAAAAAAAAAAAAAGGAATTGACATGTCACATATCAAATGAATGGAAACTTAACTTCGTTGAAACTTTAAAAAGCAAATTTACTCCAAAGACTTGTATTGGAAATTACATTTTTTTTTAAAAAAGGAATACAGATTATTTTTAATGACTAAATTGGAATACTTCTTACACTAAAAATTATTTCTTAGGCATTCTGAATCTGGGATGAGAAACAGGATTGTTTCACAATAGTAAGCACATAATTTTTAAGGCCAAGGCACATTTGACTCCTGAGATGAATTTTTTTGTGGTCATAATCACATACTTAGTTGTTTTTGATGCCCCAAAATAAAGTGAGAATGTTAATTTTCCAGGAATTCTTCATAACAGTATCTTACAAAAAACATGTTGCTGTCTTCACAGTGTTATGTGTAAAAAGTCATTGTTTAAAGCATGAATATTCCCTCTGGGGTACTTATTAAAGCCAAATTTATTTTGCTTCCCTCCACTTAGAAGTGCTGCACACTTTACAGCAACTTCCTTTCTTTCCATGGCACTGCCTAGTTAACAGAAGTCTTATAAAAATTTAAAAAGACACGTTTCCTATAAAAAAGTGAGAGTTAAATGAGGTAAAATGGCATTAGTTGGCTCTATTTTTTAAAGCTATATAATTGTTCAGCGTCACTTTTCTAAGTACTTATACATATCTAAACATGTCTTCACGGTTTATATTTTCACTTGTATATGCTGGGCTGGATTAAGCTTTGTTGTGATTGTGACCAATATTCAGGCCACGTGAGCACTGTCTTATCACATCGCCAATTAGTTGTAATAAACGTTCCACGTACAAACACTGGAGTGTGTTTTTATCTCTTTCCAAGTTTGTCAAACTATGGAGAGTTGCTGAAGGAAGAATTTCTAATTTTTTTTCAGTAAAATGTTGAAAATTCCCCTCCATTTGAATATGGTGGTTGTTATAAGCACACACAAGATACATGGTGGAAGATCTTCTGAGTCTTCATGTACTTCATTAAAAAATAACGTGGATTCCATGCTACTGAGAGCTTATCTACACATTTATTTTCAATCAATAAATGCTGCTTTTAAAACCTTGATGCAGTTGACTTTTCTACTCTTTCTGAATGAACAACTTAGATTATTACTCAAAAGGTATTTCAGATCAACTGGATTCCTCTTACCCCCTTGTGAACTGAAGGTGCTAGCACATGCAACAGAAAGGGACTAATATTTGCAGACTGTACTACCTAATCTATGCAACAAATCAAATATATGGTTATTATGATAGTTAAGGGACCTCCTATTACTACAGATAGGAAATGTTACATTCTAAAACTGGGATATTTAAGAAGGAGGCAGGAACTACCATCAAATTAAGTTGCTAGTTTATTGGAAAAAAAGACATTTATAGGTTTAAAAAGCCTCCAACATGCAGCTAGCTATTCACTGAAAACAGGCCTGTGGGCTTCTGCCAGCAATGTATAGTTGGAATTTTTGAAACATAAATAGTAATCAGGCAATATATACAAAAAACATTAATAAATTTTCAAGATGGACATTTATCAGGATAATGAACCAGTCAGTGGTTTAAAAACTTCCTGCCCTTCTACCCTGCCTATTAATATTTGAGGGGAAAGTCATCAACATGTCAGTTGTCTTGAGCTCAAGATGGTGGTGGTTTTCTTTCTTATCTTCCATGATCTATTAAGACTTCAGCTTTGCAGACCACATTTAATTGCATATATCTTGACTGTACTTAGAAAAGTATTAAAAAATACTGAATTTAATGATAATTACTCGGCATTACTGAAATCAGTAGATAGTTCTAGGTCAATCATTTTCAGGGTGAAGCAGGCATTTAGAGTCTGGAACAAATCCAACTTTTTAAAGTGAAATTATCCTGGACCACATGCATGATTTCTTTTATTGACTACACATTAAAGGACTCTCATCCTTAACAGATACCATGCAGAAATCCCAATTTTGAGGAAACTTTCTTCCTATTTAAATTTCGTTAACGTTTCAGTATTTTATGTATGTTTTAAGTCCTTATTCCCAAATCTCAAATTGACAAATGTCACATACTCCAAAATTCAAGATCCCAAGTATGTCAATGGAAAGAAAGTTACAAAAAATTGATAAAGCTGGGGAGCATCTTATTTATGATCTGAAATCTAGGTATAATATTTTGTCTGAAGCTTTTTCTGCATTAGGTTCTATTCTCTGACCATTCTGTTATGATTTTTATACCAGGATTGCTTTCACACTAGGCATATTTAGTACCAATGACCCTAATATTCCTGGAAATGACAAAAATAAACTTTACTCCTATATAAAGAACTTTCCAACACACTATTTTAAAAAGTACACCGTGACAGCCCCCAGCTGAAGAGTAGGAGGAAAAAAATGGACTTTGCCCATCAGTACTTTAAAACTGAGAAAGTGAACTTTAAAGCAAAAAAGCTGTTCAGCTATTACATACAGACAAATCCAATAGATTATTAATAAAAGGCCAACAAGCAGGACGCAGTGGCGCTCACCTGGTAATCTCAGCTATTCAGGAGGCTGAGTCAAGAGGATCACTTGAGCCCAGGAATTTGAGGCTATAGTGCACAATGATCATGTGAACAGCCACTGCACTCCAGCCTGGGCAACATAGCAAGACCCTGTCTCTAAAAAAAGGGGTAGGGGGCAAGCAAGAATCAAAAAACATTAAATATGTGAACACATAAAATGTATCAAATTGGTAAGGATTAAAATTACTCACATTGTGGGAACAGTGAAGTTTATTGTTGACATAATTTTTTTGTAGTCTTCTGGCAGGCAACTTGGAAATATTTTAGTATTCATCTCCTTGATACAATGTATCCTAAGGAAATGATCAAAAACATGTGGAAGTATTTAAGAAAATCCATCACAGGATTGTTTTCAGCACAGGATTCTTTAATAGTACAAAATTAAACATCTAACAATGAGGATATGGTTGAAAAAACTGATAGATCCATATTGTGCAGTGAATAAAACGAAGAATAGGGCTTGATGAAATGTGACAATGCTTCTTGTGAATAAAAGCATATTCAACTGCATTCATATATGTTCTTTGTGTAAAAAGATGTGTACATAGGGCTGGCTGTGGTGGCTCACACCTATAATCCCAGCCCTTTGGGAAGACAAGGTGGGAGGATCACTTGAGCCCAGGAGTTCAAGACCAGCTTGAGCAACATGGCAAAACGCTGTCTCCACAAAAAAATGTTTAAAAATTAGCCAGGTGTGGTGGTGTGTACCTTGTAGTCTCAGCTACTTGGGTGGCTGAGGTGGGAAGATCACCTGAGCCCGAGAGTTTGAGGCTGCAGTGAGCTATGATCATGTCACTGCTCGTGAGAACCTCTCTCTAAAAAAGAAAAAAGAAAAAAGTGTACACACGAAAACAATGCTCCAATGTTTAGTTCGCTCTCAGGGTTAGGATTACAAGTAATTTTCATGTTGTTATTTATGTATTTTATGTTTTCTATACTAACCATACTTCATGATTATAAAAGAATAAAAAATATTTTTAAATAGAATTTCAGGCTACATAGGGTTCAGCCAGACTTGCAAACCCGTCTGCGTTCATAGCCTTCTATCCGAGTATGTAGCAACCATAATAAATAAGATATACAATCATTTAAGAACAAAACTAGTTTATTTAGATTTGGGACTCTGAACAGTTCTGTCTTTATTACCCGACCTCCTCCTGCCACGACTTCGGGACCTAGAGGAACTTTGGCTCCGGCTGCGGCGGCTCCTGCGGCTCCGGCTCCGGCTCCGGCTGCCCCGGCCGCGGCTGCGGTCCCTGCTGCGGTCCTTATTTCTTCCTCTACTTCGTGAATTGTGCCTCTCCCGACTCTTTGACGTGCGTTTGTGAGATTTCTTCCCCCTGTGACTACTCCTTTTCCTCTCGGATTCCCCATTTCTTTTGTAGGAGTGGTCTGGACTAGGGTTTCTCCTTCCCCGCAGCCTGCTGTAGTAGTCGTCGTGGTGACCCATCCTCTCCCTCCTTTCGGAGTTCTTACCAAAGGAGGAGCCAGTCCGATCTGGAGACAAGTAGATGTCTCTATTAGCTTCCCAGAATTCATTGTTGGGATTTCTGAACACATGAAGAAAGTTGCAGTGCTTTCCTCTTGGACACTGTTGTATTTCAAATAACCCTGCAAGGGCACAGTGATGAAACAGCACTTATCACGGCATATTCTGAAGATGCTACTTTATCCTTTTCAGAAGGTACATTTCTGATGTTTGGATACGCTAGAACTATTTTCTACTGTGTATTATGTAAAAGGGGCTTACATAAATTGATGTCATAATTTGGTTCCCACAATTTCAAACATGCTCTAACAAATGACACTCTGAAAGGTAACAAATCAGAAGTTTTCATTAAGCAGAACAGCCCGTGCCCTACTGGATTATGGTGCAGACTGCAGCTGAACAAATGGTGACCACGCTCTCTTCCAGGTTTCACCTTCCCTGATTAACATCAAATAGCCAGCTCTTTGGGTCCCTGTGGTAGCATGGTTTGATGGCATGGAGGTGACAGGCCAGAACCACTGGTCAAAAGAGAAGGCCTGGCCAGGCGCGGTGGCTCACACCTGTAATCCTAACACTTTGGGAGGCTGAGGCGGGCAGATCACCTGAGGTCAGGAGTTTGAGACCAGCCTGGCCAACATGGCGAAACCCCACCTCTACTAAAAATACAAAAATTAGCTGGGCGTGGTGGCGGGCGCTTGTAATTCCAGCTACTCAGGAGGCTGAGGCATGAGAATCACTTAAACCCAGGAGGTGGAGGTTGCAGTGAGCCGAAATCATGCCACTGCACTCCAGCCTGGGTGGCAGAGTGAGACTCACTCTCAAAAAAACAAACAAAAAAACAAAAGAGAAGGCCTATTAAACATGGAGGAGTCTATATTTTGTTTACACTTTAAGATTATAAACATTACACTAATGCTTCAAATTCACTAAATGCTTTTAATACAGAAGACTCCTATCAAAGATAAAATCTATTCGAACAATTTTGAGATCTTTGGGGTTCTCAAACGTTTTTTAAAAGCAGTAAATTCCCCAGATATGCACAACAGTTAGAAGTGAAATACCTCCGTACCACACACTATAGACAAAAATTAACTCAAACTGCATCCAAGACCTAAATGTTAAGAAATGAACTATGACTCTGAAGAAAACATACAAGTAAATCTTTGTGACCCTGGGCTAAGCAATGTCATCCTAGATGTGACACCAAAAGCACAAACAAAAAAATAGGTAAACTGAACTTCATCAAAATTTAAAACTTGTATTTCGAAAGAACATGAAGTGAAAAGACAACCTACAAAATGGGAGAAAATATCTGCAAATCATATTTGTGACCAGGTACTTGTATGGAGAATATACCAAGAACTCTTACAACTCAATAATAAAAAGACAAAGAGCCTAGTTAGAAAATGGGCAAAGGATCCAAACAGACATCTCCCCAAAGAAGACAAACAAATGGCCAGTAATGAGAAGATGCTCAGTATCTTTAGTCAATAAGGAAAAAATGAAGCTTTTTTTTTTTTTTTTTTTTTTTTTTAAATGAAATAGTCCCCTGCTTTGGAGGAGTCAAGGCCACACTCAGAAGCTCCTCACTGAAATCACACTGGATTCCCAGGAACTGACAAAAGTAGCTGCCTTTATGCAGTAAACAATTCCATCTCTTTCTTCCCCCCGAGTCTTTAAACTTCAAGTGTAATGGTTCTTCTAGTTTCCCTTAGCAAGGGATCCTAAAATCTTTCTTCTCCCTTCATAAATGGTTTCAAAATGACAGCATCCAGGAAGACAAGCCTGCTAAAGATTCTGTTAAGCAGGCATGTGTAGAGCAAAGAAACGTAAGTAAAGGGTAAGGTAAGTGCTCCCCAGAGGCATTTAGAGTTCATCTGTTTTCACCTGGGGAACAGCCCACTGAGAGAAATCACAGCATAACTAGGCCTTCAAAACTGCTGGCTACTCTCTGCACAAGACTGGATCATTTCCTGATTGGGTTGCCACTGTCTGATGTCAGTCTGACTGCATGCATGTTTAACTGATCCCAAGCCTACACTTAGCCTCTAGGGCACAGAAGCATGTATTCCAAGTAAGGCAGGAAATGCTATGAGTAAGGTAATGTAGGTGGTGATGACAGAAGATTCATTAGGGATAAAGATGGAAAGAAAGAAAGAAACAAACAGCTCAAGTGAGGTGAGCCAATGAATAGAAAATACCTCTGAAACTGCAACAAGGGAAATGGGGCTTCCACAGACGTAACTCCTTAGGCTTCCTGATTTGTCAGACACAGAGCCCAGGACTGAAGATTGGAGGACTGGAATTCTAGCCCCAGCTCTGTCACCAATACATTGTGACCTCAATCACTTCATCTATCAAGTGACTCATGAGGTCGGTTACAGATCTAAACTGTGGTGTTCTTTATATAAAGTTCTCTGCTCATCTACTGTGTGAGGCAAAAAGCTATGCCTCACCACTTTAAAATACTGGGTTTTCCCCCAAAGAGTATCCCTTTATATAGCAGTGGAACAATTGAGGAAAAAAATCATCACTTTGTCTTTTACCACAAATCGCCATTTTCCACCGGGTCACTGGGCAGAATTCACACTGCAGCTGTCGTCCCGCATACCATCGCCCGTTAAACAGAGAAAGGGCTGCTTGGCATTCTTCTTCCCTTTAAACCAAAAACCAAATGATACGCTTTACAGTAACTTCCTAATTTGTAGATTCGCCCGACTATTAATTAATCCCGTTATTAATTTATTGTAGGACCACCAAGTTCACTGATTTTGTACCTAGGGAAGAGTCATTAAAATAGTCAAGCTCCCGAAGCTCACAGTTTATTCAGGAACCCTTTTTACTAACCCTCGGAGAGGTTTCAATGCACGGAAATTGGCTTGAATGAAAGCTTCTTAATCCAAAAGACTGGACCATTAAAAATGCAGAAGTGTTTTCCATTGTTAGGGCCTATTCTTTCTCAGATAGGATTGCTGTTCTTCTTATTACGCTGGGTAATTTAACCCATTAGCCATAGTATGGCCTAGGCAAACAGCAAGATAAGCAGAAATGATACAGTAATTGCTCTCTTAGCTGGTCAAATGCACACTAAGATGATTTTGGGCTTCAATCTCTGGCTCTTTCACTATAAATGCTTTTATGTTCTCTATTCTAGTTATCCCTTTTTAGTTTGTATTTTAATTATTAAAATTATGAGTAATAATATAACCACATTGTAAAACATTCAAAGCTATGTAAATATACAAAGAATGAAATATAAATGTATTATTTTTTCTTTTTGAGATGGAGCCTCACTCTCACTCTGTCCCCCAGGCTAGAGTGCAGTGGTATAGTCATACCTCACTGCAGCCTCGACCTCCTGGGCTCAAGTGATCCTCCTGCGTCAGCCTCACAAATAGCTGGGTCTGCCAGCACATGCCACCACATTCGGCTAATTGTTTTATTTTTTGTAGAGATGAGGTCTCTCTTCAAGTGATTCTCCTGTCTCAGCCTCCCGAGTAGCTGGGATTACAGGTGGCTGCCACCACACCTGGCTAATTTTTTGTATTTTTACTAGAGATGGGGTTTCGCCATGTTAACCAGGCTGGTCTTGAACTCCCGGCCTCAAGCGATCCTCCCACTTCAGCCTCCAAAAGTGTTGGGATGACAGGTGTGAGCTACCATGCCCAGCTTATGTTATTTTCACATCCATTCTATATTTCTGTTTCAACTCTTAATATTTAAGTTTTAAATATTTAGATTTATTTTAATTTTAATTTTATTTAAATATTTTAAAATATATGAAAGCTGGGCCAAGTGTGGTGGCTTATGCCTGTAATCCCAGTACTTTGGGAGGCTGAGGCAGGTGGATCGCTGGAGGTCAGGAGTTCAAGACCAGCCTGGTCATCATGGTAAAACCCCATCTCTACTAAAAATACAAAAAATTAGCCAGGCATGGTGGCAGGCACTTGTAATCCCAGCTACTCAGGAGGCTGAGGCAGGAGAATCACTTGAACCTGGGAGGTAGAGGTTGCAGTGAGCTGAGACCACGCCACTGCACTCTAGCCTGGGCAACAAGAGCGAAACTCCATCTCAAAAAAAATAAAATAAAAATAAAAACATTAGAAATAAAATATATGAAAGTTATATATCCAGTGGAAAAATCCCAGACATCAACAGAAACAGAACAACAAACTGTGACAAATCAGGAAGACATTCACAAGCAGAGTACTTACGACTGGTACTGAACATACACATTGCCCCTCAGGTGAGGCTCCAGATTGCAGCTGACCTAGGGAGCAATGAAGAATGCCATCATCAAAAATTCAGGAAAAGAAACCAGCCATTCAGCAAACGTTTGTCCAGGCTAACGTTCCCCAAAGCAGTTACCAATCAAAGATTCCAAAACAGAGATATGGCTGACTCTGGCATCTATTTAAGGCGTACTTGGCACATGGCAATGTGCCTGATCCCTGTTGGTCCAAGTCTGTTTTTTCCCACAAATATGAAATGTTTCACACATCCATAAAAATACAGAAGATATCAATCAGCCTATATATACACTACCCAGATTTAACACTAACGTTTTCCACTTTTGAATGAGAATTTTTACATATGTAAAACATTAAAGACCCAGTTGAAGCCCTTCTATCCCATTCTTCTCCCTCCTCCATCACAAAGGTGAACACTCTCCACAGGTTGAGTGTAGCCTTCACATTCCAAACACAAACACACATATTACATACATAGACCTACACAGACACAAATACAAATACACAGATACAGGCATATATACATATATCATATGCATGCCAAAACCCACACATATGTATCATACATAGAAATGTCTATTATTTATAATCGGTATACACATATTTATGTATACATATGCAAAGAAACAGGTAATATATATTGATAAACAACATATAGTGTTGCTTTGTATGTTTTAAAATTTTATAGAAATAGTATTTATTCCATATTCTTTTTTCAAGATGTAGTCACATAAACTTAACTACTGTATACTGGATATACCAAAAAATAAAACTTATCTACTCCTCTAGAATGATGTTTTTTCAAGATGCTTCCAATTGTTCATCCACAAACAGTACCGCAGTCAGCATTCTTAAACAGGTCTCTGTGGGTATAAAGATCTTTCTGCTGTGCATAGCCAATTTATGGGTTACACGTACCTTCACTAGGTATTGACAAACTGCTCTCTGAAGTGGTTTTACTAATGTACACATCCTCATCTACTCTTGGTATTAATAGAATTTATAACTTTTTGCCTGATAGGTGTGAATATCATCCCATTTTCATATGTACTGTTCCTATTACTAGTTAGGTTAAATATTTGATCATTTGCCTTCAACGATGACAAATCTGATTTGTTTTTATATAATAGTATATAAAAAGGTCCTCAAATATTCATACTAGTGTTTAGCATTTATGTTCAAAATGAATCTATAATTTTACAAATTTGTCCCAGAGTATTTTTCTTAGGGTATCCAAAAACGAGCAGGATCCATACTCAATGACAATTTGTACCACCACCCTTAGAAGGAAGAAGAAAAGGCCTCGGGAGTCCATGCCAGCTGTGCAAGCTAGAGTGAGAGAACTCTAAACAAAAGAAAAAATACGTTGTGGTGGTTGTGGTTTGTGGGTGCAGCCTGTTGCAAGTAAGGGTGCAATTTCCATGAACTACTCTGAAGTTCTGAAAGCAGCCCTCCCACTACCACTTCACAGAAGCAGTATAATCAAGAAACCCTACGAGGAAAACCGCTGATGTAATCCAGTCCCCTCACTTTCAGGATAAGGAAAAGGCAGGAAGAAGGCGCAAGGCCAGTCAAACCACATGGCCTCCTTGTCCAATGCTTCTAACATGGTACTGTGTGGGTGTGACCAGGTAGTTCCACTTTAGCAGTTACTGCTCGTGCTGACAAGTAGTGTGAAGACAGAAAGGCATATGCCCCAGAAACAAAGGTTAAGGAGGAAAAAATAAATAAAAAAGAATTTTTAAAAATATTGAAATCAGTTGATAGAAGTATAGCCTTCAATGTCAGGAATATCTTTGTTTTTTGGGGGGGGTGTTCCAACTTTTCATCATTTGCAACTTGCAGGAAAAAATTCACAGTATTATTCCTGTCTTTTCCCAAATTATGGGACAATTTCCCTGCCTTACCATAACCAAGGCATTCCAGTTCAGATCTGACGAAATCACAGACAAGGCAGGAAGCTTCACCCTGTTAGAATTCAACGAATGGGTCCTGGGAGCAGCAGAGATTACATCTGGCTTTACCCTTGCATTAAGGAATATTTTAAAATAATTATGTGTCATCTGGATGCCTTTTTCACCAACTATGCTGCATCACAGACCATGGTTTGTATAATATTATATTCAGTATTGAAAGTATCCAATGAATAAAAACAATGTAAAAAAAAGCAGTGGAGGAGGTGGTGGAATCTAGGTTTATGTGGTTTATGTTCCTGTGTGGCTCCAGAAGAACATACACCTTGGGTGGAAGCTAAGTTGGTACTGTCAACACAATGAACCAACAAACTTAGTGAGTGAAGCCACCTACAGAGGAAGGAAGGGAGTGCACCGTTTGTCACATGCAGCTTCTAAGTGAAGGACTGGATGGCTATGTGCAGGGGACCTGATACAGAGAATGCACGTGCTGGAAAAGAACTGGAGCACAAAGCTACCAAGTAAATGAAAGATCCGTTCCAATCTAGACCCCTAGCATTCAGGAAATACCATGCTAATACATGTTTCTGATTTCATGTGGTATTGACACGACATTGGCAATGAGGTAGGGAGTGGAAAGAGAGAAAGAGGGAAGTCACATTTACAGAGTGTCAGCATGCCTGACCCCAGCTGAGCCTGTGTCCCAGCTCTCTTGGGCCATTAAGTACTGCAGGGTGAAGCAAACCAGTCCCCTCCTCCACACGTATGCCCACCTTGAACTGAATCACTTTCCCCACGTTCTTGAACTCGGGCAACACATCCTCGTAGAAATCTAGGAACTGCTGGTAGGTTTCTTCCTCGCTGTACTCCAGGCTTGCATCAGGGTCATAGTCATCCCTTCTGCACTGCTCCATTCCAAATGTTGTAAACATGCTCTTAATAAGAAGGGTAGGACTGGATGTTGGGAAATTATGTTTACGTGAACATCTGCATATGAAAGAAAAACTTAAATTCACTAGACCAATAGTTGAAAATTACACACAAAACACCTGCTTTAGACTAGGCGTGGTGGTTCACGCCTGTAATCCCAACACTTTGGGAGGCCGAGGCGGGCGAATCACCTGAGGTCCAGAGTTTGAGACCAGCCTGGCTAACATGGTGAAACCCCAATTCTACTACAAATACAAAAAATTAGCCGGGCGTGTTGGTGTGCGCCTGTAGCGCCTATAATCCCAGCTACTTGGGAGGTTAAGGCAGGAGAATCGCTTGAACCCGGGAGGCGGAGGTTGCAGTGAGCTGAGATCGCGCCATTGCACTCCAGCTTGGGCAACAAAAGCGAAACTCCATCTCAAACAAAAAACAAACAAAAACAACACTGGCTTTAAATTTTGAGATAGAAACTCATGCAATTTAGTTGTTTTGACTTAACTGAAAGAGAATAAGCCCCACTCAGATGCCAAGTTTCAGCGCTTAAGGGGATTTTTTTTAAGTGCTGAAACTTGGCACTTGCTGTTTTAATGTCAAGTTGGAAACATTTCAAAGTTCATATACCATTCAGCTGCCTTTGAATGAAGTTCAGGAAGCCTATACATGTTGAACCATAGGGGAAAAGAAGGCCTGCTGATGGGTGTGACAGGATGTGGTGATAGGCATGAAGATGTCACATGCGGGACTGCTGAGAGGAAGGTGGGAAGTAACAATGCAATCCTGGTTCTGTACAATCGTCAGTGGACTCCATGTTTACACAATATAGTAATCCAAGAATTTCCAGTTAATGAAGCAATTCAATCTGATCTGTGTATAGCATCTTGTAGCTTTCGTGGCATTTTGACATTTTTCCCCTCTGGTCCTTATATCCCTTTAGGACAGTGGGGACTAGTATTTTCTCCACTTTGCAAAGAAGGAAGCTGAGGCCTAGAAAAGCACACTTGCCCAAGTCATATGGCTTGGAAGAGAGGGATCCAAGACATCTGCATCAATCTACTATCTGGTGCCTGTCCATGATAGGGTGTAATAAATATAATTTGTTTTTGAGACAGGGTCTTGTTCTGTCATACAGGCTGGAGTGCAATGGTATGATCATACTTCACTGCAACCTTGAATTCCCCGGGCTCAAGTGATCCTACTGCCTCAGCATCTTGAGTAGCTGGCGCATGCCACCATGCCCGGATAACTTTTTTATTTTTGTAGGGACGGGGTCTCGCTCTGCTGCCCAGGCTGGTCTCGCACTCCTGGCTTCAAGTGATCCTCCTGCCTCAGCCTCCCAAAGCTCTGGGATTACAGGTATGAGCTACCATACCTGCATCATTTAATTCTTATTTAATGAAGGTGGCTAACCATTATGAAGAACAATTTTCTTTTCACAGTTTAAACTGGACCAAGGCTAAGCTGACTAGGCTGTACCTGAGTAATATTTCAAAAATCCTTCATATGAGTTTACTTTCTTACTTCCTTCCTTCTCCTAACATGCAATGAGGAGGAAAAATGTAGTTCAAGGTTCCAAATAAACAAAATTTTCCTGGTTAGGTTGCTAGTCAAAAATTGGTAAGAAAAAAACTATTTTTTTTTGCTGGGGGAAGTCCACAGAATTTAAGAAGAAAGAGAGTTGAAGAATAGGACATGTTGGAAAAAAACAACACTGGTCCTGAAATGACTAAATGTTTAATCACACTCACTCTCCACATCTGTAATGTCTATCTAAGCACCTACTGAGATAATGCTTACAGAATGCCCAGCATACACCATGCTCAGCTCAGAAATGCTTAATCAGTGTTCATTAATGTGAAATTTTCTATTTTCCAAATGACCTCCTGGATTATTCAATTAGAGACCTTGCAATTAGATCCCTCTTCCCAACTACTGACAGAACAAAGAGCAAAGACTCAACCTGGCTGGCAACACTCACAGTGAATCAAAATGTTATAAGTATGAAGCATGCACAGAATTAAACAAGGAACCAATTTAATGAGGTTAAAATTCTGCTCAAGGGATTCTTAGATCTGAATGAACTTGGCTCTAGTTCCCAGGATGTCAAATAAGCATTTGTCAGTTTTGGAATAGAACTGAAGTCCCTGTCTGGGGAAAAATCCCACCTGGCCTAAAGACAGTCCTTACAATCTAAGTGTATACAAAAGGCCAGCCCTAGAGCTTTTACCGAAAACTCAGCTAAGAGAAGTGACATTTACGAAGGCAGTCTAAAGCTGCGGTTCCAAGCCTGTGTGGTTCTCAGAATTACCTGGGAAGAACTGAGATTTCTTACTTCCTACCCTAGACCATCTGATCAGACCTCAAGGGGTGGGGGACCCATATTTTCAAAGTAGCTCCCTACCTGGTCCTGAAGATCAGCCATATTTGGGAACCACTGGTTTCGGGCATACTATTTACCCATTATTCTGATACTTAAGTCAGTTTGCTGCAAAAACCCACAGTTGTTGGATATTACCTTAGGCCAAGAATGGCCAATAAATGGTGCGGGTATCCAAATGCCCCCTCAGGTATAGCTAACTGACTACTCCTCTTTTTCTTCTTCTCAAGGAAGTACTCCTGGTACCCACTACCTTTGTCCTACATAGAATCCCCGCATTGCACATTAAAGTGAAGCTGCAATCATTGATCGAAGGTCACTGCAAGAAACATTCTCATGAAAATTACATATGCAACCGTTATAAAGCATCTATTCAAGTTATTGTCTACCTTCCTATTTAATGTCTTTGTAAAATATTCCATGGGAGAAACCTTTAGAATTGGGTGCCAGGGAAATTTTTGTCTTTCTAGAGATATCACTCATTCTTCCTTTTTGGTAAGAATTACAGCTTATTATCTGCTTGAGATGCATTCAAATACGGAGAAATAAAAACCTGGAGAAAATAATTCACTTTCTCTTCCTTTCCTTGCTTTCAATTTCCTTTACTTTCTTTAATTTAATGCACCTTCTTTAAATCACTTTTGGAAGTAAGTGAGGTATAAATAGACCACTAAGTTTTACCTTCCATTAGTAATTATTACCTTTTAGGAGAAAAACAAACAGATTCCCCTCAAAGCTGTGACTCCAAAAATTACCAATTCCACCATGGCTCTAGAATTGAACTCTGTACTAATTACAAAAACAACCAACCAAAGAAATGCTTAGATTATGGGAGTGTTCCTCTGATGGTCTGACAAAACTTAACGACAGAGCAGAATGGCTGTACGATCTGGAGCAAGTCACCGAGGCTCTCCATAAAAGGGGAACGGCGCAGTCTACTTGTCTAAAGGGATGGTGCTAGATTTTGTAACTGCTAATTTCGCAGAATTTCATGTCACAACTTATCACCTGAATGATGAAAATCTCCACATTGCTCTCATACTTTGATAGTTGTGATGGTAAAATTTCATATGCCTATGAAAACTGTGAGAAATGTTCGCAAACTAATTTGACCACTGTCCATATTTCCTTGAAATGACTTGAGGAGAGATGGGGTCTGAGAGCATGACGGGCCATTCCCTCTTCCCACAAGGAAGGGCCTGTCAACCAAGTTCTCGAAATCGTTTAAGACATCTCCCCTCCTCTCACTTTTGCCCAACAAAAGGAGAATCAGGCCAGGCGCAGTGGCTCACGCCTGTAATCCCAGCACTTTGCGAGGCCGAGGCAGGCAGATCACGAGGTCAAGAGATCGAGACCATCCTGGCCAACATGGTGAAACCTCGTCTATACTAAAAATACAAAAAAATTAGCCGGGTGTGGTGGCATGTGCCTGTAGTCCCAGCTACTCGGGAGGCTGAGGCAGGAGAATTGCTTGAACCTGGGAGGTGGAGCTTGCAGTGAACCGAGATCATGCCACTGCACTCCAGCCTGGCGACAGGGCGAGACTCCGTCTCAAAAAATAAAAATAAAAAAAAAAAAAAAAAAGGGAGAATCAAGAATCAGGCTACCAAGGGTCTTAAATTTAGAGAAAATGTTAGAGATAGATCCTATATGAGGGATCCTGCAGCTGGAAAACATTAAATGCAATTTGGTTCTACTACCCATGCAAATGTGAACTTACATGGAGTCTCAGTTGTCTCTGAAAGGTAATTCACAGTGCATTTTTCTTTAGTGGGAAGTTTTTTACACCAATCAATTATTACCATTTCTTGTTCAGATTAAGTGTATATTTGAGAAACACTTCTAAAGGTATCAAAGGGAATAAAGTCTCTTTCCTTTCCTTAGTTCCCAGTTTTTCAAGAGGAGGCTTTCTACTAATTAGAAGATCCTGTGACTCTTTTCACAGCCGTTCCGGACATCTGCAATCCCACCTCTAAAATACAAAAGGACATACACACTCGACATTAGTGGCTCTCAATCCTAGGGCACACTAGAAACCCCTGAGGACATTTCGAAACTAAGGCCACCCAAGTCCCTGGTATTCTATTATTTATCTTTTTTTTTTTTTTTTTTTTTAATAGAGACTAGGTTGCCCAGGCTGGTCTCAAACTCCTGAGCTCAAGCGATCTGCCTGCCTTGGCCTCCCGAAGTGCTGGATTACAGGTGTGAGCCACCGCACCTGGCCCTGATATTCTGATTTACTCAACTTGAGGTAGGACATAATTTTTTAAAGCTTTCTAGATGACTCTAATGTGCATCCAGGGTGAAGAACCACTGTTCTTAAAAAATGAAAAATGGTGGGAACCTTAAATTCAAAAAGAAAAAGAAAAGAACCATAGAGAAGGATATATTTTCAAAGAAGAAGAAGAAAAAACCTCACAACATGAATACTTTTATGAATAAAGTAAAGCTGACAGATGACATATGGTTTCTGATTAACTACATCTGCATTTTACTATTCATATCCCTTTTCAGGATTAATAGGATGTTAACGTTATGATTAGATCTTCTCTTCTGCAGAATATATGGTGATAATTATTAGATTTTGTCTCAGATGGACTCATTCACCATTAGGAATTATTTACCCACTTTAAGTTGGTCATTCATAAACAGGCCAAATTATAAAAATCACCATTACCTGGCATATAATAGGTGTTCAAATACTTGCTAAATGACTGAAGAGATCAACACTAGATTTCCACATGAATGTCTTCTTTCAAAAACATTGACCCAAAAGGGGCAGGGAACAAGAAGAGTGTCTCACAGAATAACAGCAAGAGTCACAATAATGCAAACGTCAGCAAGCACTCCCGGGGCCCTGTTCTACGGGGCTGTGCGCTCATTTCAGCCCCACAGCCCCCTCAGAAAGATGAGACCATGTTTAATCCCATTTCATAGATGAGAGAATGAAGGCACACAGAGCTTCAGAAACTTGCACAGAGTGGCAGCCACTGAAGCCCGTTTTTGCAGCCAGCGGTCTGTACCTGAGTCTGAGCACACTCACTGACAGGAGAAATGAAAATACTTTTACTCTCCTCATTTGGATCCTGTCTTTCACAGACATCCCTTCACACATGCCAAGTTTTTGTTTGTTTGCTTGTTTTCTTTTTTGAGACAGGGTCTTGTTTTGTCACCCAGGCTGGAGTGCAGTGGTGCGATCATAGCTTACTGCAGCCTGGAACTCCTGGCACATGCCAAGTTTTAAAAATTAAAAGCCTGTTTTGGGGACAGTGTTTGCCCTTCAAAAGATAAAGCCGAGCTGCTCCAAGCTCTCGAAATATATTATTTCCCCATCCCAGTTGTGCACCATGGACTAATGCAAGCTCAGGAAGAAACCAACAAGCAAAGTGGCTTCCTAAAGATGTGGAATGCGAAGGAAGCACCCTCAGAGAACTAGGCTAAGCCCACCCAGGGAACAAGGATAGAGGGAACAGGGATGGTCAAAGCAGAGGATGATCAGCTGGGAAAACGAGAGCAGCAGCAAGAAAGCAGCAGATGTCTGACGACGGACATTTTAAATGAAAGCCTGCGCCTCCCCCAAAAGGAGAACTCACAAACTTCAACATTTTCAATCACTCCATTCTGACATGATAAAACAAAATTAGTTACCTATCTCCAAATCTGCACGCTCCTGTTTTACTGTAGAAGGGACAGTTGGCTCGATCCTTCTCCATGACTCTGAAATCCACGGGTGGTTCTGGGTTTTGCCATGTGGTACCATTTTCCAACTGTTGAAAATAACCATGACTTTACTGCTGGAGTAAAAACCCATGAAAGACGAGATGTTTCAAAGTCTATTAAAATATTTTCCTCAAAGACAAACATGGTTTCATTTAAGAATGCGAACATTTAAGTTGTAACAGGCGATGAAGACTTTACAAACTGTCCTGAGACACGAGCTCCATGCCTCTCTTGGCTCCTGGTCACTTTCCTTTATCTGGTATCACTACTGCCACCAGGGGCCGCTGCCAAGGTTTTCATCCATTCTAAAAAGGGTCCAAGAAGGCCAGGCGCAGTGGCTCACACCTGTAATCCCAGCACTTTGGGAGGCCAAGGCGGGTGGATCACCTGAGGTCAGGAGTTCAAGACCAGCCTGACCAACATGGAGAAACCCCATCTCTATTAAAAATATAAAATTAGCTGGGCTTGGTAGCGCACGCCTGTAATCCCAGCTACTCAGGAGGCTGGGGCAGGAGAGTTGCTTGAACCCAGGAGGCGGAGGCTGCAGTGAGCTGGGATTGTACCATTGCACTCCAGCCTGGGCAACAAGAGCAAAACTCCGTCTCGAAAAAAGAAAAAAAAAGAGGCCGGGCGCGGTGGCTCAAGCCTGTAATCCCAGCACTTTGGGAGGCCGAGACGGGTGGATCACGAGGTCAGGAGATCGAGACCATCCTGGCTAACACAGTGAAACCCCGTCTCTACTAAAAATGCAAAAACTTAGCCGGGCGAGGTGGCAGGCGCCTGTAGTCCCAGCTACTCGGGAGGCTGAGGCAGGAGAATGGTGTGAACCCGGGAGGCGGAGCTTGCAGTGAGCTGAGATCCGGCCACTGCACTCCAGCCTGGGTGACAGAGCGAGACTCCGTCTCAAAAAAAAAAAAAAAAGAAAAAAAAAGGGGGGTCCAAGAACTTATTAGGGAACCACCACATTCAGAAATAGAAGTTACTCTGATTCAAGGTAAACTGTCCACTGGAGGCTTACAGTATGTGATGTCGCTTAAACACACTGTAAGGACTCTAAACAAGTCCAGTCCACAGGGGTCATGAATACCATTTGTATTTCTTCATCAATAAAGTTTGTTGTTGTTGTATAAATCAAAGCACGACAAACATGATTCCAGATATCCAAACATGATCTGAGTAACCTACCACAAAACTAACATTACTGCAACTATTATTTCTAAGTAAACATTAATTGGTCTCAAATTCTCAATGAAAGGTTTTAAAAATACCTCATTTTCAGCCTGATCCAGCATCTTCTGCAAAGCTTCCTAAAAATGGTGCAAACATAGGACTAATGAAAACCCAGAAGTCAGGTCAGTCACATCTGGTTTCTCTGGTTAAGAATCTCAAGTGTAACAATTAAAACACACACACACACACACACACACACACACACACACACGAGTACACACGTTCTAGTTTTCTTTTGAATCAAAGATCTTTTGAAAAGCTTTCAAACGATATATAGCTGAGACTTCTCTCTCTCTCTTTTTTTTTTGAGACAGGGTCTCACTCTGTCATCCAGGCTGGAGTGCAGTGGCGTGACCTCAGCTCACTGCAACCTCCGCCTCCCAGGCTCAAGTGATCTCCCACCTCAGCCTCCTGAGTAGCTGGGACTACAGTCACGTACCACCATGCCTGAATAATTTTTCTATTTTCTGTAGAGATAGAGTTTCACCATGTTGCCCAGGCTAGTCTCGAACTCCTGAGCTCAAGCAATCCACCCACCTCGGCCTCCCAAAGTGCTGGAATTACAGGTGTGAGCTACCATGCCCGGCCCATAGCTGAGACATTCTATTCAAATAGAAAATTTACTAGATCCCATTGCAAAATATTTAAAATAGTCTTATAAGAGTTTCAATAGGCCGGGCGCGGTGGCTCAAGCCTGTAATCCCAGCACTTTGGGAGGCCGAGACGGGCGGATCACGAGGTCAGGAGATCGAGACCATCCTGGCTGACACGGTGAAACCCCGTCTCTACTAAAAAAAAAATACAAAAACTTAGCCGGGCGAGGTGGCGGGCGCCTGTAGTCCCAGCTACTCGGGAGGCTGAGGCAGGAGAATGGCGTAAACCCGGGAGGCGGAGCTTGCAGTGAGCTGAGATCCGGCCAGTGCACTCCAGCCTGGGCGACAGAGCGAGACTCCGTCTCAAAAAAAAAAAAAAAAGAGTTTCAATAATAGTAATACTTAGTATATTTGAGTATATATACCATGTCCTAGTTTGTAAAAGGGAGTATTAGTGAATATAAAACACAATGCTAGGCCGGGCACGGTGTCTCACGCCTATAATCCTAGCACTTTGAGAGGCTGAGGTGGGTGGATCACTTGAGGTCAGGAGTTCTAGATCAGCCTGGCCAAGATGGTGAAACCCCATCGCTACTGAAAATACAAAAATTAGCTGGGTGTGGTAGCACGTGCCTGTAATCCTAGCTACTTGGGAGGCTGAGACAAGAGAATCGCTTGAACCCAGGAGGCGGAGGTTGCAGTGAGCCGAGATCACGCTACTGCACTCCAGCCTGGGTGAAAGAGCAAAACTGCATCTAAAAAAACGAAGAAACAAACAAACAAAAAAACCCCAAACAACAATGCTAGATGAAATCATAAACATTTAGCAGAAGCTAAAATATGACATGACCAGTGGTAATTAGCACTTAGGAGAAAATTCTAACGTTTTAATAAGGCAAAGGAGGTTCTGTAATATGCCAGTAAATTTCTACCTAATTGGCATTTGAACAAGTTGTACCTATGTTTAACAGTCTTCTCTTCCCTAGCCCCTTAAAGCATTACATAAGACTCGTATGTCTAGCTGCTTATTTGTGGTGCTTGAAACAGAACTCTTGTCCTCTACACTCCCCGGCCCACATCCACCTGAATGCTCCCTCAGTGAATAGCGCTGCCAGTCATCTGTCTATTCAGACTAAAAACCTAAAAATACGACTTGAATTCCCCTCTCTCTCTTTGTCCTCCCTCCCATTCAATCTACTAGCTAGAGTCCCACTGACTCTGCTTTGACACACCCCAAATCTGTGTACTTATCTTTATTTGGAATCGGAGGCCTTTTAACTGGTCACTGTTCCCCATTCCTCATTTTTTATAGTAAGTAAAAGTGATCTGTTAAAAAGGTCTGGTGCAGTGGTTCGTTCACACCAGCACTTTGGGAGGCCGAGGTGGATGGATCCCTTGAGGTCAGGAGTTCGAGACCAGCCTGGCCAACATGGTGAAACCCTGTCTCTACTCAAAATACAAAAATTAGCTGGGCGTGGTAGCAGGCACCTATAATCCCAGCTACTCAGGGGGCTGAGGCACATGAATTGCTTGAACCCGGGAGGCAAAAGTTGCAGTAAACAGAGATCACGCCACTGCACTCCAGCCTGGGCGACAGCGTGAGACTCCGTCTCAAAAGAAATTTTGTTTTAAAAGAATGATCTGTTAAAAGGTACAGATATAAATGAGATAGAGTCATTCCCTGCTTAAACCCCTTCAATGGCTTACCATTATAGGAAACATAAAATCCAAACTCCTCCTTCAAATCCAGGAAGCCCTACCTGATCTGACTCTGCTTACCCTCCACTACCCACCCTCCCCCAGCAACCTCCTCCACTTCCCTTCTCTCCTTTGGACTCTAGATTTCAGGCTCCCTGGCCTTTTTTCAGCCTTCAAGCTTCAGGCCTCTTCCCGCTGAGATCTCTCCACTCAGGTGTGAGCTCAAACATCACCTCCTCAGAAATTTCCTTGAGCAGGCAATCTATAGAAGCACAACTCTATTCTCATTACTCTATCACATCACTCTGCTTTCTTTTTGCTTCTTTTTTTTTTTTGAGACGAAGTCTAGCTCTGTCGCCCAGGTTGGAGTGCAGTGGCTCAGGCTTGGCTCACTGCAACCTCTGCCTCCTGGGTTCAAGCGATTCTTCTGCCTCAGCCTCCTGAGTAGCTGGGACTACAGGCGCCCGTCACCACACCGGGCTAATTTTTTGTATTTTTAGTACAGACGGGGTTTCGCCACGTTGACCAGGCTGGTCTCGAACTCCTGACCTCGTGATCTGCCCGCCTCAGCCTCCCGAAGTGCTGGGATTACAGGCGTGAGCCACCACGCCCAGCCTGCTTTATTTCTTTATAGCACTTAATATGATCACATTTTGAATGATCTGTTTTGCTTACTCATCATCTTACACTCCCATATAAAAAACTAGCTCGATGAGAACAAAGACTGTGTCTTTCACTGCTGTCTCTGTCCACTAGCGAAGTGTCTAGCATACAGCAGAAACACATACTGCCGATTCTTTTCTATAAGCTTAGAATCTCTTTCATGTCCCTCATTTCTCCTTAATGTCTCACAGATTTCCTCTGAAACAAAAGCATTTAAAGGAAGCCTTAGCTGTTACCGAATTCCTGAAAGACCTCAGTTGAGGAACACTCTACTGTTAAAATAGGAATTAATTCCTCTCTATAAAAAAATGACAAGTTCCAAATAATTTTTCTTCCCCCTAAAAACCTAGCATGATCTTGCCTCATCTGGAAAGAAGTGCTCAAATGAAGGTGTTTAAAATCTGCATTGAAATTAACAGATGGCCTGAGATACAAAAAACAAAGATTGTGGAGGCTGCTTCTGCCCCATATTGACTACGATGTAGACACATGCATTTTTCCCAATTATAAGGTGATTATCCAATTTTATGCTATTTAAATTTAGCTATATTACAGAAAAGACAAATCCTGATGAATCAGTCAAGGGAAGATGAGCTGTGATACCTCAGAAATAAATATACTGTTAAGGAATAGCAGCAAAACATACCAAATAAATCTTTTAAAAAGAATCCTGAAAGATAGAGAAGATGCATACATACATATGCCTCACAGATTTTTTTTTTTTTTTTTTTTGAGACAGAGTCTTGCTCTGTCGCCCAGGCTGGAGTGCAGTGGCGTGATCTCGGCTCACTGCAAGCTCCGCCTCCTGGGTTCACGCCATTCTCCTGCCTCAGTCTCCCGAGTAGCTGGGACTACAGGCGCCTGCCACTACGCCCAGCTAATTTTTTGTATTTTTCATAGAGACGGGGTTTCACCGTGTTAGCCAGGATGGTCTCAATCTCCTGACCTTGTGATCCGCCTGCCTCGGCCTCCCAAAGTGCTGGGATTACAGGTGTGAGCCACCGCACCTGGCCGATTTTTTTTTTTTTTTTTAATAAGCAACTGTGTATTAGCTACAATTGTCTTCATAGCCTAAGTGGAAGAGGAAGTCAAGATTTAATACAAATAACAAAAACTATTTCCTAGTTCCTCAATATTTGAGTTCCTGATTTCTTTAAATCCCCTAATTCTTGCTGACATGTCATAAAAAGTTCTCTTATGACCTAAATAAATGTGGAAACAAAACAAAATATTATTCTCTAAAGAAGTCAACTCACATACAGCAGAACCTCAGAAAAACACAAGTTGCTATAAAGCAAGCGCCAGCTGCCTGTTTCGTAAATAAAGCTTTCCCGGAACACAGACATACCCACTCATCTACATATTACTGATGGCTACATTCAGGGTACATTGGCAGAGTTGGATGTTTGCCACAGAGACCAAACCATAAAGCCTAAAATATTTACCATCTGGCCCTTTAAAACATTTGCCAATGCCCACTATAAAGGGTAAATAGGGTAAAGCTGAAGAAAACTTTAAGGAATCTGCCACTGCACGGACCCAAAGAAGAGAGTCAGAAGGGAACTCTGGTGTATGTCTAGACTGAAATATGATTCTTTCCAAACAAACAAATGAAGTGACAAGAAAAAAGAAAAAAAAAACCCAAACGCTGACATGCCTACTGCTTATTCTTCAAACTCATCACACAGCACATCCCAGGATAGGAATCACCTCTTTTTCTTTCTTCTCCTGTCGTTTCTGCTCCTCCTCTTCTCTCTCTTTCCTCTGCTGTTCTTCCCATTGTTCCTTTAACTTTCTCTTTAAAGGGGAAGAAAAAGTAACTTTGTTTCAGACACTTTTTCAAACCATTTCACATACAGGACACATAGATGAAAAACTTTTAAAACACTGGCATACTGAATAAGATCAGTTTTGCTTTTTTTAAAGTTCAAGATAGGCAACTCTTTGTTTTTTCTTTTTGAGATGGAGTTTCGCTCTTGTTGCCCAGGCTGGAGTGCAATGGCGCGATCTCGGCTCACTTCGACCTCCCAAGATAGGCAGCTCTTCATGAGAGTTATTATGGTGAAGTAATCAGTTTGTTCACTAGTTACGTGACTCCTACCGTACCTCTTGTTCTTCTTGCCGTTTTTTAGCCGCCTCTTCCTTTTCCTTCTTTATTCTGAATTCTTCTTGTGCCTTCTGCTCTCTTAGCAACCACTCCTCATGTAATCTTTGCCTATCAGTATAATGATGTAATCAGACAAAAGAAATGGGCATTAATCCACAAATACACACACACGAGAGCAAAATGACACATTTTGGGATTGATTCAAATATCACGAAAGCTATTTTCTATTAAAGCAGTCAAGTGGGTGTAAGAGAACGAGAAGAGTAGAGCTTTTGGAAAAGCACCACGTGTCAGCAACTATCTTCCTAATGGGCAATAACTTAAAATCCCTCTTACATTTCATAGGTATATATGGCTGTGACATACTTTACAGAAAAAAAGGACACTATGACTTTCCCTCTAGACTGATCACAGTGACGTTTAGGTGCCAATAAAATGGGTAGCAAGTTTCAAAGCAGCATCTACCTTTTCGCATTCAGAAAGCATTTCCCTTCCTATTCTATGCAATTATTTTTATTTATTTATTTATTTTGAGACAGAGTATCGCTCTGTTGCCCAGGCTGGAGTGCAGTGGCGTGATCTTGGCTCACTGCAACCTCCGCCTCCTGGGTTCAAGTGATTCTCCTGCCTCAGCCTCCTGAGTAGCTGGGATTACAGGAGCCCACCACCATGCAAGGCTAATTTTTGTATTTTTAGTACAGACAGCATTTCACCATGTTGGCCAGGCTGGTCTTGAACTCCTGACCTCAAGTGATCCACCTGCCTAGGCCTCCCAAAGTGCTGGGATTACAGGTGTGAGCCACCGCACCCAGCCCCTATTCTTAAAAGTAGCAATTCCATGATGGCAGCACGCTGAAAACCCGTTATCCTCTGCCATAAACGTTTGGACTACTACTCCACACAGTTAAGAGACTCCTGTGGTTTGCCTCCAAACACCTAAACTGCCAAAAGAAGGAAAATAAAAGTACATTGTGATCATGTTTTTAAAATAAAGCTACAGGTTTTAAGAAATGAAGTTATAAAAATAAATTAGTGAGGGCCGGGCACAATAGCTCACACCTATAATCCCAGCACTTTAGGAGGCCATGGTGGGCAGATCACCTGAGGTCAGGAATTTGAGACCAGCCTGCCCAACATGGTGAACCCCATCTCTGCTAAAAATACAAAAATTAGCTGGGCAAGGTGGCAGCCGCCTGTAATCGCAGCTACTTGGGAGATTGAGGCAGGAGAATCGCTTGAACCTGGGAGGCGGAGGCTGCAGTGAGCCGAGATCATGCCACTGCACTCCAGCCTGGATGACAGAGCAAGACTTCGTCTCAAAAAATGAAAAAGTAAAAATAAACTAGTGAGTGTCTAGTCTATTTTTTATATGACCAATTATAATGAGTGGTATTACCTTAAAGTGGCAAGTGTCTCAGGCATCCAATATCACAAATTTCTAATCTAAAGCGGGGCTTAGATTTCTAAAGTCTACTTGCCAATTAGGTGTTTAGAACCCCAAATTCATTTTTCCACTGAATTTATAAAAGGGAAATGAAATATGAGAAACTGTTCTGTATTACTTCAGCAGTATCAGGAGTTCAGTAAACTTTTCTGTCTAGTCTGGGGACCTAACCACAATTTTAAATAAAACATATTACATTTCCAAATACAGATTCCAGGAACACGTCTTTTAGCCATGGCAGAGGCTGGCACACTGCCTATATCAGTGTTCCCATGCCATGTGTGAGGGCACCATACAGATGCTTCAGTGTGCACAGCTCTGATTTACGAATCTTTTGAAAAACATATAATTGCATATAACTGAACCAAATGATATATAAAGACCACAAGAAAGTAAAATGTTAAAAATTTTAAAATTTAATAACTTGAATATACATCTGCTTTGAAATAGGACATAAAGTCGTACAGTATTTTTACATAATTTTCTTGCTTTTCAACAATAGTATGCAACTCATAAAGAAATAAAGATCTAAGGAGCACAAAGATACATGTATGTGATTTAAAAGAAGCATTTCAAATAAACAGGAAGAAAATTACTTTCTTATTTAATACCATATCTATTGTCTTCATCACAACAGAAATCTATAATAAGAACTAGAGCTATCACAGCACCTCTTATCTGCTGACACTGTGTTAAACACTATACATCCATCACCTCATTTAATCTTCACAATTCTGTGAGGTGGATACTATGATTGACTTTATCTCCATAGTAAAGACAAGGAAACAGAAGCTTAGAGACATTAAGAAATTTCGGCTGAGCACAGTGGCTCACACCTGTAATCTCAGCAATTTGTGAGGCCGAAGTGGGCGGATCACGAGGTCAAGAGATCGAGACCATACTGGCCAACATGGTGAAACCCCATCTCTACTAAAAGTACAAAAAAAATTAACTGGGCGTGGTGGTGCGCGCCTGTAGTCCCAGCTACTCGGGAGGCTGAGGCAGGAGAATCGCCTGAATCTGGGAGGTGGAGGTTGCAGTGAGCCAAGATCACACCACTGCACTCCAGCCTGGGGACAGAACGAGACTCTGTCTCAAACAAAACAAAACAAAACAAAACAAAACAAAACAAAATTTAAAAAAAACATGTATCCCAAAAGAGAAAGGTGTAAGACTTGAGCAATCTACAAATAGGTAATAAAACATATAAAAAGATACTCTTCCTAATTCAGAAATGTGCATTTGAAACAGTGAAATACAACTTTTCATTACAGGAGTTGTATAAACTGCCAGTGCCTAGTATGAGTGAAGGTATGAGGAGATGGGGCCCTACATTCACTGCCAGAAGGGCTGCAAACTGCAAACCAGGAAGCCCTTTCTACCTGGCCATCTACATTTTACAGGAACTTACGCTTTGATTCCAACAATCTCATTTTTAGTCATTTTCTTAAGGAAATAATTTGACGATTACCAAGGATATATAAACATGGATGCTTACTGCAACTTTTTACATATGAGTAAAAAACCAATATAACCTGAAAGTCTATCAGTAGAGAACTATAAATTACGAATGAATAAACTACGAATAGCAAATAAATTAGGCTACTTCTGTACAGTGGGTACTGTATTGCCACTGAAATGGTTGAATTAGATCCCTGCATCAGGACTTAAATAAATGCACTATATATTTAGCAGGAAAGCAATTTATAGAAAAATACGTATAAATATCATGCCATTATAGAAAGACCCATGTAAAGTACATTTATACTTTCCTTTTCTCTTTCTTAACAGTGGCTATCTTTGGGTGTGTTGCAATTATTAAAGCCCTTTCCCTTTTTACATTTGTTAATTTTTTTGTTTTTCTTCTGCTTTCAAAAACAATTACAGGCCAGGCGCAGTGGCTCACGCCTGTAATCCCAGCACTTTGGGAGGCCAAGGCAGGCGGATCGCTTCATCACAAGAGATCAAGACCACCCTGGCCAACATGGTGAAACCCTGTCTCTACTAAAAATACAAAAATTAGCTGGGTGTGGTGGTGCACACCTGTTGTCCCAGCTACTCGGGAGGCCGAGGCAGGAGAATCGCTTGAACCCGGGAGGCGGAGGTTGCAGTGAGCCAAGATCACTACACTGCACTCCAGCCTGGCAACAGAGCGAGACTCCATCTAAAAAAAAAAATTAAAAAAAAAAAAAAACAATTACAAATTAGTAAAAACAGAAGAAAAGTACTTCCATTTTTCTAAAAAAATAACAATTAGTTTTAGCCCATTGACTACAGATTTAAATAATTTATACAGGGTATTTTATAAGAACTATTTTGTATAAGATTTTATACAGAAGACTGGTACTGGTTAGTAAAGGCTGAGAATATTCCAATAAAGTAACTTCATTCACTTTGTTTCAATTAGCACTGACCTCTCTCTTTCCAATAGCTTCTCTTCTTCTAGTTGTTGTTCTTCAATAAAAGTGTCCTCCTCTTCCTCCTTCTGTGAGAGTCCTAGGGAATTTAAATGCTTTATTAAACTGAGCACTGCAAATCCTTGGTCAAAAATTCAGGAAAAAAATACATGTAACCTTTAACGTATAAAATTATGGTAAAAATCTTTTTCTTAAGCTTTCTAACAAGAAAGTCTCCAATCAACCTTCTTTGATACAAAGCAAGCATCAAAAAGGACGACAGTGGTGGCGGACAGCACATTACATTTAACAATTAATCAACAGTTCCACAATTATACTTAAAAAGGAAATTAGCTTGGCGTGGTGGCAGGCACCTGTAATCCCAGCTACTTGGGAAGCTGAGGCAGGAGAATCACTTGAACCTGGGAAGCGGAGGTTTCAGTGAGCCAAGATCGTGCCATTGCACTCCAGCTGGGCAACAACAGCGAAACTCCATCTCAAAAAAAAAAAGGTGGTGGGGCTGTGGAAAGGAACATCCATCCTAACAGAAGAATGGCAACGAAAAAATGCAGAAAAACGTAAGTCGAAAAATTATCACTTTTGCAACCCCCACTGTAAAAATTTAGACAGAGACATTAAAAACATTGAATGAAAGCTTGCTGGGAAGAGCATATTCACACTATCTCAACATATCACCCCAGACATGAGGACTAATTAGAAAAGAAAAAAAAAATGCAATGCTTTCCAATGGAGCGATCTGGGTGGGTAACACTTTTTTTTTCTTTTTTTTTTTTTTGAGATGGGAGTCTTGCTCTGTCACCAGGCTGGAGTGCAATGGCGCAATCTTGGCTCACTGCAACCTCTGCCTCCCGGGTTCAAGCAATTCTCCCGCGTCAGCCTCCTGAGTAGTTGGGACTACAGGCACACGCCATGATGCCCAGCTAATTTTTGTATTTTTAGTGGAGACGGGGGTTTCACCACGTTGGCCAGGGTGGTCTCGATCTCCTGACCTTGTGATCCTCCCGCCTCGGCCTCCCAAAGTGCTGGGATTGCAGGTTTGAGCCACGGCGCCCGGCCCCGGGTGGGTAACACCTTAACCACAGTTAGCATCACTGGGAGTGCAACAACCTGGCGTTATAGGTCTCATGATTTATGCAATAAGAAGTTTACAACATCTCCTCTGTAATCCTTTGTGCTAAAGAGTGTTGTCTCCTGAAATTAATCATGAGAAGACAGAATAATCCAGAATGCAAGGCATTCCACAAGATAACTGGCTTGAGTTTTTCAAAACAATCAATCCTGGTTTGGGGAAGTTTAAATACGGCCTGTATGTCATACCACTGAATTACTGCTCATGTACTCAGGTGTAAGTTTGGTATTGTGGTTCTGTGGGAGAATGTCCTTATTCTCAGGAGTTGCAGGCTGAAGAATTTAGGGGTGAGGTGCTGCTATCTGCAACTGCCATCCAAAAGGTTCAGAAAAAATGTTCTATGTATGTATCTCTTTAAATAGAGAGAAAGAAAGAAAGAAAGGCCAAACGTTAACAACTGGCAAATCTTTCTGAAGGGTTCATGGATATTTATTGTGCTATTTTTTTCAACTTTCTGTAGATTAGAACATTTTCCAAATAAAAACATGAAAAAATAATTTTAATAGAAGAGACATTTACATCCTCTCCTATTCAAAATGTGGGGGAAAAATCAGTGAAAGTGGAAGAGAAATGGAAGACTGAAATAATCTTAATGTTACAGATGTCAGGCTTAAAGAAAACAAGTCTGTGTTTGCCACAGGTGTTGACTACAGTTCTAACTGAAGGATCATCCAGTCCCAGATAATTACAATAATTTACTTTCCTTAAGTAAGTAAATTTTATTATTTCAGCAACTGGAATTAAAAGGGGCAACAAATGTAGAATAAGTTCTCAATCACATAAAATAATATCTAATTGTTCAGATAATTAAATGATCGAATGTACTTAAAGGGCCAGAGAACCTGGCACAGAGGATATGACCTGACTTACTAGCAGAGGTATGCCCATAGATTAGACAGGGCATAGACACAGCTGACACTCACAAACACCTGTTGACTGACTCACTCAACTCCCCATCGCCTCAAAACCAAGCTCATATACTCCACAGAAGTGATTGCTAACAGTTCTGGGCACAGCATTTTCCCCATGTGTACAATCAGACATATGCAATACATATAGATACAATACAGTTGACCCTTGAACAACACAGGTTTGAACCGCCTTGGTCTATTTAAATACAGCTTTTTTTCAATAAATACACTGGAACATTTAGGGGAGATCTGCAACAATTTGAAAAAAAAATACCAGGTAAGTGGCATGGCCTAGAAACACTGAAAAAAAAATAAGAAAAAGGTATGTCATGAATGTATAAAATATATGTACATATTAGTCTATTTTATCATTTGCTACCATAAATATAAATCTATTATAAAAAGTTGCCAGGCGCGGTGGCTCACGCTTGTAATCCCAGCACTATGGGAGGCCGAGGCGGGCGGATCACAAGGTCAGGAGATCGAGACCATGGTGAAACCCCGTCTCTACTAAAAATAGAAAAAATTAGCCGGGCGCAGTGGCGGGCGCCTGTAGTCCCAGCTACTCGGGAGCCTGAGGCAGGAGAATGGCGTGAACCTGGGAGGCACAGCTTGCAGTGAGCCGAGATTGCGCCACTGCACTCCAGCCTGGGCAACAGAGCGAGACTCCGTCTCAAAAAAAAAAAAAAAAAAAAAAAAAGTTAATGCAGGGCTGGGCGCAGTGGTTCACGCCCATAATCCCAGCACTTTGGGAGGCCGAGGCAGGAGGATCACCTGAGGTCAGGAGTTCGAGAGCAGCCTGGCCAACATGGTGAATCCCATCTCTACTAAAAATACAAAAATTAGTCAGGCGTGGTGGCAGCCCCCTGTAATCCCAGCTACTCAGGAGGCTGAGGCAGGAGAATCGCTTGAACCTGGGAGGTGGAGGTTGCAGTGAGTGGAGATTGCGCCACTGCACTACAGCCTGGGCAACAAAAGCAAAACTCCGTCTCAGAAAAAAAAAAAAAAAAAAAAACTTAATGCAGATACTGTTAAGCAATATTGTGCTGGCTTGAGCAGCACATATACAGATACTGTTACAATATAAGTTAAGTGTTTTATTGTTGTTCCCTTGCTTAAAGCATTTGAAACAGGCCAGGGAGCAGTGGCTCATGCTGGTAATCCCAGCACTTTGGGAGGCCGAGGTGGATGGATCACTTGAGGTCAGGAGTTCGAGACCAGCCTGGCCAACATGGCAAAACCCCATCTCTACTAAAAATAAAAAAATTAGTCGGGCATGGTGGTGCACGCCTGTAATCCCAGCTACTCAGGAGGCTGAGGCAGGAGAATCGCTTGAACCCGGGAAGCAGACGTTGCAGTGAGCCGAAATTGTACACAGCACTCTAGTCTGGGTGACAGAGTGAGCCTCTGTCTCAAAAAAAAAAAAAAAAAAGAGCATTTGAAACAAAATGATCTCTGACTCCATTCCATTGTAAGACAGAGAAGTTTGGTCTCAAATATTTTTCCTTGAATATTACCATGAAAGTTGTGCTACAACATAATCATTGACAACTTTTTTTAAAGTTAAAATTTATCAAAACTTGTATTTATAGACCATATATGGCACATTCACAGTTGAGAAAAAATGTAAACAAATATAAATATGCAGTACTAAATCATAACTGCATACAATTAACTATAGTACAAAACAAGGAAAAAAATGCATCCAATGAGGCACAGAAGGAAGAAAAAAAATTAACTGTAGTACATACTGTACTATTGTAATAATTTCATAGCCACCTCCTGTTGCTATTGTAGTGAGCTCAAATACGCGTATTCACTTAAAATGCCTTGTGACACTAATCATCTCTGCATGAGCAGTTCATCTCTTCAGTAAATTGCGTGTGGCAGTAAGAAGTCATCTCTGGCATATTTTTCGTCGTGTTTACTACAGAATGGTAAACCTTGAATAACATCATGAGACTCACGCAAAATGCAACTAGTGATGCTGGAAGTGCTCTCAAGAAGCAGAGAAAAGTCATGATGACCGGGCAGTGTGGTGCATGCCTGTAATTCCAGCTACTAGGGAGGCTGAGGCAGGAGAACTGCTTGAACCTGGGAGGCGGAGGTTGCAGTGAGCCGAGTTCATGCCACTGCACTCCAGCCTGGGCAACAGAGCAAGACTCTGTCTCAAAAAATAAAATAAAAGAAAGAAAGAAAAGAAAATCATTGAGGAGAAAGAATATCTGCCTGAATAGGACGCCCGGCTAATTTTTGTATTTTTAGGAGAGACAGGGTTTCATCACGTTGGCCAGGCTGGTCTCAAGCTCCCGACCTCATGATCCACCCGCCTTGGCCTCCCAAAGTGCTAGGATTCCAGGTGTGAGCCACCGTGCCTGTCCTCAACAGGTTTTGAATGCAGATGAAAGCATCCTATTCTAGAAAAGCACCACAAAGGACATTTAGAAGGCAGAGAAGCAAGCAGCAGGATTGAAAACAAAAAGAGACAGGCAAACTCTACTGTTTCATGTAAATGTAATGGGGTTTATGATCAGAACTGCCCTTATCTATAAAGCTGCTAATCCCCACCCCAATCCTTGAAGAGAAAAGATCAGCGCCAGCTGCCTGTCTTTTGGTTGTACAACTAGAAGTCCTGGATAATGGAAATCCTTTTTTCTGAATTGGTTCCACTGATGCTTTGTCCCTGAAGTCAGGAAGTACCTTGCCAGTAAGGAACTGGCTTTTAAAATTCTTTTAATATTGGACAATGCCCCTGGCCACCCAGAACCCCATAAGTTCAACAATGAAGGTGTCATAGTGGTCTACTTGCCCCCAAACACAATGTTTCTAATTCAGCTTCTAGACCGGGGGTTGTTAAGAACCTCTAAAGCTCATTACACGTGGTACTCTACAGAAAGGATTGTCAATGCTATGGAAGAGAACCCTATCACAGAGAGCATCAAGAAAGTGTATAAAGATTATACCATTGAAGATGTTATTGTCATTATAGAAAAAGCCATGAAAATCATCAAGCCCAAAACAAAGTCTTGCTGGAGAAAAAACTGCGTCCAGATATTGTGCATGACTTCACAGAACTTAAGACAGAGCCAATCAACGAAATCATGAAAGAGATTGTAAATATGGGGGAAAAAAGGGGGCAGGGGTGTCGGGGTGAAGGGTCTCAAGATATAGATCTTGAAGAAATTCAAGAGTTAACAGATACAACAGAGTAGTTAACAAAAGTCAATTTGATAGGGATGAGTCCTTCCAAAGCAGTGCAAGGTGATGAGGAAGAAAACTTAGGTGAAGCAGTGCCAGAAAACAAATTGACACTAGACAATCTGGCAGAAGGGCCAATTATTCAAGACTGCTTTTGACTTCTTCTATGAACCCTTCTAAACTGAAAAGTAATGCATTTAAACTGAAGCAAATGGTGGAAGAATTGGTACTGTAGAGAAACACATTTTTAGAGAAATGAAAAAGCAAAAATGTTAGACAGAAATTAGAATGTATTTCTGCAAAGTTACACCAAGTGCATCTACCCTCTTGCCTTCCCTTCCCCCTCCTCCACCTCTTCCACCTCCGCCACCCAAGACAGCAAGACCAAATCATCCTCTTCCTCCTTGGCCTACTCAACATGAAGACAAGGAGAATGAAGACCTTTATGATGAACCACTTCCATTTAATGAAGGGCAAATATATTTTCTCCTCCTCGTGATTTTCTTAGTAACATTCTTTTCTCTAGCTTACTTTATTATAAGAATAGGGTATATAATACATATAACATACAAAGTATGTGTTAATCAACAATTTATGTTATTGGTAAGGCTTACAGTCAACAGTAGGCACTTAATAGTTAAGTTTATGGGGGGTGAAAAGTTATATGCAAATTTTCTACTATGCAGAGGGGCGGGGGGTGGTCAGAGTCCCTAACTCCCACATTGTTCAAGGATCAAATGTATATCCAATGGTATTATACAGGTTGAGCACCCCAAATCCAAAAATCACAAATATTTTGAGTGACAACAATGCTCAAAGGAAATGTTCATTGGAGCATTTCGAATTTTGGATTTTTGGATTTGGGATGCTGAACTGGTAAATACAATGCAAGCATTTCAGATAAGGGATACTCAACCTGTACATGTAACTGTACACACAGAATCATGCTATAGTTTTGCAACTTGCTTTTAATATCTTAATTTCTGACGAGGTAGCTTGTTTCAGGTTATCTCAAGTAGAACTGGGTGCCACAGAAGCTATCTGTAATTAAGAGCTCACTATTCCAGAAATCATTTGCCAAGGCGCTCCAATCATTTGCCAAGACACTCTCACAGTAACACTCAACATTCTAGCCTTCCGGCCATCCAACATGTGCTACAATGAACAGCAGTGTTCCTGGCCGGGCGCAGTGGCTCACGCCTGTAATCCCAGCACTTTGGGAGGCCAAGGCAGGCGGATCACCTGAGGTCAGGAGTTCAAGACCAGCCTGGCCAACATGGTGAAACCCTATCTCTACAAAAGTACAAAAATTAGCCGGGCATGATAGTGGGTACCTGTAATCCCAGCTACTCAGGAGGCTGAGGTGGAAGAATCACTTGAACCTGGGAGGCAGAGGTTACGGCGAGCCAAGATTGTGCCATTGCACTCCAGCCTGGGCGAGAGAGTGAGACTCTGTCTCAAAAAAAAAAAAAACAGGACCATTCCATAGTCTACAGTATTCATGAAGTACCAGTAGGCAAAGAATTGTGAGTTGGAGTGGGCAAAACTAGGAGCAGAAGGGCAGAGACAAGTGCTTAGTCTTGGATATGGCATTAGTTATATAATCTTGACAGACCAGTGACCTGGATCCTTGAATGGACTAAACTACCATGGGACACGACTTGCCTGACTCTCCACAGAGGCTCATTCTGAACACATTTTGCTAAGTAAAAAGGAAAAAAAAAATCAAAACAATACAAATACCAGCTGTTATAGGATGGAGTGCAGGAAAAGAAAAAGAGGAAGAAGTTAAAAAAATTTAGAATATATAATATTTAGAATAAAACAGGTTAAATGAACAAAGTAAAGTAGCTGAAAATTTCAAGGAGGGAGAGAGGAAGTACAATAAGGGCCTCAATAACTCCAACCTATCCTAGTTTTCCTTTTATCCCTGATGCTTTGTTCTGCCTCTAGTGGATGAGTTTTCAACTAATAAGACAGAAATGCTAACACAGGTTGCAGGTAAACAAACTGCTCCTTCCATTCTAAATATCCCAGTACTGACACTAAAATAATTACTCGGGAACTCCAATGGTAAATAAAACCTCTATGGCTATGTTTCTCAAGGCCCAAGAATCCTAGTTACTTGAGGCCATGGTCTCCGGATTTCAAGAATTATCTAGGATAATTTCATAAGCATATTCTGGATAATGTGAATGACAATCATTATAATCCAGTACTACTGTGTGATTTCAGTGCTCGCATCTGGATTTATAATTACTACATAATTTTATAACTAAGTCCTAATTTTATTGCATTAAGCAGCAGATTTAATACATAAATGTTAGGTTTGCCATGTGAAGGTCAAATGACCAGCTGTACAAATAAAGTTCTACAGTAATTTCATAGAAAAAGTGGTAAATAACCATAAGGCAACATTAGTAGAGGCATTCCAAACTCTCATCAGTGCCATATACATATTGTGAGGAGCATCGGTTTTACATCATTCCTAGCATTATCTCATGTGATGGATCCATCTGCCTTGGCTTCCCAAAGTGCTGGGATTACAGGCATGAGCCACCACGTGCCCAGCTCATATATTGTTTTATAGTCAAACAATGGCTTCAGGCCAGGCGTGGTAGCCTGAAGTTGCCTTCCCTCTTGCCTTCCTGTTGAGGCCAGGAGTTCGAGACCAGCCCAGGCAATATAGTGAAAACCCATCTCTACAAAAATTTTAAAAATTAGCCAGGTGGGCCAGGGGCGGTAACTCACACCTGTAATCCCAGCACTTTGGAAGGCTGAGGTGGGTGGATCACCTGAGGTCAGAAGTTCAAGACCAGCCTGGCCAACATGATGGGGTTTCACCCCATCTCTACTAAAAATACAAAAATTAGCCGGGTGTGGTTGCGCACGCCTATAATCCTAGCTACTCAGGAGGCTGCAGCAGAAGAACTGCTTGAACCCAGGAGGCAGAGGCTGCAGTGAGCCAAGATCGTGCCATTGCACTCCAGCCTGGGCAACAGAGCAAGACTCCGTCTCAAAAAAAAGAAAAAAGAAAAAAGAAAATTGGCCAGGTGTGGTGGTGGATGCCTGTAGTCCCAGCTACTTGGGAGGCTGAGGTGGGAGGACTGCTTGAGCCTGGGAGGTGGAGGCTGCTGTGAGCCATGGTTGTGCCGATGCATTTCCCTCCTGGGCAACAGAACAAGACTCTGTCTCAAAAATAAATAAATGAGCTTCATAACTAGTATTATGTTGATATATATTTGAATAACATAATAATTTGGGTAAACAAAGGGTCTCATATTAGTCAAGTTTGAGAAAAACTTGCAAACTGTCTAATACTTTCAACTCCTGCTGGTTTTATGAAGAAAAATATTCACCGAATACTTACTATGTGTGCAAGGACTGTGCTAGCTACTGTAATTCATGAAGCTTGCAACTATAATATTAGATACTTTATAAACAGTTACACCAAATCAATGGGCGATCATTCACCAAGACTTCCTCTTCCTGACTTTAGTACGTTAACATCGTTTCTGACAGGTGTTTCTAAATAACTACTTGGCGGGCAGTAGTCACAGCTATTTTTCCTCTGACACAGTATTTGACTTCCTTCTGACACTGGGGCTTCAAGTTAGGGCTGGAGTGGACAGAGCAATTTCACAACACAGAAAATAGGATAGAGAGTCCATTACCTGAGTCTCTCAGTCGAGCAAGTTCCTGCCGACGTTTCTTTCGTTTCTCTTTCTTCAGGGCGGCCCTGTACTTTTTGTGGCTGGAAGATTAAGACATACATACACGACGATCAGCGGCTACACTGCAGCGCTGCCCGAGCTCCCCGCTCCTCTGTGCCCAATGAAAGGAAATAGTTCGGGTACTGAGGAGAGAAATCTTGCTTCCTGTATTTTAATTACAGAACAGGCATCTATCATCCCCTCATCCTCCGACTTCCAGACGGCAGTTCTTCTCCATCCGCCAACCTGATCCTCTCCTCGCTTGCCTGAGCCCACAGCCGCCCGTGAAAGTCCGGGGAGGGGACCAGGGCGCGCACCAGGAAGGAATCGAGCTGCCGCGGTGGCTCACTTAGCTTGGCCTAGCTTCCCTTTTCTTGCTGCCACCACATCCTCCATGCCCACGATCGGCCCGCTTGCCTGCTCATCTCCCCGTACGGAGCTTACCTTGGTTTCTCTGGAAACGTCATTTTCTCGGGCGCAGCCATCTTGCCGGCACCGCCCCGCCCCTCCAGGTCTGGCAGGAAAGGGCGGGCCTAAGAGCCGAGACAGGCACGCGCAGGCGCGGGTATCGAACAGCCGCCACACGCGCGGGACCAGAAACGGAAAGCCGGAGGTACCCTTCGGCGGCTCGTCTTCCAAAACGCTGCTCAAATAAATATCTCCTTCCCGCAAAAATCCTCTGGAGCTTTTACCCTGCCCTAGAAGTAACTGTCGCTTCAGCACTTGCCCAGTGCTTTATCACTGTCTCCCTCCTTGCCCTAGCAGGACGTGTTGTGGCCAGGTTAAAGTCACACTCTCCCGCTTTTCTCAGCATCCACTCATAAAGTCACATCCCGTACAGAGCTGCTCTCCCGGCTTTATTTCCGACTTTTCCAGGTTACGCGTCCTTCCGCCGATCTACCTATCAGCGCTTCAGACAACGCTCCAGACTCCGCTCCGTGCCAGTCACACCTGTTCTGGTCCCTTAAGCAAACCTAACTCCCGGGGCTGCAAAGCTGTTACCTCTGCCCCTGAGGAGCTTGCAATCGAGAAGAACCAATACATCATATGTTGCAGGCAAACATGAAGTTTACCTAACCTAGTCCACCTAGAGATTCAGGGAGAGCTTTTTTTTTTTTTTTTTTCTTTTTCCCAGTATCACATGTGACTCAATTGCAGTATCAGGGAGAGCTTTCTGATGCTAAGAGTTGAGTTTGGAAGGAAGATGCCCTTTACTCAGACGGAGAAGGGTGGGAATGCGGTTACAGTCAGATCAGCATAAGCAAAGGCACTGAAAGGTGAAACGAATATGCTGGGAACAGCAAGAATTTTGGCAGTCGAATTTATTTATTTTTTCATTTCTTACATATTAGAGACAGGGTCTTGCTCTTTCACCCAGGCTGGAGTGCAGGCGCAATTAAGACTAACTGCAGCCTCGACTTCCTGGGGTCAAGCTATCCTTCCGCCTCAGCCTCCCGAGTAGCTGGGAATACAGGCGCGAGCCACCACGCCCCCCCAGCTATCCAATTTAACGTGCAATTCGAGGCAGGATGCTGTGGTTCACACCTGTAATCCCAGCACTTTGGGAGGCCAAGGCGGGTGGATCACCAGAGGTCAGGAGTTCGTCAGCCTGGCCAACATGGTGAAACCCCATCTGTACTTAAAATACAAAATTAGCCAGGTGTGGTGGTGCATGCCTGTAGTTCTAGCTACTCTGGAGGCTGAGACAGGAGAACTGCTTGAACCCGGGAGGTGGAGGCTGCAGTGAGCCGAGATGGCACCACTGCCCTCCAACCTGGGCAACAGAGCAAGACTCCGTCTCAAAAAAACAAAACAAAATAAAGTGCAATTCGAGAGTATCAAGGAATACAGTTGTAGTGATGGGCTGGGAGGGCTAGGTTAAGGAGGAGGGCCTGATGTGCCATGTTAAGACGCTCTGTTTACATTCCGTAGAGACAACAGTGAACCGTTGAAAGCTTTTAAATAGAGGCTTATTTTGGTTGTGTTTGTGTTTTAGGTAAATTACTCTGCTTTGCAATATAAAGGATTAAAAGATAAAACTAGAATATCACAATAATCTAGGTGAGAGGTGATGAGGAATTAAACTGGGGCAGTAAGAGTAGGGATTGAGAAACTAAAAATCATCCCAACTAATAATCAGACTGTAATGTACACATACAAGGCCAGGGACAAGGCCAAGCAAAAAATGTTCCTCACAAGGATACATTACAGCTGTAAAATGACTAACAACCTCTATCTTTTGAGTGACTGAATAGATTCCTTGGCCTAGCTTTGTTCCGTTGTCCTCCAAATTAAAGTTGCTAAGATACTCAATTACTAAACTGCCTTGCTTCCCCTAATCCCTCCTTAGAATTACTCAACTGATACCCAAACTCTGCATAAAACCTCACCCTAATCTCTCTTATACCGACACACTTGGAGCAACACATATTCCCTTCAGCCTCAAGTTGACCTTGTCCAGCTCAGTGCATCCGTTGGGTCTTGAGTAAATTCCTTAATGTCTACCCCTGTTTTCTCTTCTGTAAAAATCAAGAGAGTAATCATAGTTCCCATCTCATAACGCTTTTATTGTGAAAACTAAGATAACCCATGCTATCTGCTGATACAGTGCCTAGCAATAGTGAATGCCTCCAAAACTTTAGCTGTTACATCATCATCACCATCATCATTAGCGTGAAAACCTCCTGAGGGGGTGAGGCACTGTATGCATTTCCAGTACAAGCATTCCACCTTTTATAACATCTACCATGGTTTACTACACATTGTCACTTCCACCTTTCTGCTTCTTGACTAAATCTTAAACTAAACTGTCTAGTTGGAGGTTTGGCAGTTGTATCCCCAAAGTAGAGTGCCCTGGATGGCACAGAATGTTGTAGCTATGCAAGTCACCAGTTTTGCTGGTCCTTGCGATGAGAATTTACGCTGAGAATTGCTGCCCATTCTGAACGCATCAGTGTTTGAGCTGTTGTAACATTTCTTATGAATCAGACCAGACTTTCACTTCAGAACAATAAATAACAATTCCTTCTAAGAAATCTCGGCTCACTGCAACCTCCGTCTCCTGGGCTCAAGCGATTCTTCTGCCTCAGCCTCCCATGTAACTGGGATTACAGGTGCGTGCCACAATCACCCGGCTAATTTTTGTATTTTTTAGTAGAGACGGATTGGCCAGGCTGTTCTTGAACTCCTGACCTCAGGTAATCTGCCCGCCTTGGCCTCCCAAAGTGCCGGGATTACAGGCATGAGCCACTGCACCCAGCCATAGATTTTTTAGTGAGTTAGAAATGGATGTAAATTTCCTTTTATAGGAGTTAGACATTTATTTTTAACAATTAACCACTGAATTCATTTTCAGAAATAGGCCTGAATTGCTTATTAATTTCATTACAGATGTAACTCTAAAAGCCAATTCCATTTCCGAACTATAATTACCATCGTTTGAATTTAACAGAGAAAGATGTCTTCCAAGACTTCTTTTGGGTGGATGCCTGGTTTTAGAACAGCCAACTTTACCCTAACCCATGTACAAGACAGTTCTCCAGGTGGCCTTGGACTGACCCAGTTCTCCCTTCTTCCTTGCTTGGAGTTCTTAAGAATAACTGTAGAATGCACTGAGAATGCAATGTCCTGATATGGAGGAACTGCCTGAAACAGCCTGGCCCTGTTCTTGTCCCTCCTAGGGAATGTAACATCTTGAGTTAGGGAGGAACTGTTTGAGACAGCCAGTTGTGTTCCTCTCTCTCCTTTAAAGCTTTGTCCAATGAGTTATGTGGCTCCTATGATATATAACCCAAGGCAGGCTATGGTGCAAGTGGGGCACGAACTTCAAGACTCCATCAGCCCTGCCCCGGGCAGTTTTCTTGAGCCCTGGGGTACTGGCTCACCATGGAGCCAGGGCCTCTTTTGTCCCTTGCTTCCTGTCTGTAAGTAATACATCTGCTTCATGTAATGTATTGGGTATGAGTGTGTTCTGTCACACTGGACGCAAGACAGGTTGGTAACCAGTGTACACTGAACCTGTTAAAGGATATCTCATTAATTTACAGACATATATATAGACTGAAACAATAGGAAGGAAGTCTTTCACCAACCACTAATATTGTAAAGAAAGGCTTTTATTGAGCTAGTATTATTTAATGAAGATGGGCAGCAATTTTAATACAATCTTCTTTTCCAAGACCTTTGACAGGCCTTAGGCCCAATTTTCCACCTTTATGTCTAGGAAAGTGCAAGTAAAACACTTTTGAGGACATGAAAAACACAAGCTTGTTGTTAAGGTGTATCAGTAGCCAGGGAAATCCGCCGTGCCCCTTTCAGGGTCATCTAACTAAGGCATGGAGAAAGAAACTGCCTCAAGCCAGCTTCTATCACCTCTGCAGGGAAGGTGGCCATGCAAACCAGGACATGGTTCAAAGTGAAAAAGAGTGTGGTTAATAATCACGCCAGAACACCAGATATAAGAGGTAAGGGCAAGTCAGCATTCTGTACATCGCTTCTCCCTTCAATTTGGAAAACTCAGTGCAGTAGGGTTTTGCACTGATCGTTTCACAAGACAGCTAGGAGGAAAGCCTGTGTGCTCTGGAAAATGCATATCTTGTGTGTTTACCCTTTTAAAGGTAACTATACTTCGAAACAGGTGAACTGCAGAAAATTAACAAAGACTTCTCTTTTTACCATGTTTACCTTTTTAAGAATTTCACACATTTCCGGCCAGGCGCGGTGGCTCACGCCTGTAATCCCAGCACTTTGGGAGGCTGAGGAGGGTGGATCACCTGAGGTCAGAAGTTCAAGACCAGCCTGGTCAACACTGAAACCCCGTCTCTACTAAGTATACAAAAATTAGCTGGGCGTTGTGGCGGACGCCTGTAATCCCAGCTACTTAGGAGGCTGAGGCAGGAGAATTGCTTGAACCTGGGAGGCAGAGGTTGCAGTGAACTGAGATGGCGCTATAGCGCTCCAGCCTGGGCAACAAGAGCGGAAGTTCGTTCCAAAAAAAAAAAAAAAAAGAATTTTATGCATTTCCTAGGGCATACATGCAAAAGCCTTCACATTTACCCCTTTTTAAAAGAGCTATTTCTCAAACTTATATGTGTACAGTTCAGTAGTGTTAAGTACAATCACACTTGTTTTGCAACAGATCTCTAGAATTCTTGCAACACAAGCTCTGTACCCACTAAATACAAATTCACCCTCTCCCCTTCTCCCAACCCTTGGCAACCACCTTTCTACTTTCTATTGTATGATTTTGACTACTTTGGACACTTCACATGAAGGAATCATACAGTATTTGTTCTTTTGTGGCTGGCTTATTTCACTTGGCATAATGCCTTCAAGGTTCATCCACATTGTACATTTGACAGCATTTCCTTCTTTTCAAAGGCTGAATAATATTCCATTGAACGTATATACCACATTTTCTTTATCCATTCATCAGTTGATGGACATTTGGGATGCTTCCAGAACCTCTTGGCTATTGTGAATAATGCTGCTATGAACATGGGTGTACAGATATCTCTTTGAGATCCCGCTTTGGTGGTAATTCTCATGGTAATTCTGTTTTCAGTTCTTTGGGGAACCCGTGTACTGTTTTCCATGACCACCATTTTCCATGACCACCATTTTCCATGACCACCATTTTCCATGACCACCAACAGTGCGCAAGGGTTTCAGCTTCTCTGCATTCTCCCCAATACTTATTTTTTTTTGTTCTTCTGATAGTGGCCAGCATGATGGGCGTGAGATGATAACTCATTGTGATTTTGATTTATATTTCCCTAATAATTAGCAATGTTGAGCATATTTTCATGTTCTTATTGACCATTTGTATGCCTTCTTTGGAGAAATGTCTGTGCAAGTCCTTTGCCCATTTTTAAAAATTGAGTTATTTGGTTTTCTTGTTGTTGAGTTATAGAAGTTTCTCATATATTCTGGATTTGGGGTCCTTATAAGATCTATGATTTGCAATTATTTTCTCTCATTCTAGAGCTTGCCTTTTCATTTTGTTGATTGCTTCCTTTGACACACAGAAATTTTTAAGTTTGATGTAGTCCCATTTCCTTCCTAACCATCTTAAGTGTACAGTCAGTAGTGTTAAGTATATTCATCCAACCCTATCTTGCAGACCAGATGACAAACATATTAATGAAAGAACTACTACCAGTCATTGATGCAACACTGAGTCTGAACATAGGCTTAGACGCATTTGGAAACATTCCAAGATATTTATAAGCAAGAGACACGGGGGCATGAATTCCTCAGAATATGTAGAATTATCTAGATTTTAGCCTATCTGACAAGTTTCTCTCCCTATTACCATAACAAAAGTTTTTTAAAGCACTGTATAAACTGAGAGATTTTAGTTAATCACCTGCCTTGCAAAGAACCTTGACTAATGAGTAAATAAAGTTCAGACAGTTGTAAAGTGAAGACCGGATAGCTCTTTCACTGTAGAAAACATTATCATTATATACTATGTAACAGTGTGCAAATAATACAAAATAATATTATAAACCATAGGCTATTAGATTACTAGTCCTTTGAAAAATATTTCTGGAAATGTACAATGAAAGAATTCTAAGTTCTAGGCACTGTAAGCATCTTTTCTCTTCTCTTCTCTTCTCTTTTTTATTAGACACGGAGTCTCACTCTGTCACCCAGGCTAGAGAGCAGTGGTGCGATCTTGGCTCACTGCAACCACCACCTCCCGGGTTCAAGCGGTTCTCCAGCCTCAGCTTCCCGAGTAGCTGGCATTACAGGTGCCCACCACCATGCCTGGCTAATTTTTTTTATTTTTAGTAGTGACAGGGTTTCATCATGTTGGCCAGGCTGGTCTCGAACTCCTGACCTCAAGTGATCTTCCCGCCTCAGCCTCCCAAAGTGCTGGATTACAGGTGTGAGCCACTGTGCCCAGCCAAGCATTTTCTTTAAAATATTCTGCATATATTTCCTATATGAACAGACTTTTAAGTAAAATATCTGATCTTCGGAAATGCAAAGGGATTTCTGGGTATAGGAAAAGTCTTATTTTCTTATAATTACAAAATATATTTTCTACATCATAAATCGATAGTAAGCGTATCATGTCCTTGTAACAACTAAACACTGGGGCACATATAATATAGTGATTGATAAGCCCTTATGAAAGAATACACATTCATGTTATAAAATAAAATACATCTAAAACCATGGCCAATGTTCAGCCAGGAAGTGCCAGTCTGGGCCAACAGGCTGTTTCTGAAAGGCCTGAGTTCTGGTCAGTGTCTGTGCCTTACTTTTGATTATAATCCCTACATATAGTGCTATAGAACCACTAATGGATAAACATAAAAAAGATAGCTCAAAAATGTCAGACATAAAAAGATATTACAAGCTGGGCCAGGTGGCCAGCACCTGTAGCCCCAGCTACTCCAGAGGCTAAGGCAGGAGGACTGCTTGAGCCTAGGAGTTCAAGGCTGCAGTGAGCTATCACTGGGCCACTGCACTCTAGCCTGGGCAACAGAGCAAGACCTAGTCTCTTAAAGAAAAAAAAAAGAAAAAAAGAAAAAAAAAAGGCATTACAATTACCAGCAGGTAGCTGCAAGAGAAACTTGTGTCTCTTAGCTGGTACCGAATCACTTTCCTCAAAGACTGATGAAGCACTCTCATGCTAAGAAATGCTCATCTGTAAATATTATCAAATGCAGGCACTTAGAATAGTCTAGTTAACAATTTTTAGTAAGCTAGTATATATTATAGCAAAAGCAAAATACTGCCTAGATATGAACGTTTTAGGGGGTTGCTTGGCTGGTCGCCGGCTTGGATTTCGCTCGTACATTCAGCACATAATCATGCCGGAAGGATGAACGGACAGTGCGATTCATCAGTGGCTGAAGAGGGCGGAAGTTGTCCACCATTCTTTTCTCCTTCTCCCCTTCAGAAGTGAAAAGCAGGGTTCGAAATTGCTCAAGCTAGAAATAGAAACAGAAAGCATAAATAATTTCAATAGAAAACTTGCTTTACCTCGTGAATAAATTACTTTCATTTTTACAACTCTGAGCATTCCTTGCAAATTAGATACAGAAGGAGAAGTTATTTCTGGGTAAGAATGCCTTCACCACTTGACAGGGAATAAAATGCCCAGTGGTGGTGGTGATCCTGATGGTGGTCCTGTGGGGAGGAGAGCAGCAGGAGGTGGTGAAACCAGGAGGGCCCTTGGGATCCAAAGACTTGGGGCAAAGGCCCTGTCCCCACATATTATCCATTTACCAAGGATGATGAGTTAATTCATCTCTTTCATTCTCAAGAACCTCCTCTTTAAATAAGCAAAAGAGCCAGCTTACAGAATGAGAAAGGAAAGGTCTGATGCATATACTAACAACACCAAAAAAAGTGGGTTTATAAAACAATTTAACTGAATCATTAACATAAAATAAGTATTACTGATTGCTCACTGCACCTGGGTATTGTGGGCAAAGCAATGCATATTGATGTCTGTATTTTTTCCTTTCCTTTCCTTTTTTTTTTTTTTTTTTTAAGACAAAGTCTTACTCTGTCACCCAGGCTAGAGTGCAGTGGTGTGATCATGGTTCACTGTAGGCTCAACCTCTGGGACTCAGGTGATCTCCCACCTCAGCCTCCCAACTAGCTGGGATTATAGGCACATGCCGCCACACCCAGCTAATTTTTAAATTTTTTGTAGAGACAGGGTCTCTCTATGTTGCCCAGGCTGGTCTTGAACTTCTGGCCTCAAGTGATCCTCCCACCTAGGTCTCCCAAAGTGCTGGGATTACAGGTGTGAGCCACCACACCAGGCTGCATGTAGGTGTCTTAACTGGAGACAGGATTCTCTATGCTGGTGCTGTCCAATAGAACTTTCTGCAATGATGGAAATGTCCTCTGCATGGTCCATTACGGTAGTCACAAGCCACATATGGCTACTGGGCACTTGAAATGTGGCCAGTGTAACTGAGGAACTGAATTTTACTTTTAATGTACTTATATTTAAATGTAAATGGTTACATGTGTCCAGTGGTTACAATATTAGACAATATAGCTCAATGCAAAAGGAGCAACCCAGAATATCAACGGCTTGTTCTCTGATGTAGCAGCAGTATCGACCAGTAGCCCCTTGGTTTCAGACCCAATTGTGTTATGACATACTTTACTTAGGCTGGGCGTGGTGGCCTACACCTGTAATCCCAGCACTTTGGGAGGCCAAGGCGGGTGGATCACCTGAGGTCAGAAGTTCAAGACCAGCCTGACCAACATGATGAAACCCTGTCTCTACTAAAATTATAAAATTAGCCAGTCGTGGTGGCGCATGCCTGTAATCCCAGCTACTGAGCCCAGGAGGCGGAGGTTGCAGTGAGCTGAGATCGCGCCACTGGATTCCCACCTGGGCAAAAAGAGCAAAACTCCATGTCAAAAAAAAAAAAAAAAAAAAAGGAAATATTTTACTTCAGGCCAGCAGGAAAATCCATTCACATTCCCCTCATTCAAACTGAGAAGACAGCCTGGGGCACAGTAGACAAGCAAGTGAAGAGTCATTTGCAACAAAGGCTTCAGGGCAAATAGAGCTGAAGAGGCAGAACTAGGACTGAAAACAAGCAATGTTTATCATACAGCGGCAAATCACACAAAAGCCCTCACTAATTAGGAAGCTGTACAAGCAGTTAATGTTTCTTTTTATTCAGCTAATTGCAGAAGATTAGAAATAGTCTAAGTATCAAAGATAAATGACATCTATCTATGAAATGAACTAATATACAGTCCTTAAAAATACCGAAGATGTTCATTATCTATAAAATGTTCCATGCGGCTGCGTGCGGTGGCTCATGCCTGTAATCCCAGCACTTTGGGAGGCTGAGGCGGGTGGATCAGGAGTTTCAGATCAGCCTGGCCAACATAGTGAAATCCCATCTCTATTAAAAATACAAAAAATTAGCTGGGCATGGTGGTGGGTGCCTGTAATCCCAGCTACTCGGGAGGCTGAGGCAGGAGAATTGCTTGAACCCGGGAGGCAGAGGTTACAGTGAGCCGAGATCACATCACTACACTCCAGCCCAGGCAACAGCTAGAGATTGTCTTTAAAAAAAAAAAAAAAAATGTTCCAGGCATCACTGAGTGAAAAGAGCAGCAAAATGGTATGTACAGAATGATTCCATTTTCGTACAAAAATTGTGTATATTTATATAGATAAAAGACCAGAAGGACTTATGTGCATCTGGATAGACAAGAGACCAGAAGGATTTCCCCAAACAATGATAGTGGTAAAATTATAGGCAACTAGAATAATATTATAGATGACAGCTAGCATTGTTTTCCTTACTAAATTTTCAGTGTTACCATAAGTTTTATATTAAATTACATTCTGGAAGTAGCTAGTACAGTTAGACCAGAAAATACAAAATAAAATTTTAAATTATATAATTGAAAAATAAATTTTAAAATTTCATTGAAATTGTATTTACAAAGTCCTCACTTGGGCCACTGACCCTCTGATGTATTTACTTTGTTTTTCAATGTTATGTCCATTTGTTTTTCTAGAATGAAAATAAGTTGAGGAAATATGTCAATTTTTTAATCCAAAGAATAGAAACAGACTAAATGTACAGGCCACAAAGCCTATACATTTGCAGGCATAAAAGGATTTTCCTATGCTTATCCTAGTACTTTTATGGTGGTATATATCCAGAATGTATTCTTGTGTAAGGTCTGCATGGTGGATCCAATTTTTTCCCCCAAATGCCTGCTCAATTGTTCCTCAACAGCATTTACCGAATACTCTATCTTTCCTGCCAACTGAGTTGAGATGCTATATTTATCATAAAATAAATTCTCATATGTATTTGGACATATTTCTGAAATTATTATTTTCTTCCTGTGATGGTTAATTTTATGTGTCAACTTGATTGGGCCATGGGATGCACAGACAGGTTAAATACTATGCCTACGTATGTCTATGAAGGTGTTTCTGGAGGAGACTAGGATTTGAATTGGTGGACTGAGTAAAGAGAATGGCCCTCCCCAAAGTGGATGGGAATCATCCAATAAATTGAGGGTCTGAATAGAACAAAAAGGCAGAGGAAGGTTGAATTTGCTCTGGTTGCTTGAGCTAGAACATCAATTGTCTCCTTTCTTTGGAGCTCCTGGTTCTCAGGCTTTCAGACCAAGATAGAAATCTACATTATCAGCTCTCCAGTTCTCAGGCCTTTGAACTACACCACTGTCTTTCCTGGGTCTCCAGCTTGCAGATGGCAGATTGTAAGACTTCTTGGTCTCCATAATCACATGGCCAATACCTTATGATAAAACTTTATCTATCTTTTTCTTTATTTATCTTTATAGGGTTATTATATAACCTATAATAATCTATATTTAACCTTTATAGGGTTATTTATCTAACTTTATCAACTTTGTCTTTTTTAATTTTTTTAAATCTTTATCTATATTTGGTATGGTTTGGCCCTGTGTCCCTACCCAAATCCCACGTTCAATTATAATCCCCCTGTGTCAGGGGAGGCGATCATGGAGGTGGATTTCCTCCTCACTGTTCTCATGATAGTGAAAGAGTTCTCACGAGATCTGATGGTTTAAAAGTGTGTGGCACTTCCCCCATCTCTCTCTCTCTCTCCTGCCACCATGTGAAGAAGGTCCTTGCTTCCCTTTTGCCTTCCGCCATGATTTTAAGTTTCCTGAGGCCTCCCAGTCATGCTTCCTGTTAAGCCTGTGGAACTATGAGTCAATTAAACATCCTTTCTTCATAAATTACCCAGTCTCAGGTAGTTCTTTATAGCGGTGTGAAAATGGACTAATACAATATCTATCCTATTGGTTCTGTTTCTATGGAGAATGCTAATATACTTCCCTCGATAGATCTCTTTATCCATGTGCCAGTAACATGCTATTTAATTATTGAGGCTTTATAACCTTGTGAGTCTAATTATCCCGTATTTTTCTAGAATTTTCCCTGGCTATTTATGTGTTTGTCTTTATTCATGAGTTTAGAAATAGCATATCGATTTAAAAATCCTACTGGCATGTTTATTGGGAACACATTAAATTTATGGTGAATAAACAAGTCATGGAGAATGACAACTTAGGTTGTAATTTATGACAAAAAAGGTGTCTTTATGTCTTTTGATCCTATAATGTGTTAACTTTATTAATTCAAGCCTTCTTTTGTATCCTCCAGGAACATTTTAAGTTTTCTTATTAACTTTCCTTGTTAAAATTATTCCAAAGTATTTTATATTTTTGTTTCCATTATAAATAGGGGCCCTTCTTACATTATATCTTTATATCATATCTTTTAACTGATTGTGATTTATGTATGTCAAATGTATTGATTTCTAGAAATTAATATTGTATTCCACTGATTACCAAATTATCTCTGATTTTTGTAGTAGTTTTTTATTGTTTCTCTAATTTATTTTTTATTTTCCGGTCTAACTGCACTGACTACTTCCAGAATGAATAACTTAATATAAAACTTAATACGGTAACAATCCTTTCCATTCAAAACCTATTATTTGCTTTTGAACTGAGATCAATCCCTTTTATCAAGATAGGGAAGTCTCTATTCAGCTCTGTTTTATTAAAAATTTTCAAAAACGGAATGGTGATTTTTACAAATGTCTTTTTAACTTCCCTGGAAATGATAATATGATTTTTCTATTTAGATCCACTGATAGAATGAATTATATTAATATCATTCTTAACAATGAACCATTCTCGTATTACTGGAGTAAAAGCTACTTGGACAAAGTGTCTATTTCTTCTGATGAATCTGCTGGATTCTGTTTCTAATACTTTCTTTTTAGCTTTTTTTTTTCTTTTATATTCTTTAGAGGGGGTTCCAATCTTTGGTGAGTGTTGGTATCAGTTATGCTGGCTTCATAAAAAGAATTTGGAAGCTTTTTCTCTTATGGAAATGCTTTGTAATCAATAAAAATCCCATAAAACAAGTATGAGTAAATATTATTGTAGTTTAGTTACATTATACATTATACAGGATTTTGAGTGCTTGCATAGTAACTACTACTTAGGCTTAGTTTCTAAGGGAAAACTAGAACCCAAGTTCAAAAAACAAACTTACATTAAAGTTTCTGGACAAACACTGTTGAATTCTATATTTATTCTGAGATTCTATAGTAGAATTCCCTTAAGGATTTTAAAGACTTTTGAACACATTCATTTCCAGCCTTCACTCTTTCCTTTAAAAGGGTCTTGATTTTGTAGAGTTTAATATTTATATATAAAATACACAAGGCATAAGAAGACATATGTAATTGTCAAATATAGATGTAAAAAGCTTATGTTCTTCTGTGTTTTAACTCTTCTCTCTAGTTAATTTGAAACATCCCCAAATTCATGTCCAAACTGAGACAAGACGTTGGTACACTTCAATAGAAATGTATAAGCATTACAAGATGTTAAAACTGATGCCACAGTCTGAGCCCAGCCTTGTTTTAAATGGGCAGACAAGGATTTCCTTAGATTGAAATTGTGGAGAGAACGTACCTGATCGTGATCAACCTCTACTGGTTGCTTCTTAATGATCCAGGTGACAGACTCGGAGAGGGGTGGGGTAGTCAGAGACCCTGAGTAGGTCCAGTAATCTGGGCAGGTAGGCATCAGGCAGGAAGGGTCAAATGACCCAAATTCCACAAGGGTGTCCTGGCCAAGAGAAGAGATAACTGAGTCATTATTTAGTGGTGAAAACCACTCAGGAATCGGACGACGAGGTGATGGTTCTCAGGGAGTATGTGGAGATCAGCAGTGGTCCAGAGGAGCTCCGGGCCTTTCTGGGCAGCTTCCTGAAGAATCGCTGCTTAGGATGGAATCATGTCCAGGCTTTGTTTCTGCAATTAACTGTGTATTTTTTATATTCTACAGTAGGAAAACAGCCAAAACCATTTGATCTCTCAATTCTAGTGAGGTTACATCAGGTAGTCTCATCTGAGTTTTGCTGAGAGGTTTCAGACAGCGGCCATTGCATAAAGAAGGAGGCTTTGCATTTTCAAGAGAGGCTAACTGAGACTTGTCCTTTTAGGAAGAAATGCAGATCAGGAGGAGCCAGAAACCTGGACTGAAAGGAAAGAGAGGGAAAAAAGAGGAAAATGGAGAGGAGAGGAGAAGAGAGGAGAGGGAAAGAGGTAGGGACCAGAAGGAGAGAGTGGGGGATGGGGGGAGATAATATATGGGCTTCCAGAGAGGAAAGGAGAGGGAAAGAGGTGGGGACCAGAGGGATACAGTGGGGGATGAGAGGGAGAAGGAGAATATATGGGCCTCCACAGAGCAGCCCTTTGAGATTCTGAATATTGAAGAATTAATATTGGGGGACTAGACAAAGGCATCCGACCTGAAGGATGTGGGTCATTGTTCTTTCCAGCTGGACAAGGCAAGTTTCTGTAGAACTGCTCTCTGCTCCCTGCCTGTGGGATGGCAGTTACAGACAAGAAGGCTGCTCTGGGTGTGTTTATAAGGCCTTAGAAGGAGCTGGTGTCAGGAACAGAGGAGGGGACAGCAATATGTTCCTGAGTCCCCAAGTCCTCAGTGGCACCGCGGCAAAACCAAAAAGCTCACTGCCTACCCACAGAATCATGACTTCTGTCCCCTGGAATCATAAATGACAGTTTTCTTCTAAGGCTGAATACAGTTCACGTAATTAAACTTCCCAATTCAAAGTGCCTTGGTAATGTCTCCACTCTGAGACTGAAACATAAAAGTACATTTCAAGTAATTATGGAAAACAAATAGTACCTTATGCTTTATTGACGGCAAAGTATCCACTAATTTCTGTAGCTCTTTATGATGTTTGCCTAGCTAAAGAACAACAAATAAGAAAATATTACAAACAATGGACATCTCACTGTAGAAACTAACAGAATGTGAATTAAAATTAACTAACTGGTGATTACATAAAAACAAACTGCATGACTGAAATTACACTTAAACTTGTAATTTATAATTTTATAAACATTACTGAATTAAATTAGAGAACACATGAGCAGGCTGTTTGCTGACAAGGTCAGCATGCCTGCAGAGAAAGGTGCCCCCTGCTTCGTTTAAGTTCTTAAATTGGAATTAAAATTAAATAAAATGAAAAATGGTTCCACAATTGCAGTAGACACATTTCAAGTGCTCAATTGCCACATGTGGCTTGTGACCACTCTATTGGGCTGTGCATTTTTATACCATTCAAAATATATTCTTTTTTTGGTGGTGCAGGGGATGGAGTCTCTCTCTGTTGCCCAGGCCAGAGTGCAGTGGCACAATCTTGGCTTACTGCAGCCTCCACCTCCCAGGCTCAAGTGATCCTCCTGCCTCAGCCTCCCGAGCAGCTGGGATTATAGGTGCGCACTACCATGCCCGGCTAATTTTTGTATTTTTAGTAGAAATAGAATTTCCCCATGGAAACCAGGCTGGTCTCTAACTCCTGACCTCAAGTGATCTGCCTGCCTCAGCCTCCCAAAGTGCTGGGATTACAGGCATAAGCCACTGTGTCTGGGCCTAAAATATATTCTTAACAATCCTGTATTTCTTTCTTTTTTTTTTTGGGGGGGGGGGTGGATAGAGTCTCACTCTGTCACCAGGCTGGAGTGCAGTGATGCAATCTCAGCTCACTGCAACCTCCGTCTCCCAGGTTCAAGTGATTCTCCTTGCCTCAGCCTCCCAAGTAGCTGGGATTACAGGCGCCCATCACCACACCTGGCTAATTTTTTTGTATTTTTAGTAGAGATGGGTTTTCACTATGTTGGCCAGGCTGGTCTCAAACTCCTGACCTCGTGATCCACCTGCCTCGGCCTCCCAAAGTGCTGGGATTACAGGGGTGAGCTGCCACGCCTGGTCGTACAATCCTGTATTTCAATCACTATTTATCTTACCAATGTATGGATCCCAATATTCTTAAAGTAAATAACAATATTATAATGTTCTATCTTTCCATTCTAGAATACAACACATCATTTAAAGTTGGTGAAATTTTTTACCTTTAAAAATACTCCTATCACGGCCAAACCATTTTCTTCCAGTGCTGCATCCTCAAAGTTTTCAAATTTGACTGCATTCCAATGCACTAAGTGCAGCTGAAACACCATGGAAAGAGGGTTAACCCATGACTGCACAGACTCTCTCCAGAATAAACCCACAGCCTCAGTCAACCTACGACATTTAAACACATTTCTTCACCCAAAGTAAAGCCACCAAGAAAACCATATGACAACATGGTGCAAGATGAGACAGAAACAAAGATCAGGGAGAAATTTAGGCAAGAGCAGCAATTAATATTATTTTAGAATGAAGGGATTTATTTGGGGAGAAAAATAGAAAATTCATATAACAAAGTGACACTTCAGTGAGCAATCAACATCTGTCCAGTCCCATCTTGAGTTGCATGAAATACCAATATTCAAAATCCACTTGCATCTACAGGAGGGACGACGTTTATATTGAGAGAAATAGATCCTCCATATGGAAATTACGCAGGAGTTAAAGACAAACTTTTTCTTCAAGGAATAACCATTTAAAATGTGCTTTTAGGCTGGGTGTGGTGGCTCACACCTGTAATCTCAGCATTTTGGGAGGCCAAGGTGGGAGAATCACTTGAACCCAGGAGTTTGAGACCAGCCTGGACAACATAGCGAAACCTTGTCTCTACCAAAATATTTAAAAATTAGCAGGGCAGGCCAGGCGCGGTGGCTCACGCCTGTAATCCCAGCACTTTGGGAGGCTGAGGCGGGTGGATTACGAGGTCAGGAAATCGAGACCAGCCTGGCTAACACGGTGAAACCCTGTGTCTACTAAAAATACGAAAAATTAGCCAGGCGTGGTGGTGGGCACCTGTAGTTCCAGCTACTCGGGAGGCTGAGGCAGGAGAATGGCGTGAACCCAGGAGGCGGAGCTCGCAGTGAGCTGAGATTATGCCACTGCACTCCAGCCTGGGCGACAGAGCGAGACTCCGTCTCAAAAAAAAAAAAAAAAAAAAAAAATTAGCAGGGCATGGTGGTGTGCGCCTGTTGTCTGAGGTGGGAGGATTGCTTAAGGTTGAGGCTGCAGTGAACCGTGATTGTGCCACTGCACTCCAGCCTGGGTGACAGAGTGAGACCCTGTCTCACAAAACAAAATAAAATGAAACAAATATAAAATAAATTTTTAAATGTGCTTTTATTTTTACATAACATTTACAACTGAATTAGGAAAAAAGTTGTAAGAAGAAATTCTATTTCCTTAAAATCTCCCTTTATTTCCCTATAAATTATTCCTCATCCACCAGTTATGAATGCATTATCACCCAGCCTCCCAAGTGAGACACCACAAAATCATGGTTAACTTTGCCTTCTCCTATCCTGAAGAGAACCCCACCTTCAAGTCCTGTTGCTTTAATTTCCGAAACGCTTGATAAATCTTGCTCCTTTTCTCTATTTCTATTGCCACAGCCTTCATTTAGGCTCCCACCACCGCAAACTTGCATTAATTCGACCTGTGGCTCCACAATGTTCCCTGGGTTATTACTCTGGGCTACTATTTGAGTCCACCTTCGAATTCCAGAAGAATTCAGTTTCAGGATCTTAAGGTTCATTTCAACTATATTATTTGAGATGAGAGAAGTTAACATGTTTACATGTCTTAGCTGAGAATGATCAAAACTGCCTGAGAAAGCTATTTAGCATTTATAGGAATCACCTGATTCTTTCTGCTAATTTCTTACAACTAAAAGTTCAGAATTATCCCCACTTCTCTACAGTTGTCACTGTTCCTGACCTTCTCAACATACCTCTGCTGGGAAGCATTTGCTGTCCACGGTGTGCTCAGAACCCCAGGCATCGATGGCCCCCCAGTGAAAATGGAACTGCTTCAATCGGTAGTTGTGTTCCAGGGGTCCTCCCTTGATCACTAAAATGGCACATCCAACAATTCAGAGAAGAGTTATTTGTGCAGTGGGGAAATGTGGGTGAAAGGCCAAATCTCCAGTGGACCCTCCATGTGAACTGTGTTAAATGGATTATACTGAATTATATACAAGTGATTATAAATTTGATTTTCATGAAGTCAATGCACGTATAAGGAGAAGACCAAATAACATAAAGATTTAACTACATAACAAGCTACAAACAATTGTTAAAGGCCAATTCTTGACTTAATTTTATATCCTATATTATTGTGTCCAGTTTTCTTTTGTGTGCAATAAAATGCAAATTTCTCTCAGCATATTTATCCAACATGACTTTATAATACTGAAATATGGGGATAAAGGGATCCTTCTTTTTTTATGCACAGACACTTTGTTTTTCAATTTTTTAAGATACTAGTGTTGCTTTCCCTTTCATTGAAATGGAATAGGAAATTTGCAAGTCAAAAACGATCACCTTGGAGATGTTGGTCAAAAGGTACAAAGTTTCAGTTAGGAAGAATATGTTTTCAAGATTTATTGCACAGCATGGTGACCATACTTGATAATAATGTATTGCACATTTCAAAATTACTAAAAGAGTAACCGTAGATTTTCTCACTACAAAAAAAAAATGGTAAGCATGTGAGGTGATGAATATTTTCATTGCTTGATATAATCATTCCACCATGCATACATATATCAAAAGATTACATTGTACCTGGTAAATATATACAAATATGTCAACTGAAAAAACACACTGGCCGGGCCTGGTGGCTCACACCTGCAATCCCAGCACTTTGGGAGGCTGAGGTGGGTGGCTCATCTGAGGTCAGGAATTTGAGACCAGCCTGGCCAACACGGTGAAACCCCATCTCTACTAAAAATACAAAAAAAAAAAAAAAATTAGCTGGGCGTGGTGGCCCATGCCTGTAGTCCCAGCTACTCAGGTGGCTGAGGCACAAGAATCACTTGAACCCAGGAGGCGGAGGTTGTGATGAGCCGAGATCGTGCCACTACACACCAGCCTGAGTGACAGACCAAGACTCTGTCTCAAACACACACACACACACACACATTACCAATATATTATAGGCAAAATATTGACAAGTGTTTTTTTTGTTTGTTTTTTTTAAAATGGGGTCTTACTCTGTCGCCCAGGCTGGAGTGCAGTGGCACAATGTCAGTTCACTGCAACCTCTTCCTCCTGGGCTCAAGCCATTCTCCTACCTCAGTCTCCTGAGTAGCTGGGACTACAGGCGTGCACCACCATGCCAGGCTAATTTTTTTTTTTTTTTTTTGTAGAAATGGTGTTTTGCCATGTTGCTCAGGCTTGTCTCGAACTCCTAAGCTCAAGAGATCCACCCATCTCAGCCTCCCAGAGTGCTGGGATTACAGGCGGTTGCGCCACTGCACCTGACCCAGATAAGACGTTTTTGGCTGGGCGCAGTGGCTGATGCCTGTAATCCCAGCTGTCAAGCAGCTGTCAGGCTAGTTAATTGGGATGTCACTGGTAACCTCAGCAAGATTAAAGGAAAAAGGTGGGGTTGGGTGGGGCAGATGAATGCAGGAAATAAGGAAATATAGTCATCAAGAAATGGGGCAGGCCCAGCAGTGGCTCACACCTATAATCCTAGCACTCTGGGAGGCCAAGGTGGGAGGATCACTTGAGGCCAGGAGTTTGAGACCAGCCTGAAAAACATAGTGAGACCCAGTCTCTACAGAAAAAAAGGAAAGAAACCAAGAAATAGGGCAGGTAGACAGAAGATAGTGAATTGGAAAGCAGAGCAGTCATAACACATAACAAATAAATATATACTTATGTATTTCAGGTTGATATTTTCTTCTTTTATTTTTTTATTTTTTTGAGACAGAGTCTCACTCTGTTGCCCAGGCTGGAGTGCAGTGGCACAATCTCGCCTCACTGCAACCTCCAACTCCCAGGTTCAAGTGATTCTCCTGCCTCAGCCTCCCTGAGAAGCTGGAATTACAGATGTGTGCCACTATGCCCGACTAATTTTTGTATTTTGGTAGAGAAGGGGTTTCACCATGTTGGTCATGATGGTCTCAAACTCCTGACCTCAAGCAATCCACCCACCTCGGCCTCCCAAAGCACTGGGATTACAGTCATGAGCCACCATGCTTGGCCTGATATTTTAATCTTTCCATGCTCTGAGAAAGGATTAAACTTGTAAAAAATTACATGACAAATATAAAACATTCAGCAGAGAGTCTGGCTGGTAGTAAGCAATCTGTAATATTCACTCCCTCCTTTTGCTTTTCAACGTGAAAGAGAAGGAGCTGACACAGAAAGGGATGGTGAAGAGAAAGGAAATACATAGAACCCATACAGATAAAAGCAAATGCAGGAAATGGACACGAGGAATGCTTCTGGGGTGATGGAAATGTTTTAAAATTAGATTATAGTGATGGTTGCACAACTCTTGTAAATTTCCTTTAAAAATCATTCAATTGTATGTGTGTTTTAAACTGCGTACATGTGTTTTAAACTGTGTATGTGTGTTTTAAACTGTGTACATGTGTTTTAAAGTAAATGTAGGACCAAAACAGGGAAGGAGAACTTAAAATGTTTGTGAAAGCATTCTTACTAGGTTCACTGGCACTGCCCTAGAGGAGTGTAAAGTCAGGGAGGCAGGATGAAGCAGGATGGAGCAGGAAGCACCCTGAGGAGGAGAACAAAGGCACTCACCTCTCCATCTCTTTAATGCCTGTAGACAGTGCCAATAAGAGGAATTCCAGAGGACATGATAATTGACAGGGATCATCCAGGGATAATTTAGTGCCCTTCCCCACAGTATTTCCACTCTCTTATATGCACTCATTCAAATCAGTAACAGTGTCCTACTCAGGGGAACCAAATACTAAATAACGCCCAGCAGAGGACTGCGGTATGAGATGTTCACATACCTTCTCTTATAATCCTATTAAGGTAGGTCATGTTGTCCTCTTTTTCATTCCAGAGTTTAGTAATTTGAGTCTTCTGTCTTTTATTTTTCTCTTGGTCTCCCCCAATTAAAAGTTTGTCAACTTTGTTTATCTTCCCAAAGAACCAACTTTTGATTTCATTGATCTCTGCTCGTTCTTTATTATGTCCTTCTCTCTACTTGCTTTTGGGTTTAGTTTGTTCTTCTTTTTCTAGTTTCTTAAGGTGGAAAGCTGAGATACCGACTTGAGAAAGTTCTTCTCTATTATAGGCATTTTCATCTATAAATTTCCCTCTAAGCACTGCTTTAGCTGCATCCCAAAAGGACTGGTATGATGTTTTTGTCACATACCTTCCCCAGCTCCTTTTCCTTGCACTTTATTCCAATCCTCGTAAAGCACACTGTGGCAGCATCTCTTAGGGTTTTTTCTTTGAAATTTATAGACATCGATATTTATTAGGTTTTTACTTTTCTAGAATTGTTTCTTGCCTTTCTTTGTTTCTAGAATGTCTTTGCTTTCTTTCACTTTTTATTTTTTATGTTCATTCACTCTTTTTTTCCTCTTTGCATGCTATTGATTTGCAACAACATGGAGAAATAGCAATGAAGAATAAGCAGGAAATAAGAGGCAGTCACTGAAAGGTGGAGAGAGAGAGAGAGAGAGAGAAAGTTAGGCAATTACTAAAAATTGATGCTATCTTAAAGAAAATAATTATTAAAGCATAATTTAAAAGGGCTATCAGTTTTAGTTCTTTCCAACCAAACAAGAAAAATATTAGCAAACTCTCTACAATTTTTCTTGCATATTTTGTAAGTGTGTGATTGACACACCTAGGGAAGACATGGTCAAGGGGTGAATTAGTCGGTTGGGTTTGTAGGTATCTAAAAAGAAGCTATTATGACGAAAACGTGGATGACTTGCCATCTCAGATTACTCATGCAAATGGGTAGGTAAGAATTCTTGAGGCCTGGATCGGTAGCTCACACCTGTAATCCAAGCACTTTGGGAGGCCGAGGTGGGAGGATCACTTGATCTCAGGAATCCAAGACCAGTCTGGGCAACACAGTGAAACTCCATCTCTACAAAAAATACAAAAATTAGCCGGGGCCAGGCACAGTGGCTCACGCCTATAATCTCAGCACTTTGGGAGGCCAAGGTGGGCAGATCACTTGAGGTCAGGAGTTTGAGACCAGCCGGGCCAACATGGTGAAATCCGTCTCTACTAAAATACAAAAATTAGCCGGGCATGATGGCATGTGCCTGTAATCCCAGCTACTCAGGAGGCTGAGGTGGGAGAATTGCTTGAACCCAGGAGGTGAAGGTGGCAGTGAGCCAAGATCACACCACTGCACTCCAGCCTGGGCAACAGAGTCAGACACCATCTCAAAAAAAAAAAAAAAAAAAAAGGCCAGGTGCAGTGGCTCACGCCTATAATCCCAGCACTTTGGGAGGCCGGGGGGTGGATCACCTGAGGTCAGGAGTTTGAGACCAGCCTGGCCAACATGGTGAAACCCTGTCTCTACTACAAATACCAAAAATTAGCAGGGTGTAGCGGCAGGCGCCTGTAATCCCAGCTACTCAGGAGGCTGAGGTGGGAGAATCACTTGAACCCGGGAGGCAGAGGTTGCAGTGAGCCGAGATCACGCCACTGCACTCCAACCTGGGCAACAAGAGCAAAACTCCATCTCAAAAACAAAAACAAACAAACAAAAAAATTAGCCAAGCGTGGTGGCACATGTAGTCCACACTTGTAGTCCCAGCTACTCAGGAGACTGAGGTGGGAGGATTGCTTGAGTCCAGGAGGTTGAGGCTGCAGTGAGCTGCGATCATGCCACTGCACACCAGCCTGGGCAACAGAGTGAGACCCTGCCTCAAAAAAAAAAAAAAAAAAAAAAAAAAAAATTCTAGAATCTGTTGTTCAAAAGAAAAAGACAGGACTAAAAAATAAAATAGCTATTTGCTCTAAAAGTTCTTGGGCTCAAGTCACTTGGTTAAGAAACTCATTAAGCAACTTTCTAAGACTTCCAACTCAACGAAGCAATGATATATTGGCAATAGAGAGTCCCTATACTGTCAAGGGCTTTAGAAAGCTGACCAATACAAAGGATCCCCAGAAGAAAGCAGGCTGCTAGGGCCCTAGATGGGGTTGAGAATTCAAAAGGATTGCTATGCATGCAGAGTAAATGGATGAGAGTTGGTATCCTATAGACTGGGTCTGCCCATTAGTTTACATCTGGCAGGGATAATGGTAGAGCCGCAAGGGGACAAGTAGAGCTCACCAGAGTGCCAGATAGTCATCCAAAACACAGGAATTTAGCTTGTTGTTTTGAAAATTTCTGGAATCCGTATAAACAAGGTAATATTATGGGCTTCCAGTTGAGAAGGGGGCACACTCTAGAGTTTTGGGGAAATTAAGAAAGATGCGTGATGATGGGTATACTAAAAGCCCAGACTTCACCACTACACAATATATCCATGTAACAAAACAAAACTAAACTTATACCCACTAAATATATTTTAAAAGAACATACATCAATATCATTTTTCTTTCTTATCTTTTTTATTCCTCCCTTCTCTAGCTGTTCCACCAACAGACCCAGGTAGCCTTAAACAATGTTTCCCTAAGCATGGTACATATACCGCTGATGGCACACGAGATGGTTTTACGTGGTACAAGAAGCTTTTACTTATATAGTAAGTTACTTTAAGAGAGTTAGAAACAATATAATGAAACACATCAACCTGTGAATTCACAGATATAAAATTTAAATAAATAACTTTATGCAAAAAAAGGGGGGAAGAAAGATGCCCATGAATCTGGGAGGAAAAAGAATTTCCTACTTTGAGATATGAAAGTAAGATGTTCATGGTTTGGGGGCTGTGTCATACCATGGAGAAGAAAGGAAAGTTGGGGACATGGAGACACCTAAACTCTTAAAGACAGACTCAAATACCTTCTGAATCATAGCAGAGAAATATATCAGAAGGGAGAAAACCAGAGACAGATTAAGCCCATTGGAGGAGCAGTCTGTTTGTAGTTGGGCCAGAGTGCCAGGTCTAAGTATCAGAGCACCACTAGCAAAATACAAAGAAAATAAAGACACAATTGAGACTCAGAGCCAGAATAAATGCAAGAGTGAATATTTACTTTTTTTTTTTTTTTTTTTTGAGACAGACTCTCACTCTAACACCAGGCTGGGGTGCAGTGGTGCGATCTTGGCTCACTGCAAACTCCGCCTACCGGGTTCAAGTAATTCTCCTGTTTCAGCCTCCCAAGTAGCTGGGATTACAGGCATGCGCCACCACACCTGGCTAGTGTTTTGTATTTCAGTAAAGACGGGGTTTCACCATGTTGCCCAGGGTGATCTCGAACTCCTGAGCTCAGGCAATCCGCCCACCTCGGCCTCCCAAAGTGCTGAGATTACAGGCGTAATCCACCGCTCCTGGCCTCATTATCATTTTTATGGACTCATTTCCTAACATTCATGAGAGAAAACAAGTTTCCTTGAGATCAAGATTTCTCAGTTTTAGCTCTATTGATACTGGAGGCTAGATAACTCTTCGTTAAGGTTATCTGGTGCACTGTAGGATCTTTAGCGGCATCCCCGACTTTGACACACTAGACGCCAATTTTGTTTCCCAAGTTGTGACAACCAAAAACGCCTTTGGATCCTGCAGTGGGGAGTGAGGGATATGGAGGGGTATGGGGGAAAGTTGGCAAAATTACCACTAGTTGATGACTACTTTAAACTATTTCGAATAATAATTATTTTGAGACTAATTTGGACTATTTGACATCATCAAATGCAGTAAAACAAACACGCAAACAACAACAAAAAAAGGGAAAATAAATCTTCACAAAATTAGCCACCTTCTATCTTCCACAGATACTAAGAAGTTTCAGGTAAACTTTGAAATCATTCACATTAGTTTATATCCAGGAAGGTTAAAGAAAGATTCAAAATCAACATAATATTTGAATTTGAAAAACTCTTTTTTTTTTCTTTTTTTGAGACAGAGTCTCGCTCTGTTGCCCAGGCTGGAGTGCAGTGGCCGGATCTCAGCTCACTGCAAGCTCCGGCTCCTGGGTTTACACCATTCTCCTGCCTCAGCCTCCCAAGTAGCTGGGACTACAGGCGCCCGCCACCTCGCCCGGCTGGTTTTTTGTGTTTTTTAGTAGAGATGGGGTTTCACCGTGTTAGCCAGGATGGTCTCCATCTCCTGACCTCGTGATCCACCCGTCTCGGCCTCCCAGAGTGCTGGGATTACAGGCTTGAGCCACCGCACCCAGCCCCGAAAAACTCTTTTAAAGTGTTCTTTTAAACTAGGTAGGTAACACTGTTTATTTAACAAAATTACCAGATCATAATTTCCATTTCTCTAATATATGACTAGTCTTTGCAACCTAATGCACACATGACTATTCTTTTGGCCCCATTTCAAGTGTATTGTAATCTGCTAAGTTAAATCTGATTAAACAGTGTTACTGTTTAATGTAAAAGTTCTCGTAAAGTCAACAAGCAAAGGAAAAAATTAGTACATATTCAATATACACATACAAAATAAATTTCTGGCAAAACTTCCATTTCACACCTATGCTCTATACCAATTGTAAATCTATACATAGAGAGAGAGAGATAAATTTATTAATTAAAAATACTACCTATACTAGTTGAAGAAAATACGCATAAAAACTAGAAGGAATTTTTTTCACACATTCAAAAAGTTAAGATCAATGAGTTCCTTGCCATTGCTAACAAAGAGGTCAATACTGTCATGGCGAGAATTTGATGTGTCCGTGTTAACATGACACTGTTTCTTTAACTCCTTACAAGACCACCAGATCTTGCCCTCACCTGATTTATCTGTAGAATCTTCAAATTCCACGAGGAAAGAGTACCCATTATTCCAGACGTGGAGGCAGGTGGCTGGGTCATAAGAGATGGTGAGCGGTTTTAAGTCGGGATCATAAACACTGTCCCTCCACCGAATGTTGATGGGTGACTGTCGATCACCCCCGGGAACCAGGTCCACGCTCTCCCAGAGTGGATGCACTAGGAGAAAGCAGGTCAGGCTATTATCAAGACTGTTGGACCGAGTGTGGTGGCTCACTCCTATAATCCCAGCACTTTGGGAGGGTAAGGCGGGTGGATCACTTGAGGCCAGGAGTTCGAGACCAGCCTAGGAAACACGGTGAAACCCTGTCTCTACAAAATATACAAAAAAAATTATCCAGGCGTGGTGGTACACACCTGTAGTCCTAGCTACCAGGGAGGCTAAAGTGGGAGGATTGCTTGAGCCCAGGAGGTCAAGGCTGTTGTGAGCCATGATCGCACCACTGCACTCCAGCCTGGGCGACAGACCCAAACCATGTCTCAAAAGAAAAAAAGAAAACAAAGCCTGTCTACTGTACTTCTGGAGAACCTGTCAGGGCTAATGGAAACTAAAAGCCTTAGGAATTAGCCACTGTGATAGTTACTTTTAGGTGTTGACTTGACTAGATTAAAGAATACCTAGAAACCTGGTAAAGCATTATTTTGGGGTGTGTCTCTGGGGGTGTTTACAGAGGAGACCAGCATGTAATTCTGAGTGGACTAGGTGGGAAAGATTCGCCCTCAATGTGGGCAGGTATCATCCAAACTGCTGGGGGCCCAGAGAGAACAAAAACATGGAAAAACTGAATGTACCCATCTATCTGCTGGATCTTGGATACACTCTTCTGCTCCTGTCCTTGGGTAACAGCTACAGGCTTCCCAGCCTTTGGACTCCAGAACTAACACCAGCACCTCTCTGGGTTCTCAGGCATTTGGCCTCAAACTGATAGGTATACCATCAGCTTCCCTGGTTCTGAGGCCTTTGCCTTGGACTGTCCCATACTACCAGTATCTCAGGGTCTCTGGCTTGCAGATGGAACTTCTCAGCCTCTATAATCGTGTGAGCAATTGCCACTAATAAATTCCCGCTCATCTATCTCTCTATCTATATACCTTATTGATTCTGCTTCTGGAGAACCCTGACCAATACAGCCACTTAGGGGTTTAATCGATAGACAAAAGTAGAGGATAAAGATAGGTCAGACAGCACCTGGCAGAGGAATAGCATTTTGGCATCTTGCAAAACCAACACATCTCAGTCTGCCTACTAAGCTCACCTAAACCAAGTGCAATCTGTGCTGTGATCACAGCATAATGCATGGAGTTTAGTGCCACGTGGAAATAGGGTATTCATAAATGAGTTTCTTTTCTTCATTGAGAATTTCCCAAGCCCCAACTCCCCAAAGTGGCTTTAAATACAAAGACAAATTAATTCAATCTTCAATAACAGATTTATTTTCAAAAAAGGAAATGGGAGAACTTTGGGAAAGGAAACATTCAATCAGTATTGTCAGTGTTTAATTGGTTGGCTGGTAGAAATCAAGGCTTGCATAGCCTGCATCCTGTAAGATGCTCGCCCCACATAACTGTGCATGCTGAGTTGAGTTCACCTCCTATGTAAGCAAACTCTGAGGACCAGGCAGCCATCCTGCAAAACCTGGGTAGAACGTCGGCATTGCTAAGGTCCCTGGGGGTCGCAGTGTGTCACAGGGATGTGGAGATTATCTATTAAGGTGTACACATACAATTCATCCCCCACAGGCACTGAAGACATTGCTGATGCTGGTTGTCCTCCAGAGTCAAGCACCAGGTCTCTGTAGCAAGTCCCTGATAAGTATCAGCAGACTTGCTGATAACACAGATCGGCCTGTTGAGACCCCCATGTGTGATGAGCAGAACCAATGTGTATCAGTTTGGGGTGATCCAGTTCCCTGTCCTTTAGAAGTACCATGGATGGGTAGAATCAAGAACAACAGGAAAACTAGGAGAAACATGAGAGAAATCATTACCAACGACCCTCTGCATCTCGCCCTACCACTAAGAATAAGGATGAGACTGGCCGGGCGCGGTGGCTCACGCCTGTAATCCCAGCACTTTGGCAGATCACGAGGTCAGGAGATCAAGACACGGTGAAACCCCATCTCTATAAAAAATACAAAAAAAATTAGCCGGGTATGGTGGCACACTCCTGTAGTCCCAGCTACTCGGGAGGCTGAGGCAGGAGAATAGCTTGAACCCGGGAGATGGAGGTTGCAGTGAGCCGAGACTGCGCCACTAAACTCCAGCCTGAGTGACAGAGTAAGACTGTCTCAAAAAAAAAAAAAAAAAAAAGGATGAGACTAAGGTAGTTGTTTTGTTACTCTGTCAAATCCCCCGTCAGTGGCAGCATCATCCTCCTATTTCCATAAAAAGCAGAAACCTGCCCCTGGTTTACTCTGACGGAGCAGATAATCCTCTTCCTTCGGTAATTACTGAAAGCTGGAAGTCAATCTCTCTTTTTTTTTTTTTTTAGATGGAGTCTTGCTCTGTCTCCCAGGCTGGAGTGCAGTGGCATGATCTTGGCTCACTGCAACCTCTGCCTCCTGGGTTCAAGCGATTCTCCTGCCTCAGCCTCCTGAGTAACTGGGATTACAGGCGCATGCCACCACACCCAGCTAACTTTTGTGTATTTTTAGTAGAAATGGGGTTTCGCCATGTTGGCCAGGCTGGACTTGAACTCCTGGTCTCAAGTGATCCACCCACCTCGGCCTCCCAAAGTGCTGGGATTACAGGCGTGAACCACTGTGCCTGACCGTAAATCAGTATCTTAACCTTCGTGTCTTAGTGTTTTGTTTTGTTTTATTTATAAAAGTGCTCCAGCAATACAGACAAAGAGCTCTCCTGAGAGTGCCTAAATCAGTGGTTTTCAACAGAGAGAACAATTCAGTCCCCCAAAAACATTTGGCAATGTCTGGAGACATTTTCAGATGGCAAAACTGGGAGAGCATGCTAGTGACATCTAGTGGTTAGAGGCCAGAGATGCTGCTAAACATCCTACAATGCACAGGATGGGCTCCCAGAAGAAAACCATTCTGATCCAAAAGCCAATAGTGCCAAAGTTGAGAAACCCTGGTCTAAAGATAAAAGGTGCATGCAAACTCATAATATTCTTCTCTTTCTATTTCTTCATATAATGCAGTACTCTCATTTCTGGAGAGATCTGAACCCAATGTTCTGTGTGTGTTTTTTTCTTTTCTTTCCTTAGTATAAAACAACTTGTGATGAACAAGAACTTTAAAGAACAAGAAGTTTCTGTTTCAGAAATCTAAAATGGAAAATGCACATGAACTGGCACATCGGAAACAGAATCTGGGCTATACTGTCATAATCTAATTAGAATGCAAATTCATTGTGGGCAGGAGCCACATCTTCCTCCTTTTTTGTTGCCCTGTGGTATCTTATTAAACATATGCCCTTCTGGAAAACATCCTATTAGGTACTATGTTCACTATCTGGGTGACAGGATCAATAGAAGCCCAACCTCATCACCATGCAATATACCCATGTAACAAATCTGCATATGTAACCCCTGAATGTAAAATAAAAATGGACATTTTTAAAAAGAAAGAAATTAACAATTTGAAAAAGCAATCATGGCAACTATGCAGCAGCCAACATCATAAAATATACAACCTCAGGGTCTAAAAATGTTTAGTAATTTTATCCAGTAAAATATCATATATTTTTCATCTTAGAGGGAAAGATGATCTTAAATTTCTGTTACATTTGGTTCTGTTATATCCACCCAAACACTTGGATTCATATGCATGATGAATAAACATCTCTTTTAAAGGCAAAAATAAAAAATAAAATAAACATATGCCCTGTAACATATCCAACTGCCATTGTTAGGGGGAAAAAAGCTCAAATTCAAATGATTTGCAAGGATTCAAACGATCTGAAAAATGATTCAAATTATGTTAATTTTTAAACTTCTAGAAAGCCCTTGAAAGGCCCTGATTCTGTTTTTAAAGATTCCTGGCAAAAAGAGACTATGCACCTTCCCCTCTGAGACACTCAGACTGTGGTTGATAATTTGAGAATTCACACTCTTCAAAGCCATTCAATGAGGGTCTCCTGTGAAGACTAGGGAAGAACTGGAGTGATTAGGTACCTAAGACGATGCCTTGGTCACCCTTAATTGTTCCCCATCTCATTCATGAAATGGGAAGTATCAACACTCACACTCATGCAAATACCAGCCCAAGAAAACTGGGCCTATTCCTGCAATTGCTCTTTAATGACCATAACGACACGATCAATTTATGCCCTTGAGTTTACAAGTTCAGCTTCCAGGTTTTCTTTCCTCCTACCCACCTCCTTCTTTACTAAACTACACCATCTAGGTTAGACCATCCAACTTACTGTGTGGGGAGGGGGTCCTTGGTCACTCTCCCCTTACTGAAGCCAATTTTTTGCCAACGGCTTGTTTTGCTAAAGATAAACTGACACTTTTGTTCTTTCCTACTCCCCTCCTTTTCCTCTATTTAAGGAAAAATCAGATCAAAACAATTTCCTGGTAGTTGCTCATATTTTACCTCAAAAATAAGAAATTATTTAAATTATTAAAAAAAAAAAATACAGGTGCAAGCCACCGCTGCCTGGCTAAATTTTGAGGAGACGCCTACATTCACACCATAGCACAAATCTTCCCAGTGATGCTTCTCATCTTATTCCATCCACAAGTATTCACCGAAAGCCAGCTGGCTCACAGAGCAGTGAGGAAGGCAGATAATTAGACACATATGCATATAATTATAACTGCACCCATGTAATAAATGTCGTGAAAGAAAAATCGGAGTGCTATGATTAAAAAATTATAATATGAAGTGATCATATTATAAGAGAGTAGCCAGAGATCACTTTGTCAAGGAGGTGACAATTAAGCCCAAGACCTAAAGATAATGGGGTGATGATTAAGTGGTTTAACAGAAGCTTCATTTTCAGATTCTTCTTGTATAGGGAAAATAGACAGTGAAATAGAAATAGACAGTGATTTTATCAACTGTGGTTTATGTTAACAAAGACACACTGTTATTAAGAAGGTGTCGGCCGGGTGCGGTGGCTCGTGCCTGTAATCCCAGCACTTTGGGAGGCTGAGGCAGGCGGATCACCTGAGGTCAGGAGTTCAAGACCCGCCTGGCCAACATGGTGAAACCCCATCTCTACTAAAGATACAAAATAATTAGCTGGATGTGGTGGTGCGTGCTTATAATCCCAGCTACTCGGTAGGTTGAGGCAGGAGAATCGCTTGAACCCGGGAGGTGGAGGTTGCAGTGAGCCGAGATTGTGTCATTGCACTCCAGCCTCGGCGACAGGGCAAGACTCCGTCTCAAAAAAAAAAAAAGGTGTCAGTAATTCGTAGCTGATGGGCAACAAAAGCCGTGCAGAAGATTCCATGTTGAGGAAGTGCTTGATTTTAGTTGTTTATATGAGTAGTCCTAGGTTTGATTTATTTTGTGCTTTAGCACTGTCTTAGTCCATTCAGCCTGCTATGACAGAATGTCATAGACTAGGTGGCTTATAAATAAGAGAAATTTATTTCTCACAGTTCTGGAGTCTGGGAAGTCCAAGATCAAGGCACCAGCAGACTGGGTGTCTGGCAAGGGCCTGCTTTCTGGTTCATAGACAGCCTCCTTGCTGTCTTCAAATGGTAGAAGGTACTAGGGGGCTCTCTGGGGTCTCTTTTATATCGGGAACTAATCCTATTCATGAGAGCTCTGCCCTCATGATCTAATCACCTCCCCAAAGCCCCAACTCTTAATATCATCACCTTGGGGGTTAGGATTTCAACATATAAATGTTACGGGGTCATGAACATTCAGTTTGCTGCAACCACCTATTTCCCCAGCTTTGGCGCTGTCCTTTTAGCCCCTGAAACATGGAAAGCTCATTCCTGCCTTAGTCCCTTTCTTCGTGCTCCTCCTCCACAGAAATCAATTACCCTCATTTGGCTCAGGGCTAGCCCCCATTATCTTTAGGTCTTGGGCTTAATTGTCACCTCCTTGACAAAGTGATCTCTGGCTACTCTCTTATAATATGATCACTTCATTTTTTAATCATAGCACTCCGATTTTTCTTTCATGACATTTATTACATGGCTGCAGTTATAATTATATGCATATGTGTCTAATTATCTGCCTTCCTCACTACTCTGTGAGCCAGCTGACTTTCGGTGAATACTTGTGGACGGAATAAGATGAGAAGCATCACTGGGAAGATTTGTGCTATGGTGTGAATGTAGGCGTCTCCTCAAAATTAACCCAGGCAGTGGTGGCTTGCACCTGTAATCCCAACACTTTGGCAGGCCAAGGTGGGCAGATCACTTGAGGTCAGTAGTTTGAGACCAGCCTGGCCAACATGGGGAGATCCCATCTCTAGTAAAAATATAAAAAATTAGCTGGGTGTGGTGGCTCATGCCTGTAGTCCCAGCTACTTGAGAGGCTGAGGCAGGAGAATCTCTTGAACCCGGCAGGTGGAGGTTGCAGTGAGCTGAGATTGTGCCACTGCACTCCAGTCTGGGTGACAGAGCAAGATCCTGTCTCAAAAAAAACAAAAAAACAAAAAACCAAAAAATGTACACACTGAAATCCTTTTCCCCAAGGTGATGGTATTAAGAGCTGAGGCCTTTGGGAGGTGACTATGTCACGAAGGCAAAGCCCTTATGAACAGGATGAATACCCTCATAAAAGAGGCCTGAGAAAGCTCCTGAGCTCCTTCCGCCATATGAGGATGCAGCAAGAAGACAAATTCTTTGAAGCAGAGAGAACCCTCATCAGACACTGAATCTACTGGCACCTTGGTTTTTTGGACTTCCTGGCCTCCGGAACTGTGAGCAACAAATTTCTGTTGTGTATAAATTATTCAGTCTGAGTTACTTTGTTATGGCAGCCCAAACAGAATAAGACAGTTCGTTTCTCCTTTTTGCTTTATTTCATTATTTTTCTTTAAGAATCATTCAGGTTTATCTCTTCTTCGCCTTGCTCAGCACAGCAGCCTAGTTCAGAACCCTAAACCCCAGACTTCATACAAAGCCTCTTGGTTGATTTCCTCCTCTAACTCTCCTCTACTCCTGAGTTCTGCCACTCAGCAATTTTCCTACATAACCACCTTTGTCACATTGCTGCTATGCTAAAGACAGTATATCAAGTTGTAACTTCCAAGTTCAATGCCCAGGTTTTCCTATTAGAACCCATCTCACTTATCTAATCTCATTTTCCTCATTCTTCCCAAACTCTGGTGTTCCTATGCTACTTTTCTTGTCATGTTATTCCCCTTAGCAAGCTACTCTTCTTACAACTGCCTACCTACATAAGTTTATGTCTACTTTGGTTTTTTGTTTGTTTTATTGAGACAGAGTCTCCTCGCTTTGTCACCCAGGCTAGAGTGCAGTGGCATGATCTCGGTTTACTGCAACCTCCGCCTCCCGGGTTCAAGCGATTCTCCTGCCTCAGCCTCCTGAGTAGCTGGGATTACAGGTGCCCGTCACCATGCCTGGCTAATTTTTGTGTTTTTTTTTAAATTGTTGTTTGTTTGTTTGTTTGTTTTTGAGATGGAGTCTCACTCTGTCGCCAGGCTGGAGTGCAGTAGCACGATCTCAGCTCACTGCAACCTCTGACTCCTGGGTTCAAGCGATTCTCCTGTCTCAGCCTCCCGAGTAGCTGGGACTACAGGCACCCACCATGACGCCCAGCTAATTTTTGTATTTTTTAGTAGAGACAGGGTTTCACCATGTTAGCCAGTATGGTCGTCTCAATCTCTTGACCTTGTGATCTGCCCGCCTTGGCCTCCCAAAGTGCTGGGATTACAGGCGTGAGCCACCGGACCTGGCCTAATTTTTGGTATTTTTAGTAGAGATGGGGTTTCACCATCTTGGCCAAGCTGGTCTCAAACTCCTGACCTCGTGATCCACCCGCCTCGGCCTCCCAAAGTGCTGGGATTACAGGTGTGAGCCACCGCACCCAGCTGTCTACTTGGGTTTTAAAAAACTTTTTAAATAAAATTTTTTGTAGAGATAGGGTCTCGCTATGTTGCCCAGGCTGGTCTTGAACTCCTGGGCTCAAGCTATCTTCCTGTCTTGGCCTTCCAAAGTGCTAGGATTACAGGCATGAGCCCCCATGCCTGGCCTTTAGCCCCACTTTGGCTTGTGCTTAGAAGCCCTTCCTTTTCCTTAAGAAATCTTTTCCAGTTCAAGTCTGGAAATCTTTCCAGATTCCCAAAAGAAATCTTTTCCAGTTCAAGTCTAATTTCCCTGATGACATATTCTCCAACCACTCTGAGCTTTGCTTTTTCTGAACACACACTGAATTTGCTTTCACACCATTTAGCACCCAACCATTCCTCACATAATCTGTGTTTGCTTTATCTGCCCAAAGGGTCTGTGTCAACTCCAAGCCCATGAGGTCTGTGTACTCTACTTTTTCTAGTCTCCAGGGCTTCACTTGGTACAAGGCACAGAAGAGGTACTAAATGCTTATTTTACTGATACAGAAAACCAAACAAATTGATACCAAGGCTCTCTGCCCATTACCTCACAGCCACCATCTCTCTACCAGGCAAGCTGGTTTACCCTGAATACCTCTTAGGTTCACCTAATCGTATCTATCTGTTATTCGTTTGTTCCTTAAAATTCTACTAGGTTTTCAAGGTCAGTTCAAGCCCCTTCTCTGACACTCCCACCCTAAATAAAGCATCTTTCATCTGTTCTTACTCCTTAACACCTATTATCTCTGTTCCTGAGCTCCCCAATATGGTAGCACTGTCCCTGTGTGCTAGCCTAAATTGAGATGTACTATATAAATGTACAATACGAGGAACTTCGAAGGCTCAGTACAAAATAAATATTAAAATTTAATTTATAATTCTTATATTCATTTCATATTAAAGTGATAATATTTTAGATATATTGGGTTAAATAAAATATATTAGTCAAATTAATTTGACCTGTTTACTTGTACTTTTTAAGATGCGGTTATTACGAAATATAGAATTACTCATATTTTTATTTTATTTTATTGAAGAGATGGGGTGTTGCTATGCTGCCCAGGCAGGTCTCAAACTCCTGGCCTCAAGCGATCCTCCCCACTTGGCCTCCCAAAGTCCTGGGCTTACAGGCATGAGCCACTGTACCTGGCCTATTAGAAAATATAGAATGACCTATATGGCTCATATTTGTGGTTTACTTTATTTATCTACCAGAAAGCATTGCCTTATACCCTCATGTCTTTTTATTTGGTTCCTTGCTATGTACTGCCCTTTTTATGAGGGATGTCTACTTCCTCATGTTGCTGAAGACAACCCGTGTAGGCCTTGGCCTTAATACAGTGATGGGTGTATACACTGGGACCCTCCATATGACTTGGTTGAGGATGATCGCAGAATCACAAATTGCCTTGTTAGAGCATCATCAGGGCTATAAAAGGCACTTGGATGCCGAGTCCATTAGCCACAGGATACCTCCCTGTGCAGTTATCAGCACAGGAGACTAAAGCTCACATTTCCTGATGGTCAGTTCCAGGGCTATTTGTCAGTCTCAGGCAGCTGAAGATAACCCTGAGGCCATTAATGCAATTCTAAGTGGCTCTTAATCAGCTCATTTTTTCTCAAGGTTACTTGCATGTTAATAAAGACAATCTAGGGGCATCCTGAGTCTATATTTCAGAATTCTTTGTGAAAACACTGCAAAAGAAGCTTTTTATTACTCTCCAGGCTTTATTTGTATTCTTCAAAATTAATTGGAGAAATAATAGAATAACTTTCAAACACAGTACAGTTATGATATAGATTACTGCTGTCAAATAGAACTTTCTCTGATGACAGAAATGTCCAGTATATTAAGATCTAGGCATAGGTAGCTATAAAATTTTAATGAATTTAAATTTACATGTAAGGCCGGGCGCGGTGGCTCAAGCCTGTAATCCCAGCACTTTGGGAGGCCGAGACGGGCGGATCACGAGGTCGGGAGATCGAGACCATCCTGTCTAACACGGTGAAACCCCGTCTCCACTAAAAATACAAAAAACTAGCCGGGCGTAGTGGCGGGCGCCTATAGTCCCAGCTACTCGGGAGGCTGAGGCAGGAGAATGGCGAGAACCCGGGAGGCGGAGCTTGCAGTGAGCCGAGATCACGCCACCGCACTGCAGCCTGGGTGACTGAGCAAGACTCCGTCTCAAAAAAAAAAAATAAAAAAAAAAAAAATAAATAAATAAATAAATTTACATGTAAATACCCACATGGGGTTAGTGGCTACATTTTATACAGTGCTGGCTTCTTTAGTCCCTATTATCCTAACGGGTTTCTCTTTCTTCTACAAGTAAGGAGATCATGAATATTAAGAATCATTGGAATAACAAATCAGTATCATTTCCATTCTACCTGATATTCTTTATATTTCATTCAATTAAGAATTATTAAATGCACTTTCCTATGGTCTAAGATCTCATGCCTAAATCTTTTTATGTGACCATTAGACTAAATTTCACCAGATGATACCTAAGGGAAACTGATTTTATTTCCACATTGGATAAGAGGTATAGGCTTTTATCTTTATCTTATTATATTACAAGTCTCCAAAGTTAGGACTATCAACAGTTACTGTCTGCTACCTGAGATAACAGCAAACAGCAATCTGAGTTGACAGCTAAAGATTATCTGTGGAGAGCCTTGGGAGCAAAGATATGATGAGCACAGAGCACAGGGCTGACCTGAAATGCTGCTTTCCGAATTTGCCACAACCTCCTACTTCCATTCACTCCTTATTCTGCTTTGCCTCCTCTTAAAAGGGTCAGATTTAAACATCTGAGACAGGCACTGCGCCTATGATGATGATAACAATTGTAGTACTAGAAGTAGCTCCCAACACTGAGTCCTCACTATGTGACAGCACTAGCTAAGGACTTTGCACATGCAAACCAGAAATGAAATTCTAAGCTCCCCAATGGACTGAATGGATCCCCCTACCCTGGCCAGGGGGATCCCAAAGAAACCTGAAGAACTAGTTCAGGCCAAGAGGGGAAGAGAGGTTGGGCATGCCTCATTATACTCCCTCCCTTTAGAGTTTAGGCACAACTGACCAGCATTAACACTCAAATAGAGATCATAAGGCTGACATAGAATCTTTGTAGCAATAAAATACCTACCTCCAACCTGACCCTGGTATAGCATCACATGACAGATAGAAGGCTCTGAAAGAAATCAAAGTATTTTACCCCAAAATTTATTTATTTATTTATTTATTTTTTGGGAGAGAGTTTCGCTCTTGTTGCCCAGGCTGGAGTGCAATGGCGTGATCTCAGCTCACCCGGAACCTCCGCCTCCTGGGTTCAAGTGATTCTTTTGCCTCAGTCTCCTGAGTAGCTGGGATTACAGGTGTGTGCCACCACACCTGGCTAATTTTTGTATTTTTAGTAGAGATGGGGTTTCACCATGTTGGCCAGGCTCATCTCAAACTCCTGACCTCAGGTGATCCACCTGCCTCGGCCTCCCAAAGTGCTGGGATTACAGGCGTGAGTCACTGCACCCAGCCTTATCCCAAAATATATTTCTTTGACACATTTTGAAATAGCCCTGCAAAGCCATCCCTTGTGGGATAAATGTGCATTCTGTAGAGAGCCCCTGTCCCTTTCCAGGTCTCTTCCTGATCCAGGAAAGATCTGACACCTTTTAAGGTCCCATAAGAGATGTTTTACCATTTAATCTCTCTAAACCTGCTAATGGGAGGCTTCATCTACATAACAAGAACCTTGGCTTCTACAATCCCCCTTATCTTAACTGAAGCATTTCTTTCAGTTGACTTCAACTCTTTAGGCAAAGCTTAACTTTTTCAACCAACTGCCAAACAGCCAAACAGAAAATCTTTGTTTTTTTCTCGCCTAGGCTGGAGTGCAGTGGCGCAATCTCAGCTCACTGCAAGCCCCACCTCCCGGGTTCACGCCATTCTCCTGCCTCAGCCTCCTGAGTAGCTGGGACTACAGGCACCCGCCACTGTGCCCAGCTAATTTTTTGTATTTTTAGTAGAGATGGGGTTCCACCGTGGTCTCGATCTCCTGACCTTGTGATCTGCCCGCCTCGGCCTCCCAAAGTGCTGGGATTACAGGCGTGAGCCACCGCGCCCAGCCAACAGAAAATCTTTGAATCCACTTACTTATGACCTGTAAGCCCCTGCTTAGAGATGTCCTACCTTTCCAGGCCAAACCAAGTGTTGACGAAAAGAGTCAAACTCTGTAAATATTTGAAGAGATTTATTCTGGGCCAAATATGGGTGACTGTGGCCCGTGACACAGCTCCCACATGGACCTGAGAACATGTGCCCAAGGTGCTCAGGGTACAGCTTGTTTTTATACATTTTAGAGAGGCATGAGACATCAATCAAATACATTTAAGAAATACACTGGTTTGGTCCAGAAAGGCGGGACAGTTCAGAGCTGGGGTGGGGGTTGGGGGGGCTTCTAGGCTATAGGTAAATTTAAACATTTTCTGGTTGACAATTGGTTGAATTTGTCTAAAGACCTGGGATTGGTAGAAAGGGAATGGTTCGGGTTAAGAAAAAGATGTGGAGACCAAAGTTCTTTTGAAGTCTTATAGTGGCTGCCCTTAGAGACAATAGATGAGAAATATTTCCTATTCAGATCTTAGTTAATCTCTTTAGGATTGGGAGGGTCTGGAAAAAAAAGATCTAGCTATGTTAATAGAGATTCTTTACAGATACAATTTCCCCCCCACAAAGAACAGCTTTGCAGGGCAATTTCAAAATATGGCAAAGAAACATGTTTTGGGGTAAAATATTTTGATTTTCTTCTTTGTCTTGTAATGTTACGCGAAAGTCAGGTTGGAAAGTAAATCACGATATATGGGTTAAACAAAACCCATCTGGTAACAATTTGTGATTTGTGGGGCATGACTCCCCAGACCCCTTAGATAGGAATTTGGGCAAGATAAAAAAAATCAGAGTTTCGCCCTCACAATGTATACCTTACAGGTATTGATTTATGTCTTGCCTGTAACTTCTGTCTCCCCCATGCTGTAACCCAACCACCTTGGGCATGTGTTCTCAGGACCTCTTGAGGCTGTATCATGGGCCACGGTCACTCATATTTGGCTCAGAATGAACCTCTTCAAATATTTTAGAGTTTGGCTTTTTTCATCAACACATGTTATCTTTTCAAACCCTCAAGAATCTGGGGTCATTCTTGGTCACAAGTGTATACTGGCCTACTGTTGGGGTACCGAGCTGTGAGAAACAATGAGAACTGTCTTTACAATTGAGCAGATGAGGGTACAGAACATAGAAATAGGACCTGCTCAAAGGCCCAGAGCAGCAAAGACCACAATATTATTCTTGGGGCAAACAGGTTGGAACAGTGTAATATGCTACAAACAAAATCAAATGGTGACTGTCCCCTGTTTTTCCTAGTAACTTAGAAACAAGAACATGTCATCTGTTGTGGGAAATTCACTAAGTAAAGCTGCCCCTCCCGAAGCCACTACTGTTTGTTTTTTTTGTCAGCATTAAAAGCAGCAAACTATCCTAACTACATAAGCATACCGGATTTGGATGTTCAATTTCAACTGTCAAAAAAAAAAAAAAAACAACAGCAAAACTACTAATACTTTGCAATATAAACCCTAGACCACAAAGTGCCAGTGTTCAGAATAAGCCAGTCTCGGTAGGATGTGGCATATTTGTAGGAAACCACACCTAGCAACCAGAAATTTATTATGCCTCTGGTCCGTTTATTTGAAAAAGAACACAGTCAATGTTGAAGGAAACAAAATAAACTTACAGTGAAAATATATTTGTGGAGCAGTTTCAAGCCCTTGGATGTAGCTAGATTAGCACTACTAATTTACAAGCATTCCATTCTTACTCAGTCTTTTTATTATGTGCATATGGGATCAAAGTGGAGACCCCATATGGAGAAACCTAGACCTCAGTGCAACCCAACATTTGAAAACTCTGTGCCTGTGTTTTTTAAGTAACAGAAAACATGAAAAATTCCTCCTTAATGATAATACTTAGCCATTTCATATCTCCATTAACTCAAAGTTATCTGTCCACAAATACACACATTATCCTTTCCCATCCTCTCAACTGCCCTCTCCAGGGCAGTAACGCAGAGCATGTTTGGCAATCTGCAGACAGTTTTGGTTGTTATAACTTCATGAGGGTGCTACTAGCAACTAGTAGGCAGAGGCCAGGAACGCTGTAAAGACCCTCCAGGACACAGGACAACCTCCCACAACACACAATGATCCATCCTCAATGTCCATCACGCCGCAGTGGAGAATCCCTGCCACATCCGGACATGGACAATGCCTTGTATTTCCAGAAGGGGAACGAGATGAGAGAGGTGTGAGGAAGACCATTTCCTGCCTCACTCAATCTTCCATCCTTACAGCAGAGCACACACTTGCAAACTGAACAGCTAGAATTAACTTTGTAATTCCTAACTCAGGACAGAATATTCCAGAATGTTGAAGCTAGTAAACTGCTTACAAACATTTACATGCAACTTCCAGAAACGTAAGGTTTCCAGAAATAATTTGTGGTTTGTGGATCAACCTTTGTTTAAAAGGAAAAAAAAAAAAAAAAAAAAAAAAAGACAATTGCTACCAAGAAATAATAAACAACGGGTTCCAAAATATTAAAAACTGGGATCTGTCTCTTGTCCAGTTTCTGCATGACATCATTTTAACATGCTAAAATTAGTCAAGAAAGAACATTCTACATTTACTTTCATGAATCAATAGAGAAACAGCTATTCTCACAGTTCATAAGGCATATAATCCTACACTGAAAAGCCAAAGACAGCATAGCTGCAAATGTTTAACATGTGTGATTATTATAAAGACAAGTATTTTTGCTCTTGCACACTTGCTCCCTCTTTTCTTTTTTTCTAAGAGATGAGATTTCGCTCTGTCACTCAGGCTGGAGCCCTTTTTGTTCTCTTTAAGGAAGTGGTGTACTCACAGGCTCGGTTCCGGGTTTTGTAAGTACAAGTATAGAGGCTGCAGGGCCTCGTTGGCATGAATCTCGGAATCTGGAACTTTCTCCACAGCAATTTGCCTGGAGATGCTTGAAGAATGACCCTTAGGCTGTTCATCACCACCATCTTAGCTTGAAATCTTGATCAGTTCCCAGTTAAGTTGCAGGAACCTAATAACCTAGAGGGATGAAGGCAGAGGAGGGAAAGCTGTAAACAACAGAGACTTAAGATCATGGAGAAACCTCTAAGTAGGACAATATTCAGACTAGGAGTACACACCCTGAAGTGGAGGGAGGGAGGGCAGATGAGAGTTAACGTTTATCCACTCTTGTTCCTCAAACTCATTGGTCCCCTCAGTGGAGGGCAGGGAGGGTCCTGAGGCCTGACTCACATGCTTTGCGTTTCCCTCAGGGTTGGCAAATATTAGAAGTCCAGAGAAAAGCTTCTCTTTAGCCACAAGAATGAAAAAACTGTTTACAGTACAGTTTCTTAAAATTAAAAAAAAAAAAAAATTGCTCTAGGAAATCCCAATTAATTATCCAGCATGGTATTTACATATACGAAGAACCCCAACATTAAAGCTCCCTCCAGGCTGTCTGACTAAAAACAAACATCTGTATCTAGATTGCTTACAAAAACAAAACAAAACAAAACCCATGACACATCCTGCCAAAATAGTCATGGGCAGTTTTGAAATCTGAGCTTAAATATAATCTATGACTCTTTGCCAATTTTTGGTGTAACACAATGGCCCTTGAACATGGGAAAACAGACAAAGTTAATCCTGAATTCTCTCTCCACCTTTCACATGGTCACAGTCAAAGTCTCAGAAGATGATGCTTTCCAAGGTATTCACTATGGTGTTCTGAAATTATGGTAATATTAACTTTGAACACTTTCCCCACCACAGTACTGCTTCATCCATTTTCCCTGAAAACTATCCCTATTCCATTCTGAAATTCTGAAAAAAAAATCAATTTTTCTTGGTTACACATTCATTCCACTACAGATTTAGAAGTGTTTAGTCTGAGTACTTGAGACACATTCAAACAGCTGTTCAGGACACCATTTGTGTAACCATGACTGTGGTGTGGCTGCAAGGCCATGTGCTCTGGCCCTGCTAAGATCTCGGCCTCACATCCATTTGCACTCCTGCTTGCCCACCAGCTACGTGGGCTTCAGTTCTTCCAACTCCTTTCTTTCCCTCCGGCCTGTGCAGATGCTCTTTTTTGTATTTTTCATAGAGACAGGGTTTCACCATGTTGGCCAGGCTGGTCTTGAACTCATGACCTCAAGTGATCCTCCAGCCTCAGCCTCCCAAAGTGCTGGGATTACAGCTGTGAGCCACTGCGTCTGGCTATCCCTGGTTAATATTGTTTATTTTTTTTAGAGATGGGGGCGTGGGTCTCACTATATTACCTGGGTTGGTCTCAAACTCCTGGATTCAAGCAATCCTCCTGCTTAAGGGCCTCGTAAAGTGCTGGGATTACAGGTGTGAGCTACTGCATCTGGCCAGGTTATAGTTTTATGTGTGTATCTGTGTATATACATTTTTGAAGGGAGCATGTATGTCAAAATGGACCTTATTTAAGAGATGCAAATGTTTGACTCAGGATTTAAAACATGGACTGGTAATAAACTTTCAAGGGATTATCTTGATAGTGCCTTGAGCTAAATAATAGTGATATAGGAGTTGAGAAGAAATTACTTAGGCAGATAGTGAGGGTATGGGAGTCCTCAGTAAGGTTTTCCTTTTAATAAAAAGCAGCCCCCAAATCATTTTCTTTTCTAACAAAGAGAAGCCTGTAAAATTGAGCTGCAGACATAGACAAGCAAGCTGGAAGCTTGCACAGGCGAATGCTGGCAGTTGTGCCAATAGAAAAATACTACCTAGGACTAGGCACTTTCAAAATGGCGGCTCCATCTTCTCTTTGCCAGCCAAGTGTACGGTAAAGAGCAGACAAGATGGCACTGGCCAAGTAGAAAGCCCCTTTGCAAAATAAGATTAGGGTGGGACGATCAGCCTTCCCACATGCTATGTAAATGTCACATCTGGTGGAACTAATCTGTGGCCCCTATGTAAATCAGACACCGCCTCCTCACGCCTGCCTATAAAATCTGCTGCAGCCCGCCACTTGTCCCTTTTTTGGACGCCTCTCTCGCAAGAGAGAGAGTTGCTCTCCTCTCTCCTTTCTTCTGCCTATTAAACTTTCCTCTCCTTAACTCCATGTGTGTGTTCCAGTCATTAATCTTCTCGGGGTGAGACACTATACCCCAGAAAAAGAAGACGCGCATTAGCACCCTGTTTTCAAATAACTTCCTTAACTGAATTAACTGAGCAGACTTAAAAGAACAATAGGCCATTGGCAACTTCAATTTAGAATCTCACTCTGCTTTGTTTTTCTTAACAAAGACAAACTTTATTATGGAAAACTTCAATTTTATACTAGTATAGTAAGAACACTATAATAAAACCACCTAAGTACCCAGTATTCCATTTCAACCATCTGTTCATGGCCAATCAAGTTTTATTTATACTTCTCCTACCCTCCCCCCTCCCGCTATTTTCCTCCCCAGCTTATTTTGAAGCAAATTCCCAGACATCCTATCAATTTATCCCTCATTGTATTTTTGAAATCAAAGGACACTGATTTCATCTCCTCCTCAAACAATCAGCAGCAAGCCTAGCCACCTCCACCCATTCCCCTAAACTGCCTTTGAAAAACTCCTAACCTATGAGCTTTGGCGGAGATTATTTCACTACTAATTCCATCTCCCACATGGTGTGGCTTGCCTTGTGTCTACTTAAACTCTTTCTTTACTATAATGCTGAAACCGCCTTTGCAAAATTATAACTGAGGAAATTATGACAGTGAATAAAATCAGACCTAATCAACTCCATCTTGCTTCTAACCTTTAAGCTGTCCTTGTTCATTCCTGGATGTAGGCCGAACTAACTTTGGGAAGGAATTCAGTTCATGGCTTGACTCTGAAACAAAATTGATAGCAGCCCTTTCCCAAAAAGACCCCCTTCTTGCCTGGGGACGAGTCTGCCTTTGCAGGACTAACAACTTAGTTAGTGGTTAGAAATTACAGTTTAGGGGTTGTGTAGCCTCTGGCTCCAAGAGTTTGAACCTCCCCAAATTGCTCCTTGGGATAACATCACTATTGTAAAACCTAAGATCAATGCTTGAGATATTTTGCAGACCCTGCACTTGATGGATCAGCTGACACCACCCAGACCCATAATCTGGCTCAATCAGTTCTGCCATCCCACCCAGGAACAAAAGACAGCAAGAAAACCTCACTTCGACCCCCTATAATTCCATCTCCAACCTGAGCAATCAGCCCTCCCCACTTCTCAAGGCCTTACCCACGAAATTATCTTTAAAAACTCTGATCCCTGGATGCTCGTGGAGACTGACTTGAGTAATAATAAAACTCCGGTCTCCCACACAGTGGGCTCTTTCTCCATTGCAATTCCCCCGTCTTGGTAAATGGATTCTGTCCAGGCAGCGGTTGCAATGCCATGGTCTTTCTTTGTGCAGCAGGTAGGAAGAATCCCTTGAGCGGTTACAGTAATATGAACTGAAATGGTTAAGTTTAATGCTTAAAGTACACCCTTAAATTTATGCAAGAATCTAGAACCCAAGGAGCAGGAAAAATAGTTGCTCAGTTACACTATACAAGAAGTTCAGCCGGGTGCAGTGGCTCACGCCTGTAATCCCAGCACTTTGGGAGGCTAAGGCAGGTGGATCATAAGGTCAGGAGATCGAGACCATCCTGGCCAACCTGGAGAAACCCTGTCTCTATGAAAAATAGAAGATTAGCCAGGCATGGTGGCACATGCCTGTAGTCCCAGCTACTCAGGAGGCTGAGGCAGGAGAATCGCTTGAATCCGGGAGGTGTAGGCTGCAGTGAGCTGAGATTGTGCCACTGCACTCCAGCCTGGGTGACAGAGCGAGACTCCGTCTCAAAAAAAAAAAAAAAAAAATTAAACAAAACAAAAAAACAAGAAGTTGACGCTTTCTGTGGCTTCAAATGGTGCAAGCTATGAAAACTCTCTGAAAAAGCTGCTAAGTGTTATATAAATATAAGTTATTATTACTCAAATTGATTTTGTTAAAATGCTACCCATAAAAGGAGAAAGCTAAGAAAATAGTCATTTTAGATGACTTTTAATATCATTTTTTGTTTTCTTTTAAAGCCAATAAATATCCACAAACAATTGCAACTAATCAGGATTCCCTCTGATAAAACTGATTTGACATTAAAATGAAATTTCAAAACCTTCTAAAAGATATAGGGAAACCTTGCGTTAACTGTGCTTCCTTTCCATTGATTTCCAGTCCTGAACTGAAGCAATGGTGAGCGATTATCTCATGTCGAGCACTGTGCTTGTATAAAGATGAAAAGATCATGCTCTTTCCCCATTCCCACAAGCTTGCAATCTACAAAGAAAACCTATTTAAACAAATACTTCTTTTTTGTTACCTTTTTAAAAATTGTGATAAAGCATACATAATAGTTATCATTTTAACCAGCTGTAAATGTACAAATTCAGTGGCATTAAATACATTCATAATGTTGTGCAATCATCACCACCATCTGTACCCAAAACTTTTTCATCATCCCCAACATAAACTATGTACTCACTAAAGAAGAACTTCTCCTCTACCCCTTATCCCCTGGCAATCTCTCTTTTACTTTATGTCTCTGTGTATTTATTTGCCTATTCTAGGTACCTCACATAAGTGGGATGGTACAGTATTTGTCCTTCTGTCACTGGCTTATTTTACGTAGCATAATTAAACAGATACTTCTTTTCTTTTCTTTTCTTTTTCTTGAGACAGAGTCTCACTCTGTCACCCAGGCTGGAGTGCAGTGGCGTGATCTCAGCTCACTGCAACCACCACCTCCCAGCTTCAAGCGATTCTCCTGCCTCAGCCCCCAGAGTAGCTGGGAATACAGGCGCCCGCCACCATGCCCGGCTAATTTCTGTATTTTTAGTAGAGACGGGGTTTCACCATGTTGGCCAGGCTGGTCTCAAACTCCTGACCTCAGGTGATCTGCCCGCCTTGGCCCCCCAAAGTGCTGGGATTACAGGCATGAGCCACCGTGCCTGGCCATAAACAAATATTTCTTAATCAAAGCTGGACACGATGACAGCCTTGATTTAGTGCAATGAGAATATATGGCGCAGGGGCTCTAAGTTTCAGGAAAGGGTGGCATCTGAAAAATGTATTGTAGGAGAGAGATAATTTAACAAGGAGGCAAAGGCAGAGGGATGGACAGGGGAACCTTCCCCGATGACGAGGAGGTGGAAGGGGATGATTAGGCCCCAAGGCCGAAGAAAACAATTAGAGTCAAAATGAGCAGAACCTTAGGTTTACTCAATAAACAATTCCAGTGTCAGGGGAATATGGGCAAACAAGTGGAAAAGGCCTCCTTTCTTGCTCACAATAGAGTTAGAATGAGACATAGTAATTTTTGGGAAGATGATGGCAAGTACAATGCAAAGTCAACAGAAAGGATGTGTGGGCTCTGCCTTCAAAGGGAAGGTTGTGACAAGACGAGGCCAAGGGCATGGCCGCCAGCCAGGACAGCGGTACAAACAGATGAGTGAACACACACCAGGCCAAGGCACAGGGCCCTGCACAAGAGGTTGTTGGGGGTGGGGGGTGGGTCTGAGGCCTATTAGCATGGCACTCAGAGAAGTCTGGGAAATGACCCTTGACTCTGCTCCACAGAGAGCCGTCCGGAAAGCACTGAGGCATGGCAAGCTGGGGCTGACGGCCAGGGCCATGGTCATGCCTTGAGGACTGCCCTGCATTCTGTAATCACACTGTCTGCACAACACTGAGGCTGGAGGCCAATGACGCCTGGCCTAGAGGAAGTTTCTCCTGTACATCCAGACTGATTCTCTAGGGCTACGGGGCAGGAGGGCTCCAGAGGGCCAGACTTTACCCTCACCTTCACCCTCTTGGTCATTCTCCTCCACACTCGGTGGTAGATTGCTTGTAGTGGTCCAAAAGTCTGAACCTCTATCTGTGCCCCAGAATGGTGCTGATCTCACTGCAGGGGACCCTGACTCTGAAGATTTTCTTTTTCTCCTTTAGACAAAACAAAAACAAAAACAAAAACCCGCAAACCTCAAACCGGTTTTTCTGAAAGAAAGCCAAGAGTATTTCTGAACTTCCCATCATTCCAAGTCTGCTATTAATATTTGTCAACACACTTCCCATCATTCCAAGTCTGCTATTAATATTTGTCAACACACTGGCCAAGCAGATGCCCTGGGGATGCAGTAGGAGGTGGGGCTAGATGAGGATTTGAGATTAATTCGGGGAATATGAACTTCCGAGAGACTGGAAGGCTTTTGCATATTATTCCATGGGTACAGGAGAAAGCAGTGATGGTTTCCGATGACTCTGACGATGGAGTACAGGATGGATGGGAGCAAGTGGAGCCAGGAAAGTCAGGGAGGAGGTGATTCCTTTAACCATCCTTCATTCAATCCATCACTCTTTTATTCTTTTTGTCATTAAGATATCAATTGAACATCTATGAAGTATGAAACATGGTTCTAGGTTCATTGGGGAACAGAACAAAGCTCTTACCCTCGTGGAGCTCACATTTTAGTAGGGGATACAGGTAATAAACAACAAATGTAATAAACAAGTCAGTTGTAGAGACAATTGGAATATGTCCAGTAAAAAGCGGAGCAGGGTAAGATGAATTTGGAGTGCCAATTGAGAGAGGGTGTTATATTTTTAAATGTATTGCTCACAGGAGGCCTTGTTAAGAAGATAAAATTCGAGCAAAGGATTGGAAGAGGTAGGGGATTAGTTACATGGCTATCTAAAGGAAGGACATTTCAGGCGTGGGGAACTGCCTGGGCAAAGATCCTGAAGTGGGCGTCTGTCTGGCATATTCAAGGGATAGTAAGGAGGCCAATATGGCAGGAGTAGAGTGAACCAGGAGGAAGGCAGTAGGAGATGAGGTTCACGGGTAATGGATGATCAAGACTTCTGGGCTACTGCAAGGGTTCTTTCTCTAAGTTAGGGTTTCTCAGTCTTGGCACTATTGACAGTTTTGATCAGATGACTCTTGATTGTGGGGGAATGTCATGTGCATTGTAGGGTGTTTAGCAGCATCGCTATTGGCTAGCATCCAATAGATGCCAGTTCCACCCTATACCAGAGTTGTTACAACAAAAAAATATCTACAGACATTGCCAGATGTCCCCTGGGGGAGGGGAATAGGATTACCACAGGTTGAAAACCACTACTCTAAGTAAAAAGGGAAGACAATGGAGGTTCCTGAGCAGAGCAGTAACATTTTACATTTACATACAGTAATTTACACTTTTAAAAGATCACTCAGGCAGGGCGTGGTGCCTCAAGCCTGTAATTCCAGCACTTTGGGAGGCCGAGGCGGGAGAAGAAGATCACTGGAGGTCAGGAGTTCGCAACCAGCCTGGCCAACATGGTGAAATCACGACTCTACTAAAAATACAAAAGTTAGCCAAGTGTGGTGGTGCATGTCTGTAATCCCAGCTACTCGGGAGGTTGAGGCAGGAGAATCGCTTGAACTCGGGAGGTGGAGGTTGTAGTGAGCACTCCAGCCGGGCGTCAGAGTGACAGAGCGAGACTCCGTCTCAAAAAAAAAAAAAAAAAATCACAGCATGTCTTACTGAAAATTGCCTTGGGGAGTAGAGACCGGGAGGAACAGGAAAGAAGTAGGAAGTAGGAAAGAAGTAGGAAAACCCTTTAGGGATAATCCAAGGCTTGAACTAATCCAGAGATGTCACAGTGGACGTGGTAAGAAGTGGTTGGATTTTTGATATATCTTGAATATACAGCCCATAAGATGTGAAAGAAAGGAGTTAAGGATTACTGGAAGATTTTTGGTTTACACAACTGGAAAGATAAAGTTACCATAAACTGAGACAGGGGAGACAGTGGGAGAAACAGGTTTTCAGTGGGAAGTAAGTAGGTCAGGTTGAAGCATGTGGAGTTTGAAGTGAAACTCCAATAACCCGAGTGAGAGAATATGAAGCACTGAACTGGGCAGCGACAGTTGAGTTGGACAGGGTACTTGGTATTCAAGAGACAGCCATTGTGATTTTTAAAAGGTAGGGTCTGTCACTCAGTTAAAGGAGAATAAAAGGAGAACTGGAGGAAGACCTCATTTAATAGCTGGAGTGATGCTGGCAGTAGGACGAGGATGAATCCCTGTACAGAAAAATAGAACTTGTCAGGCTGGGCACAGTGGCTCACATCTGTAATCCCAGCACTTTGGGAGGCCGAGGCAGGTGGATCAAGAGGTCAGGAGTTCAAGACCAGCCTGGCCAAGATGGTGAAATGCCATCTCTACTAAAAATACAAAAATTAGCCGGGCGTGGTGGCAGGACCTGTACTCGGGAGGCTGAGGCAGAGAATTGCCTGAACCCAGGAGGTGGAGGTTGCAGTGAGCTGAGATAGTGCCACTGCACTCCAGCCTGGGCAACAGAGCGAGACTGTCTCAAAAAAAAAAAAAAAAAAAAAAAAAAAAAGAACCTGTCATGAGAAACAGGGAAGAGAAAGATGATGGCAGGTCATACCTCTAATCAAATTGGATGGTTTTTTTTTTTTAGGTGCAGAGGCTCACGCCTGTAATCCCAGCACTTTAGGAGGCCGAGGAGGGTGGATCACTTGATGGCGGGAGTCCCAGACCAGCCTGGCCAACATAGCAAAACCCCATCTCCACTAAAAATACAAAAATTAGCCGTGCATGGTGGTGCAAGCCTATAAGCCCATCTACTCGGGAGGCTGAGGCAGGAGAATCACTTGAACCCAGGAGGCGGAGGTTGCAGTGAGCCAAGATTGCGCCACTGTACTCCAGGCTAGGTGACAGGGCAAAACTCCATCTCAAAAAAAAGAAAAAGAAGAAGAACGAGATGGGGTCTCTGTCACCCACGCTGGAGTACAGTGGCATGATCTTGGCTCACTGTACCCTCCGCCTCCCACGTTCAAGTGATCCTCCCACCTTAGCCTCCCAAGTAGCTGGGACCACAGGCGTACCACCACGTCCAGCTAATTTTTGTATTTTTGGTAGAGACAAAGTTTCACCATGTTGTCCAGGCTGGTCTCGAACTCCTGGCCTCAAACGATCCACCCACCTCAGCTTCCCGAAGTGCTGGGATTACAAGCGTACAGGCATGAGCCATGGCGCTCAGCCCGCTAATCATATTGGATTTAAGGTGTCAATGGGACAGCTGAGAGGAAAGGTCTAGGAGAGAGTTGCCAACAGAGCTCTGGTGCTCAGGAGCGGTCAGGAAGCTACTGATAGAAAGAGAATCCCCTACTCCCAGCAGTTACAGGTGTATCAAGGGAGACTCACAAAAAGGAGCCATGAAGGATGCTGAGACTGAGAACGAACAGTCAAAGGCAATCAAGGAAGGAACAGAGCTTGGAAGGTCCAGGTGAGGAGGTTCCAGGAAAATCCAAGTAAACAGAAATTCAATTTAGCTAATACTAGATTGCAATACCTATAACAACACATGAGGTTATTTTTGTTCAGGCCTAAGGTCTATCCTCTCTGTTAAATTAAAAGTTATAGTTTATTAAGAGTTGGTTATTTAAACGTACTCACTGCATTCATAAAACCCAAGTTTGTGAAACCAAAAATAATGTTTAACCATCAAACACAGCACGTAACAATCAACTAATACCATACATTACTGTATTTCATGGAGAATCTGTCCATACTTAAGTTTGTCCATAAAGATGGGTCCCTGGGCTCGATGGACTACAGGGGAGCTTTCTGTGTTATACGCTCTTTGCCATCACTGAAGATTTATGTATATCCTCCGATTTTGCTAACCTGCCGCTTAGCTGTTTTCCAGACTTAGAAATGTGTAGAAACAAAGATTCTGAAAGCCCTCAATGAATCATTCATAAATCTTGTATTTATTAAACGACAAGTAGCTTGAACTCTGCCTGATTAAGCTATTCATATGTAGGCAAAACAGAAAAAAAAAGAATGTACTCTGACTAAAGGTTACAATTACATTGGAAAAAGTTCCTTCATTCTCAACAGATTGACCCTTCCTTTGATCACCTCCTGATTTCAAAAGGAAACAAGCCTTTTTGCAATTCCCAAATTAGAGATTATGTTGCAATATCTTGACTGAGAAAGCTCAGCTTCCCCCTCTCACCCACTTCTTCCCTGGGAGCATGATCCCAATGTGTGGTAGCCAAAGGTTTCAAAATATGTTTCTAATAATTGCCCAGTGCCACCAATGAGATGAAATGCATTTTCCCCTTTCCGTCAAATTTCCCAAATATTCATATTCATTCATTCACTCACAATTCACTCAACCTTTACTGCGTTCCAATTGTGAGTGGTTGCAGCTTTTTGCCTGGCTCCAGGGAGAAGAGGGCAGGTGTGTACAGGCACAGAGAACGGTGCCCTTGCTGCTTTTGGCATTTCAGTGAATTCCAACCCTGGTGCTGAGGTTAAAAAAAAAAATACCTGAGTAAAATATATTCCTAGAAAGCTTTATGGTTTTCCACTTCCAACATACCCAAGAAGAGTGGCCACTCCTGAGGGATGTGCAGGGACAATTCAAGGGTATGCTCTGGGGCAGCTTCTCTCACCACAGAAATAGGGCTACTTGTCTCCATACTCCAGCAAGACTTTTAAACACCAGAGTGATGGCCAGATTATCAGTAAAGGAAGAATGGGAAGCAGAAAGCAATGCGGTTTTCAGTGGTTAAGAGAGAACAAGTTCTTTTCAAACTAAGGTGTCCATATCAACTCCCCTTATCTCTCAAACTCTCCCAGTGAAAATACACCGGAGGGAAGGGCACTGACACCAATATTAACCAATTGCCACAAGCCTCAGGGCAGAAGCATTTAACATTGAATGCCACAAGAATCACGAAAACCAACACGGTTTGTATTTGGAGGTTCCTCTCCTTCAGCTTTAGGGCTGAGCACAAAACAAAAAGGCCAGAAGGAACTGCAGAGTGAAGAAGACTCAGATTTGCCCGCATGGCACAATTGTGATGCTGATCCCCTATCTTGGGGGTGGGTGGCTGTGTCTCTCCACAGCCCCTAGCATAGTGGGCGGTGCGGATACAATGCAGATCTGAGGGAGTCCCAGTTTACTGCGCCTCGGTTTCTGGAACCGCAACCTCAGATTTGTTGCCCTTATCCCCGTCTCTAGCTATTCACAGCAGGCTGGACTTTCTGGAGTTATTTGGATTCAACCAACCTTGGCAACCCTACCTACCAAGGAACTGCCCTCGCCCACTCCCTTTTCTCTGGAACAGCTATTATCGCGTCCTGTGCAAAGAACCTTAAAGGATGATAGCCGTTTGGTAACTCCCATAGTGGAGGAAGAGGGCTGAGGTGGGGGAGTTCGATACCCCATTAGGCCCCACTCAGTACTCCGGGGCGCCCTGCCGGGACCCAGACAATACTCGCAGGATCAACAGCTCTCCTGGCTCCGGAACCCGGTGCGCCGGGGCGGGGAGTGGTGGGAAGAATCTCGGCCCTGTCTGGATCGGCCTGCTCCTTGTCGCCCCACTCCTCTCGGCCACCCGTCCTTACCTGAGCGTCTCTCCAGATCACGAACCTAGCCGCTAGCTCGTCTCCGGGGATCCGCAGCCTGCACGCCAGCCCATCAGAGCTACGCCCCCTCATGCCCTGTTACGCCCCACATACCAGGGCCGCGCCCCTCAACCGAGGCCACGCCCCCACCTGGCAGATCCACGCCCCACTACATCCGCACGTACCGCCCTGGTCACGCCCGCCCAAACCGTGCCAGTCTCTGCCGTCCACCCTGGCCGCACCCCTTTAGCTACGGCCACGCCCCTCTCCCTCCTGACCACGCCTCTACGCTCCGCCTGGGCTCGTCCCTCTAGCCTGGGCCACGCCTCTGAGCCCCGCTCTGGCCCCGCCCCCGAATCCCCCGCCGGATCAATCCTCCCTCCTCCTGCTCTCCGCTGGCCGCATTTGTGGATTGAAACTAGACCTGGGGCTTCAGAGCCTTATCTAAAAAGTGACTTTCCCTCGGTTCCTCCCATCTCCAAACACCACGACTTTATGTGCTGGGAACAGGTGACTCAGTAGGGAAACAAACAATGAACGTGTCCTTTCCCGCTAGTTTTCATGTCTAATTTACCCGAGTTTCTTTAAGCCAGTTTTTATATCCTCTGAACTCGAAGTGTGGACCCGTGTTCCTTCCAGCCCAATTTTCATATCCTCTAAAGCAGAACCGTGGATGTGTTCCTTCTAGCCTCTTAGCCGACCTTAAATGCTAGGCAGATGAGTGGAAAAAACAGAATTCCTCTACTTCCTGATGTCTCCTCCAGATGGCCTTTCCTAGGCACCCAGTGCCCCGTTGCTGCTGAGGGCCCGTGAAGACATCACCCCCACTTTGTGCTTTGAGATTACTCTGCTATCCTTCCCTCCATTTACAACTCTGGGTCCACGTGAAAAATGTGAAGAAGCTATAACCAGCTTTCTTCCCCTGTGTACATACATCTCTGACTCATTCATGCAAATTTCATTTATCGAGTACAAGCTCCCCTGACAAATAAGACAAACCTCAAGGAGCTTACAGTCTGAAGTTGCCCCAACTTGGGTTTGGATGAGAAAATTGGGGAAGATGTGGCAAAAGGTTAATAGGTGGAAAAGGAGTTGGTAAACTCAGGTCTTCTTGACCCCATTAGTAGGAACACTTTGGGGTAGTAAACATAGGAAGTCACTTTTATAGTATTTAGTACATTTCTTTACACAGTAAATTATCAATAAATCTTAACTGAATATCTACTCTTCCACATGTATAGAAAGATATAATTTGCCCCCTTTGTAGAAGTAAAATTTGCTACTTATATTGCTTCATATGCCAACAATAAAGATTTTATAATCACACAGTTCTTTTTTCTTCTCTTCCCACCCTCCCTTGCATTTCTGGCTTGAAGACAGTGAGAATATTCAAAATGTTGGGCTAGAAAGAACACAGATAAAAGAATAACTTTCAACAGAACACTTTCATTGTGCTCACCCTGACCCTGAGAACTCTGTCTCATTTATAAAATGTTTCAACTGTCAGTCATTTTTTGCCTGAAAAATGAATTCACAGAAATTGGTCCAAATACAGCCTATATAAATTACTGAGTTGATCTTTATACAAGTAGTTCTACCTCACCTTCTTCCACAAATGATTTGAGCCAGCCTACTAAAATATAGACATTACCAGATTTAAAAAATAGGGGAAGGAACCAAGGAAAGGAGAGCTTAATGGAAGGAGAATGATATGGCCAATGATAAGATTAACATTTAAATTTGCACTCCATCAGATCCAGAACAGTTGTCAGAAGTAGGCCAGAAATTTCACCCTAACTAAGCTGTTGAATAACCATAGAAAAGAGGAAATAACAATCATTTTGAGGTTTTTACTGTTCATAAGATAAAAACTGGTTTTCTTTTTTTTTTTTTTGAGACACAGTTTCGCACTTGTTGCCCAGGCTGGAGTGTAATGGTGCGATCTCAGTTCACTGCAACCTCTGGCCCTCGGGTTCAAGCGATTCTCCTGCCTCAGCCTCCCGAGTAGCTGGAATTACAGGCATGCACCACCACGCCCGGCTAATTTTGTATTTTTAGTAGAGACGGGGTTTCTCCATGTTGGTCACGCTGGTCTCGAACTCCCGACCGACCTCAGGTGATCCACCCGCCTCGGCCTCCCAAAGTGCTGAGATTACCTAACTCCTGGGCTCATGCAATCCTCCCACCTCAGCCTCCCAAAGTACTGGGATTACAGGTGTGATCTACTGTGCCTGGCGGTGTGAGCCACCGCGCCCAGCCTTTTTTTCTTTTTTTTTAAACGGAGTTTCACTCTTGTCGCCCAGGCTGGAGTGCAATGGCGCGATCTCAGCTCACTGCAACCTCTGCCTCCAGGGTTCAAGCAATTCTCCTGCCTCAGCCTCCCGTGTAGCTGGAATTACAGGCGCCCACCACCATGCCCAGCTAATTTTTGCATTTTAATAGACACGGGGTTTCACCACGTTGGCCAGGCTAGTCTCGAACTCCTGGCCTCAGGTGATCCACCTGCCTCGGCCTCCCAAAGTGCTGGGATTACAGGCGTGAGCCACCGTGCCCGGCTGTTTTGTTTTTATAGAAGTAGTTTTTCTTGAATTTTAGTCCTGAGAGAAATACAGTTTCCTCATAAAGATGATGTAGTGAGCCTAGTGGGAACTATGTGTCATAAGGAGTGACACCCAAATCCCATTAATGGAAACTGTTGGCACAATCACAAAGCACAGTGCATTAAATCAATTCTATGAATTGGCCAGGCACAGTAGATCACACCTGTAATCCCAGTACTTTGGGAGGCTGAGGTGGGAGGATTGCATAAGCCCAGGAGTTAGAGACTAGCCTGGACAACATGGTGAAACCCCATCTCTACAAAATTAGCTGAGTGTGGTAGTGTACGCCTGTAATCCCAGCTACTCGGGAGGCTGAAGTGAGAGAATCACCTGAGCCTAGGGAGGCTGAGGCTGCAATGAGCCATGATCACACCACTGCACTACAGCCTGGGCAACAGACTGAGATCCTGTTTCAAAAAAAATAATAATTCCATGAACCATCAACATATTTCTGTTCACTTGAATACACAAGCCCTCAATGGTCTGGCTTAATCCAGGGTAGCATTTAGATCATCTTTCCTCAGGATGACAAATAGGTTTCAACTCACATGTTAACTCTGAACTATTTGTAGTAGCTGCCTGAGTAACTATGTTGAGAAGTTTGGGGGCTTTGCCCAGGCTCAGAAAGAAAAAGTTCAGTACTCAGTTAACAATGCTGTGGGTGTAGGATAGGTAAGTGGCTGCATGCAATAACCTACCTGGTACCTCTGCTTTGTAGAAATAGAGGTCTTGCATGTAGAACTTTTGTGCAGCCACTCAAAATCAACAATTCTCATGGCCGGGTACAGTGGCTCACACCTGTAATCCCAGCACTTTGGGAGGCTGAGGCGGGTGGATCACCTGAGGTCGGGAGTTTCAGACCAGCCTGACCAACCTGGAGAAACCCCATCTCTACGAAAAATAGAAGATTAGCCAGGCATGGTGGCACATGCCTGTAATCCCAGCTACTCGGGAGACTGAGGCAGGAGAATCGCTTGAACCCGGGAGGCAGAGGTTGCAGTGAGCCGAGATTGTGCCATTGCATTCCAGCCTGGGCAACAAGAGCGAAACTCTGTCTCAAAAAAAAAAAAAAAAAAATTCTCGCCACAGGGTTTTTGATAAATGTCAGAGAGTAGAGAGTTCCAGGTCCCTTTCTCACTCTGATCCACCTATACTGGTCTTCCCATGTTCATTCCTGTCTCTGAACATTTTCTTTTGTTGTTCCCATTGTTTGGACCACTCTTTACTCAGATCTTTACATGGCTGCAGTTTTCTCATTATTCAGTACTTAGCTAAAATGTCATCTCTTTAGATATGTTTTTCCTGACAACCATATCTGAAGTTGTATCCAGAGCCTCTCAATCTGCACTGTGCCCAGAGATCACCCAAAGATCATGTTACAATGCAGACTCTGACGCAGTGGTTCTGCGATGTGACTTGAGATTCTAGATTTCAAGCACGCTGCCAGGAGATGCAATCCAGAGGTTCTATAAGACACTCTGAGTCTGGGCACGGTGGCTCACGCCTGTAATCCCAGCACTTTGGGAGACCGAGGAGGGCAGATCACCTGAGGTCAGGAGTTCGAGACTGGCCTGGCCAACATGGCGAAACACCATCTCTACTAAAAATACAAAAATTAGCTGGGCGTGGTGGTGGGTGCCTGTAATCCAAGCTACTCAGGAAGATGAGGCAGGAGAATCACTTGAACCCAGGAGGCGGAGGTGGCAGTGAGCGGAGATCATGCCATTGCACTCCAGCCTGGGCGACAGAGCGAGACTTCGTCTCAAAAAAAAAAAAAAGACACTTTGAGTAACAGCTTCACCTCTCCATCTCTATTACCTATTTTATTTTCTTCATAGTGTTTCTCAGTATTCGAAATTATTTGATTATTTGTTGGTTGGTTGGTTGTTTACTATAATGTAAATTCCCTAAGAGCAGGGACTCTGACCAATTTGTCCAACTTTGTACTCCTGGCAGTTAACACAGTACCTGGGGCATCAGCAAATGCCCTTTAAATATTGCTAAAGGAATGATTTTATGATTCATTAATTCCTTTATCTGTTCAGTGACTGCTTAGTTATATGCCAGGAATTAACTATAAATGATAGAAGGTAGTGCTACTTAAGTGCTAGCCTATGAACTGCTAGGTACTCTGGTTCAAGCTGAGATAAGCTTGAACTCGAATGTAAATCTGATATGTCATTAAGCACGGTGGTTATTTAGGATGCCATGTTTTTTCTTTTTTCCTTTTGTTTTGTTTTTTTTTTGAGACAGAGTTTCACTCTTGTCGCCCAGGCTGGTATGCAATGGCTGATCTCGGTTCACTGCAACCTCCACCTCCCAGGTTCAAGTGATTCTCCTGCCTCAGCCTCCTGAGTAGCTGGGATTACAGGCATGCAACACCATGCCCAGCTAATTTTTTGTATTTTTAGTAGAGATGGGGTTTCACCTTGTTGGCCAGGCTGGTCTTGAACACCTGACCTCAGGTGATCCGCCTGCCGGGGCCTCCCAAAGTGCTGGAATTACAGACATGAGCCACCGCACCTGGCCAGGATGCCATATTTTTTCATAGCCAGGCTTTCTTGATCTGATTAGTAGGATATTTCTGGGCAGCAAACACAGGAAGCCACATTTATAGTACTTACTACAGTCTTTTACACAATCTTCACTGTTTGTACGCCCTTTTTACTTGTGTATAGAGCTACACTTTTTTTCCCCTCATAGCAGCAAGATTTGCTACATATAATTCTTCATCTGCCAGCAATAGAGATTTTACTTTCATTTTTTTAAACAGTAAAGATTTTAGAATCACATATTAGTTCCCTTCTTTTCCCACCTTCTGTTCTATTTCTGCCTTGAAGACAGTGGGAACATTCACAAAGTTGAGCTAGAAGGAGCACAGAGAAAAGAACAATTTTTCAACAAAACATTTTTATTAAGTTCACCCTGACCCTGAGAATTCTGCCTCATTTATTGAAAATGTTTCAAATGTAAGACATTTCTTGCCTGAAAACAGAAACAAAAATTGGGACCAAATATCGTTTGTATTAAGTTACTGTGTTCATTTTTATGTAGTTAGCAACAGCTTATCTTCTTCCACAAATGATTTGAGGCAGTTTACAAAATTAAAGACAATACTGGATAAAAGAAATAGCTGAAGGAACCAAGGGAAGGGAAGTTTAAAGGAAAGAGAGTAATGCAGCCAATGATAAAATAAACAAGTCACCAAGCCTGAACTTTTTCCTTCTTAGCACAGAGGAAAACGTTCTTGTTAAAGGTGGGCCAGAGATTTGACTCTAAGCTTCTGCATGCCCATAGCAAGAGAGAATGACCATCATTTTAAGGTTTACCAGTGTTAATAATACATATATGTATGTGTGTGTGTGTGTGTGTGTGTGTGTGTGTATTTGAGACAGTCTTACTCTGTTACCCAGGCTGGAGTGCAGTGGTGTCATCTTGGCTCACTGCAACCTCCTCCTCCTGGGTTCGAGGGATTGTCGAGCCTCAGCCACCTGAGCAGCTGGGACTACAAGCACACGCCACCATGCCTGGCTAATTTTTTTTTTTCTTTTAGTAGAGATGGGGTTTTACGATGCTGGCCAGGCTAGTCTTGAACTCCTGACCTCAGGTAATCCACCTCAGCCTCCCAAAGTGCTAGGATTACAGGTGTGAGCCACTGCACCCAGCCCAATGTTCATAAAATAAAAGCCAGAGTTTTGTTTGCTTGTTTGATTGATTTCGAGAACTACAGTTTTTCTTGATTTTCAGTGCCAAAAGAAACCCTGAATCCTCATAAGGATGAGGTTGTGAGCTAAGTGGGAAATAAGTGTCCTAAAGAATTACACACAGTTTCCTTCAATGTAAGCTATTGTTACAATCACAAAGCACAGTCCATTTAGTCAATTCTATGACTATCCAAACTTTCCCGTTCAACTCCAAAGACTGTACACACGTCAGGAATTGTTGGGAGAAAAGCTGAGTGTTGGGAGATGCAGGGCTTGCATGTGTGACATAATGTAAAAGAGTCTTGGAACATATCTGGGGTCCAGGGTCTAAAACCCCTTGTGGCCTTTGGAACACCAAGCTCTGTGCTAAATGGTGGAAGGCTACCCTGATGCACCATAATCTAAGCCCAGGGCATAAAACCCCTCCTGCTTGGATAGAATCCAGGACTCAGAGCATAAAACCCCTCATGGCCTCTGGAACGTGTCTAGACTTGCTGGCTCCTTGCTCCTTGCTCTCCCAGGATCGATTGTATCTTGAGTTAAAAGAACCTGCTCTCCATTATCTCAAGTAGCAGAGCGTATGCTAAACCATCACAGCTGTATGTAAATCATGTGCTTAATGCAATGCTCCCTTTCAACCCCACATTCTCACCACCTGTTTCTTTGTTTGATCGTCAATAAATAGTCTGGGCTTCCAGAGCTGGGGCCTTCGCAGCCTCCATACTTTGCGATGGCCCCCTGGTCCCACTTTCTCTCTCAAACTGTCTTTTCTCATTCCTTGGAGTCTGCCGGACTTCGTCTCCCCCATGATCTGGTGTTGGGTCTGATCACCCCAACAGGGAATGGTCTGGATTAATCCATGGTAGCATTTAGATTATTATTCCCCAGCATGGCAAGTAGGGTTCAATTTGCATGTCAACTCTGATCCATTCATATTAGCTGCCTAAATAAACTGTGTTGTGAAGTTCTGTGGCTGAGTCCATGCTCAGAAGGAAAATGTTCTGTGATTGATTAACAATGTTTATTGTGGGTACAAGATGGGTGAGTGGCTACCTACAACAACCTATGTGACATCTTTGATTCATAGGAATGGAGACTTTGCATGCAGGTCTTTTATAGTCCTATCAAAACAACATTTCTCATTACAGCACACTTGATAACTATCACTTGGTAGAGAATTCAAGGTCATTTTCACTGGCTAAAACCTAAGGGCAGAAATGTTGAGGTGTTCATTAATTTATATGCTTTGTATACCAACCAGGAGGAACTTAGTTTAAGGTTCTGTTATGAAAATGAGAGCATCTGAACAAAGTGGCACGTGATCTAATGCCCCCTCTACCTCTTTCTTTCTTTCTTTTCTTTCTTTCTTTCTTTTTTTTTTTTTTTTGAGACAGTCTCGCTCTGTCGCTCAGGTTGGAGTGCAATGGCACGATCTTGGCTCACTGCAATCTCTGCCTCCTAGGTTCAAGCAATTCTTCTTCAGCCTCCCAAGTAGCTGGGATTTCAGGCGTGTGTCACCATGCTTGGCTAATTTTTTTTATTTTTAGTAGAGATGGGGTTTCACCATGTTGGCCAGGCTGGTCTCCAACTCCTGACCTCAGGTGATCTGCCCGCCTCAGCCTCCCAAAGTGCTGGGATTACAGATGTGAGCCACTGTGCCCAGCCTCCTCTATCTCTATCTCTTTCTAAAGTATGGATGGGCAAGGCTGAACACTTTAGGGTAAACTCCAACCAGGCAGCCAAATAAGTGATTAAAGACTGAAAATCCTAACTCCATGCATGGCTGCATGAGTTTTTAGCCCAGAAAAATAAGTATTATGTGCCAAGACCATGGAAAACTTTCAATATGACATCAAGAAGCAGTGTAAATAATTGAGTATCTAGGAGAAAATATCAGAAGAGTCAATACAGTCTTGCTTTCACTACATGGGACTCATTATTCCTTATTGGGAATCATTCACAGAATGAGACACAAAAAGACAGATGCTCATGCATTCCGTTTAAGAAACTGTCCTTTAAATTCCCACTTTATAAATATGTTGGCAAAATGACACTCACTCAGTTTTTCTGAGTTAATTTTTATTTCCAAACAGTAGTAATTAACATTCTCTGAAGTAGCCGGGCGCAGTGGCTCACGCCTGTAATCCCAGCACTTTGGGAGGCCGAGGCAGGCGGATCATGACGTCAGGAGATCGAGACCATCCTGGCTAACATGGTGAAACCCCGTCTCTACTAAAAATACAAAAAATTAGCTGGGCGTGGTGGCAGGCGCCTGTAGTCCCAGCTACACGAGAGGCTGAGCCAGGAGGATGGTGTGAACTCGGGAGGTGGAGCTTGCAGTGAGCCGAGATCGCGCCACTGCACTCCAGCCTGGGCGACAGAGGGAGACTCCATTTCAAAAACAAAACAACAACAACAAAAACAAAACAAAAAAATTCTCTGAAGTAAAAAAAGTTAGCTTGTGAAAAATAAGTCAAAGTTCATAACAGTTATGGCTGTTAATTCACCTACAAAATTTGGTGAGCCTTTTGAATATGCTAGTTTCATAAGATTTTCTCATCTTAAAATAGAGCATTCCAGCCTGAGCAACATGGCAAAACCTCATCTCTACAAATAATAAAAAAATTAGCCAGGCATGGTGGTGCATGCCTGTAGTCCCTGCTACTCAGGAGGCTGAGGTGGGAGGCTCGCTTGAGCCTGGGAGGCAGAGGTTTCAGTGATCCAAGATGGCGCCACTGTACTCACTTTGGGTGACAGAGTGGGACCCTGTCTTAAAAAAAAAAAAAAAAAAAGACATAAAATATCAGGATGAAGACAAAAACATTCCAGGATTCTTTGTTTATGATTGACTCTGGAAGCTGGGTTTTTGTTTGGTTTTCTTTGCTGTTGTTGTTGTTTTTAATCCTAAGCTAGGAATGAGAAAAAAAAAATCAAATATACCTCAAGACACTTCATTCCCAACAGTTTTGGGCTTCTTAGAACTCCAATTTATGGTTAAGATTAGTCAATTCAGTTATATTCAACAATCAAATAATCATGGGCTATGAAAAATGCAAAAATGAACCAAATATAGTCCCTATCCTCCAGGAACTTACAATTTGTAGGACACAAATGTAAATTATGTTGGCAATAGATGCATGTACAAATGTGAACAAAACGCTATAGGTGCACAGGACAAGGAAAGGATAAAAAGTTACTAGATGTGACAAGTCACTTATAAAGCTATAACTAAAGCAAAAGCAAAGAAAGGTTTCTCAAAGAAGGTGATAATCAGGATAGACCTGGTAGTTTAAAGGTAAAAAACGAAAGCCCACAGGATTCAAGTTAAGACAATCTCCTGAAAACAAATATAAAGGACAGAAGTGAGACACAGTGACTCTGACCTGCAAGGACTTGCTTATTACCTGGGTAACAAAATAATCTGTACACCAAACCCCCGTGACACACAATGTAACTATATAACAAGCCTATACATATACCCCTGAACCTAAAATATTATTAAAATGGCCATACTGCCCAAAGCCATTTACAGATTCAACGCTATTCCTATCAAACTACCAATGACATTCTTCAGAGAACTAGAAAAAACTATTTTAAAATTCATATGGAACCAAAAAAGGGGCCAAATAGCCAAGGCAATTCTAAGCAAAAAGAACATTGCTGGAGGCATCATATGACCCGATTTCAAACTATACTACAGGGCTACAGTAACCAAAACAGCATGGTATTGGTACAAAAACAGATGCATAGGCCATTGGAACAGAATAGAGAGCCCAGGAATAAGGCACACTTAAAACCATCTGATCTTCAACAAAATCAACCAAAAAAAAAAAAAAAAAGAAAGAAAGAAAGAAAAGAAAAGCAAAAGTATTCCCTATTCAATAAATGGTGATGGGAGATAACTGCCTAGCCATATGCAGAAGACTGAAACTGGACCCCTTCCTTATACCTTATACCATATACAGAAATCAACTCAAGATGGATTAAAGACCCAAATGTAAAACTAAATCTATAAAAATCTGGAAGATAACCTAGGAAATACCATTCTGGACACAGGACCTCGCAAAGATTTCATGATGAAGTCTCCAAAAGAAACTGCGACAAAATCAAAAACTGACAAATGGGACCTAATTAAACTAAAGAGCTTCTGTACACAAAAGAAACTATCAACAGAGTAAACAGACAACCTACATAGTGGGAGAAGATATTTGCAAACTATATATCTGACAAAGATCTAATATCCAGAACCTGTGAGAAACTTAACCAAATTTACAAGCAAAAACGAAACAATCCCCCATTAAAAAGTGGGCAAAGACATGAACAGACACTTTTCAAAAGAAGACAAACACGTGGTCAAACAAGCATATGAAAAAAACTTGACATCACTAATCATTAGAGAAATGAAAATCAAAACCACAATGAGAGAACGTCTCACACCTGTCAGCATCGCTATTATTAAAAAGTCAAAAAATAACAGATTCTGGTGGGGTTGTGGAGAAAAGGGAACACTTATAAGCTGCTGGTGGGAAATTAGTTCAGTCAATGTGGAAAGCACTTTGGAGTTTTCCCGGAATAATATGTTACAATATGGGAGATTATTCTGAAACCTGGTAGGATAAGGATAGAGACTTCAGGGTGACCAAAAAATCAGAATAAATGTTGATATAAGATAGAGTCACCTCCACCAGCAGGGTCAAAGAAAGTAGTATTGAGGTTACAATCAGTTAATAGTATAGTGATGCCAGCAGCTAGGACTGGATTTGACCCAGCAATCTCATTACTGGGTATATGCCTAAAGGAATATAAATCATTCTGCCATAAAGACAGATGTACATGTATGTTCATCACAGCATTATTCACAATAGCAAAGACATGGGATCAACGTAAATGCCCATCAACAGTAGACTGGATCTTAAAAATGTGGTACATATATACAATGAAATGCTATGCAGCTATAAAAAAGAATGAGATCATGTCCTTTGCAGCAACATGGATGAAGCTGGAGGCCTTATTCTAAGCAAACTAACACAGGAACAGAAAACCAAATGCTGCATGATCTCACTTACAAGTAGAAGCTAAACCTTGAGTACATATGGACACAAAGAAGCGAACAACAGACACTGGGGCCTACTTGAGGGTGGAGGGTGGGAGGAGGGTTTGGATCAGAAAACTACCTATCAGGTACGATACTTATTATCTGGGTGACAAAATACACCAAACCCCCAGGACATGCAATGTACCTATGTAACAAACCTGCACATGTACCCCTGAACCTGAAAGTTAAAACAAAAGAATATAAAACTATTCCCAACCTCACTAATAATTCAAATTTAAACAAAAAGAAATTAATTTTACTTATAAGATGGCTAAGATTAAGAAGGGTAATAATATCCAGTGTTGGTGAATGTGAGGATATTAGCAAAGTCATGCATTCTCATGAAAGTATAAATTGCTACAACATTTCAATAAGCTATTTAGCAGTATTTCCTAAAATAAAAGTGCACATAACAATAGGGTGACTATAGTTAACAATAATTTATTGTGTGTGTGTGTGTGTGTGTGTGTATATATATATACATCTATATATTTTTTTGAGGCAGGGGGACAGAGTCTTGCTCTGTCGCTTAGGCTGGAGTGCAGTGGCATGATCTCAGTTCACTGTAACCTCCAGCTTCCGGGTTCAAGCAATTCTCATGCCTTGGCCTCTCAAGAAGCTGGGGTTACAGGTGCATGCCACCATGCCTGGCAAATTTTTGTGTTTTTAGTAGAGACAGGGTTTCGCCATGTTGGCCAGGCTGGTGTTGAACTCCAGGCCTCAAGTCATCCGCCTGCCTCAGCTTCCCAAAGTGCTGTGATTACAGGCATGAGCCACCGCACCTGGCCTAATTTATTGTATATTTTAATATAAAAGAGGGGAATTGGACTGTTCCTAACACAAAGAAATGATAAATTCTTGAGATGATGGATGCCCCAATTACCCTGATTTGATCATTGCAAATTGTACGCCTGTATCAAAACATCACATGTACACGATATATACAACTATTAGGTACCCACAATAAAAAAAAAGTAATAAATTTTTAAAAATATGGAACAAATGATAAATGATAAGCTTATAACATATATTGTATATATATTTGACTGATCTTTCATTTTAAGCAGTATCCCATAAGTTTATTAAATGATCATCTTTAGGCCGGGCGCGGTGGCTCACGCCTGTAATCCCAGCACTCTGGGAGGCTGAGGTGGGTGAATCACAAGGTCAGGAGATCGAGACCATTCTGGCTAACACGGTGAAACCCCGTCTCTACTAAAAATTAGCTGGGCGTGGTGGTGGGCACCTGTGGTCCCAGCTACTCGGGAGACTGAGGCAAGAGAATAGCACAAACCCAGGAGGCGGAGGTTGCAGTGAGCCGAGATCGCACCACGGCACTCCAGCCTGGGCAACAGAGTGAGACTCTGTCTCAAAAAAAAAAAAAAGAAATTATAATCTTTAGAGAAACATTATTTAGGCCTTTAACTGGTAATTTCTTTCTTCTTATCAATTGGGTTAATGGAAATAACTTCAAATTTTAAAACGGGAGTTATTAAAAGGACAAACAGAGGAAATTTGCAAATTGATGTTAGGTTGATGGTGATAATATAGGGGGAAACTTCATAAGAATAATATATCAAAATGCTGTGCTCACTGTAGAGAAAAACAGAGTTTTAAAAGAGAAAAGAGGCCGGGCGCAGTGGTTCACGCCTGTAGTCCCAGCGCTTTGGGAGGCTGAGGCAGGTGAATCACTTGAGGTCAGGAGTTCGAGACCATCCTGGCCAACATGGTGAAACGCTGTCTCTACTAAAAATACAAAAAAATTAGCTAGGTGTGGTGGCGGGCGCCTGTAATCCCAGCTACTTGGGAGGCTGAGGCGGATAATCACTTGAACCCAGGAGGTGGAGGGTGCAGTGAACTGAGATTAGGCCACTGCACTCCAGCCTGGGCAATAAGAGTGAAACTCTGTCTCAAAAGAAAAAAAAAGAAAAGAAAAGACTGAAGTTAAATTAAAACTTCATTTTGTACAAGCAGTGTAAAGTTTACAAGCAAACTCTTTGCATTCTTTTCAGTTTAAGATTAACATGTCCAAGTTCAGAACTCTTCAAGGTAAACTGTGCAGTACTGAGACAAGAAGCTGCTAGGCAGCAGTCAAGACTGAGTTCAAGATTGAACTCAATCATTGTCACTTCAGCAGGTATAGAGAAAATTCACTACGCCTACATCTAGGAGGTTGTCTCAGTATAGGGCTTACTTATTTATATATGTCAACAATAAAAGTAATGATGCCAATTAACCAAGGTGTCAGCACCAAAATTGTCTCTAAAACACTAGACCCTAAGTTACTATTTCTAATATTGGGAAACTAGGAAGGCATATGTGATCCATTATCCAAAATCACCATTTTTTTTTTTTTTTTTTTTTTTGAGACACTCTCACTCTGTTTCCCAGGTTGGAGTGCAGGGGCATGATCTTGGCTCACTGCAACCTCTGCCTCCCGGGTTCAAGCAACTCTTCTGCCTCAACCTCCCAAGTACCTGGGATTACAGGCACGCGCCACCACGCTTGGCTAATTTTTGTATTTTTAGTAGAGACAGAGTTTCACCATGTTGGTCAGGCTGGTCTTGAACTCCTGACCTCAAGTGATCCCCCCTGCTCCGCCCCCCATCTCCCAAAGTGCTGGGATTACAGGCATAAGCCACTGCACCTGGCCCCAAAATCATTTATACAATGAAAGTAGCAACATTAGGTTGAAACAAGGTTTCTCCACCTCAGCACTATTGTCCTTGGGGACCCAGATAATTCTTTGTGGTGGAGCTACCCTACACAATGCAGGACGTTCAGCAGTGTCCCTCGTCTCTATCCACTAGATGTCAGTAGCACCCCCATCCCTGCCCACGGCAATTGTGACAACCAAAAATGTCTCTCCAGACATTGCCAAATGTTCTCTGGGGGGCAAAACTGCCCCTGATTGAGAACCCCTGGGTTAAAGTACAATAGGGTTTGCACATGAGGCAAAAATCTTTTATCTCCACATGTATCTTAACCTGATGATAGCTTAAAGAGAATAGAACCATTGTGTTACCTCTTAATTATTCAGAAAATATTGGGCTAATTATTATAAACCTCTTGAAATTGCTTTATTATGTAGACATATCAATTTCATTGCAATTAAAATATGAAGGATTGCATTTGATTGAAAATCTACAACCTAGAAAATTTCTGAATGGTGCTAAATGGTTTAGATGCTAGTTTTAAAAATGCACGATTTTAAAATCTTATAAAACGTTTCCATATTCAGTCATTAAAGGTTTTATTTGATTTCTTTTAATGTGTCACAGCCAGAGAAATTTCCCAAAACCCAATACAAATTTACAGAGTAATGTCACATTTGAAATGGTTTCACAATTTATAATACTAGTTTTAGGCAATATATGTTTACTACATTTCTGTGATAATGAAACAGAATACTCAGAGTCAAATTTAAAAGGAACATCAGCCCTCCCTACTTTTTGCTTTATTGCAGGTGAATGGAGCCTACATATGCCTTCATGCTTTTATGACTCTGATGAACTTTAAAAGGCATCTTGCATGAATCAAAAGAACGACATGTGTTTTATTTTCATGTGATCTCATATTTTATTTACCCCAGAGCAGTAGATCAATAGTTAAGTGCCCAGAAAGTGCTTTTCAAGAGTGTTGTGGAGTATAAAAAACACAGAGAAATCAATTTCTTTTTCCCATCTCAGGAGACTTGATGCCCTTTTGTGTGGCTCATGGCAACAGTCATCTGAACTTTTAAATCTACATGCTCTAAACTCTGAACATTTGGAAGTAAACAGTAACATATTCAGAATGATTCAAACTGCTTTATTTGTCATCATTTCCAAAGTCACTAATAAGTTATTAAGCTCCCTTATGTGAAATTGCTGCAATGAGCAGTTTATGAAGCAATTTACACAGATCTAAAGACTCTGGAAACTTACTACTTAAAACGGGTACATGGTGGCTCACTCCTGTAATCCTAGCCCTTTGGGAGGCTGAGGCAGGCAGATCACTTGAGGTCAGGAGGTCGAGACCAGCCTGGCCAACAAGGTTAAACCCTGTCTTTACTAAAAATACAAAAATTAGCCGGGTGTGGTGGTGTGCACCTGTAGTCCCAGCTACTCAGGAGTCTGAGGCACGAGAATCGCTCGAACCCAGGAGTCCGAGGCTGCAGTGAGCCACGATTGCGCCACTACACTCCAGCCTGGGTGACGGAGCGAGACTCTGTCTCAAAAACAAAACAAAAAAAACACAAAAACTTGTACATCAAGACAAGCACTAAATTTGTGCAAGATTTTGAAAAGTTTAAGAAAATAAAGATAATATCTTGAAAGGCCAGAATCCTAGTATCTAGTTCCATTTTCCATTTATTTTACTGAGATCTCCATCAAGCTATTTAACAATGAATTTGTTTTTTGTACCTTCTATGTGACATGTCACCTGTGGTGTCTTCATATTAGAAATCAAGTTATTGGCAGTGTCGCAAATTTGTCATTTGAGCTTTTGTCTTTTTATTCATCTTATAGAACCTATACAAGTCATTAACTGCAATCTTGCCACTTTGGGCCGCACATTTAGCAATTTTTTTTTTTGCTGTGGTCAAACAAATCTAAACATATGAGCACATCAGCCCATGGGCAAGAATTAGCTTTATCCTGATAGGAAAATCTTACTACCTTAAGAAAGTTTCCACTTCATGCCCTTTAATAGTATTAATCATATTAATATGATAGATCAGCATCGTATTAATATGATAGATCAGCTTTAAAATAATGGGAAAGTCAAGATGATGCTTTTATTTTAAAAACAGAAATTTAACAGTGCAAAATTCACTCATGATTCCTTTAAAAAGAATATTGTCAACAATAGACACTGGGATGACAAGAGGAGGAGGGTGAGGGACAAGGGTCGAAAAATCACCTACTGAGTACTATGCTCACTGGGTGACAGGTTCAATCATACCCCAAACCTCAGGATCCCACAATATACCCTTGGAATAAGCCTGTACATGTGCCCCAAAAAATCTAAAATAAAAGTTGAAATTTAAAAAAAGAAAAAAAAAGGAGAAATGCCAGAGGAAATAACAATAATAAACGAATATTGTCAGATGCTTATTTGAAGTTATTGACAAAATATATTTGAAGATTAAAAGTAAACTGTACAGATTTCTTCCCATAAACTCTAAGATGAAATATGTATTAATGTGCTTGAGATGAATAAGAACAATATTTAAAATACGGTACATATATATTTAGAGTTAAATCTGAAAAGAACTTAGAAATTTAGAAAATACTTTTTTTTTTTTTTTTTTTTTTTGAGACGGAGTCTCGCTCTGTCGCCCAGGCTGGAGTGCAGTGGCCGGATCTCAGCTCACTGCAAGCTCCGCCTCCTGGGTTCACGCCATTCTCCTGCCTCAGCCTCCTGAGTAGCTGGGACTACAGGCGCCCGCCACCTCGCCCGGCTAGTTTTTTGTATTTTTTAGTAGAGATGGGGTTTCACCGTGTTCGCCAGGATGGTCTCGATCTCCTGACCTCATGATCCACCCATCTCGGCCTCCCAAAGTGCTGGGATTACAGGCTTGAGCCACCGCGCCCGGCCTAGAAAATACTTTTAAACGTAATAACTGGGTTACAGGAAAAAATGAGAACTGTAATTATAGACTATTCTGAAAACTAATGATAATGAGATTACTATACATCTATATTTCTTATGTTATATAGCCAGAGCAGTACTCAGAGCAAAATCCATAGCCACAGATGTTTTCATTACTAACTAAGACCAAAAATAAACAAGCTTATTAGTCAACTCAAGAGTTATAAACAAAACAGCAAAACAACAATAACAACAACTGGTAAACAGACTTAATCAATGAACTCAGATGAATGAATCAGGAAACAGAAAGAATAAAAGTGAAAATTAATCCAAGAGCACGTTCTTTGAAAAAATAACAAAAAACTAGCAAAACTTCTGACATGTCCAACGGGAAACTGAGAAAACATTAATGTATTCACTAGCAAATACAAAGAGAACATAGCAACAAAAACAGGTATTTTATAGAAAATATCCTATAATGCTCATGAGAATACTGAAAAATCTGAATGAATTAAAGGATTTTCTTGGAAATTGTAGAGTCTAAATGGATTTAGAAAGATTCATGAAATCTGATATAAATGACCATGGAAGAAATGGGAAGTTTTCAGAGAACTTCTCGCCACAAATATGCACGATTCAGATTATTTATCCACAAAGTTTTTATTTCATATGCTTTTTAAAGTATTTCAAAACACAGAAAGTGCTAGAAATATTTCTATACCACGTTCGTGGTGACAATAAAAAGAAAAAATCTTCAAGAATTAGCTCCTAAAAAGAAACCTATATGCTATTCTTCATGAAAATAGAGCTAAAAATCTTAGGAAAAACCTAGCAAAATATGTCCAGTAGCTTGTTGAAAATAACTAAAACAGTCAAAATCAAATAATGAAAAATAAAAACAAAAATTAACTTATGTAAGGGTTAGATCAATGTAAAGAAATTTATCAGTATAATGTACTAAATGATTAAAAAACCCAATGATCATAATAATACATGCTGAAAAGATAGTTACATTTCAAAATCGATTATTGATTAAAATAATTTTTAGTGAACTGGAAATAAAAGGATACTTTTATCAGAAAGCAAATCATATTTAACAGTGACTCACCAGATTATGTGGAGTAGAAACAGTCCCATTACAGTAAGGAAGAAGACAAGTGTCCATGTTATCCCACCATTATGTCACTCTGTTCTGATAGTGCCACTACAATGAGACAAAACATCAACAACTAGGTATTACTATTGAAAAGCAGGAGAGAAACTTTAAAGTATATGCAGATGACATGAAATATGGGATTGCTTTCTGGGAAAATGCAAGAAAATAATCATATATCAAATTGAAAGCGGGAACTAACAGCTGGCAAAGAATGTCCGTGCAGCAGGGTATGGAGGTTCATGCCTGTCATCCCAGCAGTTTGGGAGGCCAGGGCAGGTGCATCACCTGAGGTCAGGAGTTCGAGACCAGACTGGCCAACACGGTGAAACTGCCATCTCTACTAAAAATACAAAAATTAGGCAGGCATGGTGGTGTGCCTGTAATCCCAGCTACTCAGGTGGCTGAGGCAGGAGAATTGCCTGAACCTGGTGGGTGGAGGTTGCAGTGAGCCGAGATCGAGCCACTGCACTCCAGCCTGGGCGACAAAGCAAGACTCTGTCTCAAAAAGAAAAAGAAAAAAAAAAAAAAAAAAAGGAAAAAAAGGAATGCCTGTGCACACATAAATTCATGCAAAAAAATTGAGAATAATGAAAATTTTGGCAAAAAAAGGGCAAAGGATCAAATAAGCAGAAAAAGAAATACAAATGACCATTCAACATATAAAAAGTTCAGTTTTACTATGAAACAAAGAATTGCAAATCGAAGCAGTATTTATATACTGCTATACCATTTGTTTTGCCAAAAGAGTTTTGAAAACCAATAAGATATGGTGCAGGACTCTGGAAAACGGACACTCATATACAGCAAATAATCTGTACACTGACATAATCCTTTCGAAAGGAAATTCACATGTACTAAAACCTTACATGTTTCTATACTTTTTGACTCCAAAATTTAAATTTACACCAAAGATATTAATAAAAGTGAATAAAAATTTGTCAGTTTCCAGAATATTTATTATAGCATTGCTTGTTGTAATTAAAATAAATTTAAAAACATACAATAGATCTAGAAAATGAATGAAATATTAGACAGTCATTAAAAGATGTGGGAATACACTCAAAGTAACACTGTGGATCGGATGCAGTGCTCAGGTCTGTAATTCCAGCAATTGAGAAGGCTGAGACAGGAAGATTGCTTGAGCTCAGGAATTCGAGACCAGCCTGGGTAATATAAGCAAGAACCCATCCATTCAAAAAAAGTTTAAAATTAGCTGGATATGGTGGCATGTGCCTGTACTCCCAGCTATTGTAGGGGCAGAGGGTGGCTGAGGCAGGAGGGTTGCTTGAACCCAGGAGGTCGAGGCTGCACTGTCCTATGATGGTGCCACTGCACTCCAGCCTGGGTGACAGAGCAAGATCCTGTCTCTATAAAAACAACACCACCACCACCACCACCACCACCAAAACAACAACAATAACACAAAACAAAAACAAAACACAGTTAAGTTCAACAAAGAAGATGACAAAGCTGTATAATAGCATGATTCCAGTTTTGTTTTTAAGAAGAAATGTATATGTATTTACACACATACACACAAAAGAAAACACAAGGCTTAGAAAGGTACGTTCCAAATATTTAGAAAATGTTAACATTGATCATTCGTTGATGCTGGTGGAATTACAGGTGATTTTTACTTTTCTCCTTGTGCTTCTTTGTATTTTCTAAGAATTTCTATTGCTCTTTTAAAAAGATGATACAACAAATATAGAGAAACCATCATTCACAAGAGATTGTCTTCTCAAATGAATGACTTACACTAAGACCCACTGTTTTGCTGTCTTCAACCCTAGTTACATAGATGACTAAGTAAAAGCCAAAGAAAGCCACTTGATACTTTTATGAAGTGTAAGGCTAAAGGAAAACTGAAGCAGATGTCTATGTCCTTAGCATAGCTTTCTTCCTTGATGCAAACAAAATGCTTTGTTATAATCTCTATCTATGCATATTGATTTTTCCTTCCCATGATGACTTTACTTAGTTTAACATTTCCCAAGATGACTTCATCTAGTCTGGCTTTTTTTTTCCCCCCAGGGGTTAGCTAGGTGAGCTCTTCCTTCTGGAAATTTCCATCGCACTTAATATAGTGACATTGCTAGAATGGCTGGGCTAACTTGTGGCTGCCTCTCCCTTTAGTACAGCTTTTCCTGACTCTGTGTCCTTGCAACCAAGATGAAGGAGAGAGAAAAAGCTTCCTCAGCTGGATTTAGCTGACGGACATGGGTCCTTTACAGTAAAATACCACCCTTACAAGGAAGGAGAAATGATGTGTTTCTCAAAGTGCTGCAGAAGTCTCATTGTTATTTTCCTCATTGTTGCTTTGAAAATCCAATATTTCTATTTAACACCAGGGTCACCCAATCTAATTCTGCCATTCATGATTTTCGAGGAACGGGGTGGAATTTGGGGACTGAATTTATGAAGAGGCAGAACGGTAGAGAGGAAAGCCCTGACATCAGCCTCTGGGTGGGGCATTGATTGGCATCTGAGGAATGCCCACCGGGGAAAGATTCTTTTACACTCATTATCTTAATTCTCAGAGCATCTCTGAGGTTTTGTTGCAACTTCAGGGTTCTTTTTTAACTTTTATTTTAGGTTCAGGGGTACATGTGCAAGTGTGTTATACAGGTAAATTGTGTGTCACATGAGTTTGGCGTACAGATTTTGTCATCCAGATAATAAGCATAGTATTCGATAGGTAGTTTTTCGATCCTCTCCTTCCTCCCACCCTCTACTCTCAAGTAGGTAAGAGGAAGCTCTGAAGCTCTCCTGGGATGTTCACCCGCCGTGGTGAGAGTCAGGTGAGGCCCTTCACAGAAGGGCACCCTTTGTTTACCGGAGAGAAAGGAGTCACGTTTGTTTCCTGAATGAAGATAGTCTGTCTATGAACCAGGTATCTCAGCCTCGAAAAGGTGAGAAGTGCATGCCAAGGAAACCTCTAGACAGGACTCAATTCTTCCCATGAGGCACCTAACCAGAGAATCGCAGAAGGGGCGAGGGAAGGATTCCAACTGTGAGGCAGCAGAGGAAACATTCTTTTGAGGTAGAGTCTGGAAAAAAACAATGAATCTGTAGATTTTCATAAATAACTGACAGGAGACAGGCGACTTCTATGAAAATATTAACCCAAATGATGGGTGTTAATCATTAAACCTTTTACGTGATGGATTTGTTCTTTTTCAGATATCTTAATCTGGGTCACAGAATGGCTCAGGCAGCTTTAAGTGTAGAGTGGGTTTTTCTTCCTTTTTTGTTTGCCTTTTTTTTTCTATTCCAAAAGGATGTTGTGACCTTCCTTCCTCCCTCCCTCCCTCCCTCCCTCCCTTCCTCTCTTTCTCTCTTTCTTGACGAAGTTTCACTCTGTGGCCCAGGCTGGACTGCAGTGATGAGAACGGATTCAAGCAATTCTCCTGCCTCAACCGCCCAAGTAGCTGGGATTACAGGCGCCCGCCACCACGCCTGGCTAATTTTTGTGTTTTTACTGGAGACAGGGTTTCACCATGTTGGCCAGGCTGATCTCGAACTCCTGACCTCAAGTGATCCACCTCCCAAAGTGTTGGGATTACAGGCGTGAGCCACCGTGCCTGGCCAGTAACTGCTATTCAGGCAGAACTCTGTCAACCAGGTAGTTAGCCTTGAAACTTAAAAATACATTAACATGGGCCAGTAAGAGAAAAAGCTGGACAATAACCACTGTCAAAACAGCAATAAAAATAATATTAAAAAATAGCAATAAAAAACCTAACTAACTTTGCATCCAGCTCTGTTCCAAGCAAAAAGAAAAAAAAAACATAAAACCAAACCAGTTTTCTGTTGTTTGAGTGCATCTTTGACTTAAAGGACTTGTTATTTCTCTAAATTTGCAGATGTGTTGAGGCTTGAAATTTGAGCCTGTGACTGTTTTACGAGTTTCAAAAGAAAACATTAAACCACCTAAAATGACAGAGGGTAAACTTTCAGTAAATAATTTGGAGCCATTTAGTTGTAGATCTGTTTTCTGTTCATTCCAGTTGCATAAAATATTAGGAATCACTGGGCTCTGTTTGACATATTTTGGCATTATTGCCACTTTTTCGAGTGCTCAATAGCCACCTATGTGTAGTGGCTGCCATAGTGGACGGCACAGACACAGAACATTCCCATCATCACAGAATGTCCCATTGGACAACGCTGTTCTATAGCATTAACTTTGATTTTCACAGCTACCAGATTTTTGGGTTGATCAAAACCAACCCCTTGGCAAGAAATGTTTTTAGAGTGAGACAGAGCAGCTCTGGGAACTAAAATAGTAAGTGAAGTACCTGAGTGTTCATTTTGAAAGAATTGCTTTTTAATAACACTTTCGTTATTGCCCTTCTGCATAGTTATCTTAAGCTTGAGTAAATCATTCCTAAAGACCTCTTTCTAATATTTTATTAAGGCAATAATAGACTAAAATGGAAATTGTTAATACAATGGTTTTTATTAAAGTATTTATAGTACATGGTAGAAATATGAACTGACACAACTAGTATGTGTCACTTGGCCTGTGAAACCATATGTGGCATATAAAGGTATGTACAATTTTATACATTTATTGAGCACCTATTTTGTGTCAGATATATGCGCAACAGGTGGCTAAACTGCTATGGACAATCTTGTATATGTTTTTTCTGTATGCTTTTTTTTGGTTGGGTATTTAGGAGTAGAAATTTGGGTCGCAGAGTATACATATGTTGAGAGCTATTATCTCTTTCCTTATCCTCTTGTGAGTTCTACACCTTCTCATTAGTTTATGTGCTCAATTTCACTTATGCATGGAGGCTCTCTCTTTGAAATGTTTTGAATGCCCTAGGGGAAATATGCTATGTATTTCAACCTGTTCACACTTGTCCAGGATAAGTTGGTTTCACTGGCAGGATACAAAACCCAATCTAGAACTACATCAATCCTGTTCTGATCTAAATAGCTTGGGGCTTTCTTTTGTGACCAAAACTGGACCTCTACCCAGCCAGCTCAAGCTCTTGGTTTTAAGAGGAATCAATGAAAGGACAGATCAGGTTAAATCATCCCCAAGAACTGAAAAACAATTTAAATATGTGTTCTGGTGAGAGTTGTCTAGCATCTTCATTTTAAAAAATATAGTATTTCTCTTTTTCTCAGACCCATGTTAAAGAAGAATCATGGAAGGAGGGTTTCCTGTCCAGGGATTGAACATTGTTGCAGAGTTTCTTCCAATCACCAACTATTGAGCAAGCTGGAAATGGAATGGGTACCTCTGCCAGATTTGCTTTTCATCCAGTTTCCAAAGCTGGCAGAATACTATCCACTCTCCAGATGCCATCCTTGGAGGTAGGATCTTCATTTTTATCTGCTGCACTGAGCTCATCATTGTTATCTACACTTGAACAGGCTCATTCATCATCTCTACATTGTGTTAATAAGCCTTCCCTATCTGAACAGCGTGTACCAACCCCTAATCAACAATAGTCTTTCTTGATTTTCAAGTGTGTAGATTAGAGGTCTTTCTGTGCTTCTGCTGCTACTTAAGTAGGGAAAAGGACCAAGGGGAGAGTGAAACTCAAATTTATTTTTCCTTATATTTATGAAAGTAACTTTGAGGAAAGAGAATCCCAAAATTCTTCACCGCAGTGAGGATTTGGATTTTATTTGTATTTCAGCAAGTTATTCTTTTCCTATTACAGATAGTACAAGGGGACATCTACAGCCAGTTCTTCCTTCATGCCCAAGGGAGTTGTTTCACTGCAATGTAAATTAGCTTGAAATCCATCCTGGCTGGGCACAGTGGCTCACACCTGTAATCCCAACAACACTTTGGGAGGCTGAAGCGGGAGGATCACTTGAAACCAAGAATTCAATACCAGTCTGAGTACAAAGTGAGACCCTGTCTCTAGAAAACATTTTTTAAAACATTAACTGGGCACGGTGGTGCGCACCTGTTGTTCCACCTACTTGGGAGGCTGAGTCGGGAGAATCACTTGAGTCCAGGAGTTCAAGGCAGCAGTGACCTATGATCATATCACTGCACTCCAGCCTGGGTGACATAGAAAAACCCTGTCTCAAAAACAACAACAACAAAAACAAACAAACAAAAAAAAACCCATCCTATGAGCAAAACAGCCGTTAATGACATATGAGACATTCCCTCTAGTTTTCAGGAGTCAATGAGAATGTCTACCTTCACAGACAGTGGTGGCTTCAGATTTTCTTTGTTGATGGGTCGAGAGATTATATGGGACTTGTGTTGAAGCTACATTTTGGCAGCAAACTCCCCTTTCACTGAGATCTCACATTTATATGGAGTGGCTATGAGAGAAGTACTGATGGAACTTATCATGGGCTAAATTCTCCCCAAACCATCCCCTGGGGCCACCACTGTCTACATACTTGCACCTTTACTTGTGTGTAGTTACATGAAAAAGTAGCAGCCAACTGCATAGGTCACAGTGACATAAATGATGGCTGTTGTTAAGCCTATGGTGCACAAAATTTCCCAAGCCAAAATTGGAACATACAAGTGACAACTTGAGTGTCCTTAGGAAATGCTCTTCATGACATCTGTAGACCAACGGAGAAATTGATGGTAAACCATGTTACAAAGGAAAAGAACGACTAACTACCTTGATAATGATATGATATGGTGGGGTGGGATGGGGGGGACTTCTTGGGTGGTCAGGAGAAGGCCTTTCTGAGGAAGTGCCATTTAAGCTGGGACTGGATTAACAAAAAGGAGCCTGCCAGGGGGAAAATGTTCCAGGCAGGAAGTGTTGGTTCTTGGCCAGGTGCCCTGCATGGAGGGACACGCTGATCTTGCTGCCAGGCAGTATGAGTTCCAGCAATACTGGCTGTCAGGGCGATGAGTGATGAGGGCAGCTTCATGAAGCAGGATGTGTTTAGGATGCAATTCAGGTGCTGGGCTGGATTCCACATGCACTGACATAAATGAAGCTGCACTCCTACGTGAACAGCCTTTTCCTATGGGAAAGGGCACCACATAATGCAAGATGGGATTGAAAATAACTTTGCAAAGAGACTACCTCTCTCCAGTGTGGTGGGTGGATGGAAAACACCAGTAGCTTGGCAAATGGGTAAGCTTTAAAATCTGCCTTTCAGAGGTCTTTTGGTTCCAAAGTGAGACTGAGTGGATTAAAAATTCTGGAGGGTAGCTGTTATAAGCCGAATCTTGTCCTCCACCCTCCCAGATTCATGTGAAGTTCCAAACCCCAGTACCTTAAAATGTGATTGTATTTGGAGATAGGGTCTTCAAAAGGGTAATAAAGATAAAATGGGGTCATGAGGGTGAGCCTTAATCCAATCTGACTTTTGTCTTAATAAGAAGAGGAGGTTAGGACACAGATGTGCACAGAAAAAGATCACATGAAGACAGGGAGAGAACAGCAATTACAGGGCAAAAAGAGAGGCTTCAGGAGAAACCAACTCTGCTGATACCTTGCTCTTAGACTTCCAGTTTCCAGACTATGAGAAAATTAACTTCTGTTGTTTAAGCCATCTAGTCTGTGGTATTTGTTATGGCAGCCGTAGGAAACTAACACAGTAGAATTATCCTTTCCAAAGATGGATTCAGGGGTCTTGGACATTGGCTGTTTATTTTTTTCTCATTCCTTATTCTATGAATATTTCAGAAAACTTGAAGATACTCTGAAGCTAGCGGCTGCCTCGTAGCCGGAGAAGTCTCATGGTGGAAGGCTGGCTTGAGCGCCTGTGACCGGGGAGAGAAAGGGCAGTTTTCTGAGCAGTCTGCACTTAAATATATTCCTGGGGCCAAGCAGAGGTTTTGGAAGGGAACAGGATGGAGTCATTGCCTGTTAGGCCCATGTCCTTAAGTGAGACAGGGCAAAACAAGGCAGCAGAGTGAGGCTGGAGGCGTACACCCCTGGAGGCAGAGCTGAGATGGGGTGGAGGAAGTCGGTCAGAGCATGTCAGCCATGTCAGGGGAAGATGCAGTGCAGAGGTCCCGGGAGGGGCCCCTGAAGGCTCCACAGGAGCATTCTGAGTGGAGAGCATCTGGACGCCCGCCACCACAGAGGACCCCTCACAGCAGGGGGAACCACAAGGGCCCTGGTCCAGGAAGAAGAATTTGGCCTTTCCTTATCTATCTCATGCCCCCATCATCTTGCTTTCCTGTCCCTAAGCGAGGAGAATGAAGCATGGTGGAGGGGAGCACAGGCAGGGAGGGAGTGGAGCCCGGAGCAAATGGCGGGAGCCCGCCACTCAGGTGCCTGCTCTGGCCAGAACTGCTGGAAGGAGAGCAGCTGTAGGTGAGAGGCAGGAGGGCAGCTTTGGTTAGACTGGCCTGGATGCCTTAGTAGCTGGAAGTGACAGGAAAGCCACACCATCTGCCCCAGATGCTGTCAAGAGGCGAGGAAGAAGGAGTGACAGAGTGCCCAAAAGGAACAGTGTGAGCAACATCAACCTCTTCCTTCACTGCTGTCCACGAGGCCAGCCTGTAGAACTATGTTGCTGTGGCTGGAGCCACAGGATCAAGTGACCTCTGCTGAAAGCCTGCTATGTGCTGGGCACTAAGAGTCAAATGAGGGCTAAGATCAGCAGTCAGCAAAGCATGGCCTGTGGGCCAAATCCAGCCTGTTGCCTGCTTTTATACAGCTCACAAGCTAACAATGATTTTTACATTTTTAAATAGTTGGAAAATGAAAAAGATTTGTGATGCCTGAAAATTATCTGCAATTCCAATTTCAGTGTCTACACACCAAGTGTCATTGGAATACAGGCTTGGTCATTTGAGTACCTATTGCTCACAGGCTGCGTTCTTGCTAGAACAGCAGAGTTGGGTAGTCCTGACAGAAAAAGCCTGAAATACTCAGCACCTGGCCCTTCAGAAAAGCTTGTTCATCCCTACAGAAGACCAGGGCCCCTGATCCTACAGGAAGTCCATCTAGTGGGGGATACCTCATGACAATAATTCATTTCCACAACAAATTATGTTTTTGAAAATCTTTAAAATGTAATGATACATATAATTTTTAGTCCTTAGAGTGAATCTGACTTTGTCTTTCATTAAAAGTTAAGCACCTACGAATTTTACCATTGAATGAAATGAAGTAATTTATATGAAGTACTCGGAAGCATATAGAAAAAGCCATAAGTGTCACATATTATTAATCCATACGGAATTCCCATTGTGCTATTCTATAGTTGTAGAAATCAGGATGGGTTATGTAATTTGCAGGGCCCAGTGCAAAATGAAAATGGAGGACCCCTTGTTAAATCATTAAGAATTTCAAGACTACAACAGCAGAATATTAAACTATGGGTAAGACCCTCTTAAGAGCACAGGCTTGTGTAACTGCACATGTCCCATGCCCAAGAAACTGGCCCAGGTAAGAATTACATGAAGATGGACTAAATGTGACAGCAACAAGGCACTTCTTTTGAAATGAGTACTTACAAATCTTTACATTAAATGGTTTTCTTGTTATGTGCTGCTTTTCCTTAAAAGTAGAATGGAAGATAGGCCGGGCGCAGTGGCTCCTGTCTATAATCCCAGCACTTTGGGAGGCCAAGGCGGGCGGATCACCTGAGGTCAGGAGTTTGAGACCAGCCTGGCCAACACAGTGAAAACCCATCTCTACTAAAAATATATAAATTGGCTGGGCGTGGTGGTGCATGCCTGTAATCCCAGCTACTCAGGAGGCTGAGGCAGGAGATTCGCCTGAACCTGGGAGGCTGAGGTTTCAGCGAGCCAAGATCACACCTCTGCACTCCAGCCTGGGTGATAAGAGTGATACTCTGTCTCAAAAAAAAAAAAAAAAACAAAAAAAAACCAAAGTAGAATGGTAGATGAAAAAACTTAGTTGATAGAAGAATGGTCTAATATCTATAGGTTATTCTATTTGAGGTTTTCTTGGGACTTACATAGGAAATGTCAACTCTGCAGTTGTTGGTTGAAAAATTGGGTGTTTCCACTAATTATAATAAGATTTAGGCCAGATCTACTAAAACGATGTCACAAGGATTTTACAATGTTGAAAGTAATTTCTAAGGAAGCTATAAAGTTTACTACATTTCCCAGGTCAACTGGGAAATTTTCTCTCTCCTTCCTTCTCTTATTTATCTACAGCCCCTGACTATTTCTCAGGTCAACTGGGAAATTCAACTGCTTAGTTTACTCAAATATTGGCTTTTAGATAATTTATCATTTTTAGCAAGAGAGGTAGAGGTCTAGCTCAGGCATGGCTTTCTTTTTCTGAGTTAAATGGTGTAGGATATATAATGGATTTCTTCCTCTACCTAATTATTCAAGGATGAATCTTGTGATCTAAAAAGGAACAATGTGCTGTTGTATCCACGGTAAGGGGATTAACAGTCTTGTGCTTGTAAAACAGCAGCCCAGCGCCTATTTAGTTCTTTTGATTTCCAGAAACAAGAGCCCAATTCTTACTACTCTTTGGAGGCAGTTGGCCCTGTCTAGCGCCATTGATGAAAAATGGCAGTGGAGCCAATTCTTAGACAAACCTTCAGACCAGGGCTTCCCACACTTGAGGAAGGGGAGTAAACACTTTTACCTCTTTTTCGTGATTTGCTTAAAGAAGACACTTGTGTCTGAGTTAATATAATTTCTCAGTAAAAACAACTGTTCAAAATGATTACTGAAGTGAATTCATCAGACCCATCTACATTTAACACCTTGAAAATGCAGGATTTCTATTTAGTTACACCAATGGTATTTTGGTTTATTAAAAGACATGTCCAGTTGAATAAGTACTTGTTGATTAATTTTTCATTCTCTTAAAATCTTGGAGGACATTCAATGTAGTGACATTTTGAAGAAAGACCATGAAGTCACCAGTTGTACAAAATTTATAATTAGAAGAAATGTCTATCCTTTGATAGCTAAAGAAGTTAACTACTGAGCTGTGTTCTTCATGAGACTTCTCTTTTAGCACAAATTTTTTCTATGTTTACAATTTCTTTTGGCTACCTCAATCTACAGTATATTCAGGATTCTTCTTTCACTATAGTTTTTGTTATAATGTGTCTCTGAATATTTGTATCTGGGTAGGGGAAGTTTCAAGGAAGTAATCTCTCTTCCTTCTTCCCCCTCTTATTTATTAATGCAGCTCCTACACAACTAAATGTTTGACAGGGTCTCTTGGGGAAAAATTCCAGAAACAGTGAGATGTTAACCTTTTGTCATCCATCCACTCATTTCACAGTCACTTACTGAATGGTCCACATTGGCCAAGCTTCGGGAATACAGGGGCTCACTGCACAGGAAACACTTGGGCCTCATGTTCTCATGTCCTAGGGCACAGAGAAATCTATTTCTTGCTGATGGACAAAGTATTTGATAGTCTCCCTAGTGACCCTGCAACTGATCGAATTAAAACAGGTGCTCTTTGCTTGGAGATCATGAAGTTCAAATCAGGGCAGAGATTAGAGACCCTCCTGACAAAGAATGCAGACAAGCCATGTGAAATCTAGAAGCTCTTTGTCTTCCCCATGTCCTGGGTCCATTCTCACACAGGGCATGGAACTATGTGCAAAATCTGCCACCATGGGGGTTACTGGCTTCCACTTTGGTATTTAATGCTCTGGTGGGCTCAAGACTCTGGTCTTGGTTTTCAGAAGTCTTAGCATCACTAAATTCCCGCATGGGATGGGGCACGGAATCTAAATGCCACTGTAGTAGGAACTCTTTTCCTAACCATATCCCTAACCATATTGGCAAATCAAGGTTAGCTCTTAGTAAACAGTTGTGAGTGAATGAAGCATGTTTAACATCCTGGCTCTTAAATCAGCGGTCTACTGAGGTGCAGTGGATGCAAGAAAACAGTGTCCCCTCAAATCCCCCCAATTTCTTCCTCTTTTTTGCCTCAGTCCCATAGGAGGATACTCCTATGGTGGACTTGGCACACAATGGCCAGAGTAGAAGCAGCTCCCTATTGCCTGGGTGTTAGCTCTTGCTGGACCTCGGTTTCTTACTCTTGGGGAGGCCAAGACATCAGTTAGTTTCTGAAAGCATCATCCGAGCAAGTAGGAAGCGCCAGCCCAGAGTGTGTCTCCATCTTCATATACAGCCTTTGCTGCCTTTAGAGCAGGGCTAGGCTTTCCCCTGGTCCCCTTCCCACAACATTGCTACTGTGGGAAGTGGGCTTATTAATTCCTAGTTCAACTGCCTGTATGTGAACAAAATCTAAACACACCTCTACAGGTATATTTCTATGACTGCTATTTATTGAGCCCAAGGTAACTTTTTTGTTTTCTTAAAATCTGAGATTTTACTTCTCTTGGCAGCACAATCTTGTAGGAGGGATGCTTAGTGTTCTTCCATTAAAGAAGATCCTAAGCAATTGAAACCATTCACCTTTTTTCCTAATGCCAATCCTGTAAGAAATGACAGAAATGGTGCTACTGAAGGCATTAATATAGTGGATGGCATAAAAACGAACATATGAAACATGTGAATACAGAAAAAAGCTAAGTTTTGGCTCTGTCATGCAATGGACAGAGCATTGGATGTCTAGAAAAAAGCTAAGTTTTAAAAATTTTGAATAATTACTAAGACTATTCTTATAACATATGGGTGCCAATGTATTTTAAAAAATTTTTTTGAGACAGGGTCTTATTCTGTCACCCAGGCTGGAATGCAGTGGTGCAATCATGGCTCACTATAGCCTCAACCTCCTGGATTTGAGCAATCCCACTGCCTCAGCCTCCCAAGTAGCTGGGACCATGGGTGCATGTCATCACATCCAGCTAGTTAAAAAAAATTTTTTTTGTAGAGATAGGGTCTCACCGTGTTGCCCAGGCTGGTCTCAAGCTGCTGGGCTCAAGCAATCCTCCTGCCTCAGCCTCCCAAAGTGTTGGGATTACAGGCATGAGCCACTGCACCTGGCAGGTGCCAGTATCTTGCATTTGAATATATCTCATTATTTTTGAAGTATATTTCTAGCTGTTATGTCATTATCAATGATGCCAATCGGAACTTGTAATTTATCCAGTGCTTTATGTCATTATCTGTAGTTTAATTTATAGTGCCTAGGCAACTCTTTCAACTTTTTAGCTCTTGCTAAAATACATCTATATATCAATTTATAGATATACACATGTATTAGTCCGTTCTCACACTGCTATAAAGAACTACCTGAAACTGGGTATTTTATAAAGGAAGTAGGGATGCTGGTAATTGACTCACAGTTCCGTATGGCTAGGGAAGCCTCAGGAAACTTACAATCATGGTGGAAGGTGAGAGAGAAGCAAAGCCACGTTTTTACATAGTGGCAGGCAAGGGAAGGGGGAAGAGCCCCTTTTAAAACCATAGGATCTGGCTGGGCGTTTTGGCTCACACCTGTAACCTCAGCACTTTGGGAGGCCAAGGAGGGTGGAACACCTGAGGTCAGGAGTTCGAGACCAGCCTGACCAACATGGTGAAACCCTGTCTCTACTAAAAATACAGAAATTAGCCGTGCATGGTGGCGTGCCCCTGTAGTCCCAGCTACTTGAGAGGCTGAGGCAGGAGATTTGCTTGAAACTGGGAGACGGAGGCTGCAGTGAGTTGAGATCACACCAACGCACTCCAGCCAAACAAACAAAAAACCAAAAACAAACAAAAAACCATCAGATCTCATGAGAACTCACTATTATGAGAACAGCATGGGGGAAACTGCCACCATAATCCAATCACCTCCCACCAGGTCTCTCCCCTGACACATGGGGATTACAATTTGAGATGAGATTTCGGTGGGAACACAAAGCCAAACCATATCAATACATATACAAATATATGTTATAATTTAAAATAATTTTAGATTCAAAAAATAGTTGCAGAGATACAGAGTTCCTGTGTAACAACGGTTCTGAACCTGGGGCAATTTGTGCCCTTTCCCTACCCCAGAACATTTGGAACTATACAGAGGTACTTACTGTTGGGTTTCACAGTTTGGCCAGGTAGGGGGTTACGGTGAAAGGGATGTACTGCTGGCATGTGCAGGCCAGGGATGCTGGTAAACTTCCTACAAAGCATAGGATGGTTCCCTCAGCAATGAGGTGGCCCCAAATGTCAAGGTTGTGAAAGCCTGCTCTGGCCCCTTCACCCAGTTCCCCTAATGCTATTATTATACCTAACCACGCTGCATCCATTACAACAGGAGATTAGATCTCCTCCTCCTTAGTCTTCCCAACTCTGTGTTTCTCAGTCTTTCCTTATTTTTCATGACCTTGGTGCTTCTGAAGAGGGTTGGCTGGGTATTTTGTAAAAGTTCTCAACTGGATATTATCTGCTGTTTTCTCATAATTTAGCCAGAACATAGGGATTATTGGGGAAGAAAATGAGGTGAAGTGCCCTTCTCAGCATATGGTGTCAGGGTTCCTGATACGCACATGACTTCACTGTTAAGTTCACCTTGATCCCTTGCATCACGTGGTGCCTGCCACGTTTCCCTTTCCAAACTGTAATTGTCAGAAGGGAATCTCTAAACCCTTATACTCAGGGAAGGAGACTTAAGCTTCACTCCTGGAGGGAGGAGTGTCAAGCAGTTTATGGACTTGTGTTATCACACACTCACTATTATATTTTAATACAACAAACAGCTCAGATGTGTCTTGTGGAAAGCAGCTTTGGGGTTAATGCCCACAAAAACCTATGTCAAATGAGCAAGTCAGCATTTCAAATAACTAATCATTCTGTAAACTCTAAAACTATACAAAGAATACAATTTCTAAAAGTGAAATAATTCACAAGAAGAAAGTAATATGTAGCCCAAATAAATGAATGAATAATTACCAGCTCTTGATGAGTAACTGGTAGATGGTTGTTACAAAATTTTTGGCAAGAAGCAGGCAAGTGGAGTGTGAAAATAAATGTCAAAGATTTAGAAGTCTTTCTCGCCTCAGCATCCAGAAATGTCGAAGGGTTGTTTTGGAGCTATATCCATGACTGCAGAGTGCTATGGCATTTAGAGGGTGGGGATTAGAAATAATTAATGTTGTCTAAGGCTCAGGACAGTCCCACATAACAAGGAATATCCCACCCAAAATGCCAAAAGTGTCACCATTGATGCACACAGAGCCCAAGTTCCTTCTTGTACCTCATTCACATTGTGACGCCTTGTCAATCCCAGAGATGGGGGAGTGGAAAATTTCAGACTAAAAGCTAGATTTTTAGAGCTTCAGTCCAGGACTTTTTGTGTGTAACCGAAACTGTTTCCATTGAAAATGTAAGGTTTAATATTTTCAGCAACAATTTAAATCTTATGGGAATCTTTATTTCTAAGTAGATAAAATATCTTCATTTTATTTGTGAGGTACGTATGAGTTGCCACCAAAGAAAACACTGAAACATTTGATGAACCTGCATACATAGTAAGAGAGTGTCGTTCCATGGTAACTGGGACAAGGAGAGTATTTGGGGCCCCAGTTGGGTTGAGTTTAATGCGACCCTCCCTATTTTTCTTTATAGCACTTGCCTTCCTACCCTCCACCAGTATGCAGTGTATGCATTTACTTGTTTATCTTCTGTCTCCAACCCCTTAGACAGCAAGCTCCATGAGAAGGGAATTTGCTTTAGTTTATGGCTATATTCTATGACTCTCTAAAGGGGAATACCATGTAATTCATGTTTGAACAGTATTTAAAGAGGCTTTAGATAAAAATAACAATATGGGTAAGGTATCCAAATTACCTCTTACCTGGTTTCTGCCCTCCTCTATCATGCCAGAAATATTATCTTGTATGTTTTATGTAATTTATATGATGAAATATTTATATGAAACTTAACATAGAATATATTACATATTAACATTTCAAAATACCTCAATTTTATGAATATTTTAATTCATATTTAACGAACAATTGCTATATAAATAAAATATAAATATGAATTAAATTATAAGCACTATAGTATGTAATAAAATATATTATTTGAATAAATGGCATTGTGCTGCACAAAATACTTCTAATCTTTTTCATTTGAAAGTACTTTTTTTTTGAGATTTATCCTTTTTTTAAAAAAATGTAGCTCTTAGCTCAGTGGTTGCCACCAGCGGGCGACTTTGTGCTTCAGGGGATATTTGGCATCTCCTGGAGCCATTTTTGTTTGGTTGGTTGGGTTTTCTTTTTTTTCCAAGACGGAGTCTCGCTCTGTCACCCAGGCTGGAGCGCAGTGGCACAATTTCAGTTCACTGCAACCTCCGCCTCCTGGGTTCAAGGGATTTTCCTGTCTCAGCCTCTTGAGTAGCTGGCATTACAGGCATGTGCAACCACACCTGGCTAATTTTTGTATTTTTAGTAGAGACAGGGTTTCACCATGTTACACAGGCTGGTCTCGAAGTCCTAGCCTCAAGTGATCCGCCTGCCTTGGCCTCCCAAATTGCGGGGATTATAGGCCTGGAGCCATTTTTTATTGTCACAACTGCTGGTAGTCCTAATGGTCTCTGGTAGACAGATGCCAGGTTTGCTGTTAAACATCCTACAATACAGAGTATCCTCACAACACTGAGTTATTTGGCCTGATTCTGCTAATGTTGAGAAACCCCTGCACTATTTCTTTCCCTTTTTTTTTTTTTTTGAAACAGTCTTGTTCTGTTGCCCAGGCTGGAGTACGGTGGCTGATCTCAGCTCACTGCAACCTCTGCCGCCTGGACTCCAGCGAGTCTCCTACCTCAGCCTCCTGAGAAGCTGGGACTACAGGCGCACAACACCAAGACCCGGTTAATTTTTGTACTTTTTTCTGTGGAGATAGGATTTCGCCGTATTGTTCAAGCTGGTCTCAAACTCCTAAACTCAAAGTGATCCACCCGCCTCAGCCTCCCAAAGGGCTGGGATTACAGTTGTGAGCCACTGCACCTGGCTTCTTTCTTTCCTTTAATCTGTGGGACAGTATTCCCTTGACAGCCTATACTATATTTACTTTATTCCTGTACCGATGAACATTTGGGTTGTTTCAATTCTCTGCTATGATGACGAGGGCCGCAAAGAACATCCTCACCAGTGTCTGTGTGTGTATGCCACAGGGGTTCTGGTAGCTGCATTTTCTGTTCTAGGAATCACTTCCAAACGCCATTCCAGAGTGGCTGGACTCCTTGCTTCTACAGCGTCACCTGGGATTCCAATTCCATGCGTCTTTACCAGCCCTTGGTATTATTTAACTTTTAAATTGTTGCCAGTTTGAAAAGTTTAAAATAGTAGCTCATTTGTAACAATTTTGCATTTCCTGATTGCTGGTAAGACCAGACCACAGGAATCATTCACACCCCAAGCATTCTAGAAAACTGGTGAAAATGTTTTCTGTCCAGCATGGGCCACTTCATTTGGTTTGTCCCTGCGTCTTGGTATGTATTACAAAACCGCACATTTTGGGGGACTAGGCTTGCCTGTTTCTGCCACTAGAGGTCACTGATCCTCAGTGGTTCTCCACCAGTATGACTTCTGACCTCTCTACCCTCCCAGGGAGTATTTGGCAACGCCTGGAGCCATTGTTGATAGTCAGGACTGTGAGGCCAGTCATGTTGCTAAGGCCCTGCAATGCACAGGACAGCGTCCCCCGCCCCCCGCCCCCCACCAACAAGAAAGCACCATCTGGCCCAAGTACTAGTGCCAAGCTGGAGAAACCATGGTGTCGTCTTTGAAAGAAAGCATATGACAATCTCTATAATAAAGACACCTATTATTATTAACAACAACCAATATTTTATTGCAGAAACTGGGGAAACTGGGGAGAAGCATGCCTTCTGTCCCCAGGGAGAGGGCAGGGGCGAATGGGCAAGGAAAAGGGAAGGGTTTTAAGGGAGAGGAGAGGTGGGCCTGGGGCTCGCTGAGTGGTCGGCTGGAGCGGTGGAAAGTGCCCTGGTGGGGCCGGTGGCTGGTGTGGGGGTGGAACCACAGTCAGTAGGGTGAAGGCTGGAGGTTCAGGAGGTGGTGGCAGGGGCCTGACTCTTGGAGCTGGGCAGCAGGCTGGGTGTGCTCAGAGGCTCATGGCCGCCCTGGCGAACCTCCTTCCAGGCGCAGGCAAGCCTGAGGCATCAGGGCAGTGCTGCCCGCAGGCCCAGCGCTCCTGCGGTGACTTGGCGACCGGGCGCCTGGCAGCGGCACATCCTGCAGAATGGCAGGCGGCCGCGAGGATTGAGACAACGCTGCCTGGGAGTGGGGGCCTCTGCTCAGCGGCCTAGACCTGGGCACAAAGGAATGGGCCACTCCGTTTCTCATCACAGGCTTGAAGGCAGATGGCCTGGGCGTCGGGCTCCCTCTGCGCTCTAGCGGGGTGATTTTCACAGTCACCAGGCTGTGGACAGGCTGGGGGAGTGGCGGGCGGTCCAAAGCCACCGCTTCACGTAAGCCACGCGAGCCTCGGAGAAACCAGGCCTGATGTTTCTCCGCAGCGGCGGCCTGCTGGGAAAGCACCTCCAGGCCTGGGGGACCATCTCCGGAGGTGGATGGGGGCGGGGACCATCTCTCTCTGGATGCGGATGCGGGGGTAGTCCCAGCTGGGAGGAGCGGTGGGGAGGGGCCGGGTGCGGACCCAGTGCTTCCCGTGGAAGTAGGTGACCTTGCAGTTCTCCTGGACCTGGGGGCTGAAGAAGGGCCTGGACCGCAGAGCCCAGTGCTTCTGGGCTGGGCGCAGCTTTCTGGCCCAGAGTCACCCCAGGAAGCGGCTCAGGTAGCTGCCCATGAGAGCAGGGCAGTGGGTGGGGCCTTTCAGTAGACACTGGGGTGCCAGAAGTTTCCGAAATCTGCGGTCACGGTCCGAGATCAAATGTCAGTGCTCAGTGACCAGCGACCCTTGGCATCAAAATGTCCGAAAGAGCAAGAGGCGCCGTGTGCTGGGTATGGTCTGGCCAGCAAGTGTTGCATGGGGCAGGCGGCCACAGCCAGGCCAGAGCTTTGCGGTGCGCAGCTGCAGAACGGGCGGGTGGTGCCCCATGCTGTCTGGCGGACCAAGGAGGTTCAAGCCTCAATCCTTCCCACTCATGGTCCCAGACCCTCAGCTCTGGGCAAAGGGGCCTGGCAGCTGCCTCTACTTTTGTACCTGACCTTTAAAGGCAGAACATAGAATTTCTGCCAGGTCCTGAAAACCGGAGATACCTGTTGACAGAAGGGTGCTCTCTTTGATCAGTGTGAAAACGCTTACAATACACTTGGATGCTCTTTTAAGGAAAAACAAATCATTTACTCATATTCGTCTAGGATGGCTGTTAATATCACTTTTTGCAATTTTGCTCTTAAGAAAATGGTGAAAGCCATCAGGATTTATGTTTTAGTACCTGTAATGCTGATTTTATGTTGACCCTCATGTAATTTTCAGTGTTCATATAGCCATGTATGGATAATCTTCTCTGAACACTAATGCCATTTCTGTCCTTTCATTTCTATTGGTAATCCTGGAGTAGAGTGAGGCACACTTTCCAATAATAGCTGAAAAAATCTAACTTCGAAAACAAAGAATCCAAAGGCTGCTTAGTAACTGTAGTGCTTAAGTTTAGAGTCTGTTCAAGGTGGTGTGAAGCAATTTTTTTTGGGGGGGGGGACACTTCCCTCAAAAGCACGTGCAGAAGGAACCTATTGACCCTCTGGAATGCCAGAATTGGGAAGAGACAAAAACGTCGCAACCAATGTGAAGATCGGGCAATAGATTTGGTCCAGACTGAGGAAGATGGGTGAATAGTAAAAACACTGAATAGAGCTTAACGAGGAAGCACCAAATGCTTTTTGAGGTCAGAGGGGGCCAAGTGTTTTGCAATGCAGGGTTGGGGTCAGCCAGTAGTTGTGGGGGAATGAGATTCCTAACACTCGTCGACGAATTCCTTTGGTTTTTTGCCTGACTCCTTATTTATGGAATGATCTCTAGGTATATGATTTTCAAAATCTAGAGATATTCCTATGGTATAATTTTCTTCTAAAGACGGTTCTCATAATGATTGGAATGGCTTTTTATTCATATCTAAGACGTCTCAAGATAATGGCATCAGAGTGGGTATAGACTTTTTTTTTTTTTTTTTTGAGACTGAGTTTCGCTCTTGTCCAGGCTGCAGTGCAGTGGCGCGATCTTGGCTCACTGCAACCTCCGCCTCCCAGGTTCAAGCAATTCTCCTGCCTCAGCCTCCCGAGGAGCTGGGATTACAGGCACCCGCCACCACACCCAGCTAATTTTTTGTATTTTTAGTAGAGACGGGGTTTCACCATGTTGGCCAGGCTGGTCTTGAACTCCTGGTATCAGGTGATCTGCCCGCCTCAGCCTCCCAAAGTGCTGCAATTACAGGCATGAGCCACTGCACCTGGTGTGGACTTCTTTTAATGTATTTTTTCTTTCCAATGTCTATAGAATTTCCCATATCCTTTTTGCAACATAAGCCAGTGGTTGTTTATTCTGTTTGTGACTAAAGACTCTCTTGACAAACCACAATTTTGTCCTGGTGAGGTACAGGCAGTCATAAGTGAATCACCACTAAATATGCCTTCTACTGGTTAATCAAGGTGTTGATTAGTTAAAAGCCATTCTCATAGACATTGAAGATGTGTTTCTTCTTCTCATACACTAAGAGGTACGGCATTTTATTGGTTAGTTGATATTAGGGGTTAATGTATATCATTGGTGTTTTTGGTGTTCAACAAGGGGTGAGTTTGCAATTGACAGTGGAGAATGTCTGGAGACATTTTTGGTTGTCACGACCTCGGGAGGTGGTACTATGGGCATCCAGTGAGTCGAGGCAGGGATGCAACTAAACATCCTGCAATACACAGGACAGTCCCCATAACCAAGAATGATCTGCCCTGAATGTCAGTGGTGCTGAGGTTGAGACCCTGCATCCAGCTTCCTCTAACGTTATCTTATATAATCACGATGCATTCATCAAACTAAGAAATTAACATTGGGTTGATACTATTAAGTAAACTCCAGACTTTATTTAGACTGCCCCAGTGTCCTTTGTCTTCTCCAGAACCTACTCCTTCTTGGTCTCCTCCACTCTTGAGTTTTTCTGCCTTGTTTTTCATGACCTTGATGCTTTTGAAGAGGGCTGGTGAGGTATTTCGTAGAAGTCCTTTTTCAGTTTGGTTTTGTCTTTTCTCATGATTTAGATGGGGGATACAAATTTTGGAGGAGGAATGCCATAGAGGTGACTGGTATTTAGGTTGTTTGCAAACAATGGGGCAAAGAATAATTATGTATATGTATTATTGTTTAGGTCTGCAGTTTATGTGTAGTCTAAATTGCTGTTTGGTAAATTGCACTCTGATAGCTACTACAATAGTACCAACTTAGCATTTTATCTTCCTTTGACATTGTAATTAACTGTTAGTAAAACAACATACTTTTTAGTCTCTTACATCTTTATTCATGTGTCATTACCACCTACCAGTAACACATGAGGCTGCCTATGCTCCACACTTGTACAAGCACTGTGAGCAATACAATTTTGGGGTTTCTGCTAATCTGATACGTGAAAATTCGTATTTCAGTGTAGTTTCATCTTGTTTCGTCGCTTTTCATAAGGTTGAAAATTTTTTCACATGGTATTGGGCTTCTTGTTTCCTTAACTGTAAGCTGTCTGTTTATACCATTTGCTCTTGATTATCTAAAAACTGATTTCTAGAAACTCTTTATATATTAAAGCAATTAACTCTCTGTTTTGTTCACTATGATGTCTCAAACACCTAGAAGAGTAGCTGGCATACAGTAGGCATTCAATAAATAGTAGCTGAATGAGTAAACAGAGTTGCAAATGTTTTCCCTGTATGTCATCTATCTTTTGTTTATGGTGATTTTCATCAGAAAGGATTTTAAAATTTTTGTATGTAGTCTAATTGCTAGTTGTTTTCTTGATTACTTCTGGGTTTTGATTTATAGTTAGAAAAGCTTCCTCCATTTGGATGTATGAAAGAATCTTCCTACCCTCGTACTTTTATGGCATTTTTTTACCTTTAAAGTTTTGTTCCATCTGGAATATATTTTTGTCAGGATTGAACGATGGGTCCAACTTTTTCTCCTAAATGCCTGCTCGGTTGTCCCCCAATACCATTTACTGGATTTATCTTTTCCTGCATTGAGCTGAGATGCTATCTTTATCATAAAGTAAATTCTCATGTACTTGGCCATATTTCTGAACTATTTTCTTCCTTTGATTTATATTTCTATTAATGTGCTAGTATCATACTATTTAATTATTGCGGCTTTAAAGCCTTATGGGTCTAATCATTCCTTATTTTCTCCTTTAGAATTTTTCCAGCTATTCATGCTTATTTGCTTTTCCACATGAACTCTAGAAGTACTATATCTAGTTTTAAAATTCTGTTGGTATTTTTATTAAAACCATATTAAATTTATGGAATCACAACTTAAGGAGAATTGACATCAAAGGTGTCTTTATGATATCTTCCTATTTAAAAACAGGGCATGAATTTTATAAATTCAAGTCTTCTGCGTCCCTCAGAAATGTTTTATAGTTTTCTTGTTAACATTTTATGTTGTTTACTAACAGCATTTTAGTTTTTCAGTTTCTATTATAAATAGGTTTCCTTCTTCTGTTATGTCTTCTAATTGTTGAGTTACATGTGTCAAAGGAATTGATTTCTATAAACTGACATGGTACTCCACTAATTGCTGAATTATCTTTGTAGGAGTTTTTAAGTGTTTCTCTAATGTTCTTTATCTTTTTTGGTCTAACTTTATTGGCTCCTGCCAGAGGTTAATTCAATTAAATTTAGTTTTTAGTATGCTAATAATCATGGAGTTAATGATATCCTTTCCACATTAAACATACTATTTATTTTTGAGCTGAGATAAATCTACTTCATCCAGTTAGGGAATTCTCCATTTCTGTTTTATTAAAAAAAATTTTTTTAAAGGGATGGTGGGTTTTATCTAATGTATTTTAGGAAATCTATGGAAATGATAATATAGATTTGTTGACAGGATGATATCCATTAATCATAAGTATATCATTCTTAGTACTGAACCACCTTTGGATTACTGGAATAAACCCTACCTGGACAAAGTATATATTTCTTCTAATGCACTACTAGATTCTATTTCTAGTATTTTATTTAGCTTTTTTTGGTTATTGTTACATATTTTTTAGAGATATTGGCCTATTGTTATTTTTGGGGGGTAGGATGGTCTAATCTTTGATAGGTTTTGGTATCAATGTTATCCTGGCTGCATAAAAAAGAGGTTGGAAGCTGTTAGTCAATAAAAATCCAATATGAACAAGTATACGCAGTTATTATTACAGTTTAGTTTATGAATTAAACAGGATTTTGTGTGCTGATGCAGTGACCACCACTTAGATTTAGTTTCTAAGAGAAAAATAAATTCCAAGTTTCAAACAACTGACTTACATGAAAATTTCTGGATGAATATTGCTGGAGTCTGTCTTTATCCTGAGATTCTATAGATTTTAAAGGGTTTTGAATACCCCCATTTCCAGCCTTCTTTTTTTTATTTAAAAGGGTATTAATTTTCATAGAGAATCTACACAATGCATGTATAATAAAAACATGTCACTTTAACTCTTCTCTCGCTGATTTGAAATACCTCTAAATTCATGTCCAAACTGAGATAAGACATTTGTACACTTCAATAAAAATGCATAAGTATTACAAGATGTTAAAACTGATGCCACATCTGAGCCCAGCTTTGTTTTAAAAGGGGAGACAAGTATTTCCTTAGATGAAAATTGTGGAGAGAATGTACCTGATCATGATCAACCTCTACTGGCTGCTTCTTAATGATCCAGGTGATGGACTCAGACAGGGCTGGACCAGGGAGATACTGGACCTACTTGGGTCCAGTAATCTAGACAGGTGGGCACCAGGCAGGAAGTGCCAAATGACCCAAATTCCATGAGAGCGTCCTGGCCAAGAGATTGGGTTACTGAGTCATTATTTAGTGGTGAAAACCACTCAGGAATCAGACGACGAGGTGATGGTTCTCAGGGAGTATCTGGAGATCAGCAGTGGTCCAGAGGAGCTCCAGGCCCTTCTGGGCAGCTACCTGAAGAATCGCTGCTTAGGATGGAATCATGCCCAGCCTTTGTTTCTGCAATTAACTGTGTATTTTTAATATTCCCCAGTGGGAAAACAACCAAAACCATTTGATCCCTCAATTCTAGTGCGGCTCCAGCAGGTAGTCTCCTCTAAGTATTGTTGGGAGGTATTAGACAGTGGCCAGCGCATAAAGAAGGAGGCTTCACTTCTTCAAGGGAGACTGAGAATTTTCCTTTTAAAATGAAATGCAGAAAAACAACCCCATTAAAAAATGGGCAAAGGACATGAGCAGACACTTCTCAAGACATACAAGTGGCCAACAAACATGAAAAATGCTCATCATCACTAATCATCAGAAAAGTGCAAATCAAAACCGCAATGAGATACCGTCTTACAACAGTCAGAATGGCCATTAATAAAAAGTCAAAAAACCACAGATGTTGGTGAGGCTGTGGAAAAAAGGGAATGCATATACACTGTTGGTGGGAATGTAAATTAGTTCAGCCACTGTGAAAAGTAGTTTGGAGATTTCTCAAATAACTAAAAACAGAGCTACCATTCAATGCAGCAATACCATTATTGCGTATAAACCCAAAGGAAAATAAATCATTTTGCCAAAAAGACACAGGCACTCATATGTTCACTGTCACACTATTCACAACAGCAAAGACATAGAATCAACCTAGGTGCCCATCAGCGGTGGACTGGATAAAGAAAATGTGATAATATATACACTATGGAATACTACACAGCCATAAAAAATGAAATCATGTCCTTTGCAGCAACATGGATGCAGCTGGAAGCCATCATCCTAAGCGAATTAATGCAGGAACAGAAAACCAAGTGCTGCATGTTCTTGAGAGAACTAAACATTCAGCACACAGATATAAAGATGGGAACAATAGACATTGGAGGTTACTGGAGAGAGGGGTGGGTTAAAAAACTACCCATTGGGTACTGTGCTCATTACCTGAGTGATGGAATCTGTACCCTAAATCTTAGCATCATGCAACATACTTATGTAACAAACCTGCACATGGTACCCCCTGTATCTAAAGTAAAAGTTGATAGAAACAAAAAAATGAAATGCAGATCAGGAGGAGCCAGAATTCTGTACTAAAAGGGGAGAGAGGAAGAAAGAGGGAAATGGAGAGGAAAAGAGGGGGAAAGAGGTGGGGACCAGAAGGATACAGTGGGGGAAGAAAGGGAGGAGAGAATATATGGGCCTCCAGAGCACAGCCCTTTGAGATTCTGAATATAGAAACAATAATCTGGGGGGGCTGGACAAAGGCATCCAGCCTGAAGGATGTGTTCTTTGTTCTTTCCAGCTGGACAAGGCAAGTTTCTGTAGAACTGCTCTCTGCTCCCTGCCTGTGGGTGGCAGCCACAGAAAAGAAGGCTGCTCTGGGTGTGTTCACAAGGACTTAGAAGGAGGCAGTGTCAGGAACAGAGGAGGGGACAGCAATATGTTCCTCAGTCCCCAAGTCCTCAGCAGCACTGCAGCAAAAGCAGGAAGCTCATTGGCCCACCCACATGATCACCTCTGTCACCTGCAATGTGACCCAGGGCCAGGGTCATTCATAAATTACAGGTCTCCTTCTAAGGCAATGTTCAAAGAGAACCGGAATACAGTTCCCCTAGTTAAACTTCCCAATTCAAAGTGCCTTGGTAATATCGCCACTCTTGAGATTGAAACATAAAATATATTTCAGGCAATTTAGGAAAAATACTACCCCACGCTTAGTTGATGGCATGGAATCCACCAATTTCTATAGCTCTTTATGATGTTTGCCTAGCTAAACAACAACAAATGAGAAAACATTAAAAACAACGGACATCTCACTGTAGAATTGGAATGAAATATGAATTAAAAATGACCATCTGGTGATTATCTAAAAACAAATCACAGTCTGAAACTGCTGAAACTGGCAATTTAGAATGTTATAAACGTCGCCGAATTAAACTGGACACAGAACACACGAGCAGGCTGTCTGAAGTTGTGCCTGCAGTCCACAGGGAAAGGTGCTCCTGCTCCACTCACCTCCCCCGGCCTTTCTAAGCCTTGGCCCACAGGGACCCTGGAGGCTGAAGCTCTTCAAACAGGCTACAGCACATGAAGGCCAGGCTTTCGGCACAGACCCCTAAGTCCTCAAGGGCATGTTCCAGGAGCCTCAGTATATAAAGCACGTTTTCTATTAATAGCTTTTGTATTTAATGCTTTGACAACTGGGGACACCACAAGCACTGTCCCTCCCAAGGTTGGCTAATTCCCAGAGAGAACAGACAGCTGCAAGAGCGCCCTTCATGGGCAATCCAGAGTTTACAGCCCCACCATCTACTTTATCAGGCTCTTACACCAGGGCCACTGTTCTCCTGCACCAATCACCCCACGGTCAGGTATCAGCCAAGTGGGGACAGCCCCCTAGGCCACAGAACACTCTGAAATTATTCGAAGTAGCCAATCCCAAGCCTGCATACCCTGCCTCACCTGTTCCTTCCCACTGAAAACACAATAAAAGCTCTTGCCCGCATTTTCCCCTTACTTTCTCTGCCTCTTAACCAACCCCGGTACTTCCTCATGTGGCCCTGCACGGTGTGTCATGCCTCCAGCTTCTAGGGATCTGGGAATAGGATCAACTTCTTCCTTCATGATAGTCATTCCCATGTCTGCATGTCTTACTATACCTGATTAAAACAAATCCCAGGCAATTAAAACACTCAGCCTCCAGTGCAGATTAAAGCTGGGAGCATGCAGGAAGCCTGCAGCTGCCGAACCTGCAAGAACTCAGTGGCCCCATGAGAGTGTGGCCTATGGATTTTTAACCCCAGTCCTCCATTAGCTAGCTGTGTGACCTAGCAGGAAAGCACTTAACCTCGTTGAGCTTCACTTTCTTCATCTGAAAAATGGAGACAATAATATTGCCATCAGAGAGTTCTTAGAAAGATAAACTAAGTACTTGGCAAATATGGAGTCACTTAGCACTCATAAATATTAGCTGCCTTCGTGAGGATTTCCTAGAGTTATCTGCCTTTATCTTTCTGTTTAAAATACATTCTTCTGTTTAAAATGTATTCTTTTTTATTTATTTATTTTTTGAGACAGAGTCTCACTCCGTCACCCAGACTGGAGTGCAGTGGCGTGATCTCGGCTGACTGCAGCCCCTGCCTCCCAGGTTCAAGTGATCCTCTTGCCTCAGCCTCCTGAGTAGCTGGGACTACAGGTGCCAGCCACCACGCCCTGCTAATTTTTGTATTTTCAGTAGAGACGGGGTTTTGCCATGATGGCCAGGCTAGTCTCGAACTCCTGGACTCAAGTAATCTGCCCGCCTTGGCCTCCCCAAAGTGCTGGGACAACAGGCGTGAGCCACCACACCTGGCCTAAAATACATTTTACATTTTAACCATTATTTATTTATTTGCCTTTATCCTTTTATACCAATGCTTAAAAATAGAGGTATGATACAAGCCACAGAGGTAATTAATTTTCTAGTAGCCACACTTAAAAAGTAAAAAGAAATAGATGAAATCCTTTTTAATAATATAATTTTATCAAATATATTCAATATATTATCACTTCAACATGTAATCAGTAAGAAAAGTTACTGAGATGGTTTATGTCTTTTCCATACTAAGTTTTAAAAATCTGTTGTGTATTTTATACTTCAGCACATCTCAATTTGGATGCTACCTTTTTCCTCAAAATACTTGATCTATATTTAGATTTAAAAAAATTTATACTTGAAAACATATATATACATATCCAAATGGTTCCAAACATTCTTAAAAGTTTTTCTTCTTTTTTTCTTTGGAGACAGAGTCTCGCTCTGTCACCCAGGCTGGGGTGCAGTGGCACGATCCTGGCTCACTACACTCTGCCTTGTGGGTTCAAGCAATTATTGTGCCTCAGCTTCCCAAGAAGCTGGGATTACAGGCGCCTGCCATCATGCCTGGCTAATTTTTGTATTTTTAGTAGAGACGGGGTTTCGCCATGTTGGCCAGGCTGGCTTCGAACTCCTGGCCTTAAGTGATCCGTCCACCTCGGCCTCCCAAAGAGCTGGGATTACAGGTGTGAGCCACCACGTCCGACCCAAAAGTTTTTCAATAACTGAATTGAATATCAATTTTTTAATTGAAATTTAAGTGAATTAGAAGTAAATTAAACTTTCATTTCCTAAGTTACACCAGCCACATTTCAAGAGCTCAAATGTCACATGTGGCTTGTGACCACTCTATTGGACGGCACAGTTTCATGCCATTTAAAATATATCCTTAACAATCCTCCTGTATTTCAAGCACTATTTATCTTACCAGTGTATGGATCCCAATATTCTTAAAGTAAACAACAATATTATAATGTTCTATGTTTTCATTCTAGAATACAACACATCATTTAAAGCCGGTGAGTATTTTTTACCTTTAAAAATACTCCTATCACCGCCAAACCATTTTCTTCCGGTGCTGCATCCTCAAAGTTTTCAAATTTGACTGCATTCCAATGCACTAAGTGCAGCTGAAACACCATGGAAAGAGGGTTAACACATGACTACACAAACTCTCTCCAGAATAAACCCACAGCCTCAGTCAACCTACGACATTTAAACACATTTCTTCACCCAAAGTAAAGCCACCAAGAAAAGCATATGACAATCCAAAATGAGATAGAAACAAGGACCAGGAAGAAATTTAGGCAAGAACAGCAATTAATATTTCTTTGGAATAAAAGGACTTAGGGAGTAAAAATAAAATTCATATAGCAAACTGAGTCGCATTTCAGTAAGGGATCAACATTTGCTCGTTCCCATTCTGCTTTCCATGAAATACTAACATCTAAAATCCATTTACATTTAAAGGAGAGAAAATGTTTATATTGAGAAAAATAAATTATCCTTATAGGAATCAGACAACACTTGAAGACTGGCTGGGTGCAGTGGCTCACATGTGTAATCCCAAGACTTTGGGAGGCCAAGGTGGGTGGATCATTTGAGGTCAAGAGATTGAGACCAGCCTGGCCAACATGGTGAAACCCCGTCTCTACTAAAAAAAAAAAAATACAAAAATCAGCAGGCGTGGTGGCAGGTGTCTGTAAACCCAGCTTCTCAGGAAGCTGAGGTGGAAGGATCGCTTGAATCTGGGAGGCAGAGGATGCAGTGAGCCGAGATCGTGCCTCTGTACGCCAGCTTAGGTGACACAGCAAGACTCCGTCTCAAAAAAAAAAAAAAAGTTGAAGACACACTTCTTTGAGAGATGACCACTTAAAATGTTCTTTTTATTGTTGATATTACATTTAAAACTAAATTACTGCCAGGTGCGTTGGCTCACATCAGCACTTTGGGAGGCTGGGGCAAGAGCATCACCTGAGGCCAGGAGTTCAAGCCCAGCCTTGGCAACACAGTGAGACCTCGTCTCTACAAAAAATTTTAAAATGAGTTGGGTGTGGTGGTACGCAACTGTGTAGTCCCTGCTACTTGGGAAGCTGAGACGGAAGGATCACTTGGGCTAAGAAGTTCAAGGTTGCAGTGAGCTATGACTGCACCACTGCACACCAGCCTGGGTGACAAAGTGAGATCCTATTAAAAAAAAAGCAAAACCAACAAACCAAACAAAACCTAAATTACAAAAAAGTTATAAGAAGCAATTATATTTCCTTATGATCTCCCTATACTTTTGCTATGGTTTGCATATGGTCTGTTTGGTCCTGCCAGGTCTCATGTTGACACCTGCTCCCCAATGTTGGAGGTGGAGCTTCATGGGAGGTGTTTGGATCACGCAGGCAGATCCCTTATAAATAGCTTGGTGCCAATCGGGTGGAAGTGAGTTCTTACTCTTAGTTCCCAAGATAACTGATTTAGGTTTTTTCTTTTTTTGAGACAGGGTCTCACTGTCACCCAGGCTGGAGTACGGTGGCACAACTGTGACTCACTGCAGCCTTGACCTGCTAGGCTCAAGTGACACTCCCACCTCAGCCTCCCAAGTAGCTGGGACTACAGGCATGTGCCACCATGCCTGGCTGTTTTGTTTTGTTTTTTTTAAATGTTTTTTTGTATAGACAAGGTCTCACTATATTGCCCAGACTGGTCTCCAATTCCTGGCCTCAAGCGATCCTCCCGCATTGGCCTCCCAAAGTGCTGGGATTACAGGTGTGAGCCATCGCGTCCAGTCACAGAACTGATTGCTGAAAAGAGCCTGGTACCTCCTCCTTTCCTTCTTCCCATGTGATCTCTGCATGCTGGCTCCCCTTGGCCTTCCAACATGAGGAGAAACAGTTTGGGGACCTCACCAGATGCAGATGTGAGCAGCATGTTTCCTGTATAGCCTGCAGCACCATAAGTCAAGTAAACCTCTTTATAAATTACACAGTTTCAGATATTCCTTTGTGGCAACACAAATGGATTAAGATAACTTCTCTACAAATCATTCCTTGTCCACCACTCATGAACTTATTTTCTGGCATCACCATTCCCCCAAGTCTCCTAAGTGAGACGCCTCAAGGTCTTGGTTAACTTTGCTTTCTGTTCTCTGGAAGAGGATGTCACCTCCTAGTTCTGTTGCTTTTATTTCAGAAATGCTTTTTAAAAGTTGCTATTTTCTATATTTCTATTGCCTTCATTTAATCTCCAACCACCTATCACTTGGATTAATCTCAACTTGTGGCCCTGCATTGTTGCCTGGGTTAATCTAAAAACATAAAGTAACTGGCTAATTAGACAAAATCATGCTATGCCACTCTCTCATTTACAAATAACTAGTTTCTGATGGGCCTGCCCTCCATCTACCCTATAATGCTTCGATGATCACCTCTCACTGCCTCTCCCCACAATACACATTCAACATTCTGGCCGCATCATTTTGTTTTTTGTTTTTTGTTTGTCATTTCCTGAACATTCTATCACATCTGCCTTTGCACAACTTTCCCTCAGTCCAGAATGCCCTTCTAATCCTCTTGGCAAACTTCCATACATCCTTTAATACCTAATATAAATGGCTCCTCCTTAGTGAAATCATCATAGACTCCTCTGAGTAGTCTGTATCACACGCCTTCCTCTGTGGTCCCATAGCCCTTTCAGAAACATTTTTCAAATCACACTTGCTTTATAATTTTAATTTCAAGTATTCTTCCCTCACTAGACTTTGCCCTTCGGGTGGTTGACAATTAGTACTCCTGGCACTTCGTGCAGTGCCTTGCACATAGTTGCCACTCAGAAAATGTTGGATACATAAATAATGATAAAATTCATACATGTTATTAGGTGGCCACAAATATAAAATGTGTTTTTCTTGCCTAATTATCCTTCTGCTCTGTATTGTGATCTTATATTTTAAAATGTAATTAAATAGAATTACTATTTAATATAGAAGTTATTTGCAAAGTAAGCCAACAGAGGAAAACTAGTACATATTCAACACATACACACACAGAAAATTGATTTCTGGTAAAGCTTTCATTTCATTTCATGCCCTTTCTTCTATACCAATTACAAAATCTGTACACAGAGATATATGTATTTGTTAAGAAAAAATATTACCCATACTAGAAGGAAACGTCCATAAAAAAGAGAAGGGAATTTTTCCATACGCTGAAAAGTGAGTCCAGTGATCATCCAGAAAGCCCATTCAGGGCATATACTCAAAAGAACAAAAAGAGACATTTGTACACCCATGTTCATAGCAGCGTTATTCACAAAAGCCAAAAGGTAAGGAATAGATAAACAAATGTGGTCTATCCATAATGGAGTATCATTAAGCCTTAAAAAGGAAGTAAATTCTAACACACACTACAACATGGATGAACTCTGAGGACATTATACCAAGTGAAATAAGCCAGTCACAAAAAGACAAATACTGTATGATTCCACTCATATGAGGTGCCTAGAGTAGTCCGATTCATAGAGACAGAAAGCAGAATACTGGCTGGGCATGGTGGTTCATGTCTGTGATCTTTGGGAGACCGAGGCGGGCAGATGACTTGAGGTCAGGAGTTCGAGAGCAGCCTGGCCAACATGGTAAAAACCCCCTCTACTAAAAATACAAAAGTTAGCTGGGCGTGGTGACGGGCGCCTATAATCCCAGCAACTTGGGAGGCTGAGGCAGGAGAATCACTTGAACCTGGGAGGCAGAGGTTGCAGTGAGCCAGGACTACCCCACTGTACTCCAGCCTGGGTGACAGAGCAAGAATCTGTCAAGAAAGGAGAAGGAGAAGGAGGAGGAGGAGGAGAAGAAGAAGAAGGAGTAGGAAAAGGAGGAGACGGAGGCGGAGGAAAAGGGGAGGGGAGGGGAAGAAGAAAGGAAAGAAAGGAAACAAAGAAGGAAAGAAGGAAAGAAAGGAAAGAAAGGAAAGAAAGAAAGAAAGCCAAATACTGATTACGCGGAGCTAGAGGGAGGGTGAATGGGGCACTACTGTTTAATGGGTAAAGTTTCAGTTTTGCAAGATGAAAGGATTTTTGGAGCTAGATGGTGGTGATGATTGTACAATAATCAAAATGTACTTAATATACTACTACTTAACTGTATTCTTATAAATGGTTAAGATGATAAATTTCATATTATGTATATTTTACCATAATTTTTAAAAAAAATTCAATGACTTCCATGCCATTGCTCACAAAGAGGTCAGAGAGAGTTTGATCTGTCCTCTGTTAATATGACACTGTTTCTTCAACTCCTTACAAGACCACCAGATCTTGCCCTCACCTGATTTATCTGTAGAATCTTCAAATTCCACGAGGAAAGAGTACTCATTATTCCAGACGTGGAGGCAGGTGGCTGGGTCATAAGAGATGGTGAGCAGTTTTAAGCCGGGATCATAAACACTGTCCCTCCACCAAATGTTGATGGGTGACTGTAGATCACCCCTGGGAACCAGGTCCACGCTCTCCCAGAGTGGATGCACTAGGAGAAAGCAGGTCAGGCTATTATCAAGACTGTCCACTATCTAGCATCATGTATGAGGCAATTCCACTTCTGGAGACCCTGTCAAGGCTAATGGGAACTAACAGCTTTAGCAATTAGCCATTCAGGGCCTTAATCAGCTGACTAAAGCAAAGGCTAAAAGACAAGCAAAGGCTAAAAGCAGAAGAACAGCATTCTGCCATCTTGAAAACCCAACTCATCTCAGTCTGCCTACTAAGCTCATCTAAACCAAGTGCAATTAGTCCTGTGATAACAGTAAAATGCATGGACATTAGTGCCATGTGGAAACAGGTATTCATAAATGAGTTTCTCTTCTTCATTGAGAATTTCCCAAGTCCCAAGCCCCCAAACTAGCTCTAAATACAAAGACAAACTAATTCGATTTTCAGTAACAGACTTATTTTCAAAAAACACACACAAAAAAATGCAGGCAGAACTTTGAGAAAGGAAATGTTCAATCAAGTATTGTCAGTGTTTAATTGGTTGGCTGGTAGAAATCAAGGCTTGCGTAGTCTGCATCCTTAAGATGCTCACCCCACATAACTGTGCATGCTGAGTTGAGTTCACCTCCTATGTAAGCAAACTCTGAGGACCAGGCAGCCATCCTGCAAAACCTGGGTAGAACATCGGCATTGCTAAGGTCCCTGGGGGTCACAGTGTGTCACAGGGATGTGGAGATTATCTATTAAGGTGTACACATACAATTCATCCCCCACAGGCACTGAAGACATTGCTGATGCTGATTGTCCTCCAGAGTCAAGCACCAGGTCTCTGTAGCAAGTCCCTGATAAGTATCAGCAGACTTGCTGATAACACAGAGCGGCCTGTTGAGACCCCCATGTGTGATGAGCAGAACCAATGTGTATCAGTTTGGGGTGGTCCAGTTTCCTGTCCTTTAGAAGTACCATGGATGGGTAGAATCAAGAACAACAGGAAAACTAGGAGAAACATGAATTGAGAGAAATCATTACCAACGACCCTCTGCATCTCGCCCTACCACTAAGAATGGGTCTAAGGATTTGAGAAATAACTAGGCAGCTCCTACCCAGTCAAATCCCCCAAACATGGCAGAGACACCCTCTTCTAAAAACCAGAAACTTCCCTCTGGCTTACTCTTACAGGGGGGATAGTTCTCCTGCTTCAGTAGCAGCCCAAAGATGAAGTTTAAAATCTGAGCTTTAGCTTTATTTTTTTGTGGGGGTGGGCAAAAGTGTCCTGGCAGTACAGACATTGAGCTCTCTTGGGAGTGTCCAGACCGGTGGTCTCAACAAGGAGAGTGACTATGGCCCCAGGGGACATTTGGCATTGTCTAGAGACATTTTTCATTGTCACAACTGGAAGAGGGTGCTACTGCCATCTAGTGGATAGATGCCAGGGATGCTGCTAAACATTCCACAAAGCACAGGAGGAAGCCACCACTGCAAAGCTACCCAGCCCCAAATGCCAACAGTGGCCCAGTTGAGAATCTCAGTCTACAGAAACTCAGAATATTCTTCTCTTTTTCCTATTTCTTCCTATAACATAGTATTCTCTTATCTCTAAAGAGATTTAAACCTAATTTAAAAAATTAAGTTCTACTTTAACTATAAAAGGTAGACATGCAGGTTTGGTATATGGAGTGACACTGAGGCTTGGGGTCCCAACGGTCCTGTCACCCCAGCCAGTGAGCATAATACGCAACAGGTTGAACCCAATGTTATTTTTCTTAGTATGAAAGAATTCCTCACAGAAGAACAATAATTTTCTGTTAAATTTAGGAGCCAAAAATTAAAAATGCATTTGAACTGGCACAATATTTCAATACTATAATCTGATCAGAATGCAGATTCCTTCTAGAAAGCCCTTAAAAGGCCGATTCTATTTTTAAAGATTCCTGACACAAAGAGACTACGCACCTTCCCCTCTAAGACACTCAGACAGTGGTTGATAATGTGAGAATTCACATTCTTCAAAGCCATTCAATGAGGATCTACTGTGAAGACTAGGGAAGAACTGGAGTGACAATCAGCTCCCTAAGATGATGCCTTGGTCACCCTTAATTGTTGCCCATCTAATTCATGAAATGGGAAGTATCAACACTCACACTCATGCAAATACCAGCCCAAGAAAACTGGGCCTATTCCTGCAATTGCTCTTTAATGACCATAACGACACGATCAATTTATGCCCTTCAGTTTACAAGTTCAGCTTCCAGAAGGTTTTCTTTCCTCCTACCCACCTCCTCCTTTTTAAACAAAGACCATCTAGGCTAGACCATCCAACCCACTGTGGGGAGAGGCAGTCCTTGGTCACTATCCCCCTATTGAAGCCAACTTTTTGCCAAGGGCTTGTTTTGCTAATGATAAACTCACACTTTTCTTTTCCTCTTCCCTCCCCTTCTACCATTTAACAAAATACAGATAGAAATGATTTCTTGGCAGTTGTCATACTTTCCCTCAAAACAGGAAGGTGATGACAAAGCATTCTAACAGAGGCTTCATTTTCAGGTTTTTCTCATGTGTAGAAAGTGAAGAGACTGTGACTATTTCAATCATGGTTTAAGTGAGCGAAGGGCACACTGTCATTAAAAAGGTGTCAATAATCTCTCACTGATGAGCAAGAAAACTCCTTTAGATTTCATGGTGAGGATGCACTTGGTCTTAATTCTTATTTATATGCCTAGTCCTGTGTTTGACTTATTTTATGCTTGCACCACCTATTTCTCTAGCCTCCTTGTATGTCCCTGGGCTCTTCAAATGTAGAAAGCTCATTTCTGCATCAAGCCCCTTAGTTCCTGATTCTCCTCCTCTGCTGGAATCAATTTCCCCTCATTCCGCTTGGCACTGGCTCCTGTTATTGCCTTGTCACCTTCTCTCCTCTTTGACTACCCTATTATAACATGATCCCCTTGAATTTTTAATCATAGCACTCTGGTTTTGTCCTTCACAACATTATTACATGGGTATAGTTATAATTGTATGTACACGCACTTAGTTATCGGCCTCCCCCACTGCTCTGCAAGCAAGCTGGCTTTTTTTTTTTTTTTTTTTGTGAGACGGAGTCTCGCTCTGTCGCCCAGGCTGGAGTGCAGTGGCCCAATCTCGGCTCACTGCAAGCTCCGCCTCCTAGGTTCACGCCATTCTCCTGCCTCAGCCTCCCAAATAGCTGGGACTACAGGTGTCCGCCACCACGCCCAGCTAATTTTTTGTATTTTTAGTAGAGATGGGGTTTCACCATGTTAGCCAGGATGGTCTCGATCTCCTGACCTCGTGATCCGCCCACCTCAGCCTCCCAAACTACTGGGATTACAGGCATGAGCCACCGCCCCTGATGCAAACTGGCTTTCAACTGCTATGGTAGATCGAATGAATCAGATGAAGCGTATCACTGAAGAAGTTTGCTTCTTTTTGCTTTATTTCCCATTACCGCCACGGATCACATTATTTTTCTTTAATGATCATTCAGGTTTAGCTCTTCCTCACCTTGCCCAGACCACTAGCCTAGTTCTGAACCCTACACTGCAGACTTCACACAAAGCCTCTTGGTCACCTGTCCTCTTTTCTCACTTCCCTTTACCCTGAGTTCAGCCACTCAGTTTTCCCAAATCACCAGCTTCGTCAGGGTGCTCCTGTGCTGAAGACAGTACATCAAGTGGAACTTCTATGTCCAAGTGCCTGTGTTTTTCTATTAGAACCCTCCTCACTTATCTAATCATTCTCCTCATTCTTTCCAAACGCTGGTGTTCCCATGCTGCCCCCTTGGTCAATCCTCAACGAGTGGTGCTGTAAACTTAAAACACCCAACAGGCTTTGAAGACTTGGTGCAAGGTAAAGAATGTAAACTCATTAATAACTGTTATATGGATCACATGTTAAAGTGATAATATCCTGGATATACTGGTTTAAATGTTACTAAAATTAATTTCACCTGTTTTCTTTTCCCCTTTTCTAATATGACTATTAGAAAACTGAGAATTACATGTGGCTCAATTATATGTCTATAGGGCAATGTTGCCCTATACCCTCATGTGCTTTTTATCTGGTCCCTTGCTATGTACCACCCTTTTTATGAGGGATGTGCTATTTCCTCATGTAATTGAAGACCATCTGTGTAGGCCTTGGCCTTAGTGCAGTGATGGGATACACAGGGACCCTCTGTATGACTTGGCTGAGGATAATCGCAGGATCACAAATTGCCTTGTTAGAGCATCAGGGCTGTAAAAGGCACTTGGATGCCAAGTCCATTAGCCATAGGATACACATGCAGTTATCAGCACAGGAGACTAAAAGCCCACATTTCTTGGTGGTCAGTTCCAGGGCTAATAGTCAGTCCCAGGTAGCTGAAGACAACCCTGAAGCCATTAGTACAATTCCATGGGACTCCCAACCCTCCCACTGTTTCTCAAGATCCTTCGAAAGTTAATGAAGACAATATAGCCTGAGGCATCCCAGCCTGTATCAGAGGTCTTTAGGAAGACACTGCAAAACAAGCCTGTTAAAACTCTTGTCCTCATCTGTACAAACCCCCATGGCAAGTTTACCTATACAACAAACCTGCACACATACCCCTGAACTTAAAAGTTAAATTAAAAAAAAAAAAAAAGTATTGTTCTCCAGGCTTTGGTTCTTCAAAATTAATTGGAAAAATAATAGAACTTTATAACACAGTTGAGTTCTAATATAGATCAGTGCTGTCAAATACAACTTTCTCTAAAGATGAAAATGTTCAGTATGGTAAGTTGTAGTCACGTGAGGCTATGTTAATGTGCTTAAATTTACAGGTAAATACCCATAATGGCCACATTTAATTGTGGCTACATTTTAGACAGCGCCATTCTAGTCCAAGTTATCCTAAAAGGAAATGTTTCTTTTCTTTCTAAAAGCAGGGACGATCATGAACATTAAGAATCACTGGAATAATATTAAATTTGTACTATTTACATTAATCTTTATATTTCATTAAGAATTAACATTATTAATTTTCCTATGGTCTAAGATCTCAGGCCTAATTTTTTTTTTTTTTTGAGACGGAGTCCTGCTCTGTCGCCCAGGTTGGAGAGCAGTGGTGCGATCTCGGGTCACTGCAACCTCCGACTCCCAGGTTCACGAGATCCCCCTGCCTCACAGCCTCCTGAGTAGCTGGGACCACAGGCGCGTACCACCATGTCTGGCAAATTTCTTGTATTTTAGTAGAGAAGGGGTTTCACCATGTTAGCCAGGATGGTCTCAATCTCCTGACCTTGCGATCCGCCCGCCTTGGCCTCCTAAAGTGCTGGGGTTACAGGTGTGAGCCACCGTGCCCAGCTACCTAAATCTTTTTATGTGATTATTATGCTAAATTTCACTAGATGATACACTAAGTGAAATTGATTTTATTTTCATCTTGGATAACAGGTGTAGGCTTTTATTTTTATCTTGTTTTATTACAAGTCCCTCAAGTTAGGACTTTCAACATTTACTGTCTGCTACTTGAGATAACAGCAAACAGCAATCTGAGTTGCCAGCTAAAGATTATCTGTGGAGAGCCTTGGGAGCAAAGATATGATGAGCAGAGAACTGGGCTGATCTGAAATGCTGCTTTCCGAATTTGCCACAACCTCCTACTTTCATTCACTCCTTATTCTGCTTTGCCTCCTCTTAAAATGGTCAGATTTAAAACATCTGAGGCAGGCACTGAGCCTATGATGATGATAACAATCAAAGTACTAGAAGTAGCTGCCACAACTGAGTTTCTTTTCTTTTTTTTTTTTTTTTTTTGAGACAGAGTACAGGTCCCGGCTCACTGCAACTTCTGCCTCCCAGGTTCAAGTGATTCTCCTGCCTCAGCCTCCTGAGTAGCTGAGACTACAGGCATGCACCACCATGCCCAGCTAATTTTTGTATTTTTAGTAGAGACGAGGTTTCACTACGTTGGTCAGGCTGGTCTTGAACTCCTGATCTCAGCTGATCCGCCCGCCTTGGTCTCCCAAAAGTGCTGGGATGAGTCACCGTGCGCGGCCACATAACTGAGTTTCTAACCCTCAAGAATCTCGGGTTATTCTTGGTTACAAGTGTACACTAGCCTTCCACTGGGGTACTGAGCTGTCAGAAACAATGAGAATTGTGTTTACAATTCAGCAGATGAGGGTCCAGAATATAGGAATAGGACCTGCTCAAAGGCCCAGGGCAAGAAAGACCACAATATTCTTCTTGGGGCAAACAGGTTGGAACAGTGAAATATACCACAAACAAAATCAAATGGTGACTTTCACCTGTTTTTTCTAGTAACTTAGAAACAAGAACACGTCATATAATACAGCTATTAGTCAAGTGAACCCCACCTCCTCGAGGGACCACTGTTTGGTTTCTGTTGGCACTAAAAGCAGCAAACTATCCTAATGGCATAGGCTGATTGGACTTTTAGGCATTTAACTCTCAACTTTCAGGAAAAAAAAGACAAACAAACTAAAGATCGAGGCAGAAACCCCACACTCACACAAAACGTTAGTAACTAGATAAATATGACTAAATTTTTTCCATGTTAAGCCTTAGAATGCAGTGCCAGGGTTTGGAATAAGCCAATCTGGGTAGGATATGGGCACACCCAGCAATCATAAATTTGTTATGACCCCAACCAACTCATCTCAAGGAGAACATAGTCAATGTTGGGATAAAACAAAATAAATTTTTAATCAAAAATTCTTTTGAAGCAGTTTCAAGTCAATGGATCCAGCTAGATCAACATTATTAATGGAATTCCTTTTCTTACGTGCACAGAGGTTCAAAAAGGGTAAACCCAAAGAGCACAATCTGAGAAACCTCAAATTCTGAAACAAGCCAGTATTTGAAAACTATGTAAATTCATTGTGAATAGTGAAAAATATATTTAAAAAACTAAAAGATATATTTAGCCAATTCATTAACCACATCTATCCACCATCACAGACATCTCTCCTATCATCTCAGTGGTTCTCTCCCAGGGTTATTTTGCCCTCCCTCCCAGGGCACATTTAGCAATGTCCTGAAACATATCTGAATGTGACCATTTGGGGAGTGCTACTGGTAAGAGATCAGGGATGCCATTCAACATCTAGTGAGCAAAGGGCAGCCCCCACACTACAGAATGATCCATCCCCAATGTCCATCGTGCTGCAGTGGAGAATCCCTGCAACATCCAGCCGCGGATAGTACCTTGTATTTCCAGGAGGGGAACAAGATGAGAAAGGCTTGAGGAAGACCATTTGCTGCATCACACAATCTTCTGTTTTTACAGCAGAGCACACACTTGCAAATCAGTCAGCTAGAATTAATTCTGCAATTCTTAACTCTGGAGAGAATATTCTGAAGCATGAAGCCACTGAAGTGCTTGCAAACATTCATGTGCAGCTTCCAGCAATTTAAGATTCACAGAAATAATCTGCAGTTTGTGGATCAACCTTAGTAAAAAGACAACTGCTAACAATAAATAATAAAGAACAGGTTCCAGAATATCCGAAACTTTCTCCAGTTTCTGCATGACATCATTGTAACATTTTAACATTTGTCAAGAAAGAATGTTCCACATTTATTTTACTGGACAAATAGAGACACAGTTATTCTCACAGTCCATAAGGCATATAATCTCACACCGGAATGCCAATGACATCATAGCGACAAATGCTTAACACACGTGATTTTTATAAAACCAACAAGTCTTTTCTCCTCTCTTTAATGAAATGGTGTACTCACAGGTTTATTTCTGGATTTTGTAAGTACAAGTACAGAGGCTGCAGGATGGCCTGGGCCTTGGAATGTGGAAGCTTCTCCACAGCAATATGCATGGGGACACAGGACAAGTGACCCTCAGGCTGTTCATCACCACCATCTTTACCCTGAAACCTTGATCAGTTCCCAAATAACTTGCAGGAACCCAATAACCTAGAGGGAAGAGGGCAGAGGATTGAAAGCTGTAAACAACAGAGACTTAAGATCATGAGAAAACCTCTAAGTAGGACAATATTCAGACTAGTAATACACACCCTGAGGTGGAGGGGAGGGCAAATGGGAGTCAATTATCCATCCACTCTTGTTCCTCAAACTCATTGGTCACCCCAAGATGACAGACCCACTTGCTTTCCCTCACATTCACTTGGTGCTCCTGCCTGCCCACCAGCCACATGGACTTTAGTTCTTCCAACTCCTGCCTTTCCCTCCAGCCTGTGCAGATGCTCTTCCTTTCCTGGACTCTCTCTCCATCTGTGCGTGGTGAATCCCTACCCCCACTTCAGGTGACTGACACCAGCATCCCTTCCTCTAAGCTCTCCCGACCACGTGCTCACAAGGTCAGCCCGGAACTGCTTTGTGGTCACAGTGTTTATCACAGTCAAATTAATACCTGACCAGGAATGTACTTTATCACCGCATCCTCTCCAGTATCTAAGCCCCATGGTGGCAGGGACCGTGTCTGCCTTGGTCAGAGCTGCATCTCTTAGGGACACAGTGCCTCATTCAAAATGGGTGCTGGGAATACTAGTCAAGTGACCCGAGTAGGCTCCCTTGGGGACAAAGATGTTGGTCCTAACTTCAACTAAGAACTGTGCCATGACTGCCAGCACGCTCTGACACAGTACTAGGGGTCTTTCCTTTTCTCCAACGCCATCACCCATTTGTAGGGATGTCTATACTTTTAAAACACTTTTAAATATTTCTCCTTTGAGAAGAGGGTCTCATATCCCTAGCTAAAAGATCCAAAGGACCCCCCAAATCCTGCCTGATCTAAAAGAGGACCCTCCCGATGAACCCCATCTAGTCTCACAGGGCTGGGATTCTGCCAGTTAGCACTTTTATTTTAAAATGTATTGTCATTTCTTTTGCTCCAAGCACATTGGTGGGTGCTATGATGCAAAGATGACCAAGACTTGAACTGTACGTTCCAGGTATGTAATTTCTCCCTTAGGAGTCTCTTGAAATGCACATAGTATGGGTAAAAAAAACACAGAGCAAACCAGTTCACAGCAGGGTGTTTCTGCCACCTCAGATTCTGCCTTCTCTTGCCAAAAGATGGGCTCTCAGCAGTATGGCCATGCTGGGGTGGGGGTGGGGTTGGGGTAGGTGGGAATGGGTGGCAAAAGACACAAACATAGAAGTTGAGGGGCACTAAAGACACATTTCCCCTACAAATCTGAACTTTATTTCTTCATACCATCTTTCCAAGAAGAGTGTAAGATACAAAACCCACATCATGGTCCTCAGTGATGCTGAGCAAGGAGGCAAACATGCTTTTATCCTCCCCTCTTTGTGCACATTCATGCTAGTAACTGGCTGTGCACTAGCTCCTCTCCTCTGCACTGCTGTCCTTGACCCTGCTCCATCTAAGCTAGAGGGAAGACTACACCTACGTGAAAGGAGCGAGAATCATCTCTATGTGCACTGTGAAGTAAAGCACAGCAGGATGAGAAGCCAGTCTTTTGGCACAGTGCCATGCGCTTTGCTTTGTGTATGTGTCACTTTGCGAATGTGCGCTGAACTCAGGGAGCCAGAGATGTGCAGCCATTACATTAAAGGGGACTCGTAGGAAGTTTGTGAATCCCATAGAGGTTCCTTACCTCTAGGCTTGACTCCCTACTGGAGGTCTTCAGGCCAATGTATTAGTTTGTAAGAAAGTACCATAGACTGGGTGGCTTAAAAATTTTTGTCTCACGGTTATGGAGGCTAGAAATCTGAGGTCCAAGTTCTCTGCAGGGTTGGTTCCTTCTGAGGGCAATGAGAGCTCTGTCCCAGGCCTTTCTACTTGGATGGTTAATTTTATGTGCCAACTTGGGTAGGTCATGGTACCCAGATGTTTGGTCAAATACCAGTTTAAATATCACTGTGAATGTATTTTTTAGATGAGATTAACATCTAAATCAGTAGACTTGGAATACAGATGATTACCCCTCATGTGGGTGGGCCCTACCCAATCAGTTGAAAGCCTTAAGTGAAAAAAAGACAGGTTGCCTGAGGAAGAGGAAATTCTACCTCCAGACTGCCTTTGGACTGGAGCTGTGCCATGGCACCAGTTTGTGCTCACAATCCAGTCTGAATGTGTCCCCAAAGTTCACGTTTTGGAAACTTAATCTGCAATGCAAAAGTGTTGGGAGGTGATTAAATCATGAGGGCTCTCCCCTCATGAATGGATTAATGCCATTATTAGGGGGAGCTGGTTAGTTTCTGAGGTAGTGGGTTCCTGCTAAAAGGATAAATTTGGCCTCATTACCCTCCTTCCCTCCTTCTTCACCCCCAACCTCTCCCACCCCTCACATGCACATGTTTGTGCCCTTCTGCCTTGTGCTATGGGATGACGCAAGAGAAAGCCCTCACTAGATGTTGAGCAGATGCTGGCACCATGCCCTTGGATTTCCCAGCCTCCAGAATCATAAGCCACATAAATTTCTGTTCATTAAAAATTATCCAGTGTCATGTATTCTGTTACAGCACAAAACTGAGTAAGACAGGCTGTAATATCAACTCTTCCCTGGTTTCCAGCCTGTTGGCCTGCACTGCAAATTTCATGAGACTACATTCACGAGCCAATTTTTAAAAATAAATCTCTCTCCCTAAACACACACACACACGCGTGTGCACATGGACACACACAGGCACACCCACACATACATACACACACACACACACAATTGGTTTTGTTTCTCTGGAGAACACCTAATAAACCTTGCTTCTGGTAATTCCTTGGCTTGTGTCAGCATTAAGTCCAATTTTCATAAGCCATTCTCATCTTGTGTCCAAATTTCCCCTTTAATTAAGGACACCAGTTATATTGGACTAGTGGCCACCCTAATGACTGTAATTACCTCTATAAAGACCCAATCTTCATATAAGGTCACATTCTGAGGTACTGGGGCTTAAGACGTAAACATATATGAATTTGAGATGGGAGAATGCAATTCAACTCGTAACAGTCAGTGACACCTAAAGTATGTCTGCGTTGCCTAAAAGGTGTTGACAATTCTCAAACCAAAGTTACAATCACTTTTGTTTCGTTTTATCTGTGTTTGTGTAAATACAGTTTTTAGTGGGAGTGTGTATGTCAAAATGTCTAAGGAGATGAAAAATCACCTTGTTGAAGCCATGTAAAAGTCTGGCTCAGGATTTAAAAGAGACTGCCAATAAGCTTTCAATATCTTATCTTGATAGTACCTGGAGCCAGGTGAGAGCATCTGGTTTTTAAATAACTTCACTATCTGAATTCACTTAACAGGTTTAAACAGCAATAGACCATGGGGTCAACTGAATTTAGAATCTGTTTTCCCCTTATTAGAGCAAACTTCAAACTTGTACAAAAAAATGGTGAGAATAAATCACCTATATATCCAATACTCTATTTCAACAATTACCAGTTTGTGGCTGGATAGGGCCTAGGAGAGCTAAGTCTTTTGTGCTATACATCCTTTGCTATCACTGATTATGCATGTATGCCTTGGATATTACTAACATGTTCTTTTTCTGTTGTTTTGCAACCTTAGAAATGTGTGAAAAAAGAAAAGATTCTAAAAGTCTTTAAATGTCATAAGTATTTATTAAATGCCTCATAGCTTGAACTCTGCCTGATTAAGCGACTTATGCAAAACAGACGGAAAAGTACTAACAAAAGGTTACATTGAAAAATTCCTTGATTGGCATCAGATTGACTCTTCATTTTCTCAACTCCTGATTTCAAAAGGAAGCCTGCCTTCTGCAATTTCCTGAAACTTAAGATATTACACTGCTATGTCTTAAGAAAGCTTAGCTTCCTCCTCTCACTCACTCCTTCCTTGAGAGCGTGATCCCAATCTGAGGTTGCCAAAGGTTTCAAAATATATTTCTTATACCTGATTTGTGTGTTGCAACTAACGTGCCCCAGTGTGGCCAGTGACATGATGAATTTCCCTCTTTCCATTAGATTTCCTTAATATTCATATGCAATCACAAGGCACTCAACCTTTATTCCATTGCAACTGTGAGCAGTGGCAGCCTTTTTGCCTGGTTCCAAGAACAGGGCAGCTACGTATAGGCACAGAGAATGGTGTCCTTGCTGTTTTGGCCTTTCGGTTAATTCCAGCCCAGGTACTGATTTAAAATAGCCCAGAAAGTTTTTCATTTCCAAAATATTCAAGAACAGTTCAGCTTTTCACTAAGTCCCTGAAGACGGGGAGGTGGGGTGAACTTTGGTTCACCAGGGACTCTGATGCAGGCGCTGCGAATAGTGACTCCTCTGAGAGATGCGCAGGGGCAGCATTTCTTACCAGAGATTTCTGACTATTCTCCAAACTCCAGCAAGACTTTCAAAGTGCATAGTGGAAATGGTCAGATTATCAGTAAAGGAAGAAGGGGAAGCAGAAAGCAATGTGGTATTCAACGGCTAACAGACAGCATATAAACAAATTAAGGTTTATGCATCTTCGTTAACTCATTTCCCAAGCTTTTCCAGCAAAAGTAAACGTGAGGGAAGTACACTGATATTAATACTAACGCGTTTCCAGCAGCCTCAGAGCAGCAGCATTTAACGCTGAATATCACACAGAATCCCAGTCACCAAGAATGTCTGCATTTTGGAGGTTCCTCTCCTCCGGCTCTGCGGCAGGGCACAACAGAAAAACTCAGATTTGTCCACGGTACACAACTGTGCTTTTGATCTACTCTGGGGTGGCTGTGTCTGTCCACAGCCCCTGGCATAGTCAGGTGGGAAGATCAACAATGCAGACCCAAGGGAGTCCCAGCTTGCTGCTCCTCAGTTTCTGGAAATGCACTCCTCTCATCCCGCAATGTCTCTGGGAAAGCTGTTTTACTTTTTAATAGACAGAATCCTAAAAGGATGTCTGGTGATCCTCAAAGTGGAGAAAGAGAGCTAGAGTGGGGAAGTGGCTACTTCCCCGACGCCAGCCTCCCACTCCCATTCCTCCGAGAAGCCCCGCCAGGACCCCGGCCAACCTCGCGGAACCAAAAGCCTCTCTGGCTCCAGAGCCGATAGCGGCACGCGGTCATGTTTGCGGCAAGTGGCAGAGTTCCTGCCCTCTCAGGCAGACCACCCCTCAATGCTGCCCACGCTCCTTACTGCCGCCCGCCCTTACCCGAACGACTTACCTGAGTCAGAAACTCCACGTTCGCTCCCGGGACCCGAAGATCCAGCACGCGGCCATGTTGCCCACGCCCCCTCACGTTTAGCCACGTCCCCACGCAGCAAACGTCATTTCGTCATTCCAGGCTACGCCCCTATCAGTCCCGCCTCTGTCCCCGACCTAGGCTCAAATCTCGCCCTGACCACGCTTCCCCTGCGCCGGAGTCCACACCAGCTCTGCGCTCTGGCTACACATCTCCTGTCGCTGCCACGCGCCTGCACGCGAACTTGCCCACGCCTCTGCCCTCCGCCTGCTCCACCATGTTTGTTACGCCCGTCAGAGCAACAAGGCACGCCCACACGTAAGGACCAGGCCCCCACGTTCGAGGCACGTCTCTGCGTTCCAACTACGTCAGGTCCCTACTTCCCTTTTCGCGCCACCTCCCCTGTCCGTCACTACTCCGCTGCCTGCCTTTCCAGCTGTGGCCACTCTTCCACGCTTCAGCCAGTCTGCGCCTCTGAGCGCAGTTCGTTTCACATACCAGTGATCATCCAGTCACAACTATTCTGCCTACCCTACCTCCCTCCCTTGGGCCCACGTCCTTACTCCGCCTAAAGTATGCCGACCCTCCCGCCAATTCGAATATCTTTTTTTACACCCTTGGGACTACGCCACGCCCTTCACGTAAGGGATAAGGACAGCTCGTTCGGGTCACGCCCCTGCGGTACGCCTGGGCCACACCTCTTCCGCTAAGCCTTGTGCCTGCGCTCCTCACTGGCGGGGCCGTTCCCGCCGTGGCTAACCCCTTCCTTTCTCTAGGAGCAGGCAAGACCCGTCTGGTCCGCGTCACATCTCTTCCTGCATTCCACACCTCTCCTTTCTGGCCAGTCCTGGCCGTCCTCCTAGGCCACGTGCCACAACCCTAGGGTCCTCATTGGCCACGGGCACCCGGCGCATGCGCACTTGCCCACCTTAAGTTCTGGCCACGCCTTAGGTTCCCAGGCCACCCACTTTTGGTTCCACTCTGGTCACGCGTCTGCCGCCAGTTCCACGCCCTCTGCGCTCCTTTTAGGTGAGAGACTTGATTCCGGGAAACCACGGAGGAGTTGGAGGGGCCCACCGGTCTCTGGAGAGAACTGTCCAGGTCCTGGAACCAAATGTCCGCGGCATTTATAGAGTGAAATGAGCCTGCGGATCTCTGATCCTCTCTTAAAAAGTGACTTTCTCCATGTATTTCCCAACTCTAAACACCACAACTCGTTAAGCAAAAACCGAGTAGGAAACAGAACTGATGGGCCAGTGGTGAAGCAATGTTCCTTCTAGCTAGGTTTCATGTCCTTTAGCCCGACATGGAGATCAACTGGAACCATGTTCCTTCCAGCCCCTCAGCGAACTTTAAATGCTAGGGAGATGCATGGAGTAAGCACACTCCTCTATTTCCTGATGTGTCCTGCTGATGACTTTTCCTAGTTGCTTGGTGCTCTAATGCTGTCTAGGTCCTGTCGAGACACCACCACATTCAGACCTCTGTTTGCAGCCCCCTGCTCCAAGATTACTCTTTTTTACTCCCTCCATGCGCAATTCTGGGTTCACAGGAAAAAAGTGAGGAGGTTATTACCAGCTTTTCTGTCCAGAAATTTCTGAACGGACATTCTTGGAGGATGAACACTTTCCATTAGCCATTCATTCATTCATTTACTCAAGACAGATTTATCAAGTATTATGTTCCAGTAAGAAATAAGACCCAAAGAGATTACATACTGAGCTTCCCCAACTCAAGTTTGGATGGCACAAGAATTGAGAAAGTTAAAGATGGTGTAATAAAGGAGTTGATAGGTGGAAAAGGACTTGTTAAGTGCTGGTTTGTTGTTCTAATTAGCAGGAGTATTTTGGGGCAGCAAACATAGCAAGCCACTTTTATAGCAGTTAGTACAGCTCCCTTCACAATAAATTCTCAATCTTCATTTAAAGTATTCCCTTTTCACTTGTATAGAGGACTACAATTTTTCCCTCCATGGCAGTGAGATTTACTATATACACTTCTACATATGCCAGCAATCAAGATTTTATGATCACATATAAAGTGTAAAAGTTCCCTTCTCTTCCCGCCTTCCATCAACTTCTGCTTTGAAAACAGTGGAAGTTTCACAATACTGAGCTACAAGGAGCACAGAGTAAAAGACAATTTTCAACAAAACATTTTTTATTAATCTCACCCTGGCTCTGAGAACTCTATCTCATTTATATAAAATGTTTCCAATGCTAATCATTTTTTGCATGAAAAATTAAACACACCGGAAATAGGGCCAAGTGCAGCCTGTGTAAATTACTGCATTGATTTTTATAACATTATTTATAGCATTATTTTCTCCCAGATGATTTGAGGCTGCATACCAAAATATAGGCAACACTGTATAAAATAAGTATTATAGGTTAAGGAACCAGAGGGGAAATTCATGGAGGTAGAATAAATAATGTAGCCAATGGTGAGATTAACACTGATGCACACTTTCAGATCCAGAACAGTTGTTGAAGGTGGGCAAGAGATCTCACTCTAAGCTTTCATAGAAAACAGGAGATAACAAGTATTTTAAAGTTTTACAGTGTTCATAAAAACCAGTCAATCAGGATTTTGTTTGCTTTTGCGAAGCACTTTTTTTAAAAAGTAATTTTTAGCACCAAGGCAAATCCCAGTTCCTCATCATGATGACGCTGTGAGCTACGTGGGAAATAAGTGTCATATGTTGTTACACCCACATTCCCTCAGTGGAAACTTGGCATAATCACAAAACACAGGGCACTGAATCAATTTCATGAACCATCCAAAATTTCCTGTTCAACTGAGTACACAGCTCCACAATGGTCTGGTTTAATTCAGGGTAGCATTTAGATAATCTTTCCCTATAATGGCGCATAAGCTTCAGCTCACATGTCAACTCCCATTTATTCATATTAGTTGGCTGAATAGCTCAGTTGGGGTGGCTGAGTCCGTGCACAGAAGGAAAAAGTTCTGAAATAGATAAAAAAAATTTTGTCATGGGTGTGGAATGAGCAAATGGCTGCAAACAACAACCTGTCATCTCTGATTTGTAGTAATAGGGATCTCTTGTGCACATCTTTTAGGCTGTCCACAAAATCATTTCTCATAAGACTTTTGATGAATTTCAGACAGTAGAGGGTTCAGCATCATCACTGGCCAAAACTTAGGAGCAGAAATTCTGAGATATTGATTAATTCATATGTCTTTAATATTAATGGGAGCATATAAACTAGAAGTGATGTGGTCTGATACCGCCCCCGCCCCCAACCTTTATAGAGGTTGGCAAAAGAAGTACCTATTGTCAGGGCTAAATGTGACTGGGTGACCTCCAGCTGGCGAGCAAATCAATGATTAAGGATGGAAAATACTATTTCATAGACCATGGCTACAATACTGTTAGCCTAGTAAAAAGAGAAAATTGACTTGCCAACTCATGAGAAAACTCTTACACCTGAGCAACAGTGGAACCAGCTAAACCTGTAATAGAAATGTCTTGCTTTTACTACATGAGACCCGTTATAAAGTATTAGTCTCTGTGCACAAGATGAGACACACAGACACACCATTTAAGAAACTGTCCTTTACATTGCTACTTTAGGAGCATAAAGTTGGCAGAATTACACTCACTCAGTTGGTCTGAATTAATTTTTATTTCCAAACAGTAGTGATTAACTTTCTCTGAAGTAGAAAAATGTTAACTTGTGAAGAATAAGACAAAGTTCATAATGATTATGGCTACTGATTAACCTACAAAATTTGATGAGCTTTTCGAATATCCTTGCTTAATATGGTTTCTCATCTTAAAAAGGGGATATGATATGGGATGGAGACAAAAATATTCCACATTATAGAGTTCCTTGCTTACCAAGGATACTGGAAATTGTGTGTGTGTGTGTGTGTGTGTGTGTGTGTGTGCATAAAAGCAAGCATACTATAAGATTGTAACAGCATCTGTTCTATGTTCTAAAATTATTATTAAAATAAGCTCATTTATCTTTTTCTTAAGATGGCCAATGAAACATAATTTCCTGTTTTTTGTAGTTGTGGGCACATAGTGGGCTGCCAGTCCAACAGCCTATGATTGGTAAATAAAGGGCACATTGGAAACTCACTGTCAGGGAATGTCCTTCCCATCTCCCATTGTCTTTCTCCCTGTCATTTACAATAAAGCCATTCCCACATTGAAATCTTCATTAGCCTCTCAGGACCATTGTTGGAGAATCCAAACTCTCTGTCCTCTTAAGATCAGAGCCCAACTTGGCTTTTCAGATGCATCTACACTGATGCTCCCTCCCCCATCTTCCTCTGAACCACTCTACCAGCAAGTCCCTGCTGTTGGCCATATCCTGTATCCGTCCTTTGTGTTTGTTTTCAGATTTCCTTAACTTGGATCCGGTGGGTTTTCATGTTTTATTTACCTTTAAACATCTTGCCATTGTTCCAGGTCTGTCTTGATTATCATTGAGAAACCTTTCTTTTATTTTTCTTCTGTTACAGTTTTATAATTGACTTGTCAAATCCAGTAACTTTTTATCCTCTCTTTATCCAGTGTTCACAGCATTTTGTTCACAGCATTTTGTTCACAGTTGTACATGCATCTGTTGCCATCATGATTTACTTTTGTGTCCTACAAACTTGTAAGTTCCTGAAGGGCAGAGACTATATTTGGTTCATTTTTGCATTTCTCATAGCTCATGAATATGATAGTTGAAAACTGAGTTGACTAATTTGAATCATAAACTGAAGTTCTAATAAGCTTGTGACTGGAAATTAAGTACCATGAAATGCATTGCGATGTGTATATTTTTACATTCTTAGCCTTAGAAAAACCACACACACACACACACACACACACACACACACACACACACACACACACACACATTTGTCTCCCTTTTTTCTTCTGTTCTTCCATGTGTGGGTTATTTCCAATAACTCAACTACAAGAAGAAAAGAGTTACCTAAATGATGTTTTTAAAGTTTGTGGGGGTGTTTCGCAGCATCCCTGGCCTCCACCCACTAGATGCCAGTAGAAATCCTCTCTTCTGCCGTTCATGACACCTAAAAATGTCACCAGACGTTGCCAAGTGTCTCTGGAGCACAAAATCACCCCCAGCTGAAAACCACTGAGTTAAAATAGAACTTATGCACAATAGACAAAAATAGTTTGTCTCTCCATGCATCTTAACACTGACAATTTAAAGAGAATAAAATTACTTTTGCTACCTAATTATACTGAAAACACTGTATAAATTATTAATAATACAAACACCTTGATATTGTTTATTATATATATAGTATATCCATTTTATTACAATTTAAACAAGGAAGGATCTCATTTATTAAAATTCTACAACATTTAGAAAATCATGGAGTAGAGCCATTTAATTAAGATATTAAAACGTCCAAAGGTGTGCATGCGTGTGTGTGTGTGTGTGTGTGTGTTTTGAGACAGAGTCTCGCTCTGTCACACAGACTGGATTGTGGTGGCACAATCATGGCTCACTGCAGCTTCAATCTCCCTGGGCTCAGGTGATCCTCCTGCCTCAGCCTCCTGAGTTGCTGGGACCACAGGTGCATGCCACCAAGCCTGGCTAATTTTTGTATTTTTTGTAGAGAGGGGGTTTCGCCATGTTGTCCAGGCCTGTCTTGAACTCTTGGACTCAAGCAGTCTACTTGCCTCCACCTCCCAAAGTGCTGGGATTACAAGCATGAGCCACCACACCCAGTTGCAAAAAGTGTGAAGTTTTAAAATCATACGAAGTTTCTATGTTCAATTATTAAAAGTTTTAATTGATTTCTTTTAATGTGTTACAGCCAGATACATTTCTGAAAATCCAATAAAAATATACAGAATAATGTCACATTTGAGATGGTTTTACAGTTTACTAATTTTAGGAGCTATATATTTACTAAATTTCTGTTTGTGATAATGAAACAAAATAACCAGGGTCAATTTTAAAAGAAACATTTGTTATCTCCACCTCTTGCTTTATTGCAGGTGAATGGAGCCTACGTATGCTCACATATTTATACAAATCTAGTGAACTTAACAAGGGATCTTGCATGAATCAGAAGAACGACACATATGTTTTCTTTTCATGTGATCTCATATTCTATTTGCCCCAGAGCGGTAGATCAATAGTTATGTGCTCAGAAAGTGCTTTTCAAGGGTGTTGTGGAGTATAAAAAACACAGAGAAATCAATTTCGTTTTCCCATCTCAGGAGACTCAGTGCCCTTTTGTGTGGCTCATGGCAACAGTAATCTGAACTTTTAAATCTACATGCTCTAAACTCGGAACATTTGGAAGTAAATAGTAACATATTCAGAATGATTGAAACTGCTTTATTTGTCATCATTACCATGGTTACTAATAAATTATGAAGCTCCCATATGTGAAACTGCCGAAATGAGCATTTTATGAAGCAATTTACCCATATATGAAGGCTCTGGAAACTTACTACTTAAAATTTGTGCATTAAGACAAGCACTATATTTGTACAAGACTTTGAAAAGTATAAGAAAATATAGTATGTTGAGAGGCAAGAATCCTAGTATCTAGTTCTGTTTTCCATTTATTTTACTGAGATCTCCATCAAACTATTTAGCAATGAGTTTGATACAGTATGTGACCAATATAAATAAGATTTATGAATCAAAAAACAGAAAGAATTGCAAATTATATCCAAGATCATCTTCTTTGATTAAACAAAAAATAGATAATATAATCGAAATGAGAAAATTAATACATGTATTAGAAAATATAAAGAGAACATAGCAACAAAAGTAGATATTTTGTGGGAAATATTCTATAAAGTCCATGAGAATACTAGAAAATCTTAACAGAATATTTTCTTGGAAATTGTGAACAGCCGAAATGGACTCAGAAAGAGGTATAAAACCAGAAATAAATGATCATGTAAGAAGTGAAAAATTTTTGAAGAACTCTTCCTCTAAAACACACATGGTCCAGATTCTTCATCTGTGAACTCTTTATTTCTTATACATTATACGTATTTCTAAACATAGACAATGTTAGAAATCTTTCTGTATCATTTTCAAGATGGTAAAGGCTAGGGAAAAAAAAAAACCTTCAAGAATCAGCACTTGAAAAGGAACCTACGTGATATTCTTTTAAGAAAATAGGTTTAAAAACCATAGGGGAAAAACCAGGAATTAATTCCAGCAGCATGCTAAAAATAAATTTTTAAAATGTTTTATCTAAGAATTGAATCAATGTGAGAAATGTATTAATGTAGTACACCAAATGGTAAAAATTTTAATAGTGTAAAGGCAGTTGATAAAATGCAACACCAATTACTGAGGAAAATAATTTTTTGTAATTATAAATATAATGCTTTTATCACATGACACATCATTTTTAAAGCCACTTGCCAGTTTCCATGGAGGAGCAGCATTCCCATTAGAGTAAAGAAGAAGACAATGGTGCATCTTATTCCCATCATTATATTACTTTGTTCTGATAGTGCCACTGCAATGAGAAAAAACAACATCCCACAAGAACATATAAAGAGATCCAAGGCTAAGGAAGGCACATTCTAACTATGAAAATATATTAGCATTGGTCATCCATTCTGGTAGTAGTATGGATGTTTTCTACTTTTTTTTTGCTTCTCTATATTATCTATACAGAATTTCTATTGCTTTTTTCAATCACTTTTAAAATGAGAAAACGAATATTGAGAAATCATAATGAAATAAGAAGAGATTATCTTCCCTTTTCAGATGAATGGCTTACATTGACTAAAACTCAATATTTCACTGTCTTCGATTCTAGTTACATAGATGACTAAAAGGTTATGAAGAAATTTGTCACTTTTAAGAAATGCAAGACTAAAGGAAAGCTGAAGCAGACTTCTATGTTTCTACTCTAGCTGCTGAGGCAGGAGGGTTGCTTGAGCCCAGGAGATTGAGGCTGCACTGACCTAAGATGGTGCCACTGCACTCCAGCCTGGGCGTCACAGCAAGATCCTGTCTCTATAAAAACAACAATAACAAACAACAACAAAACACAGTTAAGTTCAACGAAGATGACAAAGCTGCATAATAGCATGACCCCAGTTTTGTTTTTAAGAAGAAATGTACATATATTTACACACAAAAGCACAAGGCAGAAAGGTATATTCCAAATATTTAGAAAACATTAACATTGGTCATTCGTTGACACTGGTGGAATTACAGGTGATTTCTACTTTTCTCCTTGTGCTTCTTTGTATTTTCTAAAAAGAATTTCTATTGCTGTTTTTAAAAAGATGATGCAACAAACATTGAGAAACCATCATTCAAAAGAGATTGTCTTCTCAAATGAATGACTTACACTAAGACTCAGTGTTTTATTGTCTTCAACTAAGTAAAAGCCAAAGAAAGCCACTTGATACTTTTATGAAGTGTAAGGCTAAAGGAAAACTGAAGCAGATTTCTTATTTCTCATTTATTTGTTTATTTTTGAGATGGAGTCTTGCTCTGTTGCCCTGGCTGGAGTGCAGTGGTGCAATCTCGGCTCACTGCAGCCTCTGCCTCCCGGGTTCAAGCAGTTCTCTGCCTCAGCCTCCCGAGTAGCTGGGACTACAGGCGCCTGCCACCACGCCCGGCTGATTATTTGTACTTTTAGTAGAGACGGGATTTCACCATCTTGGCCAGGCTGGTCTTGAACTCCTGACCTCATGATCCACCTGCGTTGGCCTCCCAAAGTGCTGGGATTACAGTTGTGAGCCACTGTGCCCGGCCGCTGAAGTAGATTTCTATGTCCTTAGCGTATCTTTCTTCCTTGATGTAAGTAAAATGCTTTGTTATAATCTCTATGTGTATTGACTTTTCCTTCCCATGATGACTTTATCTAGTTTAACATTTCCCAAGATGACTTCATCTAGTCTAGTTTTATTTTTTTCAGATGTTAGCTAGGTGAGCTCTTCCTTCTGGAAATTTCCACTGCACCTAATACAGTGACATTTCTAGGATGGCTGCACTAAGTTGTGGCTGCCTCTTCTTTTAGTACAGCTTTTCCTGACTCCGTGTCCTTGAAACCAAGGTGAAAGACATGAGAAAAAGCTTCCTCAGCTGGATTTAGCTGACAGACATGGGTCCTTTACAATAAAATACCACCCTTACAAGGAAGGAGAAATGATGTGTTTCTCAAAGTGCTGCAGAAGTCTCATTGTTGATATTTTCCTCATTGTTGCTTTGGAAATTCAATGTTTCTATTTAACACCAGGGTCACCCAATCTAATTCTGCCATTCATGATTTTTGAGGAACGGGGTGGAATTTGGGGACTGAATTTATGAAGAGGCAGAACGGTAGAGAGGAAAGCCCTGACATCAACCTCTGGGCGGGGCATTGATTGGCACCTGTGGAATGCCCACCGGGGAAAGATTCTTTTACACTCATTATCTTAATTCTCAGAGCATCTCTGAGGTTTTGTTGCAACTTCAGGGTTCTTTTTTAACTTTTGTTTTAGGTTCAGGGGTACATGTGCAAGTGTATTATACAGGTAAATTGTGTGTCACATGAGTTTGGTGTACAGATTATTTTGTCACCCAGATAATAAGCATAGTATTCGATAGGTAGTTTTTCGAGCCTCTCCCTCCTCCCCTCTACCCTCAAGTAGGTCCCTGTGTCTGTCGTTCCCTTCTTTGTGTCCATGTGTACTCAATGTTTAGCTCCCACTTATCAGTGAGACTATGTGGTATTTGGTCAATTCCAGTTTTGACCAATGATGACCAGAGACACAGAGCAGTTGGGTGTGGTGGAGACAGGGTTCAAGTGTAAGTCAACCCAGCTGGTAAAGTGACACCCATCCCACTCATCCCATTGCTGCCAATGACTTCAACGCTGGAGCCTCAGTTCCCTCCCATGTGAGATGATGATAACAACAATTGTGAAGTGTCTGAGGATTAGAGAAATAACCCAGTGAAGGTACTTCAGAGTGGGTAACTTTTAATTACTGTTGTATTGCTGTACTGACCAATGTAGTCAGTAGCCACTTGTGCCTACTTAAATTAAATTAAACAAAAATTCCATTTCTCAGCAACGCTAGCTTCATTTCCGGTGCTCAGTGGCCTCCTACCTCTACTAGCTACCATATTGGATAGCACAGATACAGAACATTCCCATCGACACAGAATGTCCCTTGGACAGTGCTGCTGTGTATCATTAACTTTGATTTAATTCAAGTGCCAGACCTCAGGGGTAAACACAATCATTCCCTATGTGTGAATGTGCAGGTACGTGTGCAGTTTTGTTATATAGGTAAATTGTGTGTCATGGGAGTTTGGCGTACAGATTTTGTCATCCAGATAATAAGCATAGTATTCGATAGGTAGTTTTTCGATCCTCTCCCTCCTCCCACCCTCTACTCTCAAGTAGGTAAGAGGAAGCTCTGAAGCTCTCCTGGGATGTTCACCCGCTGTGGTGAGAGTCAGGTGAGGCCCTTCACGGAAGGGCACCCTTTGTTTACCGGAGAGAAAGGAGTCACGTTTGTTTCCTGAATGAAGATAGTCTGTCTATGAACCAGGTATCCTAGCCCCGAAAAGGTGAGAAGTGCATGCCAAGGAAACCTCTAGACAGGACTCAATTCTTCCCATGATGCACCTAACCAGAGAATCGCAGAAGGGGTCGGGGAGGATTCCAACTGTGAGTCAGCAAAGGAGACATTCTTTTGAGGTAGAGTCAGGGTGGGGAAAACCATTAATCTGTTTTCCAAACAAGTTTTCATAAATAACTGACAGGAGATGGGCTGTTTTTATGGAAGTATTAACCCAAATGATGGGTGTTAATCATTAAACCTTTTAGGTGGTGGCTCGCTTGTTTCTCTGATATTCTAATCCGGGTCACAGAATGGCTAAGGCAGATTTAAGTGCAGCGTGGATTTTTTTTTTTCTCACTTTGCCTTGTGTTTTCCACCCTGAAAGAATGTTGTGGCTGCTCTTTTTTCTGATGACTGCTATTCATGCTGAACTCTGTCAACCAGGTATGTAGCCTTGAAACTTAAAAATAGATGAACAGTTTTCTACATGTTTGACAAGTCGTTGACTGAAAGAACTCTTTATTTTTCTAAATCTGCAGACATGTTGTGGCTTGAAAGTTGGGGTGGTGAGTGTTTAATGAGTTTGAAAGAAAATATTAAACCGTCTAAGATGATTTAGGTTAAACTTCCAGGAGTATTTGGGGCAGTTTAATTGTAGTTCTGTGTTCCATTAGTTTGAGTTGCATTACATATTAGGATTTTTCAGACTCTGTTTTGGCAGATCTTAATCATCATATACTGCTCTTTCTTTTTTCTTTCTGGCAGGTGCAGCAAATGCTTTTAAAGTGAGACTTAGTATCAGAACAGCTCTGGGAAATAAAGCAGTAAGTGGAGCACCTGAGTGTTCTTTTAAAATTTTGTTTGCTAATAACACTGTGCTTTCTCTAATAATGGGCCTGTCTGCATAGTTACCTTAATCTTGAATAAATTATTTCTAAAGACCTCAAATCTGATCTTCTCTTAAAGGTAGATTATAGAATAATATGAATTTTTAATAAAGTAGGTTCGCCTAAAGTATTTAATCGGTGATGTATGCTAGACAATATGTGAAGTTTTGTGCCACACAAAACAACTTAAAAAACTGGCATCTCAACTCGGGATAGTGAAGCCAAGTGGCCTGACTCAGTCGCTCAGGTCTAGACTGGGTCTACTCCTCACCGTTGTGGTCATTTGAATTTTGTTAGCCTCGATTTTGTACTCATTGAAAAGAAGGGATGGTTCTACCCACATAAAGTCTTTCATAGCACAAAAAATTTCCAATTCGAACATGAAGTTTCTTCAATTATTCTCAATTATCAGAGTAACATATGAAATATATGCTTATGAAATAGAAGTTTAAAAACTAGTCATAGGGCCCATGTGGCTATAGGAATGGTGAAGATCATTGAATTAAAAAGACAGTATTGTCTAATTCTAGTTTCAGTTTCCCAGTGTGGTCTGCAAAATTTTTTCCCCAATAGAAGTTGGTGTTAAGATGTCTCAGGCTGGAAACAGAAAAAAGAGTGCTAAAGAAACTTAGAGGTATTCTGTTGGCAGGCCAATTCATCAATTTGTTATTTTATTATTTACTCAATGGGTAATGATTGTTGTAACAGCCAGCATTTATTGAGAACTTATCTTACTTTCTAGCTGGGGCTCTTCTAAGCACCTTACTCCTATCAAATCATGTAGCCCTCACAACAATGCTTTGAGGAAGGTAGTAGTACAGGTGTTCGTATTCCCACTGAATGGATGGGAAAACTGAGGTTCAAAGAAATTAAGTAACATGCTCAATATTTCAAGTCATCAAGTGGCAGAAGTAAGATTTGAGCCCAGAATCCACTGTCTCTACTAGTGTGCATGGTTGGCCGTCCCAGTATCCTCTAATAGCAGGCACCATGCTGAATGCTGGGGTGTCATGGTGACTAAGGCTTGACTTTACCCTTGTGGAGCTTATAGTAGTAGTAGAATCGGTAATCTATTAAATATTCAGTAAACCAAATGCAAATGTGCAATCTTGACAAGTATTACGGGAAGAATTACAAGGGCACTTCAGCTTTGTCAAGGGCCACAATACCTGGCACTTACTGTGACGTCTGAAGCATGAGTTGAAGTGAACGAGGAAATGAAAGAAGGAAAGGCAGAGGGAACAGCATGTGCAAAGGTTTATCACAGGAAGGATCTTGGTGAGAGTAAAAGTTAGAAAGAGGGCAGAAATATCTGGAATTGGGGCAATGAGGAGGAACGTGGCAGGTGATGAGCTTAGAGAGAGAGGAGCGGGAAGGCCAAGGAATATGTGGGCTGTGTTAGGGAGTTTCGTTTTGAGATGTAGGGAGTGTTCAAGAGCATCAAATGCTGTTGAAAGGCCAAGCCAGAAAGCGACTGAAAAATGCTGATTGTGTTAGACAAGGTGGAGGTCAATGGTGATTTTAGAAAGAGCTCTTTTCATGGGGTGGAGTTGCTGGAAGACAGGTAGTGGGAAGTTAAAAAATAAATGAGTGGTGAACATGTTGAAACAGATGTGTGGACAACTCCTGGGAGAATTTTGGCTGTGAAGGGCAAGAAAGAGACAGCAGTAGGTAGAAGAAAGGAAGACTGAGTAAAGTGGTTTGTTTTTGCTGTTGCTTTAATGGGAAAATGTTGAGCTTGTTTAAAAGACAATGAAGAGACTCCAGTCAGAGTTAAATACACAGAAAGGAGGGGAACTGATATTGTTTAGATCTGAGAAGGGCAGAGGAGAAGCATTCCTAATGTAAGTGACGGAAATGGCCACTGATAGGCATAGTTCTGTCTGGCACTTCAGGAGAGGAGGCGGCTAAGACATGTGTCTATGGAGGAAGTGTTGTATCTTGATGTCAGGAGGATGGGAGAGTTGAAATTGATGAGATATATCTATAAATTATGAAGCAAAACCATTTAATGAGAGTGAGGTTTGAGGGAAAACTGGAAAAAATGGTAAAAAAAAACAAAAAATGTTGACCATCAGTTCTCTCTCTAGAGAGAGGTTTGAAATAGTTATGTGACCCATGAGAAAGAGAACTGGTGGTGAAACCTTAGGGATTACCAGGCAATTTGGGGGTAGGTCATCATGAATTTAGAGTTAAACCAACTAACCTTGTTTTGTAATTTTCTCTAGTTATGCCAATAACTTACCTAAAATGTGGGGTTAGCCATGGTTTGAGTGTTTTTAGATGTGTGCAAAAAGCAAGGTGAGCTGGGACATTTAAGGTCCTGGCACATGTTATTGAAATGAAGAACCAAGGAATCTGAACTGGTAGATAAATATATGCAATTAACTTGTACCACTTGGTCTGTGAAGCCACATGTGGGATATAAAGATGTGTTCAATTTCACATTGAGCACCTATTATGTGTCAAGTATATGCACAACAGGTAGGTAAGCTGCTATGGACATTCTTATATATGTGTTTTCCATATGCTTTCTTTTTTGGGAGTATTTACCCAGGAGTAGATTAATGGATCATAAAGTACACAAATGTTTAGCCTTAGTAACTCTTACCTTATCCTCTCTTAAGTTGTGCATTTTCTCATTAGTATATGTGCCCAATTCCTTTTATAAATGGAGGCTGTCTCTTTGAAGTATTTGAATGCCCTAGGAGAAATACACTACATCCAGTGCACAAGCTTTCAATCCTTTCACACTTGCCCAAGATAAGTTGGTTCCACTGGCAGGATACCCAACCCAATCTAGAACTGCATCAGTCCTGTTCTGATCTAAATAGCTTGGAGCTTTGTTCTGTGACCAAAATTGGACTCCTACCCAGCCAGCTTAAGCTCTTGTTTTTGAGACAGACAAATGGAAGAACAGGAGATCAGGTCAAGTTGTTGCCAAGATCTGAAAAGCAACTGAAATTCATGTCCCAGGGAGAACTGGCTAACATCTTTGTTTTCATTTTCTGCACTGAGCTTATTATTCTCGTTTGTTCTTGAGCAGGCTTATTCCTCGTGTCTGCATTCTGTTAATAAGCCTTCCCTGTCTGAATAGTGTTTCTGCACTATTTTTAATCAGATCCATTTCTTCTTCTTGTTTTATTCATTTATTATTAGGTTAGATCATAGCTACTCTTATTCTGAATAAAACTAATTTTGGAAACAAATGCATTATCAAAAACAAAGAGCTATGCCACGAATCAGTTACTTTTAAACTTTCATAGTATAATATCAAATGAAAAGTTCACATTGAAAGATTGAAGGAGCACTTCAAATAAGACCTAAAGTTGACATTAAAATGCAGTATTTAACATTTGCATGTGAGAAAAGTGATTTTTCCATTTCCATTTTCTGTTGTTGTTGTTGTTGGAGACAGGGTCTCACTCTGTCATCCAGGTTGGAGTGCGGTGGCATGATCTTGGCTCACTGCAACCTCCACTTCCCAGGTTCAAGCAATCTTCCTGCCTTAGCCTCCTGAGTAGCTGGGACCACAGGCACATGCTACCACGCCCGGCTAATTTTTTTTTTTTGGTAGAGATGGGGTTTCACTATGTTGCCCAGGCTAGTCTTGAGCTCCTGGGCTCAAGTGATCCACCCATCTTGACCTTCCAAAGTGTTACAGGCTTGAGCTCCACTCCTGTCCCCCTTTTCTGTTCTTTATGGTAGCATCTTACAGCAGAGTTACATAAAGTGGTACTGAAGGAGAAAACGGTGAAGTGGAAGAAGCAACTGAAGAAAGTTTAAGGTTCTATGTTACAGAGACCAAGGCAGGAGGATCACTTAAGGCCACACATTTGAGACCAGCCTGGACAACACAGCAAGACCCCATCCCTCCTCCTTTCCAAAAAAAGAATATGTTATGAAAATATTTAGGAGAAAGGAAAAAGTACAGCACAGTCATAAACCTTATCCAGAGAAGGTAACTGGGTAATATATTTTTTGTTGTTGTTATTTAGGAGTCATTTGTTTTTACTTACTATCCTCACTGCCACCAAAGAGGAGAAAGGCAGTAACGGAAAAATATGTTTCCCCATCCCAGAGTGAAACTCCAATCCTGACAATGTCCTTGTGATATACTAACCCCCACCATCACCAAGTTCTTCCCCTCAGCTTTTGCCACTTTCTCCCTTCCTGCTTCTGCTTTAGTTGCTACCTTCCTTGGTGGTCCTTAAACAGCTCAGTTTTTTTTTTTTTTTTTTTTTGCCTCAGGCTTTTTGCATTTGCTGCATTAAGGAGCAGAGTGAGTCAAATATACTATATTAATTTGCTAGGGTTGCCATAACAGAGTAACGCAGACTGGGTGCCTTACACAACAGAAATTTATTTTCTCTCAGTTCTGGAAGTCAAGATGTCACAGGATTGGTTCCTTCTGAGGGCTGTGAGGGAAGGATCTGTTCCAGGCCTCTCTCTTTGGCCTGTATGTAGATGGCCGTCTTCTCTCTGTGTCTTCATATCATCTTCCCTCTGTGTCCAAATTTCCTCTTCTGAGGACACCAGTCATAGTGGATTAGAGCCCACTCCAACAACTTCATTTTAACTTAATCACCACTGCAAAGACCCTGTCTCCAAATAGAGTTAAATTCTGAGGTATTGCAAGTTAGGACTTCAACATGACATTTTTTTGGTGAGGACAAAATTCAGCCCCTAATATGCACACACATTCAAGTTTCTGGCTAAGAAAATTTTTAAAAAATTGTACTGATGTTAATAAAGGCAACTGGGAGGGAGTTTATGAGGGAAAAGAGAAAGGGAGGAAGGAAATGAAAATGGACTATATATGGCCAGGATGAAATGTCCAAATGCCCTGTTTGTTGGCTGGCTACTGATGCTGCAGGTTCTTAGGAAGATAGTGCAACAGCAGATACACCAAACTTAGAATGTCCAAGAAACCCTACCCCAAACATTATGGGGATATAATTTATCATGGTCTCCAGTATCTAATGTATGAGAAAGCGGGGTGTGTGTGTGTGGGGGTGTGTGTGTGTGTGTGTGTGTGTAGAGAGAGCGAGAGGGAGGGAGAACCACTGTGTGTACAGTTAGAACCAATGGACCATATTTGCTCCCATACACTTTGTTTTCCTTCTCTTTCAGTATGCCTGGGATACCAGTGAAGAATATCTCTTCAAAGCGATGGTAGCTTTCTCCATGAGAAAAGTTCCCAACAGAGAAGCAACAGAGTAAGCAAATAATGAGAAATCTTAACTGATGATTTACAGTATTATTTGAGATAGTGCATTATTTCAAACCTTGATCTTGAAAATATTAAGCTAATTTTTCGAAGAGATTCACATTTTTACTAAACTTAAAAATAACTTTTATAATCTAACTCATCTTATAGTTTATATCATGTTCCAACAATGCTCTTTGTTTAATAGGTAATATGAAGATAAATATCCCTCAAAATTGCAGGTATATATCCTAAGCTTTCTACATTTCTATTGTGTGTGTGTATATACATATATGTATATATAATTTTTCTTGCAGATAGATACCAAAGAATTTTACTCTTATTTTGAAAATAACCTAAGTGTGTATAAGTTCTTTTCACTCTTGGTATTTATCATAGTACCTTGTTTATTTTCTTAAAAGCACTTAATATGACTTTTAATAATTTTATATTTTTGTCTTGTCTTCTGGAGGAATCTTCTCTATGATGTTTCCTTCTTTCTCTATTTGTGGTGAGGGTAACATTCCTGGTCTGTCTCTATTCCCTTCTTCACTCCTCCCCTTCAGAGGTAAATTGACTTATGTGATTGGTGAGCTGCAAGGAGAACCTGGGCATGGATTCCTTTCTCCTTATGAGGTAGCCATCCCCAAATGATAGCAGGCATCTCTCGTACAACTCCCTAGCTAAGTACAGAACCAGGCCCTGCATGCACAGGTGCATACACCCTAAGGCTGTACTTGCGGTTTGCAGCTGAGGAGCGTTTAGATTAGTAGGTGCCATGTTATTTGGGGGGTTAAATATTGTGTGTATTACTCCAGTACAGGACAATACCTGCCTCAGTTATGCTCTACTTGAGACAATGGAGGTGAATATATTTATTTCAGGATTTTTTTTAAATTAGGAAGAAAATTTGCCCGCTGATTAAAGTCATATCCTCCAAACTAGCCTTTTATTTTGGTCTCCCATCTGTACAATGTTTTGTCTTCATTCTATAATAATTCAAGGCCCAGTATAGATGATTACTATTAATTGGTCTCCCTCACATCCATAATATCTGATGCATGGGATATGAATATAAAGAATGAAACAGAAGAGTGGAGTTTGAGGGAGCAAAATGAACACATACATATTTGTGTATACCCACATGTGTATTTTTAATATACATATTTTAAATAACATATTAACATGATTTAAAAAATGAAAAGAAGGTATATAATAAAACAAAGCCTCGCCCTAAGTTCTACTCCTGTTTTATAGATCTTAAAATTATATATATTGTACTTCATGCCATTAAACTGCAGCATTCTTTCACAACTATTTATAATAACTTTTTTCAATAAAAATAAGGTGATTACATTACAAAAAATTGAACAGAGAAAAAAATAAGAAGAAAAGCCACTGGTTATCTCACAATGGTAACCCCTTAAATATTCTCTTTATATTTTCTTCTAGCCCTTCTTGTAAGCAAGTTTTATACATTGCTGTGTTCATGGCACTGTTAGTTCCTTTAAATGATCACGTTTCACCTAGTACATGACTAAGTTAAATTAAGTGTTTCCATTCTTAGAAAAATTTAATTTAAATATATAACATTTCAGATTGATTCTTGGGAGTTTACCTTTAAAATATCTTCCTTCAGAATCTGGAGCATTGTAGGAGTCTGTGAATATCTGATCTAGTTTATTTGAAAGGTTGTTTGACTTACAACTGGGCACTGGGGCTGAGTGCAGTGGCTCACACCTCCAATCCCAAAACTTTGGGAGGCCGAGGCAGGTAGATCACTTGAGCCCAGGAGTTCGAAACCAGCCTGGGCAACATGGGCAACCTGGTGAAACCTCGTCTCTACAAAAAATGCAAAAATTAGCTGGGCATGGTGGCACACACCTATAGTCCCAGCTACTTGGGAGACTGAGATCACTTGAGCACAGGAGTTTGAGGCTGTGGTGAACTATGATGGTGCCACTGCACTCCAGCCTGGGCGACAGAGTGAGACTCTGTCTCAAAAAAAAAAAGAAAAGAAAAGAATTGGGTACACTGGATACATATTGGGTTGGTGCAAAAGTAATTGTGGTTTTTGCCATTGAAAGTAGTGGCACCTTCAACAAAAGTAGAAGCTTTTGTTGCCAGTGTCAGTTGTAAAAATCAAAACTGCAAAGCTAGACTGAGGATCAGTACACATTTTTCTGTAAAGAGTCAGGCAGTATGAGTCCTGGTGATACTGCTATCAAGGGGATGAATTGACAAGCGAGATGTGTTTAAGATGCAATTCAGCTGCTGGCCTGGATTCCACATGCACTGCCATATTGGAAGCTGCACCCCTACATGAAGAGCTGTGGGAAAGGGCACCACATAATGCAAGATGGGATTGAAAATAGCTTTGCGGAGAGGCTGCTTCTCTTCAGTGTGGCAGGTGGATGGAAGACACCAGTAGCTTGGCATATGGGTTAAGTTTTAAAGCCGCCTTCCAGAAATCTTTTGGTGCCATTATGGGCAGACTGAAGGAGTGTGGCAAATATTCCTTTCCAGGATAGCTTCAGGATCCAAGTTTTGGGAACTGGCTGTTTATTGTCTCCCCTGCCCACCATTGTTTATCCACTAATATTGCAGAAGACTGTAAAGTACAAAGAATAAACCAAATCACACGAATTAAAAACAAAGATATTCAAGTAATGAACAGAATAATGAATAGTCTCACTTTCATCCCACCTTTTACCCAGGGCGATATCTACAACATCTCTTATATCAAGTTTGATCACCACCAATGATACAAAGCTCATTGTCTCCTGAGCATGCCTCTTCCTATTTGGAAACATACAGTTGGCATATACTTACAGTAGAAGCTTGCTTGGCTATGAAAAAGGAAGTGATGTCTTGTTGGAGAGCTGATCTGGTCCAGTTACCATTACCGCAGGCAGGCAGTGGAAGAGAAGCCAGGGATTCCCTAAGAGGATCGGAGAGGATTAGGGTGTGGGCTTGCAGAGAGGGCTGTGGCATTTCCACTCCCTTAGGACTTGAACAGGGCTGGGAATGGGTTCCTGTGCAGATTCCCCAGTGCAGCCAGCCAGGGTGTTGACAAGTGAGTTCATGCTGATGAGTTGGTCCCCATTCCTTACGAGTGATGATGTGTTTGGAGTGATATTCTTGTTTGCATCCCTGCCTACCTCAAGTCAGGTAGAGAAGTGCTCATAGAGGATACGGTTGTCTTTAAGAAGGGAGACTGGCATATTTTTTTCTGGAGGGATGCTCCCCAACTTACAGACATTCTCAGGACCCCCTCAAGTTGCCACTACATAGCAGTAGCTGGAGTTCTAGAGAATATGATGGTGTCCCTAGCAACTGAGAGTGTGCCTGGAACAGAAACTGGTGGCTACCTCTTAGCCGGAGAAGTCTCATGGTGGAAGGCTGGCTTGAGCGCCTGTAACTGGGGAGAGAAAGAGAGCAGTTTTCTGAGCAGTCTGTACTTGAATATATTCCTGGGGCCAAGCAGGGGCTTTGGAAGGGAACAGGATAGAGTCACTGCCTATTGGGCCCATGTCCTTAAGTGAGACAGGGCAAGGCAAGGCAGCAGAGTGAGGCTGGAGGCGTACACCCCTGGAGGCAGAGCTGAGATGGGGTGGAGGAAGTCGGTCAGAGCATGTCAGCCATGTCAGGGGAAGATGCAGTGCAGAGGTCCCGGGAGGGGCCCCTGAAGGCTCCACAGGAGCATTCTGAGTGGAGAGCATCTGGACGCCCGCCACCACAGAGGACCCCTCACAGCAGGGGGAACCACAAGGGCCCTGGTCCAGGAAGAAGAATTTGGCCTTTCCTTATCTATCTCATGCCCCCATCATCTTGCTTTCCTGTCCCTAAGCGAGGAGAATGAAGCATGGTGGAGGGGAGCACAGGCAGGGAGGGAGTGGAGCCCGGAGCAAATGGCGGGAGCCCGCCACTCAGGTGCCTGCTCTGGCCAGAACTGCTGGAAGGAGAGCAGCTGTAGGTGAGAGGCAGGAGGGCAGCTTTGGTTAGACTGGCCTGGATGCCTTAGTAGCTGGAAGTGACAGGAAAGCCACACCATCTGCCCCAGATGCTGTCAAGAGGCGAGGAAGAAGGAGTGACAGAGTGCCCAAAAGGAACAGTGTGAGCAACATCAACCTCTTCCTTCACTGCTGTCCACGAGGCCAGCCTGTAGAACTATGTTGCTGTGGCTGGAGCCACAGGATCAAGTGACCTCTGCTGAAAGCCTGCTATGTGCTGGGCACTGAGATTCGAATGAGGGCTAAGACCAGGTCCCACACTGCACCAGGCCCACACCCAAGAACCTAGCCCTGGTAGACATTGTAGAAAGATAGACCAAATGTGACAGCCACAAGACAACTCTTTCAAAATCATCATTCACAGTTTCTGATATTAAATGCTTTTTTTTTGCTATTGCTGTATTTTTTTTAGAAGCAGAATGAGAGATAGATGGAAAAATGAAGTTAAGAGAAAGCTCTGGTTTCATTAGTTGAGGTTACTTGAGGTTTTCCTGGAACTTGGATTGAAGATGGCAACCAAGTGTTTTCAACTGTTTACAATATGATTTAGGCCAGATTTACTAAAACAGTTTCACAAGAATTTTAAAATGTTGAAAGGAATTTCTAAGGAAGCTATAATCTAATCCAAGGTTTAGTCTAATTCCCAGGTCAACTGGAAAGTTAATATGCCTAGTTTACTCAAACATCAACTTTTAGGTAATTTATCATTTTTAGCAAGAAAGGTAAAGTCTAACTCAGGCAAGTCTTTCTCTTTCTGAGTTAAATGGTGTAGGACATGTAATGGATTTCTCCTTCTGCCTAATTATTCAAGGATAAGTCTTGTGATCTAAAAAGGAACAACGTGCTGTTGTATCCACGGTAAGGGGATTAACGGTCTTGTGCTTGTAAAACAGCAGCCCAGCACCTATTTAGTCCTTTTGATTTCCAGAAACAAGAGCCAGATTCTTACCACTCTTTGGAAGCAATTGGCCCTGTCTGGCGCCATTGATGAAAAATGGCAGTGGAGCCAATTCTTAGAGAAACCTTCAGACCAGGGCTTTCCACACTTGAGGAAAAAGAGTAAACATTTTTACCTCTTTTTCATGATTTGCTGAAAGAAGTCACTTATGTATGAATTAATATAATTTCTTGGTAAAAAAAATTGGTCAAAATGATTATTAAAGTGAATTCAAATAATTCCACCAGCCCACTGGCTGCTCTGGAAAGCCATATTTGCATTGTTTCTGGGTTTGGCTTCCAACTTGCTGCAGCCACACCCGCGCTTCTCGGACTCTGCATTATTGCCAGTCTCCAAACTCGGTTTCTTTTTAGTCCACTGCATTGGTCACTGGTGTGCCCCACCATATTAGATGCAACTGTGGACACCAGCTCCAAGATCATCACCAAGATCTTAAAAGAGAAGAAAGAAGTTGTGGAGGAGGCAGAGGAGGGAAGAGATGGTCCCGGTAATGGGAACGCTAATGAGGAAAATGGGAAGCAGGAGGCTGACAGTGAGGTAGAAGGATAGGAAGAATATGGGGAGGAAAAGGAGGAGGAAGAAGGTGATGGTGAGGAACAGGATGAAGATGAAGATGAGGCAGCTGAGGCTGCTATGGGAAAATGGGCAGTTGAAGATGCTGAGGATGACAACGTTGATACCAAGAAGCAGAAGACTGATGAAGATGACTAGACTGCAAAAAAGGAAAAGTTAAAAAAAAAAGAAAAAGAGAAAAGGCCACCGTCATCCATTCACCCTGTCTCAGAATCTAAGTGAAGTCATCTTTAAGTAGAGAGGCCTGCCGGGCAACGCCACCTTCAGGTGACAAGCACTCTTCAGCACCCAACCCAAACCACAAGAATTTGCAACAGGGGAGGAAAAAAAAGAACCAAACTTCCAAAGCCCAGCTTTTTTCCTTAAAAGTACTTCAAGATAAAAATTGGTTCCTATTTTTTATTTACACTGTTTATTTATTTATTTATTCATTTTGAGATGGAGTCTCACTCTGTCACCCAGGGTGGAGTGCAGTGGCGCTATCTTGGCTCACTGCAACCTCCACCTCCTCGGTTAAAGCAGTTCTCCCGCCTCAGCCTCCCAAGTAGCAAGGATTACAGGCGCCTGCCACAACGCCTGGCTAATTTTTGTATTTTTAGTAGAGACGGGGTTTCACCATGTTGGCCAGGCTGTCTCGAACTCCTGACCTCTGGTGATCTGCCTGCCTCAGCCTCGAGAGTCCTGGGATTACAGGCGTGAGCCACTGCGCCTGACAATACTTTTCATTTTCATTGTATATTTTTGTACATATTGTTAGGGGTCAGCCATTTTTAATGCTCTCAAATGATCAAACCAGCCGTCAGAGCTTTCTCCGTCTTACTTCTGACTTTACTTGTGGTGTGACCATGTTCATGATACGGTTCAAAATAAAAACAAACATTGAAGAAAAGCAAAACAACAACACCAAATCTTATTCCGAGTGTTCCAGTATCTTTTTTTATGTATGAACTTAGTGGTACTATAAGTTTGTACGAGATGGTTAAAAAGGCCAAAGATAAAAGGTTTCTCACTCCCCTCCCTGCCTTTTTTTTTGGTCTGTGAAGTTGCTGTTAATTTTTTTGGCCTCTTTGATGTATGTGTGAAACAATATGATGAACAATAAATTGGAATTTTGTTTCACTGATTTGCTCTAACAACAGCAAAAAATAATTCCATTGGACTCATTCATATTTAAAATCTTGAAAATGTAGGATTTTTATTGAGTTGTGCTAATGGCATTTCAGTTTATTTATGACATCAAAACATGCTTTAAAAAGACATGTTTAGCTCAAGAAATGCTTGTTAGTCGATCAGCTTTTCATTCGGTACAAATCTTGGAGGACATTCAATGTAGTCACATTTGGAAGAAAGGCCATGGAGAAGTCACATTAGTTGCACATAATCTATAATTGGAAGAAATTTGTGTCCTTTGGTTCCTTAATACATAAATTACAGAACCATGTACAGTCATTCTTCATGTTACTTCCTTTTTAGCACCAACTTTCTGCCCTCACATTTACAGTTCTTGGCTACTTCCATCTACAGTATATTCAGGATTCTTCTTTTACCAGAGAGTTCTGTGTGCTATTTTGTTGTCTGAGTATTTGTAGGTGAGTAGACAAAGTTTTGGAAAAGTAACCTCCTTCCTTCCCTGCCTCTCTTTTCTGTTATTACAGCCCTGGACCAATTTATTTCCTCAGTTTGTCTCTCTAGGAATGATGTCAGAAGCACTGAGATGTTAACCTTTTGTCATCCATCCATTTGTCTCCCCAATCACTTACTGAATGGTCCACGTGGGCCAAGCTTCAGGAATGCAGGGGCTTACAGCACAGGACAGACTTGGGCCTCATGTCCTCATGTCCCAGGGCACAGAGAAATCTGCTGTAAATGGACAAAGTATTTGATAGTCTCCCTAGTGACCCTGCAACTGATCAAATTAAAACAGGTGCTCTTTGCTTGGAGATCATGAAGTTCAAATCAGGGCAGAGATTAGAGACCCTCCTGACAAAGAAGGCAGACAAGCCATGTGAAATCTAGAAGCTCTTTGTCCTCCCCATGTCCTGGGTCTATTCTCACACAGGGCATGGAACTATGTGCAAATTCTGCCACCGTGGGGGTTACTGGCTTCCATTTTGGTATTTAATGCTCTGGTGGGCTCAAGACTCCGGTCTTGGTTTTCAGAAGTCTTAGCATCACTAAATTCCTGCATGGGATGGGGCATGGAATCTAAATGCCACTGTAGTAGGAACTCATTTCCTAACCATATCCCTAAGCATATTGGCGAATCAAGGTTAGCTCTTAGTAAATAGTTGTGAGTGAATGAAGCATGTTTAACATCCTGGCTCTTAAACCAGCGGCCTGTCTATTGAGGTGCAGTGGACACAAGAAAACCGTGCCCCCCATCCCCCCAATTTCTCTTTTTCACCTCAGTCCCACAGGAGGATGCTCCTATGGTGGACTTGGCACACAATGGCCAGAGTAGAAGCAGTTCCCTGTTGCCTGGGTGTTAGCTCTTGCTGGACCTCGGTTTCTTACCCTTGGGGAGGCCAAGATATCAGTTAGTTTCTGAAAGCATCATCCGAGCAAGTAGGAAGCGCCAGCCCAGAGTGTGTCTCCATCTTCATATACAGCCTTGGCTGTCTTCAGAGCAGGGCTAGGCTTTCCCCTGGTTCCCTTCCCACAACATTGCTACTGTGGGAAGTGGGCTTATTAATTCCTAGTTCAACTGCATGTATGTGAACAAAATATAAACACATCTGTAGAGTTATATATCTGTTGGTGACATTTGTTGAACATTAGGTTACCTTTTTGTTTGCTTAGAATCTTAAGAGGAGTTACATATTTGGGCAGAACCATCATGTACGAAGGACACAACATTCTCCTGTTGAAGAAGACCACAAACAGCCAAAACTATTTACCTTTTCTCTTTATATCGATCTTAGAGAAATGGTGCTTAAGACACTAGTACGAGGGAAGTAATCATAATGAATAATTTTACATCTGAATGTATAACAGAAAGAACTTTTTAAAATTTCACGTAACTATTAATACTATCCTTTTGCTGGTGGGTACCAGTATCTTGCATTTGAATACAGCTTTCTTAATTTCAAAAAAAATTTTTAAATCTGTTATCTCCTTACCAGTGAAGCTAGTCAAGAGCATTAAAACATTGCCTAGTTTTTATTTTTCTTGTAGATACTTTTACTGTGCCCAGGCAACTTTTAAAATAACTGCTTTGCTCTTATATGTATGTATATGTCTGTGTATTTAATTTAAAAAAAAGATTTACAAATAGTTACAAAGTTAATACAGAGAGGCCCTATGTACCAGTGGTTCTCAACACTTGGTGGGGGGATTCCCCCCAATTGCTCCAAAGGATATCTGGCAATTTCTGGAGACATTTTGGTTTTCACAATTGGATATGCTACTGGCATCTAGTATATAGAGGCTAGGGATGCTGCTATATATCATACAAAACCATAGACAGTCCCTGACAACCTAGAATTATCCAGGCTAAAATGTTAATAGTGCTTGGGTTGAGAAACCCTGCTGTAACCCCATTTCCCTGATGATAACATGTTAAATAGCCACGGTAGATTTATCCCAACAAAGAAATTCACGTTGGTTCAATTTTTCAACTAATGTCCTTTTTCTGTTTCAGAATCTATTTCTCCTTAGTCTGATCCACTCTGTGACACTTTCTCTGTCTTTCTTTGTTTTCATGACCTTGAAACTTTTGAAGAGATTTAGAAGTGTTTCTTACTTGGTACTGACCCTCCCCGCCCTGCCACCCATGGAGTATAAGGAAATGGGATCTGTTTGGGGGTTATATCTATGACTGTAGAGTGCTGTGGCATTTAAAGGGTGGGGAAGAGAGATAATCAGTGTGGCACATGGCTCAAGACAGTTCCCCATAACATTCCCACCCAAAATGCCAACGGCACACCCCCGTTGACACACTAAGAACTCAAGCCTTTCCTAGTAACTCATAGACAGTGAAATGATTGTCTCAAGACCACCATTTGGCAGGTAGTAAATTTCAAAATAAAAGCTTTGTTTCAGTCCAGGAACTTTTTCTGTCTAACAATAACTGTCTCCATTGAAAATGTAAGGTTTAATATTTTCAGCAAAAATGTTAATCTTTTGGAAATCTTTATTTCTAAGTAGATAAAATATTTTCATTTTATTTGCTGAGGGTAATGTATTAAAGTATGAGTTGCCACCCATTGGAAACGAATAAATTTAAAGAACTTGAATTCATGGTATAGTTCCATAGTGATGGGGACAGAGGAAAGTATTTGGGGCCATAGTTGTGTTGATGGAGTTGTACGCCCTCCCTTTTTTTTTTCCTTTATAGTACTTACTCCACACCTCCACAGTGTATGCATTTATTTACTTGTTTATCTTTTGTCTCCACCTCCTTAGCAAGCTCCATGAGATAAAGGACTTTGTTTACAGCTGTATTCTATGGCTCTCTAATGGGGAATACCATGAAATTCATGTTTGAACAGTATTTAAAGAGGCTTCATATGGAAAGAATAATGCAGACAAAGTAACCAAAGGACTCTTTACCTGATTTCGACCTTTTATGCCTGAAATTCTATTTGGTATTTAATTTATATAAATGTTATGTACTATGCATAATATTTTACCTCTTATCTTTTTCACTTGATGGTGTATTTTTGAAATTTATTCTTTTTTTTTTTTTGAGACGGAGTCTTGTTCTGTTGCCCCGACTGCAGTGCAGTGGCACAGTCTCGGCTCATTGCAACCTCCACCTCCTGGGTTCAAGCAATTCTCTTGCCTTAGCCTCCTGAGTAGCTGGGATTACAGGTGTGCGTCACCATGCCTAACTAATTTTTGCATTTTTCGTAGAGATGGGGTTTCACCATGCTGGCCAGACTGATCTCAAACTCCTGACCTCGTGATCCGCCCCCCTCAGCCTCCCAAAGTGCTGGGATTACAGGCGTGAGCCACCGTGCAAGGCTGAGATTTATTCTTTTATTTAAAAAAATATGTAGCTCTAGCTCAGTGGTTGCCACCAGGGGGTGATTTTGTCCTTCAGGGGATATTTGGGAACACCTGTAGCCATTTTTGATTGTCACTACTGGAGGTAGTCCTGATACCTGGTAGATAGAGCTCAGATTTGCTGCTAAACAACCTGGAAAGCACAGAGTATCCTCACAACATAAAATTATCTGGCATGATCATGCTGATGTTGAGAAACCCTGGGCTATTTCTTTCCTTTAATCTGTGGAACAGTATTCCCTCGACAGCCTATACTATATTTACTTTATTCCTGTACCGATGAACATTTGGGTTGTTTCAATTCTCTGCTATGATGACGAGGGCCGCAAAGAACATCCTCACCAGTGTCTGTGTGTGTGTGCCACAGGGGTTCTGGTAGCTGCATTTTCTGTTCTAGGAATCACTTCCAAACGCCATTCCAGAGTGGCTGGACTCCTTGCTTCTACAGCGTCACCTGGGATTCCAATTCCATGCGTCTTTACCAGCCCTTGGTATTATTTAACTTTTAAATTGTTGCCAGTTTGAAAAGTTTAAAATAGTAGCTCATTTGTAACAATTTTGCATTTCCTGATTGCTGGTAAGACCAGACCACAGGAATCATTCACACCCCAAGCATTCTAGAAAACTGGTGAAAATGTTTTCTGTCCAGCATGGGCCACTTCATTTGGTTTGTCCCTGCGTCTTGGTATGTATTACAAAACCGCACATTTTGGGGGACTAGGCTTGCCTGTTTCTGCCACTAGAGGTCACTGATCCTCAGTGGTTCTCCACCAGTATGACTTCTGACCTCTCTACCCTCCCAGGGAGTATTTGGCAACGCCTGGAGCCATTGTTGATAGTCAGGACTGTGAGGCCAGTCATGTTGCTAAGGCCCTGCAATGCACAGGACAGCGTCCCCCGCCCCCCTCCCCCCACCAACAAGAAAGCACCATCTGGCCCAAGTACTAGTGCCAAGCTGGAGAAACCATGGTGTCGTCTTTGAAAGAAAGCATATGACAATCTCTATAATAAAGACACCTATTATTATTAACAACAACCAATATTTTATTGCAGAAACTGGGGAAACTGGGGAGAAGCATGCCTTCTGTCCCCAGGGAGAAGGCAGAGGCGAATGGGCAAGGAAAAGGGAAGGGTTTTAAGGGAGAGGAGAGGTGGGCCTGGGGCTCGCTGAGTGGTCGGCTGGAGCGGTGGAAAGTGCCCTGGTGGGGCCGGTGGCTGGTGTGGGGGTGGAACCACAGTCAGTAGGGTGAAGGCGCTGAGGGCTGGAGGTTCAGGAGGTGGTGGCAGAGGCCTGACTCTTGGAGCTGGGCAGCAGGCTGGGTGTGCTCAGAGGCTCATGGCCGCCCTGGCGAACCTCCTTCCAGGCGCAGGCAAACCTGAGGCGTCAGGGCAGTGCTGCCCGCAGGCCCAGCGCTCCTGCGGTGACTCGGCGACCGGGCGCCTGGCAGCGGCACATCCTGCAGCATGGCAGGCGGCCGCCAGGGAGGATTGAGACAACGCTGCCTGGGAGTGGGGACCTCTGCTCAGCGGCCTAGACCTGGGCACAAAGGAATGGGCCACTCCGTTTCTCATCACAGGCTTGAAGGCAGATGGCCTGGGCGTCGGGCTCCCTCTGCGCTCCAGCGGGGTGATTTTCACAGTCACCAGGCTGTGGACAGGCTGGGGGAGTGGCGGGCGGTCCAAAGCCACCGCTTCACGTAAGCCACGCGAGCCTCGGAGAAACCAGGCCTGATGTTGCTCAGCAGCGGCGGCCTGCTGGGAAAGCACCTCCAGGCCTGGGGGACCATCTCCGGAGGCGGATGGGGGCGGGGACCCTCTCTCTCCGGATGCGGATGCGGGGGTAGTCCCAGCTGGGAGGAGCGGTGGGAAGGGGCCGGGTGCGGACCCAGTGCTTCCCGTGGAAGTAGGTGACCTTGCAGTTCTCCTGGACCTGGGGGCTGAGGAAGGGCGCAGCTTTCTGGCCCAGAGTCACCCCAGGAAGCGGCTCAGGTAGCTGCCCATGAGAGCAGGGCAGTGGGTGAGGCCTTTCAGTAGACACTGGGGTGCCAGAAATTTCCAAAATCTGCGGTCACGGTCTGAGATCAAATGTCAGTGCTCAGTGACCAGTGACCCTTGGCATCAAAATGTCCGAAAGAGCAAGAGGCGCCGTGTGCTGGGTATGGTCTGGCCAGCAAGTGTCGCATGGGGCAGGCGGCCACGGCCAGGCCAGAGCTTTGCGGCGCGCAGCTGCAGAACGGGCGGGTGGTGCCCCATGCTGTCTGGCGGACCAAGGAGGTTCAAGCCTCAATCCTTCCCACTCATGGTCCCAGACACTTAGCTCTGGGCAAAGGGGCCTGGCAGCTGCCTCTACTTTTTTGTACCTGACCTTTAAAGGCAGAACACAGAAGAATTTCTGCCAGGTCCTGAAAACCGGAGATACCTGTTGACAGAAGGGTGCTCTCTTTGATCAGTGTGATAATGATCACAATACACATGGATGCTCTAAACAAATCCTTTACTCGTATCAGATTCTTCTAGGATGGATGTTAATGTTGCTTTTTGCAGTTTTGCTCTTAAGTAAACTGGGAAAGCCATCAGGTTTTGTTTTAGCATTAGCAATGTTAATTTTATGTGGACTTTCCTATAATTTCCAGCCTGAGTATATCCATGTATAAATTGTCTCTCTCTGAACACTGTCATTTCTCCCCTTTCACTTTTAATGGTAATACAGAGGAGAGTGAGTCACATTTCCAATTTGCAGTTGAAAAGTGTGTAACTGCCAAACAAAGAGTTCGAAGACTGCTGGTGAATTGATTATAGTGCTTAAGTTTGGAGGTTCGTTCAAGGCAATGTAAAAGAAACTGTTTTTGAGAACTTTTTCTTCAAAAGTACACACAGAAGGTGTCTTTTGTCTTGGCCCCGATGCTGGGGTGGAAGAGAGACAGTAGATGCAGACAGAGCAAGTATTGAATCATAAGGGGGCAGCAGATCCTCTCTGGGTCCGAGAGGTGAAAGACTGAATGGGCAGGGTACTAAAAAGAGTTTAATGAGAAAATACCAAAGGTTTCTATGATTCAGAGAGGGCCAAGCATTGGGGAAACAGAGGCTGACACCTACCGGTGATGGAGAATGAGATCCCTGATACTCTCCACTGACTATTATTATTTTTTGGCAGATTCCCTATTATTCCCTATAAGGAATGATCCCCAAGTATAGGATTTTGAAACAATGGGAATTTCCTTTATGATTTTCTTCTTACTGAGATCATTCTTCATAATGGTAGAAATGACTTTTTAAACATAGCTAAAATGTTTCTTAAGATAACAATAGCATCAGAGTGAATGGTTTAATACCATTTGTTATGATATTCTTCTAATATAGTTTTTCTTTCCACTGTCTGCAGAATTTCCCATGTCCTACTTTGCAATGTAACCCAAAGGGTATCATTCTGGTTTGTGGTTACAGACCCTTCGAAAAATCACACCCTTCCTGCTGTTGAGGTGCAAACAGCCATAAGGTAATCACCCTTAAATATGCCTTCTATTGGTCGATCAACTTGCTGATTAATTCAGCTGTTTTTAAAAGTAGATATTGTAGAGTTTTGTCTGTTTCACACATGAATTATTTATTAAAATGTAAAAGATTTCATTTTGTTAGTTTCTGTTAAAGATGAGTATAGATCAGTAGTTCTCATCCAGGGGCAATTTTGCCTTCAAGGAGACATTTGGCACTATCTGGAGACATTTGGCAATGTCTGGAGACATTTTTATTGTCACAGCTGGAGGGGGTGGTGGTACCACCAGCAATGAGTAAGCAGAAGTTAGGGACCCAATGGCTTACCTTTTTCAGTCAATATATAGTCTTTACTTTAAAAAGATAGTTTTTTTTTTTTTTAAAAGGTAAAATCATGACTCTCATGCAAACTAAACATTATTACTATCAAAATTTTTAGTATCTCATTAGTTAATGAGGGCACTAGTAAGATGTTAAAACCTTTTTCAAGGAGACTTCGAGGAACCACCCATATATAGAAAGTGAGGAATGGTAAAATGCATCTACAGAAAGATGCATCAGTCTATTTTTCAGACAGTAACCAATTATGTTCCACTAGACACAGTTCATTTGATTTTCTATGGACAAGAATCATTTATATTATGTTAGTTTTCAAGAACTTATGGATTTGCAAAATAGCTCAAAGACCATAAGAGATGGAAATTGCCTAGAACAGTGCTCTCAACAGAACAATCAAGAAAAAGTCCAGTACTCTGTTGTGCCCATTTCAAGTATTTTACTATTTTTCCCGACTTCCCAACAGTTTTTTTGTTTTTTTTTTTTTTTTTTTTGAAACGGAGTCTCGCTCTGTCGCCCAGGCTGGAGTGCAGTGGCCGGATCTCAGCTCACTGCAAGCTCCGCCTCCCAGGTTTACGCCATTCTCCTGCCTCAGCCTCCCGAGTAGCTGGGACTACAGGCACCCACCACCTCGCCCGGCTAGTTTTTTTTTTTTTTGTATTTTTTAGTAGAGATGGGGTTTCACTGGGTTAGGCAGGATGGTCTCGATCTCCTGACCTCGTGATCCGCCCGTCTCGGCTTCCCAAAGTGCTGGGATTACAGGCTTGAGCCACCGCGCCCGGCCTACTTCCTGACAGTTTTACTCCTTCCCTCCTTATGATCGTAAGAAACTCAAAAGTGAAATGAATTCATGACTTTCAAGAATTAATAGGATGCAACTTGTATTTCTTTCAATTACTGTGCATTTAGTATGTGTCAAAACTTCAAATACCACATTTGATTGATGTTGGGGAAAGGTCTACTCAAAAAATGAGCTCAGGAAATAAACTAGAACAAAACAAAGTAGCTCTCCCCGCAAAAGACTTCCAAGTTACTGAAATACATATTATTATTTTTACCAAGGATAAATACCTACTGGAATAACTCATTAGCTCTCTGTAAAATGTTAACACTTAAGATAATGAGTATATAATCAAATGTCAAAGGTTTTTGTGAACATCATCTGTTTCTTTTGCTGAAGCAAAGGCACTGAGGATTTATACCAATGGGAAATGATTGAATCGTCCCTAACAAGAAACTTTGAACTAAATTGCTTCTTCACTTTTGCCACTAAAAATACTGTGAAGACTCTCACCACTTAGGGAGTAAGAATTAAAAATATCATACTTCATGTGAAAAAAGATTTTATTCACGTCTTGTGATCTGTGAGGGCTACAAGGAAAATGAAGGCACTGGGTTAAACCAGGCCTTCAGTTGATAGGAGAAATAAGAGTGAGTGCTTAGGGTGAAGGTCCAGGAAGAATTAATACATGAATATGTTCACAACAAAATGTCTGTTTCAAGGGTCCTAGCAAGAGAATCTGTTTAGGAAGTGGGGATAGCCAACAGAATGAGAATTTATGTTAGGGAATTAGTAGGGCACATCAGGATTGGATGAAAATAAAGGAAACTATACTACAAAGGAAGGATAGAGTGAAAAAAGGAGATGGTGTTTAGATAGCAAATAATAGGAATTTCAAGGCTGAAGAATCTAAGTGATTGGGCAAAATAATACTAGTTCCACCTAATATTTGCATACCACTTTTTGGTTCACAAGGAATGTTCTTATGCATCTGTGGCATTTAATAATGACACCAACAATTTTTTTGTTTTCTTTTTAAGAGACAGAGTCTGGCTTTGTTGCCCAGGCTAGAGTGCAGTAGCATGATAGTAGCTCACGCAGCCTTGAACTCCTGGGGTTCAAGTGATCCTCTTGTCTCAGCCTCCTGAGTAGCTGGGACTAGGGGGATGTGCCACTATGCCTCGCTAATTTAAAATTTTTTTTTTTTTTGTAGAGACAGGGTCTTGCTATGTTGTCCAGGCTGCCCTTGAACTGGCTTCAGGCAATCCTCCTGTCTCAGACTCCCAAAGTGCTGGGATTACAGGCATGAGCCACTGCACCCAACCAACACCAATAATTTTTGAGTAATTATTATTATCTTTCCTTTATAAATGAAGAAACTGAGGCTCAGGGAGATTAATTTATTTGTGAAGGCCACCATGCTAGAAAGAGAAAGAGTGAGGACTTGAACCTAGGCATGCTGCCACCACATCCAGTGATTTTTCCTGTTTTCCAGAGTACACAAAGAACTAAAACAGACATCTCAGAATTGGTTGGTCATTTTACGCAAAGTTCATGGGGTAAAGGTCCAGGAAGTACATGAATTTGTTCACAAAATGTCTATTTCAAAGGTCCTAGCAGGATAAACTATTTAGGAAGTGGGAATAGCCAACAGAATGAGAATTACAGAATTCTCATTTCAAGTAAAATAGTTGAAATGGGCAAAACAGAGTACTGGACTTTTTACCAATACAGAGTATTCATGGTATGAGGTAAAGAAGTGACCAACTAATTCCAAGATGTCTGTTTTAGTACTTTTGTGAGGGCCTGGCTTAATTCAACACCACTCTTGGCTGAAAGATATACATGATGCCTGATGCCAATTGGTGATTCCAGTGGTGTAGCAGATTTAATATGTACCTGAGCTAGAACTTCCAGTCGGTCTGCGAGGTGATAGAATGCATTCCAAGCCTAGAGTAAGCAAGTAACAAAGGGTTAACCAACTAGGAAGTTAGAATGAGAATGCAGAGCAACTTTTCATTTTTCTCTGAGTTATATCTTAGCAGTGGGTTTCATTATTTTGTGGAAAAGTTTGTGCTCTCAGATGATCAGTATTAGTTTATGACAAAATAAAATATTCCATTGTTGGATAAAAATCCCTTGTTGTAGATTGTCTGGCTAGGGTTCACTGTCACATCCATGAGTAATCATGCCTCAGCAGAGATATTTATTTACTAAAGGAGGTCTTTCCTGATAGCCTGGTGCTGGCCTGCAGAGATTCTCAAGCCATACTATCTGGCTGTAGACTTGAGCTGTCCAGTACCGTAGCCACCAGCCAAATGTGGTTATTAAGCACCTGAAATGTGACTAATCCAAAGTTAGGTGTGCTCACAGTGTAAAACATAAACCAAATTTCAAAGACATCGTACAAAATAAAATGTGGAGCCCCAGCCTGAGCAATATAGCGAGACCCTGTCTACACACACACACACACACACACAAACAGAGCCAGGTGTGATGGCACACACCTGTAGTCCTAGCTACTCGGGAGGTTGATGCAGGAGGATTGCTTGAGCCCAGGAGTTTGAGGCTGCAAAGAGCCATGAGTGTTCCTGTCTCAAAAAACAAACAAACAAACAAAATGCAAAGTCAACTTGATACTGATTACATGTTGAAATTACATTTTCTTGGATATATTGGACAAAAAATACATTGTTAAAATTAGTTTCATCTGTTTATTTTAGTGCAGCTACTAGAAACTTTTAAGTCACATGAAGCTCACATTATATTTCTGTTTTCCAAGGCTGCTCTAGAGGTAGACAAAGGCAGCTTGTGTAATATGAATTCAGTAAAGGTCATAAAATATCTCCAAGGACTCTCCAGTTTACAGTTAGAAATTCACTTATTTGGTTTCAATTAAATAAGTCTTTGCTACCAACCTCTCCTTAACTGCCACCACCACTAAAAATGCAGATATTTCCCAGGAAAAGTAACAATTTTCCAAGCTTTTGAACTCCTAAATCATTACTTGTCTTTAGTCCTATGGAACTACTTGCAGTTTGCTGAACAAGTCTTACTTTACCCTGTCTCCATTCCTGTGCTCACTACATACTTTGGTCTATAAACTCCTCCTTGTCCCTCAAAACGAGCTCAAAAATGGCCTCCACAGCAAAGCAGCTCTGACTTCTCACAGTGGTGTACTTGGCCCTTCCCTCTGCTCACACTGTGCCCGTATTTGCCTCTTTCACAGAACATTTTGCACTGCACCGTGGTTGTGGATCTACTAATCTGTCACCCTTCTAGACCGTAAGCTCCTTGATATTTTAATTTCACATTGTATCTCCAGCATCTAGCATAGTATTTGATATTCAGTAAGTTTTTGGCAAATGCTTGTTGAATTAATGAAAAAAAGATCAAGATCAAGTTGATGAATTTGAAGCCACTCCTGGTTCATGTTTTCCTTTTAGCTTCTGGTTTTCTTTACTTCTCCTATTCATCACCCATATTTTACATGTAATTTTACTTTTGGGGGCTGTGATATTTATGTAAGCCACCTTAAATAGAGCTTTGTCATTCTAATCTAGATGCTACTCACACAGGACAGGTGAAAGCCAAATTGGGGCTTAGCCCATGAGGATTCTGGGCTTTGCCCAGGAAAGAATCCAAGAGAGAGCCAGAAGTAGAAGAAAACAACTTTATTGAAGAGGCAGTATTACAGCTCCGGTGATGTTACTGCTCTGTGACTGCTCCTGCAGAGCACGACTACCCTGTAGGCAGAGACTGGCAGCTCAGGGCAATTTTGCAGTCATATTTATACCCACTTTTAATTACATGTAGATTAAGGAGCAGTTTATGCAGAAATTTATAGGGAAGGGTAATAACTTTGGGGTCATCACGTCATTGCCATGGAAAGGGGTGGTAACTCCCAGGTGTTGCCATGGCAATGGTAAACTGACATGGCACACTGGTGGGCGTGTCTGATGGAAAGCTGCTTCCCCCCACCCCCCAGCTCTGTTTTAGTTCGTCCTCAATTTGGTCCAGGGTCAGAGTCCTACCTCCAGAGACGAATCCCTCCTCCTACCTTACTACCTCTCAGGAAGTAAAACATGGTGGACAGAGCTCAAAGCTCAGGACTTCGGGACATTCACAACAATGGGGGCAGCAGTGGATACATGGGCATCCCTCTGGCAGCTAGCGTTGTAACTTAAGAGAAACGGTGGCATGATTGCCCTCAGCAAACTTTCCAGTCAACTTGAAGTCTCCTGCCAAGAGGATGCTTTGTTTATAGAGATGTTTATAATCATGGAGAAACAGGTTTGTACTTTGTCTTAATAGTTTTTTTTTTCTGTCTTATTTTGTTTATTTTTAATTATCATTGCATTTTAGAATGAACAAGAACCGGATCAACGGTGCTTTCTTTCTAAATGACCAAACTCTGGAATTTTTGAAAATCCCTTCCACACTTGCACCACCCATGGACCCATCTGTGCCCATCTGGATTATTATATTTGGTGTGATATTTTGCATCGTCATAGTTGCAATTACACTACTGATTTTATCAGGGATCTGGCAACGTAGAAGGTAAGATATTTAAAAGGAGTGATTGAAAGAGCATTTTCTTATTTCCTCATGACTTAGACAAATCAGGAGAAGATTTTCCTCTGGCTGAAGATGATGCCTTAAATTTGAAACTTTGAAAAAATTGGTGATTTTCAAAAATATCACTTATGCTCTTGTCTTCAGATATATTTGAGAGTCCAATGTCCCTTACTTAACTAGGCTCCTTCCACGACTACCTTTCCTTCTATTCTGTACCACATAAATGTTTCATATCCAGGCTTAATTTTAATATCTGTGTTGTGATTTTGTAAGCTGGGTATAAGGAGCTAAACAGACTTTTTGGGTAGGCAGAGTTAATCTTTGGTAGTCATCCACATCCAAATGCCAGCAGTTTCATAGTTCCATGCCTCCCTACCTTGGCTTACCTCTTGTTAGCCCAGTGCATGCGGACTACCATCTTGTCCCAGATGCTTTTGTACTGTTATACTTCCCTCCCTTTGATGGACACTCATCCCTTGTGTGCCTATGATATTGAATAGAGCTGTGTTGCTCGTGGCCTTTAAATCAACTCTCAGCACCAGAATCACCTGGAATACTTGTTTAACATGTAGGTTCCTTGGCCCTACTGCAAACCCACTAAATTAGAATCTCTGAAGGGATGCATTTTAATAAATACGTTATTCTAATTCATTGAGTTTGAGAGCTTTCAATTTAATAATTTATAGGTAGAGTTTCACTTCTTGAGTTCATTTACTTAGATTCTGGGGGCACTTGCAAACTGCAATGTCTAAATTATTGATACTGCTTCAAGAGGGAATTTAAGACCTGTGGGGAAGTTACTGAGGTAGTGGAGAAGAAGAGGAGACAGGATTTCTCAGCATGATTTTGTTAACCAGTACCTCTAATCCAGGGGAGAAGTGGGAAAAATCCTCAACTTTTCACTAGACTTTAATGCTTGTAAACCTTTCTTTCTGATACTAAGGAAGAGGAATTCTGGTAAGTGATAATTACAGTGACATGCATTTGAAAATAACAGGGACATGGTTTTTAAAAGTGTCGGTTCCTACATGGGACATGTGGGATGTGTTTGGCTAAGTATGTGTTTGACTAAATGCTTCTCTTGAAGTTTACTACTTTCCATATTTCACCTTAGTAACTAACAGAAGGTAATAATTTTAAATCTTGGGCTTTGTCATTTTATTCACAAATGATAAGTAAAACGCTATGAAATAAATATGGTTTGTGTCTAGTCCTCAAATTAAATTCAAAGATTAGGATCCAGTTACACTTACCTGATTTTCTTGATGATCTTGGCATGACATGTAATGTAAAGAGACTTGGTACAAGATGTTCGTTTTGGTTTTTCTTTTGAAAATATTGAGAAATATTCTCATGCAATGCTTGAATACCTGTGTTTAATATTTTTGTTTTATATTAATCTTGAGATGCTGTGATTCTGTGTTCTAACAACTGTAACGTTAGTGAATTCACTCCATCTACTTGGTTTCTAATTTCCTCACTTGTACAATATAGTGTAGGAGTTAGAAGAATGGACTCTGGAGATAGATTGCTTAGACCCAATGTATTTATCTCTTAGATTCTGCCCTTGTATATAATCTGTTAACTGTATGGATATCAGGAAGCACAATAAGTCAGGGAAACTGAGCTTAGGAGAATATAATTTGTGGTGTTAGAGTCAAGCTGGTCAAGTTTATCTTTACTGTTTGCGAATAGATAACTTTTCTAGAGTGACAGTGAGGCGTACTGGAAATAATTAACTTGGTGGGATAAAAAGAGTTAATACATAGAGTGCTTAGAGTGGTATCTGGCACACAGTGAGTGCTCAGTAAGTGTTAGCTGTTACTGTTATTTTATGATCTTGCCATTTGCTGGTCTTTCAGCTAGTTTGTGCTGAGATTAGCTATCTCTTTCCTTCTGAGCAGATTCTGCAGTAATATAATAATTGAGTGTGTAGCATCATAATTTGTTGCCTGGGAGAAGTGAAGCTGTTGTCACAAACTTGCCTTCACAAATTTATTTCATGTTCAAACTGGGAAAGCAGATGGACAAATCTCTTGTGTAAACCGGGAGAGCGTCGATAATTAGCAAATATAATCAGGAAAATTATGACAACCTTCTGAAGATAAATTGTTTGTTGTGTTTTAAGTTTGACACAATTTGTGGTGGGTTTCTCCTGGACAAAATGTTCTTTCAAATGTGAGGAGAGGGTGCAGTCTGAAGTGGGGAGAGCCCTGAAAATTGCAGTGAAAGCCCTTTCTAATCATAGAAAAGATAGAAGTTGCCCCCAAAACCTTTAGTTTCAAGGAAGACGGTCAAAGGAATGTTCAACAATCTAACCCATACATTAGGTAATAATGAACATAGTTTTTGTGGTACAGAATCTTTTTTTTTTTAAAATTACACTTTAAGTTCTAGGGTACATGTGCGTAACGTGCAGGTTTGTTACATATGTATACTTGTGCCATGTTGGTGTGCTGCACCCATTAACTCGTCAGCGCCCATCAACTCGTCATTTACATCAGGTAAAACTCAGAATGCAATCCCTCCCCCCTCCCCCCTCCCCATAATAGGCCCCGGTGTGTGATGTTCCCCTTCCTGAGTCCAAGTGATCTCATTGTTCAGTTCCCACCTATGAGTGAGAACATGTGGTGTTTGGTTTTCTGTTCTTGCGATAGTTTGCTGAGAATGATGGTTTCTAGCTGCATCCATGTCCCTACAAAGGACACAAACTCATCCTTTTTTATGGCTGCATAGTATTCCATGGTGTATATGTGTGTGGTACAGAATCTTAAACTTAGAAGACCTGGAAGGACCATGGGATTATCTAAGTCACCATTCTGCTTCTATGGAGAAGAGTGCCAGAGTCATCTAACACACATATATATATATTTAAACTTACTATTGAGGAAATTTCTCAGCAAAGCTTTAGCAATTCTGTTATCTTTGCCAATAACACCATTATATTAGTTATTCAGGGACACTGAGTGGCAAGTATGCAACCAATGGAGCCCAGACTAGGTAAACTCAAATACCAGCTATTCCCTTTACCTATATAATCTTAGTTGAGTCACCTGATTTCCAGGGATCTCAGTTTCTCCCTCTGCAACAGGGAGATGATGTTTCACAGGGCTTTCATGAGGATTGACTGACATAAATGTGTATAAAGTACCTAGGATATAGTGTGCAGTAAATAAACAGTAATTATTATTATCCAAGATCAGCTTAACCTATTGCTATGATTAAGAGGTGCTGGGAAAGGATCTCTTTTCCACCAAGATATTGTGGAAAATATCTTGGTATTTTCCATCATACTGTAGAAACTTCTCCAATTCACCAGCTCATTGCTTGGATTTTATTAAATGCTTGTTTTATTTTATTAAGGTGGTGTTAACAAATAAAAGTTGTATATATTTATGGTATATAAGGTGATGTTTTGATATATGTATATATTATGAAATGGCTAAATCAAATAATTAACATATTCATCACTTCACATACTTATTTTAGGGGAGGAGATCACATACTTAATTTAGGGGGCAAGCATTTAAGATCTACTCTCTTAGCAATTTTCAAGTATGCAGTACATAATTATTAACTGTAGTCATCATGCTGTACAGTAGATTGCCCAAACTTATTCGTTTTGTCTAAGAGAAACTTTGTGTCTTTGACCAACATCTCCCCCCACCCACGCCAGCTCCTGGCAACCACCATTCTACTCTCTGCTTGTATAAATTCAACTTTTTTAGATTCTACAAATAAATGAGACCATGTGACATTTGTCTTTCTGTGCCTGGCTTACCTCATTTAGCATACTGTTCTTCAGGTTCATCGGTATTGTCACAAATGTCAGGATTTCCTTCTTTTTGAAGGCTGAATAGTATTTCATCGTACCACATTTTCTTTATCCATTCATTCATTGATGGACACTTAGGTTGATTCCATACCTTAGCTGTTGTGAATAGTGCTGGGTTGAACGTAAAAGTGCAGAAATTTCTTTGATATAATGGTTTCAATTCTTTTGGGTATATACTCAGAGTGGGACTGCTGGATCATATGGTAGTTTATTTTTTATTTTTTGAGGAACTTCCATACTGTTTTCCATAATGGCTGTACTAATTTACATTCCCTGCAGTAGTGTACCAGGGTTCCCTTTCCTCCACATCCTCACCAACGCTTGCTATGTTTTGTCTTTTTGATAATAGGTATTTTAACAGGTATGAGGTGGTATCTTATTGTGGTTTTGATTTGCATTTCCCTGGTGATAGTGGTATTGAGCATTCTTTCATGTACCTGTTGGCCATTTGTATGTCTTCTTTTGAAAATTTTCTATTCACATCCTTGCCCATTTTTAAATTGGGTTATTTGTTTTCTTGTTATTGAGTTGTTTGAGTTTCTTATGTATTTTTGGATATTAACTCCTTTGCTGTGCAGAAATGTTTTATTTTGATGTAAATTCCATTTGTCTATTTTTGAATTTGTTTTTGTGCTTTTGGGGTCATTACCCAGACCAATGTCATGGAGCTTTTCTCCTATGTTTTCTTCTAGTAGTTTTACAGTTTCAGGTCTTATGTTTAATTCTTTAATCTATTTTGAGTTGATTTTTGTATTTGGCGTGAGACAACAATCCAGTTTCATTCTTTTGCATCTAGATATCCAGTTTTCCTAACACCTTTTATTGAAGAGATTGTTCTTTCCTCATTGTGTGTTCTTGCCACCTTTGTTGAAGATCTGCTGGCCATAAATGCATGGATTTATTTCTATCCTTGCTGTTCTGTTCCATTGGTCTATGTGTCTGTTTTGATGCCACTACCATGCTGAATAAACACTTTTTTAAAATGCAAGTAATCCTATGAGGTCTACTGGTCACCACAATAGTGGTGAATTGGTTAACCAGCTCTCTATCTAAAAAATACCCTGATTTGTAGCATTTGCCAGTTTCCCATCAAGGCTGAAAAATTCTGAGTATTTAGCAATCAGCCCTTGAAAAGCCATACCAGCCAGATGTAGCACACCATTACAGCTGCCACCTCTTTGTGAAGTACCTAGAAGAGGTTGCTTCTTTATTGCCCTCTAGTTGAGAATAGCAGTTTGTGGAAATGAGAGATTCGTTGAAGGAAAAAACTTGGAGAAGTGATTTTTAAAATTTGGGGCAACAATCAGGGACCAGAACAAGTGGGAAGGCAACCAAGACGAACTGCATATACTTCACAATAATGTCTCTACTAGATTTAGTGTCTAGCCACAGCCTAGAAGTAGATATGTTAGTTATATGGTCAATTTTATGATGGTAGTGATAATAATGATGGTGATAGTGATAGTGATGGTGATGATGGTGATGGTGATGAAGTTGATAATGTGATGTGTGTTTTAATAGAGCACTAAACTAAGACTCTTGGTTTTGGTTTCCGGTCTCAGGCTCTGGTATTTGTTAGCTGTGTCTTTGAGCAGGTCACATAAGGAAAATGATGACAATATTTTCTTAAATAGTGTAATGATGAGAAGACAAAATCAGAGAATATACCTAGTGGTTTACATGCTAGAAAGTGCTATATCTATTAAAGTTACTAGCATGATCATAAAAAGCAGTTATAAAGTGCTAATTTTATATAACCTGGAACTTTGTGGTTTATAAGGAGAGTCATGGACACAGCACAATTTCAGATTTACATGTACATACTAGAATTGATATTGAATCCAGTATATAAATAGACTGTTATAATGTTAGACCTTAACTGGATCTAAGATCACAACTGGGTCTTAGGAAGGGACCTTAACAATGATTCAAGTCCAATCCTCCAGAAACCAGAGCCCAGATAAGTAAAAATATTTTATTGTTTTATTGACCATTCATTCTGTGATAGGAGCTATAGTATGTATTGTAGATGAGACAAACATAAATAACATGGATGGTCCTTGCCTAGAAGGAGATTATAATCTTATAGTAACAAAGCCAGGTCAAAGACTTAGGACATAGAACCCTAGCTAATGCTCCCAGCTGAGTAGAGTCATTAGTAAATTTGCTTGGTTTGTTTCTAGTTATACTTCTATTCCCATAAGGTCAATAGTAAATAAAAATGCATTTGGATTTTCACAAATCTGGTTTTTCACACAAGGGGATGTGGCTCAGTCAACACTTTTATATCCTGAAACTTCACATTCTTACAAAGTCTTAATTAAATGAATAGTCTTAAAAATAGAGCTGTAAATAAAATGAGAATGTCATAGCGAATATAGCAAGTGTTTTTCTTTGTTGTTCTTAAATATACATACCTGATAAAAATCTAATGTAAGTGTGTTGAGTAAAGCCTGGGGAGAGTAAATAGAGTTCTAGGTCAACTCCTTTCACCAATCTTGTTTCATTCTGAAAGACAAGTTACTCTGCATATTTGAGTGTCAGTTCCTTCATCTGAAAAACAGGGATGAGGCACGTAGTCGTGGTTGAGTGGTTAAAACAATGGATTTGAAAAACAGTGATAATAAAATATGCATAATATCGCAGTAAGAATTAAGTGAGATGGTGTATACAAAACGCTTAGTCTGATTTCTACCATGTAATAAATACTTAATATTATCATTAGCATTATCATTGCTATTATATGGCACATGTAAAGCAACTTGCCTACAGTCACATGGTTAAAAAGTAATAGTAACAGGATTTAAAACCAGATAGGTTTGATTTCAAAGTCCATCAATCTCACTGTGCTACAGTGCCCCCTCAAATCATTCCAGTAACCCTATTTTCCCCCAGAATCATCCAGAGTGATTCTGAGGACAGTCTCAATTCCCCAGTAATTGATTCTGTCCTGTTTGAAAATCATATTTGTCTGTCTTTTATTGTCTTTCTGGCTATGCTTGGATCTTGGCTTTTTAGCTTTATTTACTTATTTATTTATTGAGACAGAGTCTCGCTCTGTCACCCAGGCTGGAGTGCAGTGGCACGATCTTGGCTCACTGCAAGCTCCACCTCCCAGGTTCACACCATCCTCCTGCCTTGGCCTCCCGAGTAGCTGGGACTACAGGCGCCCGCCACCACGCCTGGCTAATTTTTTTGTATTTTTAGTAGAGAGGGGGTTTCACCATGTCGGCCAGGATGGTCTCGATTTCCTGACCTTGTGATCTGCCCACCTCGGCCTCCCAAAGTGCTGGGATTACAGGCGTGAGCCACCATGCCTGGCCTCTTTAGCTCTATTTTTTTTTTTTTTTTTAAAACGGAGTCTTGCTTTCTTGCCCAGGCTGGAGTGCATTGGTGAGAACTCTGCTTACTGCAACCTCCACCTCCCGGGTTCAAGCAATTCTGTTGCCTCAGCCTCCCGAGTAGCTGGGACTACAGGCATGTGCCACCGCGCCTGGGTAATTTTTGTATTTTTAGTAGAGATGGGGTTTCACCATATTGGCCAGCCTGGCCTCGAACTCCTGACCTCAGGTGATTCGCCCATCTCAGCCTTCCAAAGTGCTGGGATTACAGGTGTGAGCCCCCATGCCCGGCGGTCAGCTCTATTTTGTTAGAAGGGAGACAGAAATACTCTTTCTGCTTTTGGCACCTTTACTTTATCTTAAAACAGAGCAAACCCTGTTCCTCAACATCCCCTAGCTCTGAGGGCCACACCTGATACTTCTTTTCTCCCCTCTTTTGCCCCTCTTCTCTCTATATTTATGAGATATATGAGAGATATTCACTCTCAGGGCTCCTAGGAGCTCGTTCCAGGTATTTTAATCAGTTTTTTCATCCTCTTCCTGAATCCCCTGACATTGTAGGAATAGCATAAGTAATTAACACTTGATTTTAGTTTTCAGGAAAAGAACTCATGTTTTTAGCAGAACATCAAATCAGAATGATCCAGAAAGATAGTTAAGTTTTATTATTCTTAGTAAAAGCAACGCACAGGTAGTGAATCAGTTTATTACAGCAAACACTATGAAACGTGACAAAGTGATACATTACTGTTAGATAACCTTTGAGCTGCTTATCATGTCCACCAAGCAGCAAGTTCCTGACACTGCAATTTGTAAAGTCCAGCAATGCCAGGACTCTGCAACTGGATCTAAGGTTGTAAAAGAACAATATGCACCTAATTTGTCACTGACACAGCTCAGTTTGATAAATTTCCACAGCAATTCCCCTTGGAATCTTTTTGTTTGAGATATTGTTCTTCTTCTAAAGAAGAAAAACTTGTCCTCATTTGTTTACATCTTCCTTTTTAGTTTTTCCCCATTCATTTGTGATGCCTGATGAATCATTTTTCCTTGTTGCTGGGAAGGGGGAAGCGAGATTCCTTGTAATGATCATGTATGTCTAGCTCTTTGTCATTTTTCTTCTGACTCCATAAATACTTTTTTTATTAACTGAAGAAACTGGAAAATAGGCACCGGCAATCATTATTTCTAAGACTATTGTTGCATTGCCACCTACTTCAGAATGCTTCCTTTACTAAAATGTTTGTAATACAGGTTTCATACTTAACATATACAAATATCAGGGTAAAATTTTGCTGTCCACAATCTATTTATTGTTGTGGAAAATTATTCACTCCGAGCCCAGTGAGGAGTGATTTTGGGGGAATTTACATGAGATAGCCATTTTTAATGATAATTTATAGACATTTGCTACTTACAGTTACATCTTTAGAAGAAACATTCCTCTCTCTTATAAAGCATTAAAATGGGGAGAGGGAGGATAAGTGTATATGGCATTTTTCCCTTTCATTGAATTCATTTTAGGACAAGAACTGTATTTCTTCCATACACATAGTAGACACTCAAAATGTAGCTGTTAGTGAATGTTGGATAGTATGAATGGAAGTGATGTGATTGATGGTTATAGAATGTCGATGTCCTTTGCTTTCTGGAGGATGTGGAAAGTGACAATACACCTATCTACAGGAAGAGGAACCAAAGTGTTTTAATCCTCTGGTGGGTAATTTCACCTGGGAGGATCCTCTCATCACATTAAAATCTATGTCCACCCCAACCCATGCTGATTGCTGATTGCTGATGCTTGGCATGGCCAGTGCTGTGTCTTCACCCCAAGGATGGAAAAATATAGCAGCCTGTCTTTCACTAGGTCTCTAGGACCACAACTCCTGACTTTCAACCCAGCATTGGGCCAGAAGTTTTATTAATAAATGTTTAAAATGTGGCATCTGCAATTCAGTGATTGCCTATTGTGTCTAATTGTGATATTTAATGGTGGCATATGCAATGATAAAATACTTTCAAATGATGACATTGGGATCTACAGAATGGGAATTCTACTTTATCTTTGTTTTAAATGAACAACTATTTGAAATTATTTAATAACCCATCAGCAAAGCCTAAAATACAAGAGATATAAGAAATTTCTTGTGTGTAAAATTCCCTTCCTTCCTTCCTTCCTTTCTTCCTGCCTTCCTTCCTTCCTTATTTCTTGTGGTAAAGCCCATTCAAGGTCTACCTAGGGCTACTGCCTGAGTAACTTTACCTACAACGTTAGTCCATACATACATACATCTAATTGTTCAGTCTACCATCTATCATCTGTCCATCCATCCATCCATCCATCCATCCATCCAGTCAGCCAGCCAGCCGTTAATTTATCATCTAGCCAACCAGCAATTGAACTACATTCATTTATTATTTTATACATCCACCCTTCATCATTTGTTCAGCCACCCACCCATCTTCTACCCATCCATATATTTATTATCCAGCCAGTCAGCCATTAATCTACTTTCATTGATTCATCCACCCATAGAGTTGAATGCCTACTCTGTGCTGAGTCCAGATCAGCTGTTTTGCAAAACATTTTTAAATTTGGATTTTTCTGATTAAGCTCCTCATTATGAGATTCAGGTCAAAACAAATTGGAAGGGGTGGGGCTGGAACACAGGAAAAACATATATGTGATTTACTCAGTGTATCACATCAGGACAGACTTGTCAGTTTTTTTCATTGTTGGAAATTTTCACTAGATTTCTCTTTTGGCAAAATACAAGTGTCTTTTTATAATTAATATTTTGCTTATGGGGGTGATATCTTGAGACCATGTGAATATCCTGTTCTCCAACCATCCCTCACATAATGGTTTAGTATCCATTGATAATCATCATCAGAATCAATTATTATTATAGTGGTGAGTTTCTGTTCCTATTACTCTTTCTATATTCGTTGGCATTCTTCTATAAAAAAAGGGCTTTCTCTTTTCTCCACTTTCTTCCACCATCTTCTTTAAAGCACATTCTCATGCAGGACTAATAAGAATTCCATCTCAGTCATCATTGGGGTACCTTCACCATCTCCTCACCTGTTAGAGACTCACCAAGGTCTTGAGGGACTCCCATAGTGGTGGGACTTTACCCTGGTCACTACTGCAGTGCCTAACATCTCAGCCAGATGATCTCTTCGTTTCTGCTATTTGGCATTTCCACAAATTCGTGGGACAAGAGAATCCTTTGCAAGTCCAGGAGCCTCATGCCTAACATCATTCCTCTATGGTGTCACCATGGAGTGGTGCTCCAGCATCCAACCTGTGATAAGCCTTAGGGAAACCCCTCCTTCTTTTGGTTGCCTAGAGGCACCCACCTCTCTTTTTTCTTTTACTGCATGATATCAAACATAATTGTCTCATTGTTTTAGTCTTTCACAAAAGACAGGAAAACCCTTTGAATTTGAGTCTACAGTTTTCCACACTCCAAAGAAATATTACAGATCTGCATATTACTTGGGTTGGAGTGAGCAAGGTCTACAAAGGGTGAAACTATGAGAAACTCAAAAATTTATCCTGTCATATGGAATTTTTGGAGTGACCTGGAATTATAACTACAGGTTGTAAAGTAGTTAGGGAAAATGTGCTCTGAGTTCCGAAATTGTGACTTGCAAATTAACACAACTATTTTGTAATGAGTAGAGCCAAGCAGCAATTTCTGAAGTTATAGTACTTATTTTCTACCAAGTAATGTTAATTTGCTTTCTGATAGCTCATTTCTATTTGTTTTTCACTCAACATTTTCAGACCATTAATTTGTCAAATCCCATGAGAGGAATTTATTACTTTTAACAATTCAATTGTTATTGAGTTGTTCTCCTAGAGATGGATTTTAAACTTGCGAATTTACTATACATTTTATTCACATTACTTCATGCAATTTGTGTGTGTGAATGTCTATGTGTATATATGTACATATACACTCATATTCATTCATATACATATTCATCTATATTGATTTTAGTATTCTAAATAAGACCACTTGTTTTGATCACTATGTATATGTCATCTATACAGACTTCTCACCTTGATAGTATCTTTTCACCTCACCAACTCTTTATGGTCTTTGAAATTTGTTTGAAAATTACACAATATCATTAATTATTTCATTGTTCTAAGGTTCCTGTTCCCTTCCTGTTCTCCATGTTCGTACAGAAGACCATATGCAACCATGGTTATGGTCCTTCTAGAAGCCAATCACTCTTTTTTATGTGCTTTTAGAAAGAACAAAGAACCATCTGAAGTGGATGACGCTGAAGATAAGTGTGAAAACATGAACACAATTGAAAATGGCATCCCCTGTGATCCCCTGGACATGAAGGGAGGGCACATTAATGATGCCTTCATGACAGAGGATGAGAGGCTCACCCCTCTCTGAAGGGCTGTTGTTCTGCTTCCTCAAGAAATTAAACATTTGTTTCTGTGTGACTGCTGAGCATCCTGAAATACCAAGAGCAGATCATATATTTTGTTTCACCATTCTTCTTTTGTAATAAATTTTGAATGTGCTTGAAACTGAAAAGCAATCAATTATACCCACAAACACCACTGAAATCATAAGCTATTGGCGACTCAAAATATTCTAAAATATTTTTCTGACAATATAGTGTATAAATGTGGTCATGTGGTATTTGTAGTTATTGATTTAAGCATTTTTAGAAATAAGATCAGGACTATATATATATTTTCACACTTCAAAGACCTAAGGAAAAATAAATTTTCCAGTGGAGAATACATATAACATGGTGTAGAAATCATTGAAAATGGATCCTTTTTGATGATCACTTATATCACTCTGCATATGACTAAGTAAACAAAAGTGAGAAGTAATTATTGTAAATGGATGGCTAAAAATGAAAGTATTGATATACAGGGTAGAATTTTATCCTGTTATCACACCAACAGTTGCTTATATATTTTCTGAATATCAGCCCCTAATAGGATAATTCTATTTGTTTACCATTTCTACAATTTGTAAAAGTCCAATCTGTGCTAACTTAATAAAGTAATAATCATCTCTTTTTGATTGTATGACTGATTGCGGTCTGAAATTTATTTTCACACTGTGGAACATAGTCTTGTTTTTATTGGTTATCTTTAGTCTGCTCTACAGCCCTAGAAATGAATTATTTTTGTTGTGTGTATCCTTGTTTGAAGACACCTTGTAGTTTTTAGGTTGATTCTATTTCCAGATAGGGCATGAATAATTCTAAATTCTAAGAACAAGGATTATACATTTATTAATGAAAATAAAATTTGCTACTCAATTTCCCACCACTATCACCCATAGTTAAAGTTACAGCAGTAGTCTCTAACTCACTTCCCTGCCTCCAGTGTGCCTCCTTGCATACAAACTCTAAGATAGGTAGCTGCATACAGCAGGTTTATTGGGGCATGTGCTCAGGAGATACACCTTTAAGAAGTGAGGAAGGCAAAGTGTGGTGGACAGATGTTAAGGTGGCTCCCATCATTCCCATCTCTTGGTATTCACGCCTTCATATAATGCCCTCCCCTTCAATGAGTATGGTACCTGTGGCTTGCTTCTAATGAATAGAATACAATAAAGGTGATGAGATGTCACACTCCTGCAATTACTTTATATTATATCTGAGTCTGTCTTGCTAGCAGATTTGTTTCTGAGATCTTCTTGCTGTCTTGATTCACTAAGTGGCCATGTTGGGAAAGCCCATGTAACAGAAACTGTGGTCAGCTTCTAGGACAGAGGTGTCCAATCTTTTGGCTTCCGTGGGCCAAATTTGAAGAAGAAGAATTGTCTTGGGTCACACAAAATACACGAACACGATACCTGATGAGCTAAACAAAATTCGCCAAAAATGTTTACGAATCTGTGTTGGGCCACATTCAAAGCTGCCCTGGGCTGCAGGCGGCCCGCAGGCCACAGGTTAGACAAGCTTGCTCTAGGAATTGCTGGTGACCTGTAGGCACCAAGGACAGCCTCCAACCAACAGCCATCAAGAAGCTGGAATCCTCAGTCTTACAACAAGGAAATTAATTCTGACAACCGGAGTAAGCTTGGAAGCAGATTTTTCCCCATTCAAATCTCCAGATGAGAATGCAGTCTGACCTACGCTTTGCAGCCTGAGCAGAAGAACCAGTTAGGCTGTACCCAGACTCTTGACCATGGACACTGTGAGATGATAAACGTGTATTTTTTTAAGCTGTTGAGTTTGTGGCAGCAACAGGTAACAAATAGAGTAGGATTAGGCAGAGGGAGAAACAACCAGAAACATGGTTACAATAGAAGCCTCAGCTAATGTTTCTGGAAGCTCGGGAGCTGGGGCTATTCCTGATTGAGTTAAGGGAGCAGGGCCTTTGTATCTCCACATTGACCAGGTATGCCTGTGGGTGCCTTCTGGGAGAGGGTCTATCCTTGAAAAAGGCAGTTCACTGTGGCTGGATGCAATTCCCATTGAAGGACTCAGCTGTGAGCCTTCAATAGCCAGTATTCTTAGCTGCTAGGGATGGGTGTATTGGCTTAGAAGAGGGAGCCCAGAGGTCCCCCTAGAATATCTACCGGTCGATTGTCTGTGATACAGCCTGAATGAATGCCCCAAATGTAAACCTGGTCCTGTTAATTCCTAATATAGACACTTTTAAATGGCTTATCATTATCCTTAGGCTAAAGCCACACCCCTTAACACAGGGCCTGCTAAAGTTTGACACCCCCTCCACCTCCACTTCCCTCCCTATCTTCATCTCTCACAAGTGCTCTCTCTTTTCCATCCAGTCATACATAGATCTCTCACTTCCCAGCTTTTGAACAGGCTGTTTTCTCTACCCTACCTCTCAGCCACTCTTGTACCTTGTTCTTAGGGTCTTTCTCACGTAAACATTTTGATCTGAGGAAGTCTTTGCCAGACATCCAGGATATGTGCTGCTAGAACACCCAGATAATTATACTCATCTCATTGTACTATGATTATTATTTTTAAATATGTTTTCTATGGAGGAAGGGGACCACAAAGGCAAGAGTGTTTTAGGGCCCACAGAAGTCCTAATGCAGTCTTGTCTCCGTAAACATTTTTGTAACCCACTTCACTTTGCCCTTGACCTCCAACCAGATATAGTTAACGATTGCTTTGTAATTTATGTCTACGCATTTTTATTTGTAATGATTATAACACTTCATTTTATTTACTTGTTTGTATGTTTGTATCTTCACACTAAATATAATATTCTTAGAGGTAGTGTTCAAGTCACTTAGCATAGTGCCTTGTCTGTTTCCTTATTTTCTCCCTTCCTTCTTTCTTTCCTTTATCCTACAATGTTGAGCAAAACCAAACACAATTCATGCCCTCGTGAAGCTGAAAGTCTATGTAGTCAGAGCTCAATGAATGTGTGCTAATAAACAAGCACATGAAGTGGTAGCTGTTACAAGCTCATAGTTTTACGCCCTCTGGGAGCAAAGCCTGCCCCTCTCTCTGTAAGTGGAAGAGTTTGAATATGTGGGTAGAAGATTTTTGACTTGAACACCATTTTGACTTGGGAACCATATGCTATTTAATATTAGTGGGCTTCCTTATTTTTAGAAAAGGAATGAGATTTGACCTGTTGGTTGACAAGATGTGACTTACTAAATAATTATTCTCTATCTTACGCTCTTTTGAGTGGTATACTTCAGAAGAATAATTTGACTTTGCATAGAGAAGTCTTTAACTGGTGAAACATCAGCTGAATTCAATCAGTGTGTGCTAGGATGCATAATCCAAGATATGCATTCTCAACAGGGTGTAAATTGTTCTTGGCCAGGAGAAAAAATTTGAGATATTACAGTGGTTTGCAGTTATATTAATTCATTTCCGCACCGCTGTAAAGAAATACCTGAGACTGGGTAATTTATAAAGAAAAGAGGCTTAATTGGCTCACAGCTCTGCAGGCTGTAAAGGAAGCATAGCCACTTCTGCTTCTGGGGAGGCCTCAGGAAGCTTCCAATCATGGTGGAAGGCAAAGCGGGAGCCAGGTGTCTCACATGGCAGGAGCAGGAGAAAGAGAAACCAAGGGGGGAGGTGTTGCACACTTTTAAACAATCAGATCTCATGCTAACTCACTCACTATCACGAGAACAGGACCAAGAGAATGGTGCTAAATGATTCATGAGATATCCACTCTGATGTTCCAACCACCTCCCACCAGGCTTCACCTCCAACATTGGAGACTACAATTCAATATGAAATTTGATGAGGACACAGGTCCAGATGATATCAGTAGTCCTCCAAATGATCACAGTATGTAAGCAGATAAACAGTATATCTAAGATATTAAAATTTCATGGGTTAACTATTAAGAAAAAGGTCTAAAAGACCACAATAACTAAAAGAAGATTGAGAAACACTGATTCTAGATGTTTCTTATTTTGAAGGCATGAGACAAACCCATTTTGATCATGAGACCATTTTCTTCACTGTTTATTCTGGTGGGGAGGGAATTTATTCCACTGGGGGAAGGTCTGTTTCACTAAGTATCCTTATTGGAGACGTTTTCTATGCTAGCAGAGACGTTCTGTAACCTTGACAATCAATGTAACAGCAAAATAGAGCTTATGTCTCCTGCCTACTGCCTTTGACAAACACTCTGGGTAATTAGAGAGCAGTCAATCATCAACCACACCTCTCACTTTTAATTTAATGATCCTGTAATGTGCCATGAGGGAACACATTGTGAGGTGATATGTACTGGAAACAAAATGTTGTAAAGGAAGTGGAAATATAGCTGTCATTCCAGTTTCCAAGTTCCTAGCAAAAACTACTTGATGAAACTGGAAGGACAGAAATGTCTGAAAATCAATTCACTACCGAAAGAAAATGCGCTGGGATGGTGATACCCGGACTTGCTTCACAGAAGAAATGTAAATGCAGATAACTTTTTTTTGGTGTAGTTTCATCATCTATGTTTTTCACAAGAACTAACCATTAGAAAATATAATATAAAAGAATTAAGCAAGTTATTGCATATAGAAAGAATGATAATGATCAGATTCCAGATACGAGTATCACTACACAGATTATGCACATTTATCATCATTCCTGGATGAGAAATAGGGAATAGGAGAGGACACAGATTAAAAACCAAAAAGCAAAAAGAAACGCAAAGTCCAAATTCTCAGTCCTTATTTCAATTCATGGGGTCCCTTAACATAATATTTTGTTTCCCATTTTACATCTTATTTTCCTGTATAAAATATTCTCAAGTTTAGTTACCTCAATTACGTAAGCAAATGCACGTTTTCTTTCCTTCCTTCTTCCCTTCCTTAAAAATGTATTGAATGTCCCACCACTTTACTGAAGACACCATGCTAGATTCAGATAATATAAATAGAGAAAGAATGTCCTATAAGGGACCAGTTCATTAATTATGATAAAATTAAGTTGATTACTAAGAATATTATTTTTTAAAAAATTTTGGCTTGAACAAATGAATAATTTTTAGGTGTTATTTATTGAGTCATTCTGCTCTTTATTTTCATAACATTGTTCTAAAAGGACTTTTATCTTATTCTGGGCACAGAATAAGAGCCAATTTATGATACACGACATTCATCTTTAAAAATTATTATAACACAGTAGGGCCAGTAGGGGAATGCAAGTAGTTGGTGCAAGTCTTTACAGTGGTACTGGCCAGTAGGGGAGAGTTTGGCCAATAAAAAAATGACTATTGTGTCTCTAGATGTAATTTTTCCATAATTACCCCTTGATGTCACTTATATTTTTTGAAAACTGGTGAATACATAAAGTAAATATGTGTGTGGGGTGTTGGATGAAAGAAGACATTTAATCAGATCCAGAGAAGGTACATTTTTCAACTGTCTGATGTCTTGTGACCCAATCTGGCAGTAGGATCCCAGAACAACAGAGCTAGGTCATACCCAAGACCTTTGGAAAGGGTGAAACAAGAACTCTTGGGCACGGCATAGAGCAGAGGTGAGCACTAGCCACCACAGGCAAGCAAGCCTGGAAGGTGCCATTGTCCAGTGCCTTGCTACAGTGAACAGGTGGCCCTTATTTGCAAAATTTAGCAAAAGTTTAATTATGATTCATGTCTTGATGGTTCTTGGAGTCCCCTGGACTCCATTTGTCATCCTAAGCCATTGGCTCATAGCCTGCCACATTTAATGATTTATGAAGTATTTGGCAATATTCTGTTTGTATCAAGGTTGCATTTGAAAACTTGTGAGGTAGAACCATGTAAAGTTACTGCTATGTGATCATTTTGACCCACAAAATGGCAATTTTGTATGCTTCAAGCTATTAGTTTGCTGGTCAATCCTTTGGAATTTAGGAAAGATATTTCCCCATATAAATAGATTTATGCTGATACAGCCATCAGGCCAAATCACAGTAGCATATTATCTCACAATATATCTGAAATTTTGCACATCTATACATAAAATATTAGAATGCAAACTGTTATAATGCCAGCATAATGAATACAAGCAGAAGACAACACAATTTATTAAGAATCAGCTTTTATTGTATTTTGTCAGTGCTTAAGGAAAAGCAGCGTTTTTAATTTTTAATTTTTTTCATACTCTTCTGCCAAGAATCCAGATTTTTATGGGAAAACAAGAAAGTCCATGGAACTAGTAAAGGAAACTTACAGGCATTCTGAAGACTTTTAAAGGACATTGACCCTGGTTAATTAAAAAATAGGTCTACATTTGCTATTGGCTTCACCACCATCCACTTGCTTCTCAACTCTTTGCATTCTGACTTCCATTTTCACACCTTGAGAAAACTGTTTCCTCAAAGGTCACTGTAAATTTCTGGTTGTCAAGGTCACAGCTTTTTGGTCCTCATCTCCTAAATCTCTTTGAAGCATTTTACAGTGTAGGGCACCCTGTCACCCTCTATGACAGAATCTGCTTTTTTGGCTTCTGGGATATGGCCTCATCCTTTTACTTCTTCTTCAGTCTCTCTCTCGGACCATTTCTAAAGAAGCTAGGGAAAAAGTTGAAAGAGAAAGAAAGAAACAGGTGAAAAATTATGAGTAACATTGTGTAAAGTGTAGTTGAGCTCTCAGTAGTGAAAGAAAGAACAGAATTGCATTTTGTGCATAATGAAGACAATAGAAAAAATACTTGGGGTTAATGGTTCTGTCTGCTAACTACCAATAGCTTGATTGCTATCCAGAGAAGCTTCGAAGTGAGAGAATAAAAGTATGTAAGTAGTCATTTGAATATTAAATGACTGGTGGCTTCACATAGTGAAAAAGAGCATGAAGACCAGAGGAAAACATATCCACAATCCCTTATATGCAACTCTAAAATCCAAAAACCTCTAAAAACTATTTGGTGGCAACACTTGACCTGAGCAGACATAATGCTCTTTATCATCTTCGTTTATTATGTGTAATGGTCTTTATTTATTGTACTAAATGAGACCATCATATTATTGAATGCAGAAATATTCAAGTGTTTGGTGATAGGATGCTATCCCAGATCCCACTGGGAGTAGATGAGTATACAGCATATGTACAACACTACCTTGCACTGCCTGAATTCTAATCCTAACACTACCATTTACTAACTGAGTGGCCCCAGGTGAGCAAGGTTTCATAAAAGTGGAGAGGAGGCAATCCAGTGAAAAGAACTAGTTCCCATTTTATATCAATAGACATCTTTAGAAAGGAACTAATAGTTGTTCTATATGCCCAAAGAGTTATTGGGAGAATAGAATGCAATAATATTAAACCATAAAATTAGTAAAGAAAATGTGGTCTGTAAGTGAAATTTTTCTTTATTAAAATTGTTATTGAAATTATTCAACCTGAGGCCATAAAGAAGTAAGGAAAGGGTTTACTTAAGGGAAATACTTTGATATATGAATATGTAATTGTTCCTATGATGACTAAATATTTAGAAGTAGGATAACCTATCCATCTGGAAAAATGCAACCACATATTGATCTACTCTGCTAGGGAGTGTAGATAATGTATCTATCTATTTGAATTTTCAACACAAAGAAATTAAACAAGACACTGCAAAACTCTACTAGTATAGTTGCAAAAAACAAACTGCAGAGAGAGAGAGAGAGAGAGCACGTGCAAGAGAGATTGAAAAGCTAATTATACCAGTATTAACTTCCATCCAATCAGGTAATGATGACCATGTTTTAAAATGATTACTTTTTTTTTCTGACCATGACTATCGTTGTACCAGTTGACATTTATTGAATCAACTGGCTTCCCAATCAATTCAGTTAAAAAAAGTTTATCTGATGGATGGACAAGCTATTTTGTTAAATTAACTAGTCAATATGGTAAATCTTTGTGGATTGGTCAAATTCTAATGCTACTTAGACTCTCTTGTACTGAGGATTGGTGCCTCTGACTTATCTGCCAGGTATGTGGGGGATGAGTCACCTGTTCTATTTCTTCATTGCTTGGGGCTCCTGCAAGCAAGAACTCAAAGGTCCTTGAGAAGACAGGGCCATAAGCCAGCAGGGGAACAATCTATTGCTCTGATAAGCCTTTTGGCTTTCATCTGGGACAATTCCAGGTGACGTAATGTGCTCTTGTGAGAGCTAAAGAAAATTTAAACCAATGAATATAAGAACTAAAATCTGCATGCTCAAAAGTGGTAGAGGTTTGCCAAAGTTAATATCTCTGCCATCATTGCAAGAGCTATCAAGGCCCTTATTAAATTCCCATCACATATTATATTTGTTTGCTAGATTATCATCTGCACAGCTATAAAGGGGGAATACCAAGGTTCATTTTAGTAGTGCAATGATTGCAGAAAGCCTCAGGTTACTGTTTTGAACACATTGCTTTGACACAGCACATTTCAATAGATCAGTAAACAAAACACAATTTACAAAACCTCCCCAAGGATTATGCTGGAGTCCTTTTGTGGGGAGAGAGGTGGGAAGTTGAGGGTGTTGTGGGATGTTAGAAATCAATGTACTTGGCAGTTTTTTTTCATAGTTTCATAGTTCTTTTTATCTTTGTGCTAAGAATTCAAATAGATACCTGATATATCTACCTATTCCCTTCTACCACCTTCCTGCGAGATCTATGTGTCTTACCAGAAGAATAGGTTATCTAACTTCCAAGGTTTAGTCATTGAGGATATGAATATTTATATGTAAAGTAAAATATTTTTCCTAAATAAATCTTTTTTTTCCTGTAGTTTGTGGACTCGAGTAGTTTCAATAACATAAAAATTGTGTTCACAGGTCTTATTTTGTTCATTAATTCTTACTGTTTTTCATTATTTCATTTAACTCACTACAATTAGTAATACTTGCCTTATCCCTTTGGATGGAGATCTAAGAGATAGGATCTCCATCCAAAGGGATAAGGCAAGTATTACTAATTGCATTCAACGAAAGAAGAAACAGAGGCTAAGCGAACTTAAATATGTTGCCTGAAATCATACAGCATTTAAAAATGTTCACAGGTTGTGTTATAGGATTCATAGTGATAGATTGTTTTTGTTTCTATTTGAAATTATGATTGTTCTATTTTTACCTTATGCCCATTTAAAACATACTTTGTCATTGACATGATTTGGATGCTTGTCCCTTCCAAATATCATGTTGAAATATGATCCTCAGTGTTGGAAGTGGGGCTTAGTAGGAGCTGTTTGGGTCATGGGGTCAGATCCCTCATGAATGGCTTGGTGCCTTCCCGCATGGTAATGAGTTCACGCAAGATGTGGTTATTTAAAAGAGCCTAGCACCTCTCCTCCTCCTCTTTCTTGCTCCCTCTCTTGCCATGTGACTCTCCTGCTCACCCTTCCCCTTCCACCATTTGGGTCGGGATCCCAAAAGCTTTTACTTCCTGAGATCCTGGCCAGAAGCAGATGCTGTTGCTGTGCTTGCACAGTCTGCAGAACCATGAGCCAACAAAACTTCTTTTCTTTATAAATTACCCCTCTTCAGGTATTCCTTTATAGACATACAAAATGGACTAAGGCAGTCATCAACTCCTCTTCCTGGAATAACTTGAAGATATCATCTTCACCATAACAGGTGTATACTCAATGGAGAATAAGAACTGGGATTGGAACGTCTGCAAAACTTATGACTGAATAATGTGCAGTGTGGTCGCCAGAGTGAGTATTGATCCAAACCAAACACAGAACCATGGGAAACGGCATAGAGGGAAATCAGAATCTTAGACAATTTGGGTATATTTCACAACTGGACATTTTAAAATGCGGATTATAGTTGTGCTTTAGCATTTACGTAGCACTCTGGTCAATTGTTTGTTGGCTATTCCTGTGCTATACCTTGATTTAAGCCATTTGTTGTTTATGCTTTTCTTTTCTTTTTTTCTTTTCTTTCATTTTTTAAAAATTTGAGTCAGAGTTTTGCTCTGGTTGCCCAGGCTAGAGTGCAATGGTGCAATCTCAGCTCATTGCACCCGCTTCCCGGGTTCAAGTGATTCTCCTGCCTCAGCCTCCTGAGTAGCTGGGATTACAGGCACATGACACTATGCCTGGCTAATTTTTGTATTTTTAGTAGAGATGGGGTTTCACCACGTTGGCCAGGCTGGTCTTGAACTCCTGACCTCAGGTGATCCACCTGCCTCGGCCTACCAAACTGCTGGGATTACAGGCATGAGCCACAGTGCCCAGCTATTTATGCTTTTCTTGTGAGTAACGCGGGGCATATTTCAGAGCCTCTGACAAAGACTATGTCTAGAACTACATCACTCCTTATCCTCCCGGTATTGAGCCAGGTTTAAGTAGAGAAAGAAAGTCCTGACATATCATGTTAAAACAGAAAACCAGATCATATCATTCCTTTACTGAAACTTCTCCGTATCTCCTCATCTCTCCCAGGGTAGAAGCCAAAGTCTTTAAATGGTAACCAGACCCCACACAATCTTTTCTCAACCTCTGTGAACCCCCTACTATTTTTCATTATAAAAGTTGTCATACATAAAGAGAAGTTGGATGAATAGTACGATAAACACCCATGTATCTACCAATTTGATCTAACAATTCAAAACTAACATTATGAAGGGCTTGGAGAGATTAGAGTCCTGGGAGGGTTGGGAATGAAAAGAGAGAGGACCTACCAGATCAGACTGTTGGAGATGGAATGCAAGGTGGGCTAGACTGCCTATTGAACTGAGTTGCTCACAAAGTGGGAGTGGGCATGGTGGAGGGGTGGGGGAACAGGCCACACTGGGCTGTGGTCAGGGATTATTCCCAGAGAAGCAGTTGAGTGGAGCCCTGGCAGCCCATGTCCTTGCCCTTGGTCAGGGCCACACTCAAACCCTCCCCAGCAGAGCATCTATTCTACAAACCCTCCAGTGACATAGATTACACAACATCCTTCAATAGTCTGCATCAATGTTTCAAACTGTGAAGTGATTCTCCCTGAAGACTAAACATGAGGTTTCACTGTGTTCTTTCAGTACATTTCGTCCTGTTCTTTTCTTGTGAGAAACAGCTATCTGGGCAATATCTCCTGTGTGTTGACGTCAACAAATTTCAAGGCAAAAGTACTCTGTCATTTTCATCTATTTTTTAAAATGATAATTATTTTCTTCTTTAATAACCTTACTAGTTCTTCTGAACCTTTACCGCATCCCATGGAAAGAGGCAGGGGTTGCAATCAGAAACACACTGACAGATTAAACCCCAGTTCTCTAACTGGATGACGTAGAGCTACTTACTAACCTTGCTGAGGATTTGAAAAATAACAGCTTCCTGTAAGGTGGTTGTGAGCACTCAGTGAGGTAAGGTACATTTGTGCCCTAGACATAGTAAGTACTTAAAGTTTTAGTTATCCCCACTGTGTTGTTCTAGTCAGAGCTAATTACCTGGACTGACATTTTATGTTTTATTTATTTATTTCTGATTTCTTTTCTTTTCTTTTTTTTTGAGATGGAGTCTCACTCTGTCACCCAGGCTGGAGTGCAGTGGTGCAATCTTAGCTCACTGCAACCTCCGCCTCCCAGGTTCAAGCAATTCTCGTGCCTCAGCCTCCCGAGTAGCTAGGATTACAGGTGTGTGCCACCATGCCCGGCTAATTTTTGTATTTTTAGTAGACAGGGTTTCACCATATTGGCCAGGCTGGTTTCGAACTCTTGACCTCAAGTGATCTGCCCACCTCAGCCTCCCAGAGTGCTGGGATTACAGGTGTGAGCCACCATGCCTGGCCTATTTCTGGTTTCTTCTACTTGTTATGGAGACCACAGCTTATACATGCATATACGTGTCCCAAAGGACTAGATTATTTTGTGCTTGAATGCCTTGGGAGCTTTGCTACTAGGAATAGGTGATTTACTATTCTCCTTGGCCCCAACTGAGATGTGGGGAGGTGGAATCATGCACACATGTTAGTTCCTGAGAACACTATGTTCATAGCACTACATAGATCAGCGCTCCTCAATCTTGGTACTTGACATTTGGGGCCAAATAATTCTTGGTTGTGGGAGGCTATCATGCATACTGTATAATGTTTAGTAGTATCCCTGGTCTCTACCAACTAGATGCAGTAGTACCCTCCCCTCAGTGTGACAACCAAACATGTCTCCTGGGAGACAAAATCACCCTGGTTGAGAACCACTGTTCTATATCTCTGATATAGTGCTTTGAAGAGCACAAATTACTGCCATGCCAACTGAGGTTGTCATCTGTGAGTCTGTGATCTCTAATTACTCTCTATCTTGAATATTCTGACCCTACTGAAAAAAACATGGCCTGTTACCAAGGTAGAAGAGAGCACCAGTTGTCACCTTTCAGTGAAAATCAGGAAGAAAAATGCAGTATAAGAAATTCAAGGGCAAACTATGTTTGTAATTCATGCCAGTTTGAGGTCATCGTGGAACCAAAGATTTTTATGCTTCCTTATGCTTTAACTGTCCCTCTCTTTAATGCCTCTGATCAGAATTCTCTCAGAAAGCCCTTTCTGACTACAAAGATTCTGGGCCTGAGGACAGATTGCTAAGGTTCAAATCCGAGTCCCATTGATTTCCAGTTGTGTGACCTTGATTCTGTGCCACGGTTTCCTCATCTAAAAAATGGGAATGATGCTATTACTCACCTCATAGGGTTTTGTGAGGATTTAGTAAGGGAGCACATGTAAAGCAGTTAAACTGTTTGGCACATAATAAGCACTCAACAAAATTTGGATATTATTATTGCGAGAAGTAGTAGTAGTCTCTATAATTCAGAGTCTCATCTCCGTCAGAAAGCCTGCCGGACTCCTTGAGCCCACTTTGACCTCTTATATCTCTGAAATCATAAAAGGTCTTACGATTTTATAGATCAAAGCTTATTCACATTATCTTTTATCTGGGCCATTTGAATAAAATGTCCCAATAGCAAAAGGATGTTTTAGCCATAAATTACGTGTTCTACATGATTTGCATTTTCTCATCCACCTCATAAATTGAGTAAGTAGTTGTTAACACCATTTGGGGGGGTCTATATACCTGTACAAAATTGGATAGTGGTTTGGGGAACTCTCTCCTCTCTTATCAGAATTTCCTCCTCCTCGTCCTCTCTTATCTGGTTATTTCATATGTAGTCAGTAGGTAGAGACATCAGCATGATATTGGTACTAACGTGGAAGCTCCCCTGAAGACTGAGGCAAAATTCATAAAGATGATCTGGGAAGGTCAAAAAAGCTTTGGATGATACCAACTACCAAATCCAGTGAAAAGACTAAGCAGAGAAAGACACTCACTATGAGAGTTCCTCCAGGTATGTTCTCAAATTTCCAATTTTTATAATTGCTTCATGACTTCATCCTTGTAGAGGTTGCTCAGTCCTTGTCTGCCTTTCAACCAATGTTGAAAAACATTGCTGATCACTGAGATCTAAAAATAACATCTTGTAGCATGATGGCAATATCCAAATTTCAAGGCAACAGGGCCCCAATTCCTTTCTGTATTGAATCCAAATTAATATTATTAAGACCTACCACATTTTGACTGTCCCCAGAAAAGATGCAAGGCTTCCCTAGAATTTTCACTGTGTAATTTCTAGGCACTGAACATATTTTACAGCCAAAGAACACTCCTGATGAGATTGAAGACAGGTTGGTAAATCTTAGGAGGGTCTTTGGTGGCAAAGAATGAAGTAGGAGTAAAGCTCTTGTACAACTTAGCTTCTAGTTTTTATATATTCATTGTGACATTACATCTATGGCATCATCAAAAACCAAGGGATTTTTATTTAAAACATGATAGACTATAAGACCTCAGAAAAGTTCTTTTTTTTTTTTTTTTTTTTTTTTTTTTGAGACGGAGTCTCGCTCTGTCACCCAGGCTGGAGTGCAGTGGCCGGATCTCAGCTCACTGCAAGCTCCGCCTCCCGGGTTCACGCCATTCTCCTGCCTCAGCCTCCCGAGTAGCTGGGACTACAGGCACCTGCCACCTCGCCCGGCTAAGTTTTTGTATTTTTAGTAGAGACAGGGTTTCACTGTGTTACCCAGGATGGTCTCGATCTCCTGACCTCGTGATCCGCCCGTCTCGGCCTCCCAAAGTGCTGGGATTACAGGCTTGAGCCACCGCGCCCGGCCAGAAAAGTTCTTATAATTGCAAGTACATGTATTCATGTGGCATAAAAATTGAAGCCCTTGCCCTTTGACCTTTGACTTCCAGATTGGTCCTCTTTGAAGTTCAGATATTAAGCACCTGAAAATTTACAAAGTAACTTACCCATTCCCTATGTCTGTAATTTTTAGAAATGAGATGGTTCTATGACCTCTCATATCTTCCCCCACATCTCCCTCACTAATCACTTGCTTAGGTTCTATATACAGAGAAAACAAAGGAGTCCTTCAATCAAATAAACATTAGCATCCTTGGGCAGGGGACCAGTCTTACAGAATAATCTAGAGCAAAACGTCAAAGCCCCAATTAAGATCCCTTTTCTTACTATAGACCAGACCAGCAAGCTTCCCTCTGAGCCTCACCCCGGTCCTTCTACCTTTCCAGAGATCTGATGTCTCCAAAGTAGTTCCTAGCCTTGAAGCTTATAATTTCTCATGCACCACTGGTGTTAATAAGTTCTTATCTGGGAATATTGTGTGTCATAGAGGGGCACAAATGGAAAGAGAATTTGATACCTTGTAGAATAACTATCACATATTCTGCCATGCCATTCTGTCTTTGCAATCATTATTTTTTTCTCTCTCAGGACTTTAGGCATATTATTTTTGTGATGTCCTAATGTGATAACTTGTTAACAGGTGTGGCATGTCTGAGAACTCCAAGTCATAATCATCTTATCCTAATTCTCTTGATACATTGTTTGGGAAAAAATGCATCCAAATATGGCTGCCAAAACAGTTTCTTGGTTTAGCCAGCATTCTGGCCTCTTTGCATGTGTCTGTGACTACTTGGCTATCTCATCTTTGCTGAAGTTAATGGCTGGTTATTAGGACCACACTTAATAAATAGCAGCTCCTCAAGGAATGGCATGGACTCTTGATAGCATTCTAACCTCTTGAGTTCAGAGCCCTCCAGATTGTGGAATAAATTAGCAATGCTAGAATTACCAGCCCTATGTTTTGCTGACCCACTTTAAAGAATGTTTACACCTCCTGAATCTTGATCTACAATACTTATTTTTATAGGCCATTTTATATTTATATCCTAGAATACTATTATTTTATGGAATATTCCACTTGGATATTCCAATTAGAACAATATCCTACATCTCACCATCTAGGGATTCTTATAACTGCAGCTATGGGAAAATCAGTGCTAGCTTATGGCCACAGATGGGCCAGCATTGGGTAGGAGTGAAGAATTAATGTCATATTAAAATAAAAAGTAGAAGAATAAATTTCAGCATACATTTTTATAAAATAAAAATTATTAATGAAACCAACTGGAGGGATTTCCATTGCTGTTACCTCATTCCTTGACACCCACTTTCAGTCATCAATGAGCTTTGGCATCACGGTAGTTGCAACGTAAATATGGTTCTTTTCATACAATGCTGGAGTGTCCTCATTTCTCTTGTTGCCTAAAACATTAATTGTGGGCTGAGATATCTGGCTCAGGGAAAAGACTAACCAGTGTTCAACACTTGGCTTGGCTACTTAGTAAATAATAGCATGACCTTGGGAGAAGAAGCAGCTTGACTGAGGTAAATTTCATTTATGCCCTCCCCACGCCCCCCCGCCTTTTTTTTTGAGATGGAGTCTCGCTCTGTCACCCAGGCTGGAGTGCAGTGGCGCGATCTTGGCTCACTGCAACCTCCACCTCCCGGGTACAAGCAATTCTTCTGCCCCAGCCTCCTGAGTAGCTGGAACTACGGGCGTGCACTACCATGCCTGGCTAATTTTTGTATGTTTAGTAGAGAAAGGGTTTCACCATATTGTCCAGGCTGGTCTCAAACTCCTGACCTCAGGTGATCCACCCACCTCAGCCTCCCAAAGTGCTGGGATTACAAGCCTGAGCCACTGCCTGGGCCTTTCATTTTCTTCATCTATAAGAAGGTAGTAACAATGCCGTTTTTACAGGGTCATTTGGTAGATTCAGTGACAACACATGTAAGGCATTTAGCCCAATGCCTGACTTACAGTAATCATGCTGTTTTTCTCTCACATCTTTTACCATAGTAACTTGAATCATAGCTTCCAAATCTCATTTTGTTCTAGAAAATTTTTCCACCTTTTTTTCAGTTGATGCTAATCTCTATCCATCACATTCTGTGGATGGGCAAAAAAACAGATGAAGTATGCCATATGAAAATGAATTATGCTACACACAGGGTAGACAAATGAGCTTCTTTCCCTCTTCTTCCTCCTTACTACTGAGTTGCTGAACAATGTCTGTATTCAATAAATATGTATTGTGTGTATCTATTATGCACCAGCCACTTTTCTAAGCAGCTGAAGATACAGCAGTGAACAAAATAGAGAAAAGTTCCTGCCCTCTTGGAGCTTATATTTTAGTGGAGAGAGACAGATAATAAAGGAATACATTAGTAAAACATGTCATTATCAGTACAGTGTAGCAGATGGTGGTGTCATGAAAAAAATATAGGATGGATGTTGTATAAATAGTGCCACTATATGTGTATGTTGTGGTGATAGGGAGGATAAATTTTAATTAGGTGATTGGGTAGCTTGAGCTCTACTCCTTGACTCATTAAAAAAGAGAATCATAATATTTAAAAAACAATTCAAGTCATCAGATTGGCAGGAGGCAAAAACAGTGTTTAGTAAAATTGGGACTTTATATCCTTGACCAGCATTCCTGGGACCACTGCTGGATTTAGTAAAGCTGGCCCTATTGAGTTATTGTTCCGTTAGTTCTCTGTGAGGTCTCTTCTTCCAACTTAATAGAAGGGACTCTATGAGTGAATAGGAAGGTTGAGGTTGGAGTCTGTAACTAGCTTTGACCAAGCCCCACTGATGGCTCAGACCAGACAAATCCCTTAGAAGATGAGGAGGGAGGAATACAATGAGGTCTCGAAGATGAGCCTGCTAGACCTCAAGAAGACAACTACTGTTGAACATTTCCAGTTGGATCAGAAAACATGACTCTTATACACAATCCATAGACTGAGGTGGAGGCCAAGAAAATAAAGGTGTATTTTAAGATATTTAGAGTCAATTAGGAAGCACTGACCAAAGTATAAAATTCTTCGGTCACCCTCAGACTCTAGCTGAGATGCCAGAGCTGGTTCCACAAGTCTTCTATGCCTTAAATGCCCACCAATGTTGCAGCCTTGACCTGGATTGGGTCTAAGCCCTTGACTTTGACTATCTGTCATGTCAGCTGACTTTCCTGAACTGGCACCTTGTCTCAATTTAACCACCCTATGCTTCTGAGATGTTTCTACTTTACCATAAACCAGTGAAGACTACGATGCTCTGGCCAAGATCCTGAAACTCCTGTTTCTCTTTCCTGTTCATTCCACAGATGGCTTTTTTTTTTTTTTTTTTTTTTTTAAGTCCTGGGATACATGTGCAGAATGTGCAGGTTTGTTACATAGATATACATGTTCCATGGTGGTTTGCTGCACCTATCAACCCATTACCTAGGTTTTAAGGCCCACATGCATTAGGTATTTGTCCTAATGCTCTCCCTCCCCTTACCCCCCTACCTCCCGACAGGCCCCAGAGTGTGATACTCCCCTCCCTGTGTCCATGTGTTCTCATTGTTCAACACCCACTTATGAGTGAGAACATGTGGTGTTTTTTGTTTGTTTGTTTTGTTTTGTTTTTGTTCCTGTGTTAGTTTTCTGAGAATGATGGCTTCCAGCTTCATACATGTCCCTGCAAAGGACATGAACTCATTCTTTTTCATGGCTGCATAGTAAGTATTCCATGGTATATATGTGCCACATTTTCTTTATCCATTCTATCATTGATGGGAATTTGGGTTGGTTCCAGGTCTTTGCTATTGTGAATAGTGCTGCAGTAAACATACATGTGCATGTGTCTTTATAGTAGAATGATTTATAATCCTTTGGGTATATACCCAGTAATGGGATTGCTGGGTCAAATGGTATTTCTGGTTCTAGATCCTTGAGGAATTGCCACAGTGTCTTTCACAATGGTTGAACTAATTTACACTCCCACCAGCGTGTAAAAGCATTCCTATTTCTCCACAGCCTTGCCAGCACCTGTTGTTTCCTGACTTTTTAATGATCGCCATTCTAACTGGTGTGAAATGGTATCGTATTGTGGTTTTGATTTGCATTTCTCTAATGACCAGTGATGATGAGCTTTTTTTCATATGTTAGCCACATAAATGTCTTCTTTTGAGAAGTGTCTGTTCATATCCTTTGCCCACTTTTTGATGGGGTTGTTTGTTTTTTCTTATAAATTTGTTTAAGCTCCTTGTAGATTCTGGATATTAGACCTTTGTCAGATGGATAGATTGGAAAAATTTTCTCCCATTCTGTAGATTGCCTGTTCACTCTGAGGATGGTTTCTTTTGCTGTGCAGAAGCTCTTTAATTAGTTCTCATTTGTTGAGCTGGGCGTGGTGGCTCACACTTGTAATCCCAGCACTTTGGTAGGCTGAGGCGGGTGGATCACCTGAGGTCAGGAGTTTGAGACCAGCCTGGCCAACATAGTGAAACTCCATCTCTACTAAAATCATACAAAAATTAGCTGGGCGTGGTGGTGGACACCTGTAATCCCAGCTAGTAGGGAGGCTGAGGCATTAGAATCGCTTGAACCTGGGAGGCGGAGGTTGCAGTGAGTCGAGATCGTGTCATTGGACTTCAGCCTGGGCAACAAGAGTGAAACTCCATCTCAAAAAGAAAAAAAAAAATTTGATCCCATTTGTCATTTTTGGCTTTTGTTGCAATTGCTTTTGGTGTTTTAGTCATGAAATATTTTGCCATGCCTAAGTCCTGAATGGTGTTGCCTAGGTTTTCTTCTAGGGTTTTTATGGTTTTGGGTTTTACATTTAAGTCTTTAATCCATCTTGAGTTAATTTTTGTAAAAGGTGTAAGGAAGGGGTCGGCTTTCTGTTTTCTGCATATGGCTAGTCAGTTTTCCCAGCACCATTTATTAAGTAGGGAATCCTTTCCCCACTGCTTGTTTTTATCAGGTTTGTCAAAGATCAGATGGTTGTAGATGTGTGGTTTTATTTCCGAGGTCTCTGTTCACAGATGGCTCTTCTAAGGAGAGTTGTTTCAAGTAACTTTCCCCCCTCTTTATCCTTCCAATTTCCCTCCTGAGGTCTAGACTTCAATAATTTTCAGTACACTGGGATTTTGAAGAGGTAAGATCTTTTCTTTTTAGTTTAGCTTAGAGACAATATTTGACTAACCATCTCCAGCTGAGAATTCTCCAATTTGTATCTCCATCCTTGACCTCTCTGCCAAACTCCAGATTTGCCTTCTCAACATCTACACTTGGGTTGCCAATAGATATCATAAACTTAACTAAACTTCCAGTCTTCCCTTTAAGCCTATTTTACCAGCAACCTCCTTCTAGTTGTTCAATCCAAAAACCCTGGAGTATCTTTTACTCTTTCTTTCATAGCCTACATCCAATTCACCAGCAAATCTCGTTTGCTCTACTTTTAAAATGTATTAAAAATCCAGTCACGTCTCATCAACTCTACTGTTACCAGCAAGCCACCATTATATTTCATTTGGATTATTGCAATAGCTTCCTCAGTGGTCTTTCTGCCTGTAGTCTTGCCCCATATGTGGTTTGTTTTTCGTATAGTGGCCAGAGGGATTCCTTTTTTTTTTTCTGAGGCAGGGTCTCACTCCTGTCGCCCAGGCTGCAGTTCCATGGTGTGATCATGGCTCACTGCAGCCTCAACTTCCTGGTTTCACATGATCCTACCACCTCAGCCTCCCAAGTAGCTGGGACTACAGGCACATACCACCACACCTGGCTAATTTTTTGTAGTTTTAGTAGAGATGGGGTTTTGCCATGTTGCCCAGGCTGGTCTTGAACTCTTGGGTTCAAGAGACCCTCCCGCCGTGGCCTCCCAAAGTGTTGGGATTACAGGTGTGAGCCACTGTGCCTGGCCCAGGATTTCTTTTAAATGTAAGTGGTACTGTGTAACTCTTCTGTTCAAATTCTACCATGCATCCCATCTCACTTAGGATAAATGCTCATGTTTTGCTTCTAAAGTCTTAGATGTAAATTTATACTAGTGATTTCCTTGCTCTAGTGCTCCCTGATATTTTGTACAGTGTAGGTATCAAAATAAATTAGGGTTACTGTGGCAAACACTGTACTATCGTAAATTCAGGCCAGTAACAATCAGTATAACCTTCTTGGAATCCAATGTTTATTCTTACAGATTTGAACTCTGTCTATTGAAACTATTTATCAATTTGGTTAATGAAGATTATCTTTGCTGTATCTTTAGTGTTTGAAATGTTTGTTTTCTGGTGCCATAAAGAAATAGTATTTGAACATAGATTTAATTTTTTTAGTAAGGCTATTTTTATACTTTCTGTAGAAAGGGTCCACTTGCCAGTAGTTTTGTTACGAGAGTATACCGAACAAAGGAGATAGGGTTATAAATCACTTGACGCGTCTACCCTACTGTTGTGTCTGGTTTTTATTGGCTGGAACGGGACCTCACATTTTGTGTTTGTCTTGATTGGCTAGCAACTTAGAACTTTTTCAAAGAGGCAAAGGCAGAGGAGAACAAAGGAAGGAGGAAGTAACTTGTGGAATGTTGAGAAAGGTAAAAACCCCTTCAAATAAGGAACAGGAACAGGCTATGACCTAATGCTTGTTTGGAGCAGTATTAAGGATGCCAGGGCAAATATTTAGGTTAAATTGTGGGGGCTAAGAGCATAAAGTACATTGATTTTTTTTTATTATGGCTAGCAGATATTTAAGAATGTTAACACAGGTTTTTGAATGAATTTTGCTTCTAAGAGAAGTTATTATTTATTCCTAATTAGACAGGGAGGAAAGTCTTTGAAGAGGAACCTCTACTTTACTTTTTACATTTAGGAAAAAAGGGACTGCTATGCAACTAAAAATGTAAACAGGAAAGAGCTTTAGCTTTTGTTTCGGGCTGAGAGGCCAACTTGTTATTTATTTTCTGTAAAGCACTTATAAATTCACTTTGTGTGATAAACATGTGGTCAAAATCAATTGTACTGAATGTAAATAGTTCTTGACCATGCAAAGTTTTGAATTTCTCTGTGCGTTGTATTCCTGATACCCTTCCTTGTTCTGTCAGCAGTATTAATCAATAAGAAATTGAACAAAACATCCTTTCTTTTCTGATGTTTACCGAAGTTATCCACCCAACTTGGGGAACTGGAAGAGGTTTCTCCTATAGCTATTTGGCAACCTCACCATTTGTGACTCAGTTGGAAGGATATAAAAAGTTGAACAGTAAGGGAAATATGGATTTCAAAGTCTATGTACTTTGCTCTAGCAGAATAAAGACCCACCCTCAGATTTCAGCCTATGAAAAGGGAGGTTTCTAGTTGAACTCCATGGTTATCTAGTTTCCATTTAGGTTTTAGCAGATAGCAGATCAGAAACAGGGAGGGGACTTGTGGAGGGCAGGGCTACTAAAAGTTGATACTGTGACTGTGAACTCAGAATGTGCAGAAACAGCAGAATTAATAGCAATAAAGCTGTTGAGCCATTTAATGTAAAGCCTTGAAGACATTGTGACATTATAGCTTAGCCAGTAAATATTATTTAAGATCATGACACTGAGTCATTTGAAAAATAACCCTAAAATAATGTCCAGGCAACATCCCGATCAGGATGGAATATATTGAAGAAAAATTTCTACCTAAAATGGTTTAAAAATGTATAACTGGTGTAATCAAAGCAGTACATTTTAATTTTGCTTATGCGGGCCTGCCTCTTCTCAGAATATGACAGATTGATGAGGACTTATTAGACATACATGAAGTTAGCAGATAACTGAACCCATGACTCTGTGGAGAGAAAAGGTCTCTTAAGACATCTGGGATCAAAATGCAGCCCCATTGCCTATCAGTTGTGGAAGTTTGAATTAATCATAGGAACATTTGGTTTCCTTAATTATAAAATGGATATCACTATTTCTACCTGTAAAGTTGTTGTGAAGAGTTTATGTACCAGACCAGGTACAAAGCATATGCGACCAACAGATACAACATCTGTAAATATTGAGAGGGAGTCATTTACCTTTATGACTTTCCCCTTCTTCCTCAAGATAGCGTGACAGACTCAAGTTTTCTCTTCTCTGTATGTAGGAAGTTTTATACCAGGACCTGACCATGATTGGGTGATGAAAGCACGCTGAGAGGTTCTCCATGGCTGGGCTCACGTAGACTGCTGGCTGACTCCCCTTTCCTTTCATGTATGACTACTCATCCCATTGGTGAGCTCCTCCATCCTGCTGTTTCAGCACAGACTAGCAGAATTCTCCTACAATGCAGGATCCTACAGTCCAAATAGACCTTTGAGTCAAACTCCCAGCCAATCTCTGTCTGCTGCAGTGTCTTTGAAAGATAACCTTGCAGATGGCTTGATTAAACATTCCAGTGTGGAAGTTCCCTAATTATTACACAGCTTGTTTCATTTTCGGTGGCTTTTATTACTAGGCTTACAGCATCACTCTCTGTGTTCTTATGTATTAATTCATATAATATGACATCCCTATGAATGGATGGATAAAACTATCATTGGCTTTGAAATAAATTAGGTGCAGGGACGATATTACCTGCCTAAAGTCACACAGCTAACAAGTGGCAGAGTAAATCCACCATGCTAAGTCTTCTTCTAAATGACAGTACCATGATAGAGGAAAGCTGTCCACCCTGTCTTCTCTTCCATATCTAAACCATTCTCCAAATTATATTATTTTAGATCCATCTGCTCTCTTATTTATTTTCCTCTGGATACTCTCTTGTGTGTCTCTAAAACTGTGGTTCACAGAAATGAATGTGATAGTCTAGATTATTTTGTATCTAATACTTATATTAACAAAGTCTAATATAGTATAAGATGTACTTATAGGCCCATTACTTTTTGCTGGGCCTCCTAGTTGGATCTTGAAGCTCATACTAAGCTTTTATTCAACCAGCTAGACTGGGCTGCTACAGTAGTTCACTAACTAGTCTCCCTGCTTCCATCCTTACCCCTTTAGTGTCTATTCTCTAAGGAGCAGCCAAAGTGACCCTGCTAAAGCTTCTACTAGATCACTTCTCTGCTTGAAGCCTTCCAGTGTCTTCCCATGTTGCTGAGAGTAAAGCTAAAGTTTCACAGTTAATTGTTTTTAAGACTCTCCTGGTGCGACCCTAGCTTCTTCCTGGACTTCACCTCCTGCCACTTTCCCCTGCACACTGAGCTCCAGTCACAAAGATCTCTGATGTTCTTGAAATCTGCCTGCATCCTTTACACTTGCTGCTCCCTCTTTCTAGGAAAACTTCTTCACCCAGAGATCCGCACAGCTTTCATCACTTCTCTCGGGTCTCTGCTCAAATGTCACCTTCTCAGAGAGGCCCTCCTTGTAGAAAATCCCTCTCCCCACCCCATGATTCTCTATCCTCCATTTCTTACTTATAATAAGTCATGTCATTAATCACTAACTATTTTTGTCTTCCCTCTATTCTCACCTCATATAATACAATATTTATTAGCTTATGTTCAATATCTAGAATAGTGTTTGGCATATAGTAGGTAGTCAATAAACAATTATTGAAGCAAGATTCTTGTTGTTTTGGACATGAATTGTTGTTTATCAGAGGACTGCCTAATCCTGTACTGTGTGATTGTTTCAGGGGACATTTGGATCTCGTCATGGCATTTTACGTTTTGTTAAATCCCTTATTGAAAAGGAAGATACACTATGTCTTTGGATATATTTTTTTACTATTATATTCTATCAGAGAGGAGATAGGGCAGGCAGCATCTGACTTATTCCTAGTGAATTCCTCATGGACCAGAGATATATTTTTCCAAGTGCAAACCACATTCTAAAAATTTTACTTTATAGCTTTACTAGGTGTTAAGGTCAAACTTCCCTTTACCATTATGATATCCACCCCCTCCCCCAATCTTTTTGAAACATAGAACATCTTTCCTGCGTCTTTGGTCTTCTAATTTTTTCTGATTCTCCATTTTTTTCTCAAAGACAATACTTTCCTTTAGGCCAATTGTCTTTCTGGGTCTCATCCCCTGGGTCTTCAGTGAATTCTTTCCATTCTCGGAATGGGCTCAGAGAGAATGCTTCTGGGGAACTATCAGAACATTGACATCTTCTCAAAAAAGTGTGAACAAAAATTCCAGTAATTCAGTCAGTGCTTGCAGTTGGCCATTCTGGGCTAGTTTTTCTACAGAATCACTGTAGACAATTCTCCCTTTTCCCTTGCTTCTCAAAGTTTCTTGGCTTCTAGCATTTTCCTGCCTCATTGCTATCCCAGGCTCCTTGTTCATTTATTCTTAGCTTTCAGATTTTATATCTTGCTTTCTCCGTTTCAGTTTGATCAAGTTAATCGTATTTTCTGCCTCAGTGAATTGAATTTGGACTACTCCCATTTTTTCCACTAAATCCACGTGTTTCATTCAGGAACTTACCTGTGTAGAAATTTATTTCCGCTTTTATTACAGTCACATTTCAACTTTTTGTTCAGATACTCGTGTACTGTCCTCTTTCTTGCCTGTTTTTTCTCCTAATATGTGCAAGAAGTGAGTGGATCTAGGCTTCCTGGAATGTGGGAGGAGCCTTTCTGAAATTTCTGCAATGATTTTTTTTTTACCCTCATCTCACTTTCATTTAAAATTCTTTATTATTATTACTTATATTTGTGAACTGCTTTATTTCTTAAAAGGAGAGTATATTTTGATTCACATCAAGGGAAGTAAGAGTCCACCTCTTTTTGATGCAGCATAACTAAATCTATCATCTTCACTGAGGCACAAGGCCCTCTGTCACACTTTATCTATGCCTCCATTATTGCTTTTAGACTGTTGACCACAACTTCATTAAGAGCCTATACTGTAGAATCAGAGTACATAGATCTATGTTCTGATTCCATCATTTGTTAGCTGAGTGAGATATAGCAATTTACTTAAACTTAGTTTCATAATTCATAAAATGGTGATAAAATATTTGCCTATAGGTTTCTTGTCATGCTCAAATGAGATATTATAACACAAAGCACTTTGAATAGTTACTTATAATTGTTTTTTTCCTATTCTACAATAATACACACAACTTTGGAATAAGGAAAAGCAATGGACATTTTTTTAAAGGCTTGATTATTGCAATGTCACCTGAACCTGGAAGACTTGTTTTTCTGAGTGAAGAAATATTTTCTCTGTGTCAAAGTTTCACAATCATCGTCAAGTAGGCCCTTGAACCCTGCCATTTAAAGTGCTCCTCTCTTTGATCTGTGGCACTCATACATACACTCTAGTAATGAGGACACTGAGCTCGCGTCTGAAATTTAACAAGATAACCACTAAAATCTCTTTGAATTCTATATTGTTGTGATCCTGTGGCTACAGAGAATCAGGAGTTGACGTAGACACTCTTTGGATTTCATACTGTATGGAGGCTTTCTTACTTCCACGTGACCTTGACTGAGTTTTGAATAGGTAAGTGAAAGAGAAGGAGGCACTCAAAGAAGTCAGCCATAGAACCAGTGTGAGAAACAGAAAATGAGCTTTTTTGAGTTTTGCAAAGGCAGATCAGGAGAGTTGACCTGCGGAGTGGAGAGTAGTCATAATTTTTAAAAAATGGCCGTGGAAATTAAAACTGATCAGAAATGTGAATTCCATAAAGACAAGGGCAAAGTCTTGTATTTTGAGGGGAAAATGTTACCCAAGTAGAGAGTCTGTGAATATGATCTTGAAATAAAAATAAATGAGAGATAACTGACTATTAATGAAATTGTCTGAAAACCATACAAACACCAACATTATCTTCATGATCCCTAATTCTAGACCTCTTTGGTCACTGTAAAATTATAACATTTCCCATGTATCTTTAACAGCTTTCTAGGAAAACATTAACCAAAAGTACCGGTTTTGATTTGGCCATAAAGTGACAGGAGAGGTAAGGTTCTCTAGGATTAAAGAATAACGTTTTCTTATTTGATTTACTTTAAAAAATTATTCTGAAATCTGTTACATATCTGTCCTCTCCAGGATGAACTTTATATTGGTTCAGCAGATTGTTTACTGTGCTCTTCTTTTTCTTTTTTTGGTCTTTCCTGCTCAGTGCCCAACCCAAGTTCAAAGGCTGATAAGAGAGAAAATCTCATGAGGAGGTTTTAGTCTAGGGAAAGTCATTCAGTGGATGTGATCTTGGCTCACAGGGGACGATGTCAGGCTCTTCCTGGCTCCTTCTCAGCCTTGTTGCTGTAACTGCTGCTCAGTCCACCATTGAGGAACAGGCCAAGACATTTTTGGACAAGTTTAACCACGAAGCCGAAGACCTGTTCTATCAAAGTTCACTTGCTTCTTGGAATTATAACACCAATATTACTGAAGAGAATGTCCAAAACATGGTGAGTTCTCATGGCTCTATTGGGCTATTTGTTGCCTCTTAAAAATTAGATTACTGCCCATGAAACTGAAAAGGGAAATCAAAGAAATGCTCTGAGTTGTGAGATTGGATGTTTGCCTCCATATCCCTGATTTTGGAGTCCCAGATAACTAAACTTAATTCACCCTGGGGTTCATTCAGAAAATTGTTACAAAATAATTCACTGGTCTCAATCCAGATGCTTGGAAACAAGTGAATATTCTTTATAAAATTACCGCCATAATTCTCATCACAGTCAGGATTTCAAAGCATTTTCATGGAAATTCCATAAGTTATTGAGTTAATAATTTTCTTTAGTCTACAATATCAATAGGAATATCTAAAGATTCTCTACAAATGATATATTAACTGAAAAATGCAACTGGAGGCTTAGTGAAAGAACTAACCAGTAATTAAGCTAATCAGGGCTTGGGTGAGGCTGGACTTGGGAATTCCTTTTCTCTTTGTCACGGACCTCCGAGGGACTCCCAAAGGTCACAGAATCCAGGCAGAGCCCTCCAAAACAAAAAAAAAAAAGAACAACAAAAAAACCATGATTAAACCAGTTCTGACAAATATCAGAATGCTCTGGGAAAGCCAGATGCTTTGTTAAACAAGTGCAAGGACTTAGGCATTTCTTCTCTCACAGATCCCAGAACAGTATCCTTACATATTTAAGTGCTGAGAAATCAAACAACTTTATTTAAGAAAAGGTTATATGTACTGACTCACTAAATTAAACACAGCATAGTTTTATTTTAATGAGACTTTCTGATGATCAAGTTTATCTTCTTTGGGATTAACAATAAATGAACTTCTTAGAGTAAATAACTTGCTCTGTAATCCCCAGTTTTGAATATTTGCTGATGAATAACCCACTCTTAACTGAAAATAAGTAAAATATTTGAAATTACTGGCTGGGTGCGGTGGCTCACACTTGTAATCCCAGGACTTTGAGAGACCAACGTGGGTGAATCATCTGAGCTCGGGAGTTCGAGACCAGCCTGGGCAACATAGCAAAACCCTGTCTCTACAAAAAATGCAAAAATTAGTTGGATGTGGTGGCACACGCGTGTACTCCCAGCTACTCGGGAGGCTGAGGCAGGAGGATCACTTGAGTCCGTGAGGCAGAGGTTGTACTGAGCTGAAATCTTGACACTGCCTGGGAGACAGAGTGAGGCCCTATCAGAAAAAAAAAAAGAGAGAGAGAGAGAGAAAGAAATTACCATTAATATTTCTAAGGCCACTTAGTGCTTCAAATCTTGGTGTTTGTGATATACTTTTTACCTCAAAGAAGGTTTGCAAAATCTGAAAAAAGTTCTTCCATAAAATAAATACTTATAATATGCCATAAAGTAAATTTTTGGCAGCTCAATATACAGACAAGTATTTGGAAAACGATTCAAACTGTAACCAAAGCAGAATTTTGCCACCCAAAATATTGTTTCTAGTGGTAAACAATAACCGCTTAAGCCACTGAGGTTTGTTATTTGTTATTTAGTGTTACATAACAGAAGGTTATTTGTTATGTACTAAATAAGAAACAAAGTTGCTTGTTATGTAGTATTACATAACAAAAAACAAACAGTTGTTATGTAGTATTACTGTAGCAATAAATAACTGATACAGGAACGAAAATTTGGGCTGCATGACATGTGTATGTTCATATCCTATCAGAGTGACATGATTGAGGATAATCTACCATTCCCATATTGTCCTATGGTGTAACTTTCAGAAGTCAGAATATCCTTGTCAGCCTATGGATTTGACCTAATGTGGTGATCCTTATGTCAAGCTCTGAGAATATACCTCAAAATAATAGAAGGCATCAAAACTTGATCAGTATAGTATCATAAAACTGCTGATGTAGAAGTGTGGAGAGGTCTATCAGATAGAGATATGGGGGAAAAAAGGCTTGGTTAAAACAGGTTTCCAAAGCTCTGTCCCTTTCTCTGCCATTGTGGTATGTGTGGTTGACTCCATTTCTCATGTTTTCTTACAAGACTTTCAGGATCAAGCAATTCCTGGCCAAAAAACAAAAGCAAGGATACGTTGTAGCTACTTCTTGGTGAGTTACCAGAAGCCATGAAGAGAGAGCATGAAGCCCATACTTTTTTTTTTTTTTTTTTTTGAAGGGTCTCGCTCCATTGTCCAGGCTGGAATGGAGTGGCATGATCGTGATTCATTGCAGCTTGACCTCCTGGGCTCAAATAGTCCTCCCACCTCATTTAAATTTTTTTTTTTTGTAGAGAAGAGACCTCACTTTGTCTCCCAGTCTGGTCTTGAACTCCTGGGCTCAAGCGATCCTCCTGCCTCAGCCTCCCAAAGTGCTGGGATGACAGGCATGAGCCACTGCACTTAGCCTATCACACTTACTCTTTGCGTGGTCTCCAGAGCTTCTTCAGCCCCCTGCTGCCAGGGCCCCTAGGGTCTTGGGCATGCCCCATTTCTGAACCTATTCCTGTCTCCAGGGATAGAGTCACAGTGAACTCAGCAGGATGATTCTAAACCGCTATTCTGTATATACCCAAGGAAATTTCATCCCTGTCTTTAATGAGTCTCTCCCATGCCCCTTAATACACATGAACACCTACCCACAGGTACAAGTCGGGGAAGATCACTGTGCAGCACATAAAATAAAATTCAGGGGTGAGCACTTTTTTTCCCATGAGATAAAATTAGGAAAAAATAAAAATGTTCATACAGGTTAAAAATTGTAAATGTTAAAATATTAAACCTCCCATCTAAAATAAAGAAAAAATAATTTCTTAAATCCTAAGCTTGAGTTATGGAATTCACATTCTTATAATTTACATTACCTATTTTGTTAAATGGAATGTGTTTTTTTTTTTTTTTTTTTAATATGCAAGTACCTGGCCATGTTTAGAAAGTAACCAAGGCATCTTTTGTCTTTGAACCCAATGTGGTTTTGACAGCTCTATCTGGAAATTGAGCCAGCATATGGGAGCCAAAGGTGAAGGTTTTCCTGGGAGATTTTTGGGCTCCAAGGTACTGGATAGATGCTAAAGATTCCATTCAGGTTTTCATTTTCTGTCTTCATGGAACTCTCACACCTACAGGGGAAGAAATGGTTTAGAGGTTACTAAAAGTATATAGCCTGGTTTAGGCGATAGTGAGCTATAGAAAAAGAGAAAATAAGTTGTCAATACTTTAAATCTCAAACTACTTCTTACAAAAGGATTTTAATAGTTTAAATACAATTATCACAAGTTGGGTAAAGACCACCAGACCTATGGCCTAAGAAATCATATATTTAATTTGTGCATATAGTTAGGGCCAAAAAGAGCAGAGTATCTTTTTGAATGTTTTAAAATATAATTTAGGATTTTACAGCTCCAGTCCTTGAAATTACAAAGGACCTCTTTCAAGTCGGGAAAATGCTATCCATTGCAGTTATAGATGGGGTTTACAGAGTGTTTTAATTTCTTGTGATTATCTCAAACAATGTGTGCCTTACTCCCAAAACTCCCTTGTATGGCTACAGAAATTGTTGCAGTTTTAGTTGCTTCTCTCCTGCCTTTGCCCAGAGGTAGTATGGAATGCCACGAATTTTATCTGTAATGGTTTCTTTCAAGCCTGGGGCTATGTCTGCTATATATGTTTCATTCCATTCATCATTCAGCCTACATATAGCTATCAACCGCTAAATTATCTGATAGGTATGCATGAACTGACTGATTCTTTGCATAACTGCTAAGCTGTCTGTTTTATTTAGGCTTGGGAGCCGTAGGGTAAGGATATGGAATAAATTGTAAATAATATTAAAAGAATAGCTTGGCAAGGAATAATACATCCTCAGAGGCCAAAATGCAAGGCAACACAAAGTGATTTTTTTTTGGTGTTATAATTATAACACATGTAGGATGGTAGTGATAAATAAAATATAATTGGATAGCCTCAAAATTCTCACATATAGTATGATAAACAATGTTCTAAGACTGAGGCCTTTGGGAGGTTGTGAGTTATTTCCTGTAGATAGAGAGTAAAATTATTCCTATAATTTGGTATGAAAGTTTTACCAGAAATTTTGCTTCACAGTAAATCATCTGGATTGGGTGAAGCCAGGTAGGGATTGAGAAGTGAGTCAGGTGGGTTGCATAGATGCGTCTGTGCTGCAGACCAAATTCCTCTTCCCATAGCTTACTTCTTCCCACTCCTGCATGTTACAGAGAAGACTAGACTGTGTCAAACACAATCTGTAGGATAATAGTTCAGAGCATTAGCTTCGAAAATAAACACTGGGTTGATGCCCTGGTTCTTCTAATTTCTAGCTGTGTGACCTAGGGAAAGTTACCTGCTGTGTGCCTAATTTCCCTTATTTGCAAAGTTGAGACAATAACAACTCCCTCACAAGGTTGGTTGTTGTGAAGATTAATCAAAAAGCAGTTTCTGAGAGGTTGTGAGTGTTCAGGAAAGAGAGAAATTGCTTTCCTTTTTTTTTTTTTTTTTTGAGACAGATTCTCATTCTGTCATTCAGGCTGGAGTGCAGTGGCACAATCATGGCTTACTGCGCCTCGACTTCCCCAAGCTCAGGCAGTCTTCCCACCTCAGCCTCCTGTGTAGCTGGGACTACACGTGCGAGCCACCACACCTGGCTGATTTTTGTATTATTCGCAGAGATGGGGTCTCGCCATGTTGCCCAGACTTGTCTCAAACTTCTGGGCTCAAGCGATCTTCCGACCTCAGCCTCCCAAAGTGCTGGGATTACAGGCATGAACCACCACACACAGCCTATTTTCCATTTTCACTGCCACTATTTTCTTTATCTCTTGTGTGGTTAATTACTGCCACTTCCGTGCACCATTTCCATCATGTCACATGCGTAGTCAAAACGCTCAGTGACTGCTTAATTCTCAGAGGGTAAAAGTGAAATTCCTTGGCCTGGAAAGTGCAATCATGCCTGAAGTTCTACCTGTGGGAGCTGTACTAGTTATCTATTGTGCAAAAAGTTACCACAAGCTTAGCAGATTAAAACAAAGCATATTTATTATCCCACAGTATCTGTGGGCTAGGAGTCCAGGCACAGTTCAGCCGGATCTTCTGCTTCTAAGTCTCATATGGTTGCATTCAAGGTGCTGGCTAGAGCTATGGTCTCTTCTGAGGCTTGATTGGTGATGGATCTACTTCCTCGCCAATGCAATTACTCAGAGGCCATCTTTAATTATTTGCCATGTGGCCTTTTCCATAGGGTAGCTCACAACGTGGCATCTTGCTGCAACAAGTCAGCAAAGGAGAGAGTCTTCTATCAAGATTAAAGTTAAAATCTTATGTAACATAAACATGAACATCCTGTCACCTGTGTTGTATGCTATTGGTTGAAAGTAAATCACAAGTCTGCTCATACTTATGGGGAGGGGATCACACAAGGGTGTAACCACCAAAGGCAGAGATCATGGGAGCATTCCTAGAGTCTGTCTGCCACAGGGCCAGGATCAAATGCTGGTGGCTGATTGCCAGCTCCACTGTTTATATCTTTCAGCCCCTTTCTGTATGTATAAAAAAGGAGAGAGAGTGATTTTCTACCTCATAGTGTTTTTAAGAAAATCAAATGAGGTAAATTATTTTGCAAAGTATTGTCTACTCATCTGACTCCTACCTACTTTCAGGTCTGTCTTAAGTTGCAACTTCTGCATGAGGGCTTGGCCAAATATAGTCACCTGCGTGAATTTCCTCTTTCTTGTAACAGAAACTGCTTGGCCCACTCATGATTTATACATTACTAAATACTCTTATGTTTCATTAATGAAACATTTATAATGCCTATCTTACCTGTCTGATAAAATTGAAAGCAATCTAAGGACAAGAACTTTCCCCCTATACATAAAATATAAAATAAATCATAAAATAATAATAAATAACAAATAAATAATAAAATAACTAACATTTGTTGAATGATTAGGATGTGTTAGGCACTCTTGTAAGCATTTCATTTTTTGTTACTTCTTCGAATCCTTACAACAGTCCTTTGAGGTAAGTCCTATTATTACTTCCATTTTGCAGATAAGACAACTGTGGCTCAGAGAGGCTAAGGTACTTGAGTCCAGGAGCGGAATTCTTACTTTCCTCACACATTATCTCTTTTGTGTGGTCTAGAGCAGTACACTATACCAAGTAGTTGCTCATTTTGGTCTTTGGTAAATGGAAATGAATTTGTACATTGAGAAAAAACTACACTAGAGTAGTTTGGAGAAGTTCACTTTCCAACTGATGTTCAAGATTGGGCAGCGGGAGGAGAGGGGGTGGGAAATGTGTCCTGGCATCATCACCTGCTTGATGATTTCTTTTGCTGGTAGAAAATCACCATGGCTACCAATGGCCATTTTCTGGGAAGCCTTTTTTGGGAATCCTAACTTAAGATCAAAATCCCTGGGCTAAGTTATGGCAGCTAGGAGGTTACTGTGAACTGGTTCTCATTTCTAATGGTTTCCATTGTTATTAGGGGTCTGTATTCTCATTAAGTCCACTCTGAGCTCTACTGTATTCTCCTTTTAGAGCACTCATCTTTGAATCCTTGGCCAACTCACCTACATCACAGCACTAAGGCTACAAATTCCAGGGCCCCATAATGTGGATTATCTGTGAGAATTCACTTCCAGTTCTGGGGACAGGACCCTTGGGAAAACCAGGCAATAGGCCAGAGAGAGAGAGAGTGGTCAAAAATGGCCTGGTCACTCTTAACCTAAACCTTGATCTTTAGCAGAGTAGAGGACTAAATCACTCAGGAAATATTAAATGTTTCACCAGATATTCTTTGTACTATATCTTCTGTTTTTTCTGTTCAAGCAATGCCATTCCGACTTCAATTTCCTTTCATGTCATTTCAGAATAATGCTGGGGAAAAATGGTCTGCCTTTTTAAAAGAACAGTCCACACTTGCCCAAATGTATCCACTGCAAGAAATTCAGAATCTCACAGTCAAGCTTCAGTTGCAGGCTCTTCAGCAAAATGGGTCTTCAGTGCTCTCAGAAGACAAGAGCAAACGGGTACGTTTGTGAACATTTTAGCATTGATCCCAAGAGTTGAAATATTTGGGAAATATTAAACATTAATATCACCCACAGCAGCTTCCTTTGTTTGAAAAGATAGTAATGCTGATGTTAGAAAAAGCTCTCTCTATCCCTAGGTAAGGTGACCATACAATTTATTATTCAAACTGGAATCTTTTTGAGAGTGAAAAATACTGGTAATAATTATATTCAAACACAGAGTTAAACTGAGATTGTCCCTGGCACTGTGGTGTGTATGGACACCCCCTAGTGTTAGGTCACCTTCCTGAAGGATGAGGCAGCCTGAAGAATACAGTTAGTTTGTGTCAGTGGTTCTCAACTGGGGATGCTTTAGCCCTCTGGGGATATTTGACAATGTCTGGAGACGTTTTTGGTTGCCACAAATACGGGATACTATTGACATCTAGTGGGTAGGGATGCTGCAGAACAGTTCACAATGTATGGGATGGCCCCCAGCAACAAAGAATGATCTTGTCCACAATGTCAACAGCAAACTTTTTTTCTATAAAGGAACAGATGAGAGTAAATATTTTCGGATTTGTGTATTTAGGTATTGTCTGTGTTACAACTAGTCAACTGTGCTGTTGTATCAGGAAATCAGCTGTAGCTAATATGTAAATGAACAAGTATGGCTGTCTTCAAATAAAACTTTACAAAAACAAGCAGCAGACAGGATTTGGTCTGCAGAACATAGTTTGCAAACCTCTGATATAGCCTATTGAAATATTTTTAATCTAAAATATTTAGCTATTTAAAAAGAAAGTCTTCTTTCTCAGTTGCTTCTCCTCTGGAACTTTGTATGTTCTAATCTGTGTATATAAAATAAAAGTGTATCCAAAAGGCAAAGATAAAACCATGTGAAATGTATCTTTCTACAAGTTAACATTTATTTTTCTGCATTCTTTGGATCCAATTATCCAACTAATTATCAATCCACTCTACCTTATCCATTCTGTTTCTCCATTTTTCCCCCCACAAGGACACTATAAGAAACCTTGCCTATTCACATATAGACAGCCTGGTCCAGCCTAGGTGGAACCTGGACATTTTATTTTTTAAAAAATCCCCAGATAATTCTAATGTGCAGTCAGGACCGAAAACCACTGAAATTCATGTAAGAGCTTAAAGTGTTTGGGAAGAGGAGGGACTCAAGGGTGCTTAGATTCGATGGAGAGGAAGCAGTAGAGATTGAAGAAGAGGTAGAAAGAGACCGTGAGGGGTTTTGTGCCATGGTAAGGAATTTAGGTTTATTCCTTTGGACTATGGGATTGTGTGGAAGTTTTAAGCGTAAGGTCTATTTCATGTTTTAGGATCACTCTCAAGGCAGAACCAAAGAGAAACAGGAGAAGGAGAAACAGATCCTTTAATCCAGTGCTTCTTAAATCAATCTGAGGGAGAGAACCATTTCCTTCCTTCCTTCCTTCCTTCCTTCCTTCCTTCCTTCCTTCCTTCCTTCCTTCCTTCCTGCCTTCCTTCCTTCTTTCCTTCCTTCCTTCTCTTCCTCCTTCCCTCTTTCTCTCCTCCCTCCCGTCTTTCCTTTCTCCCTCCTTTATTCCTTTATTTCCAATACATTGCAGATCAATACTTGCTTAAGTTCACTGATTACAAGCTTAGATGTCATGGAAATATCAAACTGTTTTCCAAAGTTTATAAACTTTTATTCTCTTAATTCCTGTACTTATCACAGAATGGAAACAAACTATTTGCTCATGTGCACTGGTCCACGGATTACACCTGGAGTATCACTGCTTCACTCTGTCACCTTCACTTTACCTACAGGGTAAAGTTTAGCAACTTTAGTATGGCAGAGATGGTCCCTCGTGATCTGGCCCCTGCTTATCTCTCCATTCTCATGTCTTTCATTTCCCTTAATGAACACCGTCACTCCAGTTTCATTCAACATCTCACTGTCCCCTGGGAATGCCTTGTCTTTTCCAACCTCCTTCCATCTTTTAGACTCTTCCCTCTACCTCCCTTCTCTACATGACCAATGCCTACTTCTTCTCCAAGACACAGCTCTTATCTTCCCTTCTCTTTGGACCCATTCTTGAATCTCCAGGTTATTAGTTATTAATTTCTCCCTGCTTCTATACTACTGCATCACTTTTTGGTGACAGTTATAGCACTTGTCATTCTGTTATGTATTAATAGTTACTGATTTCATGGCTGCCTCACTATCCTATGACTTTACGGTCTTTGACTTGTTCATTTCAGAACTGTCAGAGTGTAGGACATATTACAGGTTCAATAAATGCTGAACGAAACAAAAAATGCACTTCTCTGTGTTAATTCTTTGGGTTTTGGTAGATCTGGTTATTTCAATTACTCCATATATATTTATTATGTGCTCATAGCACTTTGTGCTAGTTGACAGTGGGAAAACTTAACTGGGCTATTCCTTCTCTACATGGCAAAGAAGTAAATTGCTGTATTTTGAGGAATCAAAAAATCATGTGGCCAAAAGGGTATGTCTATATTAGCATTCTCTTCAGCAAAATTTCCATTGTTAACATTGTTTATTATCTTAAATTTGCAGTTGAACACAATTCTAAATACAATGAGCACCATCTACAGTACTGGAAAAGTTTGTAACCCAAATAATCCCCAGGAATGCTTATTACTTGATCCAGGTAGGCTACTAATTTTGAGTAGTGATTATGAAATTTACTTTTCTCCCAAGTTTCAAAAATGATTGCAAATGTGTGTTTCAACACATACATGGTCTTTTAACTTTCTTGTAAATTTTATCACATTTACTTAATTTAATCAAGTCAATAAGTAAGTTATTTCAGTGGTTTATTTTCTCTGCAGACGTATTTTGGAACTATAAGGGCAAGGAAATGAATGAATCATGAGATTTTATTTAACCACTTTATGACCTGATGTCTGCCAACCTTACTTTTAATTCTTTAAAGTTCATGTAGTTATTTACAAATAAAATTTTTACAAATGCATCTTTTCTTGTCTTTGTGTGCTTTGGGATAACAGGTTTGAATGAAATAATGGAAAAGAGTTTAGACTACAATGAGAGGCTCTGGGCTTGGGAAGGCTGGAGATCTGAGGTCGGCAAGCAGCTGAGGCCATTATATGAAGAGTATGTGGTCTTGAAAAATGAGATGGCAAGAGCAAATCGTAAGTTTGCTGATCTGTAGAGGTCCTGAAGCTCTCTGTGTGGCCGCGGGGCTATTTCTTCTGCATTACCAAGCCTGCCCTTTGATATCAGGGATACTCCTCAATTAACAGTCATCTCCTGAACAATTCAGATGACCTGTTTTAAAAAGAAATTACTGGGGAAAAAGAAAAGGTGCACTGGTATTCTACAATTCAAGAAGCTCAATAATGAGACTCAACTACAAGGCCTAAAATAAATTATCCAGGAATTATGAATTATAAGTAATCTAGGAAGATCTCAGACCCCTAAAAGTTCCTGAGGGAGTCTGGGGATTAAGAGGGGATCCCATTTCTCAGGATGAGAGACAGAGTCACTGTCTTTTGTCTAAAGCCCCCACAGTTCACTTTCAAAGGTCATTTGTGTGTCTACCTTAGGGTGATACCCCAGAAAGAAAAAAAAAATCAGATTAGTTTAGGCTGGAAATGTATTATTTTCTGCAGTTGTAATTATATCTCAAATTATGTGGTCATAAAAAATCTTAACATAGGAAGGAATTTCCATATCTCTTAACTTATTCTCTTCCCTGAATAGTGAGCTGAAGTCATGGAATCATTATTCACATTGTGCTTTGATGATTTACTGCCCGCTGAGGTTGAGTAAGGAAGAATTTTTTCCCCCATTTGTTGTTTTAAAATTTCCTTCACTGCCACTTAAATTCAATATTCTTAAGCCTTACGCAAGCTGGAGACAATAGCTTATCACCATTTTTAAAACAATATCCTGCATGTCCTTTCATCCAAATATTTATTTCTGTCCTCATCTTCCTGGTCATTAATTGCAAATGTGAATGTAAAAATAAAAATTATTAAATTATGTTTACAAACTTTATTAGCTAATACCCTAACACAAGCTTGTGTTTCCTGATGGTGAGATACTAAAGGAAGCACATAGAAACATGCTATTGATACATATAATTTGCAAACAAACACAGGTTCACTGTGGCAAAGTCTAAGATGAGTTGGGTCTGATCTAAAAATACAAGGCCATGAACAAAAGAAGAATTTAAAAACTTAGAGATCCAGTCACATATTTTAAAGCTAAAGATACAAACTCATGTATCAAGAGACTACACACCCAGAATTGAGAGACTAGGAGTGTGCTTCTTTCGCTTACCAGCTGTGTGATCTTGGACAAGCGATTTAACCACTCTAAGCACAGGTTGTTAGTGGGAATATAAACTGGTGAAGCTGTTTTGGAAAAATAGTATGAGAATTCCTAAATAAATTAAAAATAGAATTACCATATGATCCAGCAATCCCTCTCCTGGATATATACCTAAATTAGATGAAATTAATACTTCATAAGGATATCTACACTGCCAAGTTCACTGCAGCATTAATCGAAATAGCCAAGATAGGGAAACAACCTAAGTGTTTGTCAAGGGGTGAATGAATAAAGAAACTGTGGTAGGTATATGGAATGGAATATTATTCAGCCTTAAAAGAGGAGATCCTGTCATTTGCCTCAACATGGATAGACCTGGAGGACATTATGCTAAGTGAAATAATCCAGACATAAAAAGAAAAATATAGCATCATCTCACTCAAACGTGGATTCTACAAAAAAATCAAATATACAGAGGTAGAGTCATCGTGATTACCAGAGGTGAGGTGGAGCGGGGTGGAATATAGGGAGAAGTGGGTTAAAGGATACAAAGTAGCAGACATGTAGGATGAACAAGTCTAAAGATCTAATGTACAACGTAAGGACTATAGTTAATAATAATGTTTTGTATTCAGGATTTTTGCAAAATGAGTAGATTTTAGCTGCTCTTCCATGGGGGGACAATGCTCAACTATGTGAGATGATAGATATGTTAATTTTGTTTACTATAGTAACCATTTTATTATATATGTATCTCATAACATCATGGTGTACACCTTAAATATACGCAATAAAATTTATTTTTATTTTTTTTAAAATTTATTTATTATTATTATACTTTAAGTTGTAGGGTACATGTGCATAACGTGCAGGTTTGTTACATATGTATACTTGTGCCATGTTGGTGTGCTGCACCCATCAACTCGTCATTTACATCAGGTATAGCTCCCAATGCAATCCCTCCCCCCTACCCCCTCCCCATGATAGGCCCTGGTGTGTGATGTTCCCCTTCCTGAGTCCAAGTGATCTCATTGTTCAGTTCCCACCTATAAGTGAGAACATGCGGTGTTTGGTTTTCTGTTCTTGTGATAGTTTGCTAAGAATGATGGTTTCCAGCTGCATCCATGTCCCTACAAAGGACACAAACTCATCCTTTTTTATGGCTGCATAGTATTCCATGGTGTATATGTGCCACATTTTCTTAATCCAATCTGTCACTGATGGACATTTGGGTTGATTCCAAGTCTTTGCTATTGTGAATAGTGCTGCAATAAACATACGTGTGCATGTGTCTTTATAGCAGCATAATTTATAATCCTTTGGGTATATACCCAGTAATGGGATGGCTGGGTCATATGGTACATCTAGTTCTAGATCCTTGAGGAATCGCCATACTGTTTTCCATAATGGTTGAACTAGTTTACAATCCCACCAACAGTGTAAAAGCGTTCCTAATTTCTCCACATCCTCTCCAGCACCTGTTGTTTCCTGACTTTTTAATGATCGCCATTCTAACTGGTGTGAGATGGTATCTCATTGTGGTTTTGATTTGCATTTCTCTGATGGCCAGTGATGATGAGCATTTTTTCATGTGTCTGTTGGCTGTATGAATGTCTTCTTTTGAGAAATGTCTGTTCATATCCTTTGCCCACTTTTTGATGGGGTGGTTTGTTTTTTTCTTGTAAATTTGTTTGAGTTCTTTGTAGGTTCTGGATATTAGCCCTTTGTCAGATGAGTAGATTGCAAAAATATTCTCCCATTCTGTAGGTTGCCTGTTCACTCTGATGGTAGTTTCTTTTGCTGTGCAGAAGCTCTTTAGTTTAATGAGATCCCATTTGTCAATTTTGGCTTTTGATGCTGTTGCTTTTGGTGTTTTAGACATGAAGTCTTTGCCCATGCCTATGTCCTGAATGGTACTACCTAGGTTTTCTTCTAGGATTTTTATGGTATTAGGTCTAACATTTAAGTCTCTAATCCATCTTGAATTAATTTTCGTATAAGGAGTAAGGAAAGGATCCAGTTTCAGCTTTCTACTTATGGCTAGCCAATTTTCCCAGCACCATTTATTAAATAGGGAATCCTTTCCCCATTTCTTGTTTTTGTCAGGTTTGTCAAAGATCAGATGGCTGTAGATGTGTGGTATTATTTCTGAGGACTCTGTTCTGTTCCATTGGTCTATATCTCTGTTTTGGTACCAGTACCATGCTGTTTTGGTTACTGTAGCCTTGTAGTATAGTTTGAAGTCAGGTAGCGTGATGCCTCCAGCTTTGTTCTTTTGACTTAGGATTGTCTTGGAGATGCGGGCTCTTTTTTGGTTCCATATGAACTTTAAAGCAGTTTTTTCCAATTCTGTGAAGAAACTCATTGGTAGCTTGATGGGGATGGCATTGAATCTATAAATTACCTTGGGCAGTATGGCCATTTTCACGATATTGATTCTTCCTATCCATGAGCATGGTATGTTCTTCCATTTGTTTGTGTCCTCTTTTATTTCACTGAGCAGTGGTTTGTAGTTCTCCTTGAAGAGGTCCTTTACATCCCTTGTAAGTTGGATTCCTAGGTATTTTATTCTCTTTGAAGCAATTGTGAATGGAAGTTCATTCCTGATTTGGCTCTCTGTTTGTCTGTTACTGGTGTATATGAATGCTTGTGATTTTTGCACATTAATTTTGTATCCTGAGACTTTGCTGAAGTTGCTTATCAGCTTAAGGAGATTTTGGGCTGAGACAATGGGGTTTTCTACATATACAATCATGTCATCTGCAAACAGGGACAATTTGACTTCTTCTTTTCCTAACTGAATACTCTTGATTTCTTTCTCTTGCCTAATTGCCCTAGCCAGAACTTCCAACACTATGTTGAATAGGAGTGGTGAGAGAGGGCATCCCTGCCTTGTGCCAGTTTTCAAAGGGAATTTTTCCAGTTTTTGCCCATTCAGTAGGATATTGGCTGTGGGTTTGTCATAAATAGCTCTTATTATTTTGAGGTACGTTCCATCAATACCGAATTTATTGAGCGTTTTTAGCATGAAGGGCTGTTGAATTTTGTCAAAAGCCTTTTCTGCATCTATTGAGATAATCATGTGGTTCTTGTCTTTGGTTGTGTTTATATGCTGGATTATGTTTATTGATTTGCGAATGTTGAACCAGCCTTGCATCCCAGGGATGAAGCCCACTTGATCATGGTGGATAAGCTTTTTGATGTGTTGCTGAATCCGGTTTGCCAGTATTTTATTGAGGATTTTTGCATCGATGTTCATCAGGGATATTGGTCTAAAATTCTCTTTTTTAGTTGTGTCTCTGCCAGGCTTTGGTATCAGGATGATGTTGGCCTCATAAAATGAGTTAGGGAGGATTCCCTCTTTTTCTATTGATTGGAATAGTTTCAGAAGGAATGGTACCAACTCCTCCTTGTACCTCTGGTAGAATTCAGCTGTGAATCCATCTGGTCCTGGACTTTTTTTGGTTGGTAGGCTATTAATTATTGCCTCAATTTCAGAGCCTGCTATTGGTCTATTCAGGGATTCAACTTCTTCCTGGTTTAGTCTTGGAAGAGTGTAAGTGTCCAGGAAATTATCCATTTCTTCTAGATTTTCCAGTTTATTTGTGTAGAGGTGTTTATAGTATTCTCTGATGGTAGTTTGTATTTCTGTGGGGTCGGTGGTGATATCCCCTTTATCATTTTTAATTGCATCGATTTGATTCTTCTCTCTTTTCTTCTTTATTAGTCTTGCTAGTGGTCTGTCAATTTTGTTGATCTTTTCAAAAAACCAACTCCTGGATTCATTGATTTTTTGGAGGGTTTTTTGTGTCTCTATCTCCTTCAGTTCTGCTCTGATCTTAGTTATTTCTTGCCTTCTGCTAGCTTTCGAATGTGTTTGCTCTTGCTTCTCTAGTTCTTTTAATTGCGATGTTAGAGTGTCAATTTTAGATCTTTCCTGCTTTCTCTTGTGGGCATTCAGTGCTATAAATTTCCCTCTACACACTGCTTTAAATGTGTCCCAGAGATTCTGGTATGTTGTATCTTTGTTCTCATTGGTTTCAAAGAACATCTTTATTTCTGCCTTCATTTCGTTATGTACCCAGTAGTCATTCAGGAGCAGGTTGTTCAGTTTCCATGTAGTTGAGCGGTTTTGATTGAGTTTCTTTTTTTTTTTTTTTTGAGACGGAGTCTCGCTCTGCCGCCCAGGCTGGAGTGCAGTGGCCGGATCTCAGCTCACTGCAAGCTCCACCTCCCGGGTTCACGCCATTCTCCTGCCTCAGCCTCCTGAGTAGCTGGGACTACAGGCGCCGCCACCTCGCCCGGCTAGTTTTTTGTATTTTTAAAGTAGAGACGGGGTTTCACCGTGTCAGCCAGGATGGTCTCGATCTCCTGACCTCGTGATCCACCCGTCTCGGCCTCCCAAAGTGCTGGGATTACAGGCTTGAGCCACCGCACCTGAGTTCTAGTTTGATTGCACTGTGGTCTGAGAGACAGTTGGTTATAATTTCTGTTCTTGTACATTTGCTGAGGAGTGATTTACTTCCAATTACGTGGTCAATTTTGGAGTAAGTACGATGTGGTGCTGAGAAGAATGTATATTCTGGTGATTTGGGGTGGAGAGTTCTATAGATGTCTATTAGGTCTGCTTGCTGCAGAGATGAGTTCAATTCCTGGATATCCTTGTTAACTTTCTGTCTCGTTGATCTGTCTAATGTTGACAGTGGAGTGTTGAAGTCTCCCATTATTATTGTATGGGAGTCTAAGTCTCTTTGTAAGTCTCTAAGGACTTGCTTGATGAATCTGGGTGCTCCTGTATTGGGTGCATATATATTTAGGATAGTTAGCTCTTCCTGTTGAATTGATCCCTTTACCATTATGTAATGGCCTTCTTTGTCTCTTTTGATCTTTGATGGTTTAAAGTCTGTTTTATCAGAGACTAGTATTGCAACCCCCGCTTTTTTTTGTTCTCCATTTGCTTGGTAAATCTTCCTCCATCCCTTTATTTTGAGCCTATGTATGTCTTTGCGTGTGAGATGGGTCTCCTGAATACAGCAGACTGATGGGTCTTGACTCTTTATCCAGTTTGCCAGTCTGTGTCTTTTAATTGGAGCATTTAGTCCATTTACATTTAAGGTTAAGATTGTTATGTGTGAACTTGATCCTGCCATTATGATATTAACTGGTTATTTTGCTCCTTAGTTGATGCAGTTTCTTCCTAGCCTCGATGGTCTTTACATTTTGGCATGTTTTTGCAATGGCTGGTACCGGTTGTTCCTTTCCATGTTTAGTGCTTCCTTCAGGGTCTCTTGTAAGGCAGGCCTAGTGGTGACAAAATCTCTAAGCATTTGCTTATCTGTAAAGGATTTTATTTCTCCTTCACTTATGAAACTTAGTTTGGCTGGATATGAAATTCTGGGTTGAAAATTCTTTTCTTTAAGAATGTTGAATATTGGCCCCCACTCTCTTCTGGCTTGGAGAGTTTCTGCCGAGAGATCTGCTGTTAGTCTGATGGGCTTCCCTTTGTGGGTAACCCGACCTTTCTCTCTGGCTGCCCTTAAGATTTTTTCCTTCATTTCAACTTTGGTGAATCTGGCAATTATGTGTCTTGGAGTTGCTCTTCTCGAGGAGTATCTTTGTGGCGTTCTCTGTATTTCCTGGATTTGAATGTTGGCCTGCCCTACTAGGTTGGGGAAGTTCTCCTGGATGATATCCTGAAGAGTGTTTTCCAACTTGGTTCCATTTTCCCCCTCACTTTCAGGCACCCCAATCAGACGTAGATTTGGTCTTTTTACATAATCCCATACTTCTTGCAGGCTTTGTTCATTTCTTTTTCTTCTTTTTTCTTTTGGTTTCTCTTCTCGCTTCATTTCATTCATTTGATCCTCAATCGCAGATACTCTTTCTTCCAGTTGATCGAGTCGGTTACTGAAACTTGTGCATTTGTCACGTATTTCTCGTGTCATGGTTTTCATCTCTTTCATTTCGTTTATGACCTTCTCTGCATTAATTACTCTAGCCATCAATTCTTCCACTTTTTTTTCAAGATTTTTAGTTTCTTTACGCTGGGTACGTAATTCCTCCTTTAGCTCTGAGAAATTTGATGGACTGAAGCCTTCTTCTCTCATCTCATCAAAGTCATTCTCCGTCCAGCTTTGATCCGTTGCTGGCGATGAGCTGCGCTCCTTTGCCGGGGGAGATGCACTCTTATTTTTTGAATTTCCAGCTTTTCTGCCCTGCTTTTTCCCCATCTTTGTGGTTTTATCTGCCTCTGGTCTTTGATGATGGTGATGTACTGATGGGGTTTTGGTGTAGGTGTCCTTCCTGTTTGATAGTTTTCCTTCTAACAGTCAGGACCCTCAGCTGTAGGTCTGTTGGAGATTGCTTGAGGTCCACTCCAGACCCTGTTTGCCTGGGTATCAGCAGCAGAGGCTGCAGAAGATAGAATATTTCTGAACCGCGAGTGTACCTGTCTGATTCTTGCTTTGGAAGCTTCTTCTCAGGGGTGTACTCCACCCTGTGAGGTGTGGGGTGTCAGACTGCCCCTAGTGGGGGATGTCTCCCAGTTAGGCTACTCAGGGGTCAGGGACCCACTTGAGCAGGGAGTCTGTCCCTTCTCAGATCTCAACCTCCGTGTTGGGAGATCCACTGCTCTCTTCAAAGCTGTCAGACAGAGTCGTTTGCATCTGCAGAGGCTTCTGCTGTGTTTGTTATTGTTTACTGTGCCCTGTCCCCAGAGGTGGAGTCTACAGAGACAGGCAGGTTTCCTTGAGCTGCTGTGAGCTCCACCCAGTTCGAGCTTCCCAGCAGCTTTGTTTACCTACTTAAGCCTCAGCAATGGCGGGCACCCCTCCCCCAGCCTCGCTGCTGCCTTGCCGGTAGATCACAGACTGCTGTGCTAGCAATGAGGGAGGCTCCGTGGGCGTGGGACCCTCCCGGCCAGGTGTGGGATATGATCTCCTGGTGTGCCTGTTTGCTTAAAGCGCAGTATTGGGGTGGGAGTTACCCGATTTTCCAGGTGTTGTGTGTCTCAGTTCCCCTGGCTAGGAAAAGGGATTCCCTTCCCCCTTGCGCTTCCTAGGTGAGGCGATGCCTCGCCCTGCTTCAGCTCTCACTGGTCGGGCTGCAGCAGCTGACCAGCACCGATCGTCCGGCACTCCCCAGTGAGATGACCCCAGTACCTCAGTTGAAAATGCAGAAATCACCGGTCTTCTGTGTTGCTCGCGCTGGGAGTTGGAGACTGGAGCTGTTCCTATTCGGCCACCTTGCCAGGAAGGAATAAAATTTATTTTAAAATAAACAGGCTGTTACTCTGCATAGTGAGAGTTATAATAATGACAATATTGTATGGTTCTTGTGTTTATTAAATAAAATAATACATTTAAACTCCTGGCACAGAGCAAGTGCTTTAACAGAGATTACTTAATGTTATTATTCGTTTGCATCCCTTTGTGTTGATGTTTATCACAATAAAAATGTGATAAGCCTTTACATTTCTTTTAACCTCACAGCAAGGCTAATCGATGTATATTGTGCTCTCTCTCTTTCTTTCCCTTATGTTCTTCCCTTTCTCTTAAAAAAAAAAAAAAACCAGATTATAAGGACTATGGGGATTATTGGAGAGGAGACTATGAAGTAAACGGGGTAGATGGCTATGACTACAACCGCGACCAGTTGATTGAAGATGTGGAACGTACCTTTGAAGAGGTAAGCAAGGAACTGTACACAGAAACAGCTGTGGGGCAGTGTATGGGAAAGAGGGACAGCGACTAAAGGCATTCTGGCTCATTCTTAACACATTGGTCAGCCATTCCCAGGCCTCATAAAGTTATGGAATATTAGAGTTTGAAAAGATTTTAGAGAATAATAGGACAGTCCTACAGATGATCAGAATTGCTCTGCTTTCCTCCTTCTTTCAGTCACTGACCATTAATTACCAATAGAAAGACTATAGGAATGAAATATTATAAGAAGAAATGGTCCTTTAGCTTATAAGTAGGAATGATCTTCTTGAGCTACCTGGGGCTGGCACTGTCTTCCTGTGTTAGCAGAGCTATAGACTTTGCTTCCTTCCTCAGGACAATTGATACTATTACTTTAAGCTAGTCTTCATAGGGAAGAGAGAGTTTTGTGAACAGAAATGTCCCACGGATGTTTTTCCTTCATTTTGGCCCCATGCCTCCCCTTTACCTGCACCTTCAAACTTCTAATGTGAGTTACCTTGTCACAGCCATAGTTTGGCAGAGCTATCAAAAATGGAAGTAAGATAAACAACTCCCCAAAAAGGAAATGGGGAGAAGACTTGAATAAGTACATCATCAAAGAAATGACACAAATGGCAAATAAGAAAATAAAAAGTTATTAGGGAAATGCAAATTAAAGCCATGATGAAAATCCCCTCCACACCCACCAGAATAGCTATGATTAAAAAGACGGACAATACCAAATATTGGGGAAAATGTGAGACGCTGGAGCCCTCTTACACTGCGGGAAGAAATGTAAAATGGGGCAGTCACTTTGGAAAACAGTTTGGCAATTTCTTAAAAAGTTAAGCACACACTTACCATGACTCTTAAGTTTCTATGTGAAATAAATGAAAACATATATCCTTATCCATAGAAACACATACACAAATGTTCATAGCAGCAATATTCATAATAGCCCCAAACTGGAAAACTCAGCTGTCCTTCAACTAGTGAATGGATAAACAGACTGTGATATACTCAGAGTGGCCAGAGATAGGAGTGGAACTGACTACAAGAAACCTTTTGTGGTTATAGAAATGTTAAAAAACTAGATAGTGGTGATGGTTTCCCAGTAGTTTTAATTTATTGAAACTCATGGAACTACACTCTTGAAAATGGGTGAATTTTATAGTATGTAAATTATACCTCAAACTAAAACAAAGGAAGGAGGTAACGATCTTAAAAATGAATATATATTTTTTGCATCTGCTTTTATTTTGGGACCTGTGTTCTCCCAAGTATGTTTATCGACTTATGCAGTAGAGTTATCATCAATATCTAGGAAGAAGGAATACTTTTAAATTTTCCAGAAATTTGAGAGAAGAAGAATTATAATTTGGTGAAATTCTACTTGTTTAAAGAATCTCCTATTTCTAGTGTTGTTGAATGGAAATTAGAATTGGTTACTCTTGGTCTTAAACTTTCTTCCTGGGCTTTTCAGATTAAACCATTATATGAACATCTTCATGCCTATGTGAGGGCAAAGTTGATGAATGCCTACCCTTCCTATATTAGTCCAACTGGATGCCTTCCTGCTCATTTGCTTGGTAAGAAGCCCATGAATTCTTCATGTACTTGGCTCTTTGTTATTTCTAACAATAAAATTGCCTTTTTGAGTGAGCCTTAACATAAAACTTTTGAAAAATTCTGTAAGTGGTAACATTGTAGAAATCACATTTTGAAAGCATTTTCTTCAACCAAAAGTCTATTTTAAACAATTCTCTATTGTATTACTTTTTTATACATAAAGAGTTATTATTTTGGCTGCAATTCAAATGATAAAGGGGTTATTTAAGATAACTAGAGAAAGAATTACAGGCTCAAATGAGAGTGGAAATGGGGAAAATAATTTTTAGTATTTAAGTTGGTTGGCTAAGCTCTTAAGGTGGAATTTGAGATTTTAGTATCATATCATCAGAGGAAAAAAGCTTGGTTGGCTGGGGGTGGTCGGGGTAACAGAAAGGTATAGCTTGGGCGAAAGCTTCCTAACTTCATTCTAGACCTCACCAATTACTTTTGCTGAAAAGTGCTTGGCTTGGAATCGCATGAGTGAAGAATGAAAGTGACCATCTTCTCCTCTCCCACCGCAGCAACTGAGGCCAAATAAAATATAAATATTTGAAAATTTCATGCCATGCATACATAGCATTTCTACTGTAGTCAGACTAAGTTGCAGGAAGCTAATCTCCTTCACAGCCAAACCTTGTGTCTGTTAGCAGGAGAGAATGCGGAGAAAGGACCTGTGGAGACTTTTAACTCTAAAGTAATGTGGAAATCCTTTCTACAAAGTCAATGGCAAGCATTATTTAGTAATTCAGTTTCTGCTTAAACCTGTCTGGTGTGATGGGATAATTTCTTCATTCCAATGCAGACTAATTTACTGCTACCTGGAACCAATGTAACACAATTCTACCTTATGTGGAACTTAAGCAACACCCCTCTGATGACTTCCGTTCATTAGTCTTATTTCCATGCTATGAGGTTACCCAGAATGTCAATTCCTATTCTACAAGATGACCTTCCAGATATTCATAAAGAACCATCATATAAGATACAGCATAGTACTTGGTGCAATACATTTTAGTGACTATTATTGTTATTGTCATATTTACACTGTTTTCTTTTGTCAAGTTAAATATCTTATACATTATCGACCATTCCTTAAAACCTCACTTTTCTATAATTGTTCTCATTTTGATGAACTGTACTTTGTCAATGTGCCTCCTCAGTTATCATGCTCAGAGATGAACAGTTACTCCAGACGAGGTTTGACCAACATAAAGAAAGACATGGTACCATGACTACCTTTGTTCTAGACACTATACTTCTATTGATTTAGCTCAAGGTCACATTTATGCTTTAGAAGCCAGGCCATACTGTTTGTTGGCTCATTTTTGGTCTTTTAGATGTGCACTGTGCTTTAGCCTAATGCCACATATATGTTTTTATGATGGTTAAGTTTTTCTTTAAAATTTAAGCATAGGACTTCACATGTATCAGTACTAAATTTTATCTTTTAAAATATAAGTTTATAGAGGTTTTTTTTTTTTTTTTTTTCAGATGGAGTCTTGCTCTATCACCCAGGCTGGAGTGCAGTGGCTGATCTCAGCTCACCGCAACCTCTGCCTCCTGGGTTCAAGCGATTCTCCTGCCTCAGCCTCCCAAGTAGCTGGGATTACAGGCTCAAGCCTCCACGCCCAGCTAATTTTTGTATTTTTAGTAGAGACAGGGCTTTGCCATGTCTCTACTATGTTGGCCAGGCTGGTCTCAAACTCCTGATCTCAAGTGATCTGCCTGCCTCAGCTCTGCAAAGTGCTGAGATTACAGGAGTATTCTTCATGAAGTTTGTTGCCCCATTTCTTTGGCACCAGGATTCTGGTCCCGCTCTTAGATTGACTTTTTCTAGATACATCTTCTTTTTCGTGGTCTCTGGCCTTGGAATACAACTTAACATTTGTTTGAGATGTTTACAAAGTCACCAAGTTAAGTACACGAATATAGGAATAAAAGTGGAATTTAGTTACCAGTTAGTAGAAGTTCCTGAATGATGATCTTATATGACCTCTTTTGAAGCCAACATTGGGAATTACTAACAGCTTAATTTGTAATATTTTGTACCATGGGTGGTAGATTATAGAAATCTCTTTCTAATTTACAGTATCAGTGATGGTCCATATATTTAATAAATTATGTCTACATTTCTGCTGCTTTGTCATATACTAACAGACTTTTTTTAAAAAATAGGTGATATGTGGGGTAGATTTTGGACAAATCTGTACTCTTTGACAGTTCCCTTTGGACAGAAACCAAACATAGATGTTACTGATGCAATGGTGAACCAGGTAGGAAAAAGAGCCCTTAAAAACTAAATCTAAATTCTCAACTTCATTTATTTTTATGTCATCCTTCTATTTTTATTTTTATGTGAAACCATGTAAATAAAAAATTTAAGCTAATTGAAATTTATTTCTTACATAGCTATATTTTCATGGAAAAACAGTTTACAATGGCCTCAGATACCTTGAATTGCAGGTGTAGTATTGATCTCATTGAAAGCTATTTAAAATGCAGATTACCTGAGTTTTCCGTTAAGCAGTAAGATGTAGAATTGTCAACTGGTTGGTATCACTCTTTCCAAAGTTTGTCATTGCTAAGTAACCAGCCAGTAATCTCTATGGATAGTAAAAACAAGAATATTATGAGGGGATTTTTGCATATTAAAAATTATTAGTGTTAAAAATATTACAAGAATCTTTAAAAACAATTTTAAGTAACACCTTTATTACTACTTTGGTTTAATTATTTAAATGTGCTGGGTTCCTCAAAACACAAGTAAGTACATAGCCCACAGACCCAATAAAGCAACTACACAGTCGAGACTACAAAGCAACCAGCTAACAACAGCATGACAGGAATGCTTCACCTAACAGATTGAGAGTGGCAAATTGGAGAGAAAAACAAAACCTAACCCTCTACTGTCTTTGAGACCCATCTCATGTGTAATGACTTGGGCTCAAAGTAAAGGGATGCAGAAAGATCTATCATGCAAATAGAAAACAAAAAAGAGCAGGGGTTGCTATTCTTGTATCAGATAAAACAGACTTTAAACCAACAACAGTAAAAAAGGACAAAGAGGGTCATTACATAATGATAAAGGGTTCAATTTAACAAGAAGACTTAACTATCCTAAATATATATGTACCCAACATTGGAATACCCAGATTCATAAACATAGCACTTTTAGACCTAGGAAAAGACTTAGACATCCAGAAAATAATAGTGGGGGACTTCATCACCCCACTGACAGTGTTATACAGATCACTGAGGCAGAAAACTAACAAAGAAATTCTGGAAATTCTGGACTTAAACTTAACACTTGACCAATTGAACCTAAGAGACATCTATAGAATATTCCACCCAACAACTATGGAATATACATTATTCTCATCTGTATACGAAACATACTCTAAGACTGGCAACATGCTCCGTCATAAAGCAAGTCTCAATACATTCAAAAAATTAAAATTATACCAAGCATATTCTCAGACTGCAGTAGAATAAAAATAGAAATCAATACCAAGAGGAACTCTCAAAACCATGAAATAACCTGGAAACTAAACAACTTATTTCTGAATGACTTTTGAGTAAACAATGAAATTAAGGCAGATATCAAAAAATTCTTTGAAACAAATGAAAACAGAGACACAGCATACCAACAGCATATCTGGGATGTGGCAAAAGCAATGTTAAGAGGAATGTTTATAGTGCTAAATGCCTACATCAAGAACCTAGAAAGATATCAAATTAATAATCTAACACCACACTTTAAGGAACTAGGAAAACAAGAACAAACTAATTCCAAAGCTAGAAAAAAAGAGAAAACTAAAATCAGGGCAGAATTAAAGAAATTGAGACCTAAAAAATCATACAAAGGATCAACAAAATGAAAAGTCAGTTTTTTAAAAGGATAAACAAGATGGAAAGACCTCTAGCTAGATTAACAGAGAAAGAGAGAAGATCCAAATAAGCACAATCAGAAATGACAAAGGTGACATTGCAACTGATCCCACAGAAATACAAAGGATCCTCAGAGACTATTACAAACACCTCTATGCACACGAACTAGAAAATCTAGGAAAAACAGATGAATTCCTGGAAACACACAACCTCCCAAGACTGAATCAGGAAGAAATTGAAACCCTGAACAGACCAATAATTAGTTCTGATATTGAATCAATAATTTAAAAACTTACCAACTAAAAAAACAAAAAAAGCCCTAGACCAGATAGATTCACAGCTAAATTCTACCAGATGTAAAAAGAAAAGCTGGTACTAATTCTACTGAAACTATTCAAAAAAATTGAGGAGGAAGTTTTCCTCCCTAACTCTTCTATGTGACAAGTATCATCCTGATACCAAAATCTGGCAAAGACACATGGGAAAACAAACTACAGGCCAATATATTTGATGAATAGAGACACAAAAATCCTCAATAAAATACTAGCAAACTGAATCCAGCAGCACATCAAAAAGTTAATTCACCATAATCAAATAGGCTTTATTCCTGGGATGCAATGTTGGTTCAATATATGCAAATCAATAAATGTGATTCACCATATAAATAGAATTAAAAGCAAAAACCATATGATTATCTCAATAGATGCAGAAGAAGCATTTGATAAAGTCTAACATCCTTTCATAATAAAAATCCTCAACAAACTAGGCATTGAAGGAACATACTTCAAAATAATAAGAGCCATCTATGACAAACCCACAGCCAACATCATACTGAATCAGCAGAAGCTAGAATCATTCCCTTTGAGAACTGGAAAAAGTCAAGGATGCCCACTTCATCACCCATATTCAACATAGTACTGGAAGTTCTAGCCAGAGCAATCATTTAAGAGAAAGAAACAAAAAGCATCCAAATAAGGAAAGAGGAAGTCAAATTAGCTCTCTTTGCTGATGATATGATTCTTTACCTAGAAAACTTTAAAGACTCCTAGATGTGATAAATGACTTCAGTAAGCGGGGGCATACAAAAATGAAGGCACAGAAATCAGTAGCGTTTCTATATACCAAAAACTGAGAGCCAAATCAAGAACACAATCTCATTTACAATAGCCACAAAAATTAAAACATCTATGAATACATCTAATCGAAGAGATGAAAAATCTCTACAAAGAGAAGTACAAAAAACTGCTGAAAGAAATCATAGGTGACACAAACAAATGGAAAAACATCCCATGCTCATCGATTTGGAAGAATCAGTATCATTAAAATGGCTATACTGCTTAATGCAATCTACAGATTCAATGTTATTCTTATCAAGTTATCATTATTTTTCACAGAATTGGAAAAAGCTACTCAAAAATCCATATGGAACCAAAAAAGAGCCTGAATTGCCAAAGCAATCCTAAGCAAAAAGAACAAAGCCAGAGGCATCACATTACCTGACTTCAAACTATACTACAAGGCTACAGTAACCCAAACAACATGGTACTAGTACAAAAACAGACACATAGACCAATGGAACAGAATAGAGAACCCAGAAATAAAGCCACACACTTACAGCCATCTGATCTTTGACAAAGTCAACAAAAATAAGCAATGGGGAAAGGACTCCCTATTCAATAAATGGTGCTGGGAAAACTGGCTAACCATATATGGTTATGCAGCTTCACTTTTTATTCTGCAGTGGACTTTTCCCAGGAGTATGTTACGTATGCTAAAATGTTCATTGCATTGCTTCTTACAGATTTAAAACTATTAACAAGCAAAGGCTCAGCAATACACAAATAGCAAATTATGGTGCAATTATCTGAGGAAATTTTATAAGGCAAATAGAAGTATAATTAGGTATTCTACTCAGAAATGTAGAATTTTAGTTGAATGAACAAAAATACATAATTTATAACTATAATATCATTTCATCAACAGAAGGGAACACAGATAATTTTTTTTTTTTTTTTTGAGATGGAGTCTCACTCTGTCACCCAGGCTGGAGTGCAGTGGCATGATCTCCGCTCACTGCAACCTCCGCCTCCCGAGTTCAAGTGATTCTCCTGCCTCAGCCTCCTAAATAGCTGGGACTACAGGTGCACACCACTATGCCCAGCTAATTTTTATTTTATTTTATTTTTTATTTTTAGTAGAGACGGGGTTTCACCATGTTGGCCAGGCTGGTGTCCAGCTCCTGACCTCGTGATCCACCCGCCTCAGCCTCCCAAAGTGCTGGGATTACAGGTGTGAGCCACCGCGCCTGGCCTGAGAATTTTTTAATTTAAATTTAAATTTTAAATTCAAGGAGTTCACGTGCAGGTTTGTTACAAGGGTATATTGTGTGATACTGACGTTTGGGCTTCTGTTGGTCCTATCAACCAGATATGAACATAGTACTCAATAGGAAGGTTTTCAAACCTTGCTGCTCTTCTCTTCCTCCCTCCTTTTGGAGTCCCCAGTGTCTATTGTTCCCATCTTTATGTCTATATATACCCAAGGTTAGCTTATAAGTGAGAACATGTGATACTTGGTTTTCTGTTTCTGCATTAATTTACTTAGGATGACAGTCTTCAGCTGCATCCATGTTGCTGCAAAAGACATAATTTCATTATTTTTATGGCTGTATAGTATTCCATGGTATATATGTACCACATTTTATTTATTTATTTCTTTGGGTTGATTCCTTGTCTTTGCTATTGTGAATAGTGCTACAATGAACACCCGAGTGCAGGTGTCTTTTTGGTAGGACGATTTATTTTCCTTTGGATATATACACAGTAACGGGATTGCTGGGTCGAATGGTAGTTCTATTTTTAGTCCTTTGAGAAATCTCCAAACTGCTTTCCATAGTGGATGATCTAATTTACATTCTCACCAACAGTGCGTACGTGTTCCCTTTTCTCAGCAGCCTCGCCAACGTGTTATTTTTTGACTTTTTAATAGTGGCCACTCTGACTGGTGTGAGATGGTATCTCATTATGGGTTTTGATTTGCATTTCTCTGATGTTTTGAAAATATTTTCTCCCATTCTGTAGGTTGTCTGTTCACTGCATTCTGTAGGTTGTCTGTTTACTGCAATTCTGATTGTGCTTATTTGGATCTTCGCTCTTTCTCTGTTAATCTAGCTAGAGGTCTTTCCATCTTGTTTATCCTTTTAAAAAACTGAATTTTTATTTTGTTGAACCTTTGTATGATTTTTTAAGTCTCAATTTCATTAATTCTGCCCTGATTTTAGTTATCTCTTTTTTTCTAGCTTTGGAATTAGTTTGTTCTTGTTTTTCTAGTTCCTTAAAGTGTGGTATTATATTAATTTGATATCTTTCTAGGTTCTTGATGTAGGGATTTAGCACTATAAACATTCCTCTTAACATTGCTTTTGCCACATCCCAGATATGTTGTTGGTATGCTGTGTCTCTTTCCATTTGTTTCAAATTGCTGTACAGCAGTTTTTTAGTTTAATTAGGTCTCACTTGTCAATTTTTGTTTCTGTTGCAATTAGTTTTGAAGACTTACAAATTCTTTGCCCATGCCAATGTCCAGAAGAGTTTTTCCTAGATTTTCTTCTGAGATTTTTATACTTTGAGGTCTTGTGTTTAGGTCTTTATTCCATCTTGAGTTAATTTTTGTATATGATGATTGGTAGGACTCTAGTTTCATTCTTCTGCATCATACTTCTATTTGCTCAGGTAAATGATTTGCCCAAAGTCACAAAGACAGTCATTGGCAACTAAGGATTGAACTCAGAACTCCTAATAATTTCAGCCTGGTTTTCTATTCATTCATTCATTGTTCATTCAGCAGATGTTAACTGTATTTCCTAATCTACACTGTTTTGGTATAGGTTCATTCTACTTAAGAATGTCATACTCATCAATACCAATTGCCTGACAGTAAGTCCTTAATTTTTAAACCATCTATAGGCTCATATCCTGTTTCTTATTCCCAGGGCTGGCAAAGGAGAGAAACCAGACTTGACTGTCTTTGGGATCAGAGGAAGTTTTCTGTTACTAAAAGTGATTCATAGACTAGCTGCCAATTACACAAACTTAGCTCACCTAATGTAGGCCTTATCTCCTAAGCAGGCTTGGTCAGCTCCTGAGACTTGTTACCAGAAGAGTTTTCTGGGTGGCAGATGCCTACTGCTGCCTCTTTTTAGTCCCAGAACACTGTGAAAATTTGGACTTCATACAGATCATGAAGCCAAGGCCCAACTACCCATTGGCTGCTAGGCCACATCTGGGCCTTTTTGATTCCAAAAGCCTATGCCTTCAGGTCCACCTTATAGTTTATGTCTTCCACCAAGTCTAATACAGGGCCTTTCCCCTTGAAGGAGATCAATCAACGATTGTTGGCTTGAGTAGAAAAGTTGTGTTTTTACTTGGAATATAAAAAATAAAACCAAGAAAACGTTATCAATAATCATACTCAGTCTACTGTTCACATTTTCATGTACTACCTCATTAAGTTGCTCATATATTCTACTTTTTTACTTACTATTAAATTGTATTTTATAATATCAATTAAAATTCTCAGATTAAAAAATTTTATGGATACATACTAGGTATGTGGGATACATGAGATGTTTTGATACAGGCATGCAATATATAATAATCATATCATGGAGAATGGGGGCATCCACCCCCTTAAGCATTTTTCCTTTGAGTTACAAATGATCCAATTATACTCTTTTAGTTATTTTTAAATGTACAATTAAATTATTATTAACTATAGTTACCCTGTTGTGCTATCAAATAGTACACTTTATTTTGACAGGATCTCACTCTGTCACCCGGGCTGGAATGCAGTGGCACGGTCTCAGCTCACTGCAACCTCTACCTCCTGGGTTCAAGCAATTCTCCCACCTCAGCCTCCCAAGTAGGTGGGATTACAGGTGTGCCCCTCCATGCCTGGCTAATTTTTGTATTTTTAGTAGAGACAGGGTTTTGCCATGTTGGCCGGGTTGGTCTCGAACTCCTGGTGTCAAGCAATCTGCCCGCCTTGGCCTCCCAAAGTGCTGAGCCACCACACACAGCCTCATTCTTTCTATTTTTTTGTACCAATTAACCATCCCAACCTGCCCCTGCCACCTTCCCACTACTCTTTCCAGCCTCTGGTAACCATCCTTCCACTCTGTATGTCCATGAGTTCAATTCTTTTGGTTTTTTAGATCCCACAAATAAGTAAGAACATGTAATGTTTGTCTTTCTGTGCCTGGCTTATTTCACTTAATATAATGACCTTCAGTTCCATCTATGTTGTTGCAAATGACAGGATTTCATTTTTTTTTATGGCTGAATAGTATTCCATTGTGTATGTGTACCACATTTTCTTTATCCATTCATCTATTGATGGACACTTAGGTTGTTTCCAAATCTTGGCTATTGTGAATAGTGCAACAAACATGCAAATAGTGCAACAAACATATCTGTTCAAAATACTGATTTCCTTTCTTTTGGGTATATACTTAGCAGTGGGATTGTTGGATCATATGGTAGCTCTATTTTTACTTTTCTGAGGAACCTCCAAACTGTTTTCCATAGTGGTTGTACTAACTTACATTCCCACCAACAGTGTAGGAGGGTTCCCTTTTCTCCACACCCTCACCAGCATTTGTTATTGCCTGTCTTTTGGATCTAAACCAAAACATTTTTCATAAATATAATTTGGGTGGCTGCACATTATTCTGTTTTTCAAAGGTATCATTATTTAACCATTCTGATGGTCGTTTCAACTTTTTTCTCTATTAAAAGTAATTCTCAGTGTAATTGTTGAATCTAATTTCTGATAATTTTTTAGGTTAGTTCCTTAGAGGCAGCATTACTGAGACAAAGAAAAAAATTTCAAATGCTATCCATATGTGTTATCAAATTGCCTTTTGGAAAGGTTATGCCAGTGTATATATCCAACAGAAATAATGCTGCTATTTTAAAAATTACATTAGCAGTTTTTCCATTTTAAAATTTTATTGTAAATTGACAATTTATTATTGTCAATTTATATATTTATGGGGTACAAGGTGATTTCATGATTTATGAATACAATGAAAAATAGTTAAATAAAGCTAATTAACATATCAATTACTTAACATACTTTTTTTTGCAGTGAGAACATTTGAAATTTACTCTCTTAGCAATTTCAAAATGTACAGTGTTCTATTATTAACTATATTTACTATGCTGTGCAATAGATCTCAAAAAAATAAAACCAACTTATTCATCCTGTTTGAGACTTTGTACGCTTTGACCATCATCTCCCCATTGCCCCCACCCCATAGCCTCTGTAACCACCATTCTACTCTCTGCTTCTACCAGTTCCATTGTTTTAGATTCCACGCATAAGTGAGAACAAGTGGTGTTTGTTTTTCTGTGCCTGGCTTATTTAATTTAAGAATGCAGTTGTTTTGATGCTGGAATTAATACTGTTCTCTTTTCCCAGGCCTGGAATGCACAGAGAATATTCAAGGAGGCCGAGAAGTTCTTTGTATCTGTTGGTCTTCCTAATATGACTCAAGGATTCTGGGAAAATTCCATGCTAACTGATCCAGGAAATGTTCAGAAAGTAGTCTGCCACCCCACAGCTTGGGACCTGGGGAAGGGTGACTTCAGGTAGTGGGGCTGATACTTACACAACTGATACTAAATGGGAGACAACAGAGGCAGGCTGAAGTTTAACTTGAATTCTTTCTCTGCTTTTCTGAGCACAGAAAAGATAAGTTAACTCTCCTTGAACTAAGGCTGGGAGTCCAGGAGAGCACATTTGGGTTTTCCCAGGAAAAGAGGATTGCCAGCAGGCTCTAACTTGAACCTTAGGACCATCTGCTTTCTTTGAAATATTATGCATCCATTGGCATTGTATGGTAATGGGGATGGTTGTATCCATATCAGGAAAGATTTGGTGCTAAGATTTTTGGAAGATGGACATGTGAATCACACATTGATCTTCCCCTCCATGTTTCACTCTTGTGAGTGAGACAGAATAGGTGAATAAATAAGCTTGGATCGAAGGGAGAAAGTGGTACATGTCATAAGAGAGACACAGGGCATGCCTTATGGAGAATCAGAAGAAAACTGACCACACTTGCAATAGGAGATAGGATTAGACCGTGCTTTACAAGTGGGATTTGAATTAGGTTTGGAAAGACAAGAAGGATTCAGATACACAGAGTTGGGAGGAGGACCCAAGCTGTGAGAACAGCAGGATCAAATACAGAGAGGCAGGACCTGACCTGTGTATTGAAGTCGGCAAGTTAGGCTAGAATGAGAAATAAGTTAAGGAGGGTTTGTGTAATGTGGCAGAATGAGCACAGGCTTCGGAATCCTAGGTGTGTCACTTAATGACTATGCAACCTTGGACAAGGTCTTTAACTTTCTTTGGTTTCGGTTTCCTTATTTTATAAAGTAGAATAGTAACTCCCAGGTTGCAGGCTTGTGAGAGCCTTAGGTTGGATTCCTTAGCTTGAAAAGGAGATCGTTTCACAAATGCTTCATTGAGGAGAGCTCTGAGGCAGAGGGGAATGAGGGAAGCAGGCTGGGACAAAGGAGGGAGGTAAGGAAGGATGTGATCTTTACTGGAAACTCAGCCTCAGCCTTATCCCATGAAGTTCTTTGGAGCATAACTTGAGCCACAGACTAGGCCACACCTCAAGACAAGGGCACTAGCCTTTTATGTTAGGCAGTCTTTGACTGTGGACTGCCCCAGAGTATGGGGGAGCATTTGGTCAAAGGCAGTGAAGGGAGCAGCTGTTGGCCCTTATCAGCTGTGACTCCGGCAGCTAGGAGATGGTGGATAAAATCTCGGCAGGTCCCCACCAGCATTGACTAGGATAGGGATTGGATCTACAATCCTTTTCTGTAAAGGGCCAGAGAGTAAATAGTTTAAACTTTGCAGATCGCTGTTGCAACTACTCAGCTCTGCCCTTGTGACATGAAAGCAGCCATAGACAATACACAAACAAATGGATGTGGCTGTGTGCCAAAAAAAATTTATTTATAAAAACAGATGGTTGGCCAGCAGGCCATAGTTTACTGATGCCAGTGAGGCTTAAAAATGAGAAAGTATAAGTAAGTTTTCAAGCACAGAATCTTACATACAGTAGGCAGTAAATATATAGTAGTTATTTTTATAATTATTTCAGAAGAGAATAGAGAGAAACCAAATTAGAAAAGTAGGTTGGGGTTGTGAAAAGAAAGTAGATTTACTGAGCATAAGATGAATACATAATTGAATATTTCCTTACCTTCCCCCTTTCTCTTGGAATGCGTGGATTACCATGCCCTCCCATTATCCCCTCCAGCTCACTTTTCTCCTATAAATATTGAAGCCCTCAAAATTATTTTTGGAGAAAGGCACAAACCACAGACTGTTTCTATAAATTCTGTGTTCTTTTCTTCTGGGCATGTTCTTAACCTTGGCAAAATAAACTTGTGAATTGATTGAGACCTATCTCAAATAGTTTTTGGTTTACAGGGTCATATTGGTGTATAAAAGGTGGCTGAGTCTATTCTTGAGCAATGAGGAGGCCTCACAGGATATTGGAGGGGGTGGTGACATGATCCAAGTGGTATGAAATAAATTTGGGAATCTACTGAATAATGACCCCTACACCCACCTGAATGAAAATGCTCTTGCTAAGTTAAAAAGGACCACCATCTCATTGCCAAATGCAGTTCTTATCCCATTGGGCTATAGCAGCATTAGACAAGATTTACGAGTTGTCTTTCAAATGCTTTTTTTTTTTTTTTTTTACCAACTTCCACATTGTCATACTTTTCCAGATTTCCTTGAACCTCTCTGACTGTACTTTCTCCATCTCTTCTGAATAATCTTCCTCTCCCTACTCCTTAGGTACTTGGACCTTCTATAGGTTTATCTTTGGTCCTCTTTTCTTGCACTCTATCCCTGCTCCATGGCCCATCATATCTACTTCCCAACTTACATGCTAATGATTCCCAAGTTTCAATTTGCAGCCCCTTCTACTATTTCTCTATCCTGGCAATACCAAACAGCTTGCAGTGTCCTGAATGCCACGTTTCCATCCCTCTGCCCCTAAGCCTTTCTCATTGAGCACTAGGAACGTCAAGTTCTGTGCCTTCTCCCGGGCAAACTCCTGCACATTGATTAAGGTCCAAATTGCTCATTGCATCCTCAGTCATGCCCTTCTTGGTGCTTCTAGAGGACTGTGCCTATGTTCATTCATTTTTATGCTCAAGGCTGTGTGTACTGATCATTTATAGAGTACTTGCCTCAGAGTTCTTGTAGCAGAGAACTCTGCTTATCTGTCTTCCTGGTAGTCTATGAGCAAGAGAACAGGATTCAGCAGTGCCTATTGCTTTATATTGAGCAACTAGTACTGTTTCTAGGACATAAAAGGTGGGTACTCAAGATTCACTGGTGAGGCCGGGCGCGGTGGCTCAAGCCTGTAATCCCAGCACTTTGGGAGGCCGAGACGGGCGGATCACGAGGTCAGGAGATCGAGACCATCCTGGCTAAAACGGTGAAACCCCATCTCTACTAAAAAATACAAAAAACTAGCCAGGTGAGGCGGCGGGCGCCTGTAGTCCCAGCTACTCGGGAGGCTGAGGCAGGAGAATGGCCTGAACCCGGGAGGCGGAGCTTGCAGTGAGCTGAGATCCGGCCACTGCACTCCAGCCTGGGCAACAGAGCAAGACTCCGTCTCAAAAAAAAAAAAAAAAAGATTCACTGGTGAATAAATCTTGGAAAGATGATTCATGCTACCAAAACCCCATACAACTCCACTGTAATTGTTAAATGAAAGTCAGTGAGATTCATTTTCATCTTGCCCATTTTCATGCAGGATCATTATGTGCACAAAGGTGACAATGGACGACTTCCTGACAGCTCATCATGAGATGGGGCATATCCAATATGATATGGCATATGCTGCACAACCTTTTCTGCTAAGAAATGGAGCTAATGAAGGATTCCATGAAGCTGTTGGGGAAATCATGTCACTTTCTGCAGCCACACCTAAGCATTTAAAATCCATTGGTCTTCTGTCACCTGATTTTCAAGAAGACAATGGTATGGACATTTTCTCATGGGTTGTTTTGGAGGTTCTTTAATCTGATACGGGCAAAGGTATCTAATATCTTATGTAGGAAATATTTACTTTTTGCGGCATAAGGTATAAGGTATTTACGGGTAACTGGAAATTACTACTGGTGAAAAATGTTAAGTATATATCAGAACATGTCAACTTTCGGTTTTGTATTATTGAAAAGGGAATAAGAGAGGTAACTGAATGAATGGACTTGGGATCCTGTGAAACATCTAACAGAAGTTTGTTTTTTTTTTTCTTAAAGATGATGAAACAGTCTCACAGAACTGAAATGGCTTGTCCAGTTAGTGTCTGCATTCTAACTAGACCCCTCTGGTTGTAGGTAAAAACTTCCCAAAACTTTAGAGTTGGAATAGATTCTAAAAACCATTCTATAGAGAAGTAAACTGAAGACAAGAGAAGGAAAGTAGCCTGAAGTCAAAATGCAATGTAGTGGCGGAACCAAAACAAGAGCCTTAATCTGAAGCCTTTTCCATAATACTATGCAAAGCAAAGTATAGCTTTAAATTTTTGAATTCTTAAAGAACAGGTGGTTTAATATCAACATTAGAAGGGATTGAAACATTTTGTTCATCCTGCTGAAGCGTGAATTTCCCCTGTAACATCCCCTTAAATCTGTGCTATCCTTCAACATTTCTGCCTGAGGCAGCCCATTTCCTTTTAGATGGCTTGGACTTGATGGAACATGACAAATGTTCAGGAGATGGAATTTCTTCAGTGAGGATGCCATGGCTTTTGCTTCTTCCTCATAAAAGGAGGACAAATAAAGCCTAATACCTTCTTCTCTTCCATGTATTCTCTCCTCTAATTTTAGTTATTTGTGACATAAAGATCAGTTCCTCTGTCTGGAGCATTTGGTCGATGAGATCAAGGTCATGAGCTCCATCCTTGAGTAGACAATTCACTTTGCCTTGATCTCTGGTTCCAGATCCTTGGTGATCCCACAAGGGCCTGGGAGTAGGCCAGCGTAAAGCCTGTCATCATGTTTGAAATAGTTACTGTAAGCATAGTCCTAGTGGCTTACAGGCCAGTAGCAGCATCCTCCCATGACGAGAGTAACAAAGGTAGTTAACAGTAACCACACCTGCTTCCTAATTTTAAAATATCATTAATTCAAGTCAATGAACAGATATTTTATTATTTTAAAATATTCCCTGACAGCAGGTAAAAATGGTTGATGACTGTTTCTTAAGATGGTATTAGATCAGTGATGAAATAATCTGTACAACAAACCCTGTGACATGAGTTTACCTATGTAACAAACCTGCACACATACCCCTGAACCTAAAATAAAAGTTTTTCTTTTTTAAAGATGGTATTAGACATGATTAAACCACTGGTTTGGAAAACTCCTGCTTTTTTTCTTGATTCTGCCCCGATTTGTGAATAATGTTAAATAAATTCCTTTATTCCTTCCATTCCTCCCTCCCTCTTTCTTTCTTTCTTCTTCCAAACATATTTATTGAGCACATACTGTGTGCAAGACATTTTTCTAGACACTAGAGACACAGTGATGTGAAAAGTAGGTAACATCCCCTGCTTACATTTCAATACATTTCCTTTGTACACTAGAGATGAACTCCACTGCCTCTTTATGTCACTGATAAAGGATAAAATGAAATAACATGATTTGTTAAAGCCTTTTAAATTCTTGGTAAGGAAGATATCCTTATATTTAAAGTACATTGTACTTTCCACCATCCAGTGGATAGTGCCCTCCTGGGGGGCTCTTTTATTTCCCCTCCCTGATTTACAGGCTTTTCACTGAATCTGTTTAGCATTTGTTTATTTAACAAAGACTCACAGAAGGCATCACATAGCAGACGTGGGACTAGGTTATACAGTCTTAAATGAGACATTAACAGTCACTGACTTCATGGAGCTTTCCAGAATAAACAGTGTGACTGGGAAAGTGGATGAAATAGCTCTAATGAACTCTGATAAGAGGTATTTAAGGGAGGAAACCGAAACTAATGAAGAAAATGAGGATTAGAAGTAACTTTGGGTTTTTATTTACCCATTCTGTTCCAGAGTTTCAATGTACTCCAAATCCCTTAGCTGAGAAAATAAATATATACATATTATTATGTATACTGTCAGTTTTTCCCATGTATCCTTATAGTAAGTATATCTTGAGGAACAATATTTTGAGGTTAGGAAAATTATCTTTAACACAAAACATCCACTGTCATCTTCATCGTAATATTTATCCATTTCCATTCTACTTTCAGAAACAGAAATAAACTTCCTGCTCAAACAAGCACTCACGATTGTTGGGACTCTGCCATTTACTTACATGTTAGAGAAGTGGAGGTGGATGGTCTTTAAAGGTGAAATTCCCAAAGATCAGTGGATGAAAAAGTGGTGGGAGATGAAGTAAGTCAATGAATATGTAATCAGTAAAATGTTTTCTAATGAGTTTGCTGTGTATTTAAAAGCATTTGACTGGCGTGTACACACACACACACACACACACACACACACACACAGAGGCACACATTAACTAACTCCTTTTGGTATTTTTAGTTTGTTATATTTTATATTTTAGTCTCCATTTGGATGCCATCTCCTCAGATAAAATTTCCTTGGGTCAGGTGACACTACTTCATACTCTATATTCTTAAGTATTGGCTTACTCATTAAACTATGATATTATGTTGAAAGTGATCAATTTATCCATTTTACATACTCTTTTATCCAGCCTTTTAAACAAAATGGTGACCCCACATTTTAGGCAAAGCACTGGGGATACAATGCTAATAATTTCAGGTATGGTCCTCAACCTGAAAAAACATTTAGTTTATGGCAGGGTGTGGAAAATTAAACCACTGCAATGTGTAGTGTTGTGATGGAAGGGTACAGGGTCCGTTAATGTCCAGGGGAGATCCAAAGCCCAACTGGGGGTGTCAGATGAGGAGAGGCACTTAAGCCCTGAGAAAGATGTAGGTGTATAGGGGGAACACAGAGAATTCCAAGCTAGAGAGAATCTGACACATTTGGGCAACAGTGACCATTTCCATAGTTGTAGCACTACATTACTCATTGCTGTGTCACAAGTGCCTCACACTGTGCCTGTCACATGCACCTATGAAATAAATAGGTTTTTGGATGAAGGAATTTTAAGAGAAAAAGAAAAGGAAAAAAAGAAAGGAGAGAGGGAGGGAGAGAATGGAAAAAAGAAAGAAATCTATCTTCTTTTTACCATCTTAGACCCTTATCAATTATTTCTTTCTTTGTTTTTCTTATATTTTCTTTTTGAAGTGAAGATCTCATGTGTAACAAGCAGTTCCACATGCACAGGTTTAAAACAGTACACTTCTGTCAAGATTCTCTCTGTTAACATACATGTTACGTGGGAGGAAATATGCAGCACCTATAAGAACTGTTTCTAGTATTTAAATATTACTGAAGTTGTGTCTGCAGTGATCCTGCAGTTTTAAAGGAAAAATGTATTCCATTTAATCAAGGTCAAATACATGATTTTGCTACCTTTTTTTCTGGCTAGATTAATCTTTTGATCCCTCTTAGCTTATTTTAAAGGCACATGGAATCAGATCCTTAGAGTGATTCATTAATGCATCAATTGTTCCTTTGTTCAATAAATATAAATGAATTCTTTCCGCAGTGACAGGCAGCATGTTTGACACTGGAATTAGAGAGAAGACCAAGACACAGCCCCACCCTCTAGGTACTCAAGTCTCTAGGGCAAGAAGTTACTATAGGTGAATAACAACAAAACGGGAGATAAATGGCAAAGGAGGCACAACTAGAGAAGGCTAAAGGAGATTGGGGGTTAATTCTGCCAGAAGGTGGATGGGATCAGGGCCAGGCTTCACAGAGGAGGGAACACTTGAGCTGGGTAGGCGTGGAGAGTAAGATTTCAATTTTATTAAATTCTCTCTGCCAGGAGTACATGAAGTGTGGTGCCTGAGAGGAATTATTAGGGCTTTCACTGTACACTTTTGGCCATGCAATGCACTTTATGAATTTTATTAAATTAGTCTTTTGAAGATATAGCTATTTTCCAAGGGTATATTCTGGCTGAATTAATTAAAACTAAGAGATAACCACATAATGAGCTTTACTCTCTGATTTTTAAAAACTTATTATTTATTTTTTATTTTTGTAGGTGATTTTTTTTACATTGTTTCTATTTCACTCGACAACCATTTCTAATATAAATACCATTGATTGACTGGACGCGGTGGCGCTTGTAATTCCAGCATTTTGGGAGGCTGAGACGGGTGGATCACTTGAGGCCAGGAGTTCGAGACCAGCCTGGCCAACATGGTGAAACCCCGTCTCTATTAAAAATACACAAATTAGTTAGATGTGGTGGTGCACACCTATAATCCCAGCTACTTGGGAGGCTGAGATGGGAGAATCGCTTGAACATGGGAGGCGGAGGTTGCAGTGAGCCAAGATCGTGCCACTGCACTACAGCCTGGGTGACAGAGTAAGACTCTGTCTCAAAAAAAGAAAAAAAAGATTGATGAAACTGCACTAGTTATGCCCACCTGCTTGTGATGGGTGATCCACAGCTAATATATTGTTTTCTTTTCTCCCCAAAGGCGAGAGATAGTTGGGGTGGTGGAACCTGTGCCCCATGATGAAACATACTGTGACCCCGCATCTCTGTTCCATGTTTCTAATGATTACTCATTCATTCGGTAAATTACAGTTTTCTTGTTTCTGTTTAACTTCTAGGGTTTGTGGACAGCTGTGCTAATAATGACAAAAAGTAGGGATAAATGAAGTGATAATTATAATTTTTCCACCCGTAACTACCAAGCTCAATACAGATGCTCCTTGCTTTACAATGGGGTTACGTCCCAATACACTCATCATAAGCTGAGAATACCTTAAGAATACACTGAATACGCCTAACCTATGGAACACCAAAGCATAGCCTACTCTACCTTAAACGTGCTCAGAACACTCACATTAGCCTACTGTTGGGCAAAATCATCTAACGCAAACCTTATTTTATAATAAAGTGTTCAATATCTCATGTAATTATTTAATACTGCGCTGAAAGTGAAAACCTTTGGGTACTTACCATTAGCATACACAACTGAAAGCACTATTGTAAAGGCAAAAAATCGAAAGTCCAACCGTTGTAAGTTGGGGACTGTCTGTATAGATGATCAATTTCAATTCAATTTAAATTAACACAATTTATTGGGTTCAATTAAATTTGTGTGAGATCTTGTCCCTGTCATCAAGCAATCAATAGTATCACTGGGAGAAATAGAAAGTAGTTTTGTTTGTCTTCTTGTTACTGGCAGTTTACTGTGCATTGTAACAGAAAGAGAATTTTTAACTTGAAGTCCAAAAACATATGTTCTTCACCTAGTAACCCCAGTCCTTGAATTTGCTGGAGCTCAGTTTATTTGTAAAATGAAAATAATATTATTGACCTGTTATAAGGATGGATTCGCATCATTTATATGAAAGGGCTATTAATCTGTAAAACACAAAACAAATGTTAGCTAACATTTAACAGAGTAATATTGCCATGTTTATCAACAGATACATAAAATGCAAATAGGTTATGATGAGGGAAGAGTTCATGTCTGGAGAAAGAGATTTGATCAATATCTCTTTGGTTACTTGGGCCCCATTTTAAATATATGCTCCAATCTATAACTCTAAGACAGTAAGTAAACATAGTACTGCTTTTTTGTTTTTGTCTCTTGTGCAGATATTACACAAGGACCCTTTACCAATTCCAGTTTCAAGAAGCACTTTGTCAAGCAGCTAAACACGAAGGCCCTCTGCACAAATGTGACATCTCAAACTCTACAGAAGCTGGACAGAAATTGCTGTAAGAAATACCTCAAAATGTTGAACCTCTCCTAGTATTCAATATTACTCATTTCCATGCCTAGGTTTGAATTTGATTTCTTTGTTCTAAAAAGAAAATTTTATGGCCTCAAAATGTCCTCATTTACAAACCAAACATTTAATTTGTGGTCACACAGGAACCTAGACCATACAACAATTGGATGGGCCACCTCTTTTCTCCCTATTATAACTACAGCCCTCTCTTTGTGGTAATTGGAAGGAAAGAGCAGTTGAGGGAGGAATATATCCATTAATATGCATTATTTTCTTATCTGCCAGAAGCAAATTTAGCCAAGTCAAAGAGAAGAAACCATAGATCATAGATGTAAATATATGTATAGCTGGAACCCCTCAAAAGGCCCTGAACCCCCTCTTTTTTGTGTAGCAATATGCTGAAACTTGGAAAATCAGAACCCTGGACCCTAGCATTGGAAAATGTTGTAGGAGCAAAGAACATGAATGTAAGACCACTGCTCAACTACTTTGAGCCCTTGTTTACCTGGCTGAAAGACCAGAACAAGAATTCTTTTGTGGGATGGAGTACCGACTGGAGTCCGTGTGAGTACACCCAGTTGACAAGTTTCACACCCATTCCTTGTCTACTTCTTCTAGTCTCCTTTGGCCCCAGTCTCATGAGGACTTGTGACACAGCTGAGAATGTTTTCTTTCTCTATAGTACCTGCTTCTTTCTCTGCTATGGCGACAGCTGCCGTTTTATGGCAGAAAAATCACAACTGTCGAGCACCTATGTATGAGACATAGTGAAAGTAACTGTACAGACAAACACACACAGATGCATACACATACAAGAGCGTGTACTCTTTCAAGTCTGTTTTATTAACCTCATCTTTAAAATACATATTATAACTTTCTCCAACCAATTGTACTTGAATCCTGCTTTCCAAAGACAAACACTTTTTTTAAAAAACAATTTTAATGCTATTATCTCTTCTTTCTGGCAGTCACTTTCATATTTCTAAATAATTTTCTTATATTGCTATTTTGTCATTGCTCCGTTTTAAACCTTCGCTTTGGTCTACTCTTCCACTTCCATTTCTTGCTCTTCCAATAAGGCCTTATAATGATTTTTGGTAAAACAGTTATCAGTGTTTACATCACTATGCCTGAAGAGCCAAGTAATATACTATTTTGTGTCCTTTCTTATGTGGCTTGTTGTCTAAAAGTTTCTACCTGCCTAAATTTTTTGGCCTACCTAATTTGCTATCTACATTGTATTTGTTTTTCTCCCAAATATTTCAACATATCTATTCTTTTCAGTCTCATTTTTTTTCCCCTAAAGACTTCCCTCTTGGAATCTTACATCCTCCTGTCCCAACATTTGTTGTTCTCCTGGGTTGAATCCACTGCTTCCTAGATTCCATGTCTTCTTTCTTGGATTACCTCTTGTTTTTCTGGAGCACAGCCTCCAACTGACTGTCTAAGCAAGGGCACAACAGATCAACTGTTCTCCAAAGTGGTTTTAACCACACCCTGACTTCCATTCCTCTTCTTTTCAGCCCAGTATTATTTTCCCACCCTCACCTGTGCTTGAATTCCAAACCTCTTTTGGATTTTTTGGCTCTTTGTGGGTCTGTGCTCCCTCTGTGTACAAATTAGGTCATGGCTTCCTGTCCCTGAGAAAGCAGTTACCCCTCTCTCATCATTTCTCATTTTCCAAAAGTCTGTCGATACCTTTAAAAGATCCCTTTACTATCACTTTAGTGGGATCTTGGGAGGAAAAGGAAATAAGCACATGTGGGCAATCTGTCATCTGTAACCAGCAGTCTGCGATTTCTCTTTAATCAGATGCTGACCAAAGCATCAAAGTGAGGATAAGCCTAAAATCAGCTCTTGGAGATAAAGCAGTGAGTATTCTGGACCGTGAATTCATTATTTTTGAGTGCACAGTCTTCACATTAAATAGGACACAATAAACCCTTTTCAGGGTGATCTGAAAGAGGAGAGGCCGTGTGGTTCTTTTCAAAACTGTAAGTTCCAGATTCTGGCCTTTGGCTTTGGGTTTTTAAAGTAACACATTCCTTATTGGATGCGCTATTCCTACTTTTTATTGCTTTGAAGGTGTTGTGAACTTCAATGAGAAAACATCTGTATCAATCCTTAAATATCAAATACCAATCCTTTCAATTGACTCTTGTCACCATTACTTTTATTCTAGGAAGATAACATGGTTATATTTTGAAAGGTAGTTTGTTTTTAGAAGCAGTACAGTTAGGTTTTTAAAATTTGTTTTGTTTTAGTCAATCATCTGTATCCTTGCTTCACTCAGGGTGTGGCCCATGGACCAGCAGCATTTGAATCACCTGGAAGCTTGTTAAAACTGCATAATTTCAAGCCTAGCCCTGGACCACTTAATCAGTATCTGCATTTTAGCAAGCCTCCAGGTGATTTGTACATACAATCAAGACTGGGAAGCTCTAATTTAGAACACGGCTTCTCAAACTTGGCTGCACAGTGGAATCACATGGGAAGTTTAAAAAATATTAATGCCTGGGTTATACACCTCCAGAGATTCTGATTTAATTGTTCTGGGGTATGGACTCAAGAGTTGGGCATCAAGAGTGTTTCAAGCTCCCCAGGTGATTCTAGTCGCAGCAAAGTTTGAGAACCACTTATTTAGAGAAATACATTTTGGGGGTAACAAAATATTTTACAGGAAATTATGTTATTTACCCCTTTATGTGAATTGTTTACTTAGCTATTGCTCTCTCCTTAACACTTGTCTCAGGTGATCCAGTCTGAGGAAGTAGTAGCTTTGATTGGGAAAGAGGAGAGGAAAGAGTAGTCTCGGGTAGATGGGGCTCAAAAGCCTGAGAGTGGGCATGACACCCTGAAGGTTTTGCAGGGTTAGAAGTCAATCTGGGACTATTGGATAAAATGGTCCAAGATGCTACAGCAAATTGTTGTCTGCATCGGATAGATCCAAAGATTGTGTTTCTACCCCCTTACCTTTCCTGAAAAGTTACACATTGTCCAAGATTCAACAACACTTTTAGCATAATTTTCATAGATAACACATCAAACCATAAATAACTCAGGAGTAAAAAGATGAACATTCAAGAAAGAAAAAATGAAAATGGAAGTGCATTTCTTTCCAATCATTAAGAGTTCAAGTTCCTATTTCTTAATAATCATTGGGTGATTGTGGGACTATTTCTCTGTCATATTTTTATTAGCTACTTCCTTGGCTTAAAAAATTTTAATTAGTCTCGGCAGATCAGGACATTTTTCAATTATCTTTTTTTCTTGACATTTATACTCATCCTCCTTCCATGCAGTGAGGGTTGGTAAATAGTGTTCAGCGGGTTTGATGCTGTAATGTTCTGAAGCCAATTCACCAAGCAACAATCTGTTTTGATGAAACGAGATCATATATTTAGTGCATATACACATCAGGGTCAGAATATCTGCTCAGTTCAAGCTATTTCATGGTGAATTCCAATCGGATCTATGGCATTATTTTGAGAACTCAGCCTTTAAAATATTTTGTATTTATAGAAATAGTAGCCAGACTGTTATTAGTGACAATATTAATAATGCTACCATTAAAGGAACTCCTCCAGACCTGGGTGAAACCAAGCTGAAGTGAATGTAACAATTCTTTTGTGAAATATAATTTTTTTAAAGGGAAAGGAGAAACATACAACTAGTGCCATTCATTGATTCCTACTGCCAGCTACTGGAGGAAAGAGTGATTGCTTTCTTTTACGTCTTTAAAAGCTATGCAAACATAAGCTATTTGTTTAGCACTGGAAAACAAGAACAGAGTAGTTTGCTATTTACAAAGTGTTATTTTTTATTTGAACTTCAAGTTGTTCTTTTACACTTATAGATAAGTACATTTCTGAGAACTTACTGTAAAAATAGTAAAAACTGATTTTGTCCACAACGTACAGACATTTTGCTGCAAAACCCACAACTTTTGTTTGACTCCCGTGGGTAAACCTACACTCAAAGTGTTAATTTCAGTTTACATCAAACTAAAGAAAAAGGACCCGTGAACCCAATGGTTCCTAAAGCATGGTCGCCTGACCAGCAGCATTACCACCACCTGGGAGTTTGTTAGAGATGTAAATTACTGGGTTTCATCTCAGGCTTCCTGAATCAGATGCTCTAGGGTTGGACCCAGCACTCAGTGTTTTAACTAACCCTTCAGGTGATATGGATGCACACTTACGTTGACGTCACTGACGTAATAAATAGCAGGAATCTCTGGAATATTAAAAATAATTCTTGAGGAGTATCAGATTATAAATGTGTCTTATGAGTCCAGCTGAGCAGTGTCTTTCTTCTGAATTTGCAGTATGAATGGAACGACAATGAAATGTACCTGTTCCGATCATCTGTTGCATATGCCATGAGGACGTACTTTTTAGAAATCAAACATCAGACGATTCTTTTTGGGTGAGTTGATTTGCTGGGTTCTCAAGTTACTCCAACTAGGATTTCTCTTGAGTCTGAGGAGATACGCTGCCTAAACTTTTCTTCAAGTGAAATTGATAAAAATCTAGTAACTTATACTTACTTGGTGTCGTGGAATTTGGGCGACTCCACGGAGGGCTGATCGTGCCTTATTTGACTTGTAGATTGCAAGAGTATTGTTCTTACTAAACAGCTGTCACTCTCTTCTCAGAATGCTGTCACACACCCTCAGCACTGAAAGAAAAAAAGGCAGAACTTCCTGCCTTCATTGACCTATATTCTAGTATGTACGTTGTGTGTGTGTCTATGTGTGTAATATGTAAGTGAAATATAGTAGAATTACAAGGTACTAAGTGCTAGGGAGAAAAATATAAGAGAAAAGGGTCTGGGGAGGGCTGGTGTGTGTGTGTGTGTGTGTGTGTGTGTGTGTGTGTGTGTGTGTGTGTCTGTGTGTGTGCTGGGCAAGGGGTATGTCAATTTTAACCAAAATAGTCGGAAAAGACGTCACTATTATTTGAACAAATATATGAAGCAGGAGAGAGAACGAAAGAGAGAGAGAGAGAGAGAGAAATGCAGACAATGGGGAAAGTGTCTCAGCTGGGGGAAACAGCAGGTGCAGACCCTGAGGAAGGAATATCCTTGGCCTGTTAAAGGAACAGCAAGGAGGCCAGTGTAGCTGGAGCAGATTAACAGACAAGTGGAGACGTGGCCAGGATGATGTTAGGGCATACAGGAAGAAGGGAGAGACAAAAGGTCATATGGGCCTTGAGGGCCATTCTAAGGACTTTGGCTTTTTTTCTGAGTTAGATGGGTAGTCACTCAAGGGCTATGAGCCACATGATCTACCTTATTTTGTGCTAGGATCACTTGACAGCTATGAGAGCACAGTCTTGTCACATCATATGGTAGACCCCACTCATTACCTTCACCCATGGGTGCAACACGACGTTTTCTGCTGAGTAGGACCAGGCTGTGGGTGTAAATCTCTGTGTGTGGTACTGAGCCATCTCTGCCCACCACATTGTTTGCCACAATCCTGGGCCACCAATTATTCCTTGTTGATTCTCCTGCTGTTTTCAGTTTGAAAATTTTCTATCATTGAAAAAGATGTGGGTTTTATATGAAGGCAAACAAATAGTGTCAAGACTTGATATCACATTTTTATGTAATTGATTTCAGGTGCTTTGGGCAGCATGAATTTTTTTTTGACAATTACATCCTGCCATTGTTTGCCCTCCCCCATGTCTCTCTACACTGTGATCCTTTCTCTAATCTCCTTTTCACCCTCCCCCATGCCTCTCTACCCTGTGATCCTCTCTCTAATCTCCTTTTCACCAGCAGGGGAAGTCTTCATTCTCTTTATTGTGTCCTCTGTGCCACAAGTGAAGATGTTTGTTTTGTTTCTCTACAGGGAGGAGGATGTGCGAGTTGCTGATTTGAAACCAAGAATCTCCTTTAATTTCTATGTCACTGCACCTAAAAATGTGTCTGACATCATTCCTAGAACTGAAGTTGAAGAGGCCATCAGGTGACATTTTACTTTCATCTAAGGGCGAGGGGGTTAACAAATACAACAACAATAACCAGTATTTTGTGCGTTCTTCCTGTGTGCCAAGCATTGTTCTGAGTCATTTACATGTGTTACTTCATGCTACAAACTCCATGTAATTCCAGAAGGATCCCACAGCAAGGGAATAATCTTGATTTGAGTTCCCCCAGATGTAGGCCCTTACAAAAGGAAAGGAAAACTGTAGATTACATGTTATCAAGCAAGTTACCACTACGGGCAGCTAGAGCTCAGCCCTGCTGGGAAATCTGGACAGACTGTGTAGAATGTGCACCTGAATTGTCCCATCAGAGGGCTGAGGAAGCTGGGGTATTTATTTACCACCTCCCATCAGTTATTGGCTGAGAACTGCTTCCAGGTGGCATTAATTCCCCAGCATTTCAGCCCTGCAGGCAGGGCAGATCTTGTGATCTGAGAATGCTCTCTGGTGAAGGGGAGCAGGTGCTGGTTAAAGAAAGTCTGGCTAGAACTCATGGAAAATAGTAAGTGCAGAAGAGACATGCACAGGTATTGCCATCATTTGCTCTAGGGACTTTGATGTAGGATTCATTTAACTGCCCAAAGCCTGAAACAAGTTAGGCAAGTACAGCATTCCTTGCATATTGCTTGACCTCTACGCTAGGTGAGGGACTTGCAATGAATGTTTAGAAGAAACAGTTTGTCCAATTTGCCTCAATTGTTTCCCGCAACAGATAGCAGGAGTGAAAAATGGATCGACCTTGCAGATGGTTTCCTGTCATTATAAAAAGGCATAATATACCTCCTGCTTCTGGGCAACTCACTAGGTGGCCCTCTCGAGCTGCATCAGAGTCCTGTTTAATTTTGGAAGCAGATCTAAGACCTGCTGGGCAGGGTGTGCCTAGAAAATCTGGCTTGGTTGGAATGTATGACCCAACTGTGCCCAGAGACTCACTTACTGCCTCCAGAAGACTTGTGTCTGTCTTAGGGAAAACTTCTAGCTGAGATCTTTATGAAGAAGTTCAGCCTTCCTGGATACTCAGCTGCAAGCTACAGGGGACCTCAAACTCTCTGTTTCCAGGATGACTCTTTTCAGATCTTTTCTGGCTGAGGTTGCCAGGGGTTACCTGACTAATTCTGCGTTGCTGTCTCTCCCTCTCTGGTGGACTCTGACCTCCTGACCTGGGCTATACCCAAGGGTAGGAAGATGAGATGCCAGACACTTTGGTCTTTGATCCCCAGAATGTTCTCCATATCACTGTTTTGTTTGTTTTTTTTTTTCTCTTTAAACAATCTTTATCCTTTTGCCTCCATAAAAGTCAGCCATTTCCCATCCCAGTGCTGAAGAAACTGGCAAAGGTCCCTTTCTTATGTGTCTCCCCAGTGCTACCTCCAAATGCCAATACCTTTTATTTGGAAAATATTACTATAGAGATTTGGTCATAGGACCTGATTCATTTGTATAATAGAAGAAGTATATCCAATTATCCGTTTCCATTATTTGATATAAAGTCATTGTAGATGTATTCTGACAGAAGGGAAATTCTTGCCAAATATGCTAACTTTGCACTTAAACACAGCAGTCATAAATGAATAAATGCCAACCATTTATACATTTCCACACTTGCAACTCAATTTTCCAATGGAGCTGTTGATGAACCTGATCTAGGTTGCAAGGCATGAAAGATGCATAATTATCAAAGACTTATATATTTAATTAGACTTTATTTACTTTGCTACTATTATGATTTTAGGTGTATATTCCTTTTTTTTTTTTTTTTTTTTTGAGACAAAGTCTTGCTCTGTCGCCCAGGCTAGAGTGCACTGGCGCAATCTCGGCTCACTGCAACCTCTGCCTCCTGGGTTCAAGCGATTCTCCTACCTCAGCCTCCCAAGTAGCTGGGACTACAGGCATGTGCCACCACGCCTGGCTAGGTGTATATTCTTATGATAAATTCTATTAAATCCTTTCAGGAACAATGATATAAAGAGTAAATAACTACACGCAATTTTATTTTGTCTAAGTGTCCCCTTTGCTATGTTTTGCTTTTGCAAATAGGATCTCCAGGAGCCGTATCAATGATGCTTTCCGTCTGAATGACAACAGCCTGGAGTTTCTGGGGATACAGACAACACTTGCACCTCCTTACCAGTCCTCCGTTACCACATGGCTAATTGTTTTTGGAGTTGTGATGGGAGTGATAGTGGCTGGCATTGTCGTCCTGATCTTCACTGGGATCAGAGATCGAAAGAAGTAAGTGGCCTTTCCTAGACTTAACTATCTGAAAATAGAAAGATTTAGAGAACAGTAACTGGAAAATTTTCAGTAAGTGGTAGATTGTATAGGCCAATTACTCAGTTGGACAATTTTGCACCTAAATACTCTGATGCATTCCCTAGAAATTTACTAGATGTCATCAGCAGTTCACCTTCCTAGTAAGCCCACACAGTAAGTATCTGGCCTGGGATTTATTAGCATGCCCTAGTAAACTCCATCCCAGCCACAGTGTCATTTCCCTCCTACAAAGAGGCACTGCAAACTCAGCAGGTATGGCTGGGCTCAGGGAATGGTTCTCACTGCTGAATCCTTTTCAGTCTAAAAGTGGGGACTAGATTGTTGGAGACTGGATTGCTGATGGGTTTGAACCGTGAAATTGTTCAAGAATGGGCTGTGAGATTTCTTTCAAACTGCTACTCTTGTTTTTTTTTTAATTTTTAATTTTTTTTTTTTTTTGAGACAGGGTCTTTTGCTCTGTCACCCAGGTTGGAGTGCAGTGGTGCAGTCATAGTTCACTGCGGCCTCGATCTCCCAGGCTCAAGTGATTGTCCCACCTCAGCTTCCTGAGTAGCTGGGACTACCAGGGTGCGCCACCACACCCAGCTAAGTTTTGTATTTTTTTGTGGAGACAAGGTTTTGTCATGTTGCCCAAGCTGTTCTTGAACTCCTGAGTTCAAGCAGTCCTCCTGCCTCGCTCTCCAGTGCTGGGATTACAGGCATGAGCCACCATGCCCTGCCCAAACTGCTACTCTTTACTCACCTTTATTTCTCATGGGGTAGCTCAGACTCCATATCATTCTCTCAGTTCATGGTTAGGCATGCTCTAATTTGTTCCTGAACTGAATATCAAAGCTCATTGAGGATTTAAATTACTAGAGACCTGATTTCTAGTCTTGCTTTGCTACTAGATGTTTTTCTTCTGTCCTTAAGAAATTGACTCTTGCTGGGCTTATGAAATGAAGGTTAATATTTTATAGCACCTAACAAAACTCTATGCACACCTCAGGTTGTTTAAACATATTCTTGATTGAATCTCTATATGTGCTAGTCTATGTTGCTCAATTTTCTTCACTATAGAGATTTTTCGGTTACCCAAAATAGCTTCATCCAAAAAATTAGGCATTGAATGTGTAATACATTCATGTAGTTAAAATTAAAAAATACAAAGGTGAACATGAAGAGTCTTCCTTATCACCTTTTGCCTCCAAGTTCTCTTCCCAAAGCCAAACAAAATTATCAGTTCCTTGGAGATACACACACACACACGCACACACACGCACACACACACACACAGACACACACACACACACATATATATATATATAGAGAGAGAGATATAGAGAGAGTGATATATATAGTCTTTTTTTCTTTTTTCTCGGATATATATATATATCTCCTTTTTAGTATATGAATATATACTTTTTTAGTGTATATATGTGTATATATGCATATGTATATCTTATTTTTTAGTATACGAATGTTAGCAGGCTATAAATAATGTTCTGCATATTTTGTTTTCCACTTAATGGTTTTTTAAAATTTTTATTTGTATAGGTGTGATCCACCACACCCAGCCCACTTAATGTGTTTTAGAGATCATTACACATTAGTTGCACAAAAATCTTCTCCTTTTTTCTGGCAGTATAATTTCCCACTTAATGAATGGATTGTAATTTTGTTAAACAGTCATCTATTGATGAACTTTTATGTTGTTTCCAAATATTTGTGTTTACTTAAAAAAGAGTTGTGATGGCTTCATATAGGTAATTTCCTGTGTGTGACAATATACCCATAAGATGAATCCTAGCAGCGGGAAAGCTGTGGCAAAGCACACGTGCAATTGCTGATTTTGATAAATATTGCCACATTGCCCTCAATAGCGGCTGTACCAATTTATACTCACATCAACAGTTTATGAAACTTCCTGTTCCTCCCACCCAGCCTCCTTAACACAGAGTGCCCTCAAACTTTTTGATCTTCATCAATCCGATTGATTTTAACATAGGTATATTAAGGTAACCTTGCTCTATTTAACAGGAAAAATCAAGCAAGAAGTGAAGAAAATCCTTATGCCTCCATCGATATTAACAAAGGAGAAAATAATCCAGGATTCCAAAACACTGATGATGTTCAGACCTCCTTTTAGAAAAATCTATGTTTTTTCTCTTGAGGTGATTTTGTTGTAGGTAAATGTTAATTTCATGGTATCGAACATATGAGATGATAAATATATCATTAAATGTCAAAACTATGAATCTGTTCAGAAAAAAATTGTCCAAAGACAACATGGTCAAGGAGAGAGCATCTTCATTGACATTGCTTTCAGTATTTATTTCTGTCTCTGGATTTGACTTCTGTTCTGTTTCCTAATAAGGATTTTGTATTAGAGTGTATTAGGGAAAGTGTGTATTTGGTCTCACGGGCTGTTCAGGGATAATCTAAATGTAAATGTCTGTTGAATTTCTGAAGTTGAAAACAAGGATATATCATGGGAGCAAGTATTGGACCTTGTATGGAATATGGATGGATCACTTGTAAGGACAGTGCCTGGGAACTGGTACAGCTGCAAGGATTGAGAATGGCATGCACTAGTTCACTTTCATTTAATCCATTGTTAAGGATGACATACTTTCTTCACATTAACTTAATCCAAGTACTATGGTGATTTGCCTACAGTGATGTTTGGAATAGATCACGCTTTCTTCAAGGTGACAGGTCTAAAGAGAGAAGAATCCAGGGAACAGGTAGAGGACATTGCTTTTTCACTTCCAAGCTGCTTGATCAACATCTCCCTGATAACACAAAACTAACGCCAGGGGCCTCCGTGAACTCCCAGAGCATGCCTGATAGAAACTCATTTCCACTGTTCTCTAACTGTGGAGTGAATGGAAATTCCAACTGTATGTTCACCCTCTGAAGTGGGTATCCAGTCTCTTAAATCTTTTGTATTTGCCCACAGTGTTTGAGTAGTGCTGAGCACAAAGCAGACACTCAATAAATGCTAGATTTGCACACTCCTTATGCTTACTTATGTGCTGGGGCTTCTTTACGTTTTTGTCTGCTTTTCACTTCTATGAACAAAGTTATTATCTGAGTGTCTGGGGCTCCTGACCTCCCAAATGTCTCGTGATATATTGCAAATTCTCAGATTGCTTTATATGGTACAAAGCAATTGTAAAATTAGTCCCAAAAAAGTTGTGTACAGAGTGTATACACCACCAGGTTGGGAACCAAACCTGATGCTGCTTTTATATTTCTCACAGTCACTATCCCAGTGTGAGCACAGAATTTCTTAGATACCTGAAGATTGATTAAAACTAGATTAAATAGATTAACATATCGAAACTCTACCCATTAACTCATTCTGTGTGGTGACCAGCATAGTGTTAGAATGACTTTGCACTTCATAAATTCTCTGTGGTAATGGTGGATCAATTAGCCAAGTCAGGGGAAGATGACTTTCATAATCTATAAAATAGCCTCAAAATAAGGATCATGTGAGGCTCTTTGATGTCTTAATTATCTGATACCCAGGTAGCAGAGAGAGAGTTCTTTGTTATTTTGTGAGATACAATCAACATTTCACCTCGCCATCTGCATCATCCTGCCATTCATTGGGCCCACAGCATAATTTACTCCTTGGCAAAACAACCATTTCATAGACAGTTTTTTTTCTATTATCTTGCCTATGTCCCATCTTCTCTAATATATCATGAAAATCTTCTGTCAAGCTACTGCTATCTAAACATCCTTTGTAGTTGCCACATGGTCTTTATGAAGTTCTCAGTCCTTGTCTTGGTTCAACACAGTGCAAGAATAATTTCTGCAGGAACCACTTTCATCATCTAACACCTTCAAAAGAGCCTCCCCAGACATGGCAAAGGACCCATGTGCATGTCACATAGTGTCCAACTGTAACACAGAAAGAAAAACCTGCTTATTTCCATAACTTAATTTTGGGGTTTTCTCTAGAACAGTCCTCACTGTGCCCACCAGGTAAAGCTTGTGGTCCTTTTCCTGTGTAGGAGCATCCTCTGAAAGGATGGAGACTCTACAAAGAGGGACCGGTGCCTGGGCCTAGGATGGAAGTTGGCAAACAATGACCCATGGGCCAAATCCTGCCCACCACCTTTTTTGTGTTGTTTTGTTTTGTTCTGTTTTGAGACGGAGTCTCGCTCTGTCACCCAGGCTGGAGTGCAGTGGCGCAATCTCGGCTCACTGCAACCTCTGCCTCCCTGGTTCAAGTGATTCTCCTGCCTTAGCCTCCCGACTAGCTGGGACTACAGGTGTGTGCCACCACACCCAGCTAATTTTTTATAGTTTTTAGTAGAGATGGGGTTTCACCATTTGGCCAGGCTGGTCTCGAACTCCTGACCAAGGTGATCTGCCTGACTCGGCCTCCCAAAGTGCTGAGATTACAGGCGTGAGTCATTGCACCCGGCCACCCCACCACCTGTTTTTGTCTGGTCTGTGAACTAAGAGTGATTTTTACATTTTTAAGTGGTTGAAAAAAATTAAGATTTCATGATAAATGAAAATGATATGAAATTCAAATTTCAGTGTCCATAAATAAAGTTTTATTGGAACCCAGCCACACCCATTCATTTTCATATTGTCTAGAGCTGCTTTCATGCTACGGAGCAGAACTGAGTAGTTGAAGTAGAGACGGCATGGCCCACAAAGCCCTTTACAAACAAACTTCGCCAAACCCTGGGCTATAAGGAAGCAAGGATTAAATGAAACTGCAAATGCAAAAGGGCCATTGTGGAGCTCACAGACCAGAGAAACATAGTGATCAGGCCAGAAAGGGCAGGTGCTAGCTTCCTCTTCTCTGGTGTCTCTCAGTGAACTATTCTTCCTCATTTAAGACCCTCCTCCCTCCACATTTAGGTAAAGATGGGGCCGTAAGTCCAATCTCTCTTCCTCATAAACCCACTCCCAAGATAGAATAAAAACTGAGAAACTCAACTTGCTAAATCTACTGTGTTGGAATCTTAATGAACTCAAGTAGATGTGAGGTGAGTTTTGCCAGACCCTCTTGACTTTGTGTTTGACTTCTGGCAGGTCAGAAAATGCTCAGCAAGACTGGGGAGCATCTGTTGGATTTTACCTAGCAAGTGACTTATCCGAACTTGCTCTGCAGCCTGCCCTTTGGGAACGTTTCTTACCACATAGTCTTCCTTTTTCTTCACTGCTAAAAGAGCGTAGGCAGACTCTTGGTTTAAGATAACAATAATAAATTCTGGATATCACCACTAAACACAGTTATACAGCATTAAAAAAATCATTATGCATGTTTGAAATACTATGAATAGTGTTCTTTTACTTGGCTCCTCCTAGCATCACTGGACTTGTTTTCTGATAAACCTCTAGTGGTACCTTAAATTGTTGCCTGACTTGATTTTTGCAGCTAGGCTTCTAAGCAGGGCTTTGGCCTCTTTTCATAGTAAACAATTCTGTATTGTTTGAATTTTTGCTACAAGCGTGTATTTTGTTATAAAGAGGATTATTTTTAAAAGGTAAATATACAAAAATAAGAAGAAGAGAGGAAAAAAATCTTCAAGAGGGAGACCAGAAAGAGCCAGCTTGTGCATGAGCTCATCCTCTGAGTGGGGAAACAGTCCGTGGTGCAGGAAAGGCTGGCACCCCCATCGGACTGGGGGTCCATTGACACAGAGGGTTTGGGTCACCTGGTCTTTCTTTTCTCTTGGGTAGGAAAGAACCTAGCATACAGTCAACACTACAAAAAAAAAAAAAACTACAAAAATAAAATATACAAATGCCCTAGTGATTATTTTGAGTTACATTTCATTATAAATTGAGATTTGTGTGCCTCTGTAAAAATAGAAGACTTAACGAGTGTCAATTCTCTGTTGAAATGAAGGAATTATTAATGAAATGTCAAGAAACAAATAAGCAAGAGGGAACATTGGAACTAGCTGGTGGCTGAAGGACAGAGTGGGATGAGAGAGGATATAAATGTCTCTGAGAGATTATTGACCGATCTCTGGAAAATAGCAGCAGGGTATATATAATTGGGGGGTCTCTTCATTGGAATGGTGCCCTCTACAAAATCAGTCTCTCCCTTCTTGACATTATAGAAAAGACAAGGGAAGACTCGGAAAGAGGTTCAAACCAGTGAGTTCAGTAGCAGGCCGTGAAGAAGGGCATCCCCAGGTGCAGTTTTAAAGCTGAAATACTATTTAGTAATAGGCATGAGAAGCTAAAACAGTACTTCTGTATTTTTATGTTAAGATAGCAGACTGATAACTTCAGTTTTCAAACTAGCCAGAAGCCCCAGATCCCCAAACTCAAGGATTTAAAATGATTAGAAAGCAACAATGTAATTAATTCTAGAAATCATACCTTAGCATCTTAAAAAACTTGCTTTATGTGCAACATATTTAATATATTATTTGCTATTATTTAACTTTAGTTTTATACATGACGTTAAGAGTCATTGTACTAATCTGGATATTAGGAGAGAATTGTGCCATTTGGATTGAATAATGGACCACCTAATGATACCCCACCATGTAATGTGGTCCCCTAGGGCAGTTCAGAACAACTGCTTCAGTAACATCTGGGAGTTTGCTAAAAATACAAATTCACAGGCTGCACTCAGACCTCCTCCGCCAGGTTTTATGGAGGTAGTTTCTAGGAATCTTTTCATAAACTCTGCATTTGATTATCATCATGCCTACTGAAGTTTGAAAACATTGAAATATGAAGACAAATGTCCACATTTCTGTACTTGGTAGTATATTTAATTGTTGTGACAGTGACAATATAAAGAAAAGAATGACTATCCAATAAGTAATTTTTCAATTCTGCCCAGTCTTTACACATGAACGCAGTCTCTATATTGCAATCTGAAAATGTGCTTCTGCTATAGGCTGGAAAGTGTTATATCAGGAGCAGCATAAACAAAATTACTGATTTGATCTAAATTTCAAGGAAATCTTTTGTTTCCTGCCTTGTTCATTTCTAAATAATATACAATACAGAGAACACTATTAAAAACTAGCTAAATTACATTATGCCTTGCTACTTTCCTTAAAATGAATGAAAATGCTGGCCAACATCTATATTCATTCTTATCAGCACTCCTAGTTTCTTCTTCAAGGCTTGTCTTTTTCCCGAAGTGGTTCAATGGAAGACAGGAGTTGCTGAAATGTGGGACGCTTTTCTGGAAGCTAAACAAAAACAACAAAAAAACCAGTGTTTTAGATGATGAAAGTTATGATCAAAGATAAAATATATAAAATATTTACACCTAAGTCCTAAAGCTAGCAACTTTTAAAATGTGGAAACACAATAGACATTTCAATTGAGGTCAGAAATAAGGCAAGGACGCTCACTGTAATAACCACTCTTAACGTTATGTTGAAGGTGTTAACCAATGCAAAACAATTAGAGCCCCGATAATTGGAAAAGAAAAAGTCTCTTTATTTGCAAGCATTTTAGTGTATACCTGGAAAACCTGAGAGTATCAATGTGAGAATCAACTTAAAGAATAAAGGAATTCACTAGGACAGCAGGATATAAAATTAACATACAAAATCAATAGCCTTCACATATACCTACAGTAACCACTTAGAAGTTATCATGGAAGAGAAAACCCCATTTATAAAAACAACACCACCAAAATAAAACACTAAAAAGTCTCCCCCTCTAAAATGAGGACGACTTTAAAACACTGATGAAAAATGCAAATGTAGACTTGACTATATAAAAAAGCATCCCTGGCCAGGCACAGTGGCTCATGCCTGTAATCCCAGCACTTTGGGATGCTGAGGTGGGCGGATCACTTGAGGCCAGGAGTTCGAGACCATCCTGACCAACATGGTGAAACCCTGTCTCTACTAAAAATACAAATATTAGCCAGCTGTGGTTGTGCACAACTGTAGACCAAGCTACTTGAGAGGCTGGGACATGAAAATCACTTAAGCCTGGAAGGTGGAGGTTGCAGTAAGCCTAGATCATACCACTGCACTCCAGCCTGAGTGATAGAGCAAGACTCTGTCTAAAAAAAAACCAACCAACCAACCAAACAAACAAAAACAAAAATAAAAACTTCCTTTGTCCTAGACTAGGACAAGTCAGTATCATAAAGATGTCAAATTTTCCAACTTAAAATACAAACTAAATACAATCTCCTCAAAAATATGAATGAGTTTGTTTCAAGCTAAACAAATTGATTCTTTATAGAATTAAAAAATATGTAAAAATGGCGAAGAAATTATAAATTAAGGTGAGCAATGAGGGCTGCTAGCCTACCTAGTATTCAGACATATTATAAAGTCTCTACAGAATCAGAGCAGCGTGGTGCTAGCACATGAACAAAGAGACCAGAGAACGGAAGAGGAAGTCTCCAAATAGATTCAAGTACATATGGAAATTTAGTATAATATTAGGGTGGCATTTCACCACCATTAAGGTGGTATCTCATTCCTGGTGATAAGATGGTCTTTTAATAAATAGGGCTGACAACAACAGAATAGTCACATAAGATTACGTATTTGGAGCCATATTTGATACCATATACCATAACAAACACAAACTATATCGGAAACATAAATGGAAAATAATGCAATCATAAAAGTACTAGAGGAAAATCCGGGTAAAAGTCATTATAATTTGGGCATGAGAAAGCCTATCTATGACAATTTCCAGAAGCAATAAAAACAAATATTGATATATTCAGCTATATTAAGAAAAACTTCTGCATGGTCAAAAAAACCAAACCAAAACAAAACAAAAAAACAAAACCCACCCACCCTCAATCAAATAAAGCTGATAACTTAAAGTATTACTCTCCCTAATTTGTAAAGAGATCTTTAAAACCTGATAGAAAAAAGAAAAAAGACATGGTCTACTAGAAAGTTCCTATTAATCACAACACTTACATCTTCCTCTCAGGACAGTCTTCAGATAACCACAGGGGAAAGAACATTATTCAAAAGTGTGGTAGAAACCTCAGTTAACAGGCAGAAGATGAAACCTTAAGAGCATAGAATACATCTACAAATTGGGGAAGAGGGTGACCCTGGCTGGCTCTTTATAAAGGACCACAGTTTCTCCCTATGGACCAATACTCTACAAAATCAACTGTGCCTTAATTATTATTTATTTTAAATTACATTTTTATAGAGCTAGGTAGTACCTGATGCAGAAAAGCAATCACATAAGGAAGCATTTATTTGAAGTTTAACATGAAATCATACAAATAAAATGTGTATAAACAAATCCACATTGAGTCATAACACAGATAGCAAAGGACAAAGTAAAAACAAAGAAAACTAATTGGCAGCTATATACAGTTGGACACAACTGTGTCTTGTACACTAGAAAGTCTTTTACAAAGTAATCATCTTAGATCAACAGAAGACCAATCTTCAATGTCGTCCTGCAAGATGGCTTACTTTAACATCTCATCCTATTTTCTCCAATGTTCTCCTTTAGTATGGCTGGTAATTGTTTTGGTGATTGCCACCCCCTCGAGATGCCTTGCCATAAGTGCTCTGTTGGCCACTGTAGTCTGCATATCCCTGTCCATATCCATGGTTCCCATAGTCAACATTTGGGGAAGAAAAAGGTGGGGAAATCTTATATACTGTTCCAAATGCCATAGGGTGGGAAATTACAGAGTGCTCATATTCCAGGCGATAATTTAAGGCTAAGCAAAAAATATTGTTATGTGATGCAATCAGCAACTCTTCCAAAGTGGGACTCTAGGCTCCAGTACAAGAGATTAGAAACTATTTAAGTTGTGTGTGACAATTTATTCTTAGCACCAAGCATACTGCCTGGTGCATAGGTGCTTTGTAAATACATATATACACACACACACAATATTAATAACAGACAAACAGAACTGTGTACCGGGCACTGTCCTAAGGACTTTACAAAGTTAATTCATTCAATCCACACAAAAATCCTATGAGGTAAGTATTACATTACAGGTAAGTATTACAGTACAGTGAAGCACAGAGATAATAGGAGGTTTGTACAAGGTCATATAACTAGTAAGTGATCAAGACAGGATTCAACCCAGGTATTCTGATGCCAGAACCCATAGGCTTAACCATTACACCAATTTGCCTTTTACTAGTGAATGAATGAATGCAGCATTAGGCCCTTTGTCATTGAGGAAGTACCATATAATGATTATGAACATGGGCTCTTAGATTAATGTTCTCAAAAGCCTCCTTTTATCATGTTACTGCTCAAAAGTCTTCAGTGGCTCCTCAATGCCTATAACAACCAAAACTCGCACTCGTCTCCTTGTTATTCACCTTGAAGAACCTGAACCAGACCTACTCTTCCAAACTTATCTCCAGCCCTTCCAACGATAGCACCAACCTATCATGCCATGCTCGTTCCTGCCGCCACACCTTTGCTTGTGCTGTTCTCACCTGGACACCCTTTTACAATGTCTCCACTCACATACTTAGGACATTTCGTAGAGATTTCCTGCTTCAGCTCAGGTACCAATGCATTCAAGAAGCTGCTTTATCTCAGGAAGCTGGTTTCTCTTTTCTCTGAGCTCTTCTTGTGTTAGATTGGTGCAAAAGTAATCACGTTTTTTGCCATTGAAAGTTATGGCAAAATCCTTGTCTTTCTAATTCTGGCACATAATTATAAACTGCTAGGTGTTTTCGGTCCCATTGTTGTGTGTGTGTGTGTGTGTGTGTGTGTGTGTGTGTGTGTGTGTATAAAGACTTTGAGTTCAGTAAGGGCGCATATGGAGCCTCATACTTCCTTAACAATCTCCATTAGTTCTATGAAGTTAGTGGATACTTTGCAAATTAATCCCCTGAAACTTCAGCTCCATGTCATCCCCATAAGATACCCTTATCTTCTACCTGAATGGAATGCTTTTATTCAGTGTTTGGGAGGCAGGGGAGACAAGATGGGATAGTGTCCATTATGTGTGCTCTACGTGTGGTTAGATGTTTTCTGCTACTCATGTTCTACTTGAGGAGCTCCACAGTGTTGCAGTTAAGAACAGGGACCCTGGCACTAGCCAGCCTACCTCTTACTAGCTATGTGACCTTGGGCAAGTCACTTAACCTTTCTGAGTCTTTGTTTACTCTTCTGTTAGTTTTAGCAATGATAATACTTACCTCAGTGTGTTTCCTGATGCATAAGTAAGTTAATATTTATAGTGTTCTTAGAACACTGCTGGATATAAGTTGTTCAGTACATTGTTTGGCACCTGCATGTTTTAGATTACAAACATTTTAGGGCAGGGGCTGAGAGCCATTTTCTCCTGCTCTGTGCCAGGTGCTTTCCCTCAAAAAAGCTTCCTCCCAGTGGTGATGCAGTAATCACCCTGGATGTGCCTGAGACCCCTTCCAGCCCACCCAGAGGATACACTTGCCTCGTGCCAGCAGCTGTACATGATCTGGTAGATGGTGTCCGATGCCAGGTGGGGCCGGTAGAGCCTGTGGCCCTGGGAGACCTTCAGAACCACCTGGGAGTTGTCATATAAGTCATAGGGCTGCTTCCCCAGGCTGAACACCTCCCACATCAGGATCCCTGCACCGCACCAAGAGGTGGCCCAGATAAAAAGGAAGAGAGCTGTCATCAGAAGGTACAGGGTTTGTGGAGTGAGTTTCACACAACAGGTCAGGAAGGCTATGGGTCAGAGCGAGGGATCCCTGGGAAATGAGTCCCAGCGAAATGAGCAGAGCTTGGAAGGTGAGCCCGTGCCATCGCTTCTGGAGCCTGGGGTTTCTTCCCCATGTTCCCTGATACCTGTACATCTGTGCTTGCTGGAAAATGAGTGAATGGCAAGGACAGCCACAGAGGAACCGCTTGGGGCCAAGACATAATTCTTGAGCTACTCCTGGGAAGTGGCTGAGATTTCACTCAGCCTCACACAGCCTCACTGCAACTACCTGTGTAGTGAGCCCCTGCCCCAACCCTTATGAATGAGTGGTTGATGTCCTCACCCTTCTGTCTCTCTGCTTTGGCAGCTGCATGCAACAATTTCATTGCACAATCAGATTACCTTTCAGTGGAAATTTCAAGAGAAAGTCATTGACAACATTCTCCTTTCTATTGCTGCAGTGGCTCCTAATCTTACATGGGTCGGGGCCCTTTTGGGAATCCGATGAAAGCCACTGGCCGCCTTTTGGAAAAGTGAATACACAGCATTTTTTGTGTTCAGTTTCAGAATGTTCACAGTCCCCCAAAACTCATCCAGGAAACTGCAGTCCCCAGGTTAAGAAATCTCGGTTCTGGTCATGGTGGTCAGTAGGGTGGCATTTGGGGTCAGTTAGACATGGCCTTTGAAGTTGACTTCTGTCACTTACAGGCAGGATAAGTTTCTCAACCCCTCTCAGCCTCAGGTTCTTTGTCTATAAAGTGGGGTATTTGCACCTCATGGACTTGCTGTGAGGATGAAATAGGATAAAACACGTAGAGCATTTAAAAGAGCACTGAGATGTTTCAAGTGCTCTCTAAATGGTGGCAATTGTGCTGTGCTGGCCAAGGTCAGAAAATTTCAACAATTAGCTACTTTCAAATATTTATAATAAAGCAACCTTACAAATTTTATGGCTGCTTTTTTCTTTAAAAACACACAATCTAAAACAACCATCCAAAAGAATGCAGTTTCCTCATAACTTTCTCTTTGAAAGGCTACACGCTTATTTCAAACTATCTGTGGGGTTCTTTTTTGGGAATTGCTATCAGAGGCCTTGATTCACTTTGGGTATCCTCACTGGGATATATGGTTTAAGAATGAATTTAGTGTTTATAAACAGCTGGAAAATATCTGGGGCCAACTTCTATGGCATACAGTAAATAATCAAGCTGGGTAATACTATTTTTTGGTCAAAAACAAGCTGTAATTATTAAATAAGGGCACTGATTTTTTGGCATCATTTATAATTGATGCATGATTATCAAAACAATTTTTTTTTTTTAAGACAGTCTCTTGCTGTGTCGCCAAGGCTGGAGTGCAGTGGCACAATCTCAGCTCATTGTAACCTCTGCCTCCCAGGTTTAAGTGATTCTCGTGACTCAGCCTCTCAAGTAGCTGGGGTTACAGGCATGCACCACCATGCCCGACTAATTTTTGTGTTTTTGGTAGAGACAAGTTTTTGCCTTGTTGGCTGGGCTGGTCTTGAACTCCTGGCCTCAAGTGATCCGCCCGCCTCAGCTTCTTGAAGTGTTGGGATTACAGGCGTGAGCCACTGCACTCAGCCTCAAAACTAATTTTGACAACAAGGTACAAAAGTTAATCAGCACAACATGGCATCAAGTATTCACCAAAATGCTATCTTTGTGATTTTTTTTCTTTTTCTATGTGTATTTGATTATCTTTTTTCTTTTTCTTTTTTCTTTTTTTTTTTTTTTTAACAACGAACAATGCCACTTTTACAAAGGGAATAGTTTTAAAAATTGTGTCATATAGAGAAATAAATGACTAAATTTCCCCCTTTTCAAAGGCAATCTTGTAGGTGACAAGCAGTAAATCAAATTACACTTATGAACTAAGGCATGAAATAAGTCTCAGTCACATTTGGATTACTTCTCCTGGGTCCATCCGACAGTGATTGAAAATAGCCTTGATATTCTCACAACATGGAAAAAATATCAGAAAATGTAGTCACAATTTAAGAATTGTTTCCCTTTTCTAATGACCTTTACTAAATTTTAATATAGATATTTTAGTAAAGTAAGAGTCAGCAAACTTACCCTATAAAGGGCCACATAGCATTTTAGACCTTTTGGGACATGAAGTATCTGTGGCAAGTACTCTACTCTGCTGTTGTAGCATAAAATGAGCCACAAACAATACATAAATGAATGGGCATGACTGTGTTCCAGTAAAACTTTATTTACAAAAACCAACTGACCTGGTCCTGGGCTGTGGTTTGCCAATCCCAATCTAAAATATAAATTTTAACAGAGAGGAGACTGCTTGAAACTAGGCACGAATCAAGGAAAGTACCAAGTCATGTGTGGTATTTACACTAAGAATTGGTCAGTGCAAAAGGGAATGGCTATCACATTATTTTCATGCAGAAAATAGATGTCTTTTCAACTTTTTGGGCTTAGCAACAACTCAGATTTAGCTTTCAATGACTCCTTTTAAAAAACTATTTGAAATCTTCACTGGAAAAACTTTCATCCCCTTTGATGTTTCTAAAGACAGGGTCTTAACTGTGTTGCCCCGGCTGGACTTGAACTTCTGGGCTCAAACAATCCTTCCACCTCAACCTCTGAGTAGATTTATCCCCTTTGATTTTATGAAAAAGTGCTAGCAGGATGTAAATTACAAAATGTGTAGAAGACATCCTAATACCAAACCCAAGAAAATAAATCACCTTCTTCAACCGCTTGCTTGTCTCAGGGTATATGTGTAACTTTTTAAGTGTTCAAGGGCCCTTTTAAAATGAACGTTGCTACTCTTGTGGTTTCCTGTTGTGGAAGTCAGTTTACGAAACAGGACCAGGTCGTATGTGGCCATATCCTTACCAAATGCCCATACGTCTGACTTGCTGCTGTATTTGAAGTAATGAAACACCTCTGGAGCTGACCACTTGACTGGAAACTTTGTTCCAACTGAACTGACATACTGGTCATCAAGAACATACCTGCGAGGGAAAACACATCAACACAGACCTTAAGCCGTGGTGGTACAGGCTGATGAAGGACACAGAAGCCACCCAGAGTCTCAGTCGATTGCCTCAGTTTTCTGGAACTTTTGCTTCCTTTCAATGTGTGGGCTTAGCTGGAGGCTGCTTATGGTTTGTCAGCATTTAAAAAATAATATCTAACTGAATATAGCAAAACCTCAATGTAAAATGTTTGGTAAATATAGAAAAACACAGGAGAGGGTGTGGAGAAATAGGAACACTTTTACACTGTTGGTGGGGTTGTAAACTAGTTCAACCATTATGGAAAACAGTATGGCGATTCCTCAAGGATCTAGAACTAGAAGTACCCTATGACCCAGCCATCCCATTACTGGGGATATACCCAAAGGATTATAAATCATGCTGCTATAAAGACACATGCACACGTATGTTCATTGCAGCACTATTCACAATAGCAAAGACTTGGAATCAACCCAAATGTCCATCAGTGACAGACTGGATTAAGAAAATGTGGCACATATACACCATGGAATACTATGCAGTCATAAAAAAGGATAAGTTCGTGTCCTTTGTAGGGACATGGATGCAGCTGGAAACCATCATTCTCAGCAAACTATCGCAAGAACAGAAAACTAAACACCGCATGTTCTCACTCATAGGTGGGAACTGAACAATGAGATCACTTGGACTCGGGAAGGGGAACATCCCACACCGGGGCCTATTATGGGGAGGGGGCAGGGGGGAAGGATTGCATTGGGAGTTATACCTGATATAAATGACGAGTTGATGGGTGCTGACGAGTTGATGGGTGCAGCACACCAACATGGCACAAGTATACAAGTATACATATGTAACAAACCTGCACGTTATGCACATGTACCCTAGAACTTAAAGTATAATAATAAAAAAAAAAAAAAATTAAAAAAATGGAAAAACACAAAAAAGCAAAAATAAAATTACTCAGAAACCCACCCTAAAGATAACCTGTAATTCTATCACTCCAAATACATTTTCGTTTGTACTTTCTGATCTTATTTCCCACATATATAAGTTGAATAAAATAGGGTTTCTGTTATATTGAGATTTGCTTTTATTTTTCCTTTAATGGTATATCATGAGCACTTCCCCATATGGTTACATTTCTACCACAGCATCATGTTTAATGGCTGAATACTGTTCCCTCTTATTATTTCTTCTTATGGAAGGAATTAAACATAATTTGTTTAACCAGGTAAATGGCTTCTCATCTTCTGCTGTTATGAATAATGATGAACAAAAATATCCTATGGAGATATCAAAACCAAAATACATGTTAGGATGTTCACTAAACTCTTTGTTTGTAATAATGATAAAATGAAAGCAACCCTAATGTTCCCAATGTTGAGGAGTAATTAAATATATTATGGCACACTAATACAATCGAATAGCATGTAGCCATTAAAAAATGAGATAACTCTTTACCAAAATAAAAAGGTGCTCATGGTATATGGTTATGCGCAAAAGCAAGTGTGTATAATGTGATTTCACTTTTTTGTGTGTGGGAACAAATAGTAAATGTGCATATTTGTGTATATGATTGGATACACTTAAGAATGAGGTCTGAAAGGATACCCACCAAACATCTGAGCAGTGGTTACTCCTAGCACTGAAAATGAGGGACGGATTCTGTCAGAGTAGGTAGCTAGGCAGACATGAGCAGGGCAGGAGAGGTCCCCCACCCCCAACCCAGGAATGTTAGGTGACCGTCAGGTAATAGGCAGTTGTTAACCGTCTCTCTAAAATAATAATTGGTCGCAGCTGGTGCCAGGGAAAGGCAGTCTCCCAAGAGATAGAAAATACTTGAAGCTGATGATCAACAGCTTCCTGATATGATCTCAGGAGTTGGGCAACTGGGGTCAAACATGCGCACTAAGAGGCAAAATGATGGAGTTTAACTGGTGTATGACATTCCTCTAGGAATACCCAACTGGTAAAAGAAAAATGCCTCAAATGAGCATGAGCACAACCTAACTAAACATGCTGTGTGTGCGGCCCTTCCCAAGTGCTGGCAGGCTACTGCTCATGCAGACAGCTCACCCCAAGGGAAGAATCAGGGGAGAAAAGATGCAAATCTTGGAATTGTGCCAAGGTATGAAACCCTAAGTCAAGAACCAAACAGGGCAGTTGGATCTCTCAAGTTGCCCTCTTGGCCCTCTTCCAAGTGTACTTTACTTCCTTTCCTTCCTGCTCTAAAACTTTTTAATAAACTCTCACTCCTGCTCAAAAACTTGCCTCAGTCTCTCTCTCTGCCTTTTGCCCCTCAGACGAATCCTTTCCTTTGAGGAGGCAAGAATTTGAGTTGCTGCAGACCTTTATAGATTCACTGCTGCTAACAATTCTACTTTTTACTTTATACACTATTGCTATTTTTCTTATCATAAGTACATATTATTTATGGTATTGATAAAAGAGAACATCATATATTTGCCCACAAAAACCACAACAAAAACAAACACATAATGACTCTTAATTAGAGAAAATAAAACAACAGGAGTTATGGCAATTGGAATTTTGGATATAATTTACACACCAGATGTTTTAGAGATCTCACTGTAATTTAAAACAGCTGACTGGGAAGATCATTCTTCTAAATATTAACAATAATATTAATAAACTACACTTTCATAGGATTACATACAGGACATTCCATACTTTTCTCCCCAGAACCCCTCAGTTCCCCAGACATTACCAGACACCCAGACACTGCCCTGGCACTCCTGGTTTGGGGATGCTTGTGGCTTAAACCTTCCTTCAAGCTAGTAGGAGCAAATGAAGTCACAGGCATCTAATTGATGTGGCCACAGAGCTTCATAAGCAACAGGGCTGGTACATGGCTTCCAGGATCTCTTACTCAGAGCAAGATCTCTTGTCTCCCTTTTCCAAAGCTACAGAGAACGTGACAGCACGTTCCCTGGATGCTGACATAACAGCCAATATTCCTGCTTTTAGAGTAAAGTTCCCTGGACCTGGGAGCTTCTCCCTGCTTTAAGAACCTGTCGGCAGATTATTTTTTTTCTTGCCCTTGAGAAAGCTACATGTTTGGTGTGTCAGTGTAGGGGACTCAGTGTATGGTGGTTGGAGTGATGGTAACTAGTACACAGCTAAAAGGACATCTTGCCAATATTTAGGGCTCCCAGAGGAATTACCGTATCTTCCATGGTATGTGCCACAGGGGTCAAAAAGCATCCCCTAACACTGAATTTTGGAGAAGACATTAAAAAAACAGATCCTCCTATGGCATTTTAGGGCCATGTTTGCTAAATATTAACCTGGCCTTGGTCAACTCTTCAGATCTCTTTTAAACTGCATTATTCACCTTCAGAATTACATGTTGAGTCAGCACAACTTTATAGTTGTATCTTGTCTCAATGTCAGGGATATCTACTTACCCTCCAGACTCAACTGTGGTCATTTTGAGGGCAGGGACTATCCTATTCATATCAGTATCTCCTGCAGGACTGAGGTATTCAGTAGACACTCAATAAATGTTGAATAGAAAGGTCAATGTGTATGTCTTCATTTTCTATGTAAAACTATGAAAATTTGCTCTGAGGCTTAAATAGGATTAGGGTTCAGGATAAAGGTAAAAGAAGACTTTTAAAAAACTATCGTAATCAAAATAATTGTTCCAAATCATCAAGTGGTGGTAGAATGCCCATCAAGAGAATCTCAGAGTCTAGTTTTATGCCTTACTTTGTGATGCAGAAAATCTAATGATGTGACAACAAAAATTTTCCTAGTGTGAATGCTCTACCCATTTGAACATCAGGTTTTTTTTTTTTTAAATAACAAACAAAAAGAGCTAGCAGATACTTGATTGAGTTAAAAAAATTACAAATATTTATCCATTCATTTTTAATGGCTGAGCAGTACTCCAAAGTACTTGAGGGGCTGGATACCCCATTCTCCATGATGTGATTATTTCACATTGCATGCCTGTATCAAAACATCACATGCACCCCATAAATATATACACCTACTATGTATCCACAGAAATTAAACATAAAAAATTTAAAAGAAATTTTAAAAATCCAATAATGTGGCTGTAACATACTGTATTTAAATTTAGGATCTTTCATGGAATTTATTTAGAAGTTTAGAAAGTATCAGATTGTTGAAGGAACTAAAAGTGACTTCAGATAATTTCTGAAGAACAATCCCATCTTATAAGCGAAGGAATGAGGTGAAACATGTTTCACAGGTAGTTAGAGGCAGTATGGGAGGGACTTAGGTTTCTAAGCCCCCAGTTCAGAGCACCTTCTATATCCCCACAAGGCCTTCAATTATGATGGTGTTCAAATGTGAATGGAAATCCCCCTTTCGCTGGTTGCCCTTTTGGAATTGGCTTACCTTGTCATTCCAAAGTCAGATACTTTCACACAGAGATCGCTGTCCACCAAGCAGTTACGGGCAGCCTTTAAAGGAAAAACAAAATCACCAAGTAGTGAACGTGACCAAGAATCTCCTGACATTTTCCTCCTCTTCAGTAGAATTCTCAGCAAAATCTAAGATTACCTAGCACAACCCCCAAATGCTCTAAAGTTGTCTTTTCTTTCCTTTGCAATTTTCAATTTTTCAAAATAAAAATGTTCTCCCATGAGTACTTTCAACCAAGCATCCATCCTTGTCAAACGACATGAAAAGGTATTACACTTTAAACACAGAACCTTAGCTTATCAAGGAAAGATGAGAAATTTCTAGAATCTGCCTTTCCACCACCAGATGCCATGCGTGCATTCACAGATGCTTTGAAGGCATAAATGCTGCACCTGTGACTTAAGGAACATACTGGTCTAGTGTGAATGCAGGTCTACTGTTGAGTGCAAGAACATCTCTAAAGATAAATCCCAGTGAATACCAAATACAGCACTCCCCACTCCCATTCTGATCCAAAGACACACAAATTCTGTTTCCTTGTTTTTTTTTTTTTTTTTCATTTTCAGTTATTGTATCAAATGCCTGCTTTAGCACTAAGCCCTTTCTGAAATAAAGGTCAACTTGGGTTTAATGGTTTTGAGAAACACTAAATTGGCCAAAGTCTTTCCTTTCCATCTGTTCTCCTTCATACCACAACACAGCTTAACAGCTTTTGTTATTCTCACTGTTCTTTCCATACTTCAAATATTTTTATATTGATTTTTGTAAAAATGTCATTTGCTTAAACAAGTCACAAGTGAGCAAAGCAAAAGGGATGGTGCCCTTCTTGCCTTCCCCACCAGTGACACCATCTCCAGAAGTGGGAGCCATGGACTGCTTTCCTTTCCTTGAAATTCCAATGGCTTTGCTTACCAAGTCCCGGTGTATGAATTGGTGGCTCTCCAAGAAGGCCATGCCTTCACAGACATCGTAGCACATTTCTAAGAGCTGGGAAGGTTCAAGTCCTTTTCCATGACTCCTCAGGTAATTCAGCAAGCAGCCATTGCTTATATATTCAGTCACTATGTATATGGGGTATTCCTTTGAACACACTCCATAGAATTTAACCAGCTTGGGATGGCTGAGTTTTCTGGAAATAACAGATTTTCAAAGTTCAATGCTCCACACTCCATTTTCTACATGTACTGAAAAAGAGTTGCTCTCAGATTTCTGTTTGTTTTAATTTCCCCCCTTTCACTTGAACAGAGAAAGAGAGGGAAAAGTTTAGGATCTTATATTGCAAGCACAATTATCTTTGGAGGCAAAAAAAAAAAAAAAATTCTGCCTCATATCAGACATTGGTGACTTCAGTAGCAATTTAGCAGTTTGTGAATGCTGTATTCAACTTTCCTACAAAGAATCAGGGTAGCAATGGTCTGTTGCACCGGAAACCCTGTTTAGTCTCATGGCATCTTGGGAACGTCCATGACTTATTTAGAGGAAGTCACACCCTAAGAACAATCATTTCCCTTTTATTAACTTTCACATCTAAACATTTCATTCTAAAAAAGTATATCAGAATACGAAGGATGTAGGTTAAATGAAGTCAGATGAGGTTTGATTTTTTAAAAATTATTTAACATTATTATTTTCATTATTTTTGATTAACAAATTTATAAAATACTAACCATACGATGTAGCACTTCTGGTAGGTCATGATGGTATGGACACTCAGCTTTTTTTTTTAATGAGATAATTTTCATGTTATTATGGCAGATGGTTTTACCGTACCTCTTCCCAGCACCCTTTTTAAAATGAGAAAGTTAAGTAGAAGAAAACGGAGCGTAATGTGGCTATGGGCTATTTATTTAGTAATCAGATGTTCCCGATGGAAGTGTTTAATCTTGCAATTGAAGAGTTCTTTAGTGTTTCTTATTAATTTAAGTAATATCAACCTTAAATTTTGTGCTAGCCTAGAGCTTAAAAGAAATCAAGCAAACCTTCTTGTAAAGTGTGATTCTCCTACCCTAATTCCCTTTCTCATGATGTCTTTTCTCACCTATCTTGATGTTTTTTTCCATTTGTGAGATGCACAGGTTAAGCTAAATTTCTAACAGAGTCTCTAGCAGTGTGCTGTCATATCACCTTCACTTCTCCAAACAGGCTCCCGAACTGCTGCTTTACTCTTTTTACTGTCTTCACGGTTAAGCATAAAGCTTTTGAAAGTACTTAGTAATTCCAATTACTCTTTATTCTCTGTTCTACATTGTATTTCAGTGAATTTGGACACATTTTTGGATTGGCATGTACTTCACTCTTAGAGTCTGAGCTGACTCTGAGTGATCCGTTGTATAAACAAATAGTGCATTCGTGTAGTTGTTAATGAGTTTGGAAGTATTAGCCTTGTTGGGGAGATTAGTCTTTTGTCTATAATATGAATTACAAATAATTTTGCCCAGTTTGTCATTTGTCTTTTAGTTTGCATAGGGTTTTTATTTTGTTTTCTTGCCACGTAGAAGTTGATTTTTAAATTTTATTTTTTTTTATTGTACTTTAAGTTCTGGGATACATGTGCAGAGCATGCAGGTTTGTTACATAGGTATACATGTGCCATGGTGGTTTGCTGCACCCATCAGCCCGTCATCTTCATTAGGTATTTCTCCTAATGTTATCTTTCCCCTAGGTCCCCACCCCCCAACAGGCCCCAGTGTGTGATGTCCGCCTCCCTGTGTCCATGTGTTCTCATTGTTCAACTCCCACTTATGAGTGAGAACATGCGATGTTTGGTTTTCTGTTCCTGTGTTAGTTTGCTGAGAATGGTGGTTTCCAGGTTCATCCATGTCCCTGCAAAGGACATGAACTCATTCTTTTTTAGGGCTGCATAGTATTCCATGGTGTATATGTGCCACATTTTCTTTATTCAGTCTAACATTGATGGACATTTGGGTTGGTTCCAAGTCTTTGCTATTGTGAATAGTACTGCAGTACACATACGTGTGCATGTGTCTTTATAGTAGAATGATTTATAATCCTTTGAATATATACCCAGTAATGGGATTGCTGGGTCAAATGATATTTCTGGTTCTAGATCTTTGAGGAATCACCACACTGTCTTCCACAATGGTTAAACTAATTTACACTCCCACCAACAGTGTAAAAGCGTTCCTATTTCTTCACATCCTCTCCAGCATCTGTTGTTTCCTGACTTTTTAATGATTGCCATTCTAACTGGCGTGAAATGGTATCTCATTGTGGTTTTGATTTGCATTTCTCTAATGATAAGTGATGATGAACTTTTTTCATATGTTTGTTGGCCATATAAATGTCTTCTTTTGAGAAGGGACATTCAGTTTTTACAAGCTCATTAACTTGTTTGTATATGATTAATCTAATTTTAACAATTTACAGGATTCTTCTGTAATGTTCAAATGTGTAAAGAAGTTTAAATTTAACATGTGAAGTCTTAAATATTTTAATAAGAATTTATTAAATTTTAAGTTATTTTCTTCCTTCTTAGTTTAACTATACGGACAATGCTTATCAAGTCACTGAAGGTGATGAACTTGGGAGTATTCATCTTTTAGCAGTTTTGGAGACTTGCATGGTACTCAACACTGCTCCCTTCAAAGGGAAGGCTTGCGATGGCACAAAGCTCCATCACCCAATAAAGGAATATTCCTTGAACAAATTCAGTCACTGCCCAGGCAGCTCAAGGTGGGGCACCATATTAACTGAAACTCCTCACATGATAGGCTTCAGTTTGACCCCTACATTTGGGATTAGACTTTTTCCCATTGTGGCACAGTTTGACATTTTTCTTTATGATTAGGTGATGTTTTTAAATGACTTCTTGTGTGTTTTTTTATGGATACCAGTTTGGTAATGGTAAAAATATGTTTTAAAGTTATACCAAGACACAGAGGTTACACCATGAGCCTGTAACCATGAGAAAAATCTGGCGAAAAGTTCCTATCTGGCAGAAATCTGTCCTACAAAAGGAGAATATCAAGGGCCCCCTTCCCAGTTTTATGACAGTCCAATCGCTGAGGGCAGAACCAGTTACATAACTGCAGGCACCAATGCAAAATGAAAATGCAGGAATCCTTGTTTAAAAATCACGAAGTATTATTTCAAGATGGTAACAGCAGAGCATTAAACTAAGCACAGGGCCCTTCTAGGTACTGGGGCCCTTGCAACTGTGCAGATCTCATATGCCCATGAAGCCAGTTGGGGTGAAAGGCCTATATTCACATAGCATCTCTGCTTCCAAATAATTGTGCAATTATGGTAAAAGTGATTGTTCTGACTTTCCTGGTTCCTTTGGTCTTCATAAAAGAATGACTAAAGAAATGGACCCGAGAATGTCTGCCTCGCTTTGTATCTCTGCTTTTCCACTTTTACTAGCTTGCTGACTCTGGACAAGTTATTCAACAGTTCTGTGCTTCAGTTTCCTGTAAATCTAAGATAACAATGGTACAACCCTCATAGGTTTCTTATGGGAATTAAGTGAGTTGATATTTATAAAGTGCTTAGAGAAATGCCTGTAAACACTGTACAGTATAACTGTTTAAGTAAAAATTTTAAAAGTGCTCTCAATCTCTAGCAGGTTAGGAATTTTTTTATTTCAACTATTTTTGACCAGAGACCTACCATAACATCATTTTTCATACCATACTGATCGATTCTCTAAAAGTAGAGTGACCAACTGTCCTGGTTTGCCTGTGGCTGAGAGGTTTCCTAGGACACAGGACTTTCAGTGCTAAAACCTCCCAGACCTCGGCAAACCTGAATGGTGGTCACTCTGCAAAGTCTGATTTATTATGTTGACAAGAAGAGGGAGAATTATATATAACTGAAAGAGAGAGGGAGAGAGAGGGATAGAGAGAGAGAGAGAGAGAAGACACAGATGGAAAGAGAACACATATGTATTGCCAAGAATTGAAGGCTGTTGTGCTGGGAGCTGAGACACATTAGGAAGAGTATTAGACTGTATTGAAGGTAGCAAGATGGAAAAGGATATTGTTGGTAGAGCATTAGTTTTCAGTACTGCATTAGTTCTGGGTGGTAGCCCCACTCTGTTCTTTATCCCACCGTGCACCTCCCCACAGGGCAAGGAGGCCACAGGGCCAAGGAGGCATGCCTACTCAATTCCTATATATCCCTTTCTCAGCCACCCTTAGAGCACCAGGACTCTGAAATCACACATCCATGTAGTCCTGAGTCCTCTTTCAAGACCTGTGCTGACTCTTCCTTGAGGGGTCTGTCCGCTTAAGGGTAAAGCACGCTACCCCTAGCCAAGATTATTAGCCACTAGATAACTGTTTGTGGGAGACAGAGAGGGAGCTTGTGTGTACTGAATATTCTGTCTGCACATAACTACTGAGGCTCCTTATAGTGCAGGACAGAGTTGGGTGTAGGGGGAGAGGGGCAGGGGTGGAGTCTGGAAGACCATAGGCCAAAGGCTGGTTTCTTTGTAGAGTCTTGGAAATTCTAAATTTGAATATGGCCTTTCAGGTTGTTATGAAGGTATATTTGTCAAAGTAGGAGCATAAGACTGATTTGATTTAACAGTGTGTTAGTCCGATTTATAACTTCTAAATATTTATGTCTATGATACAGTATGTGGACTTTTGCTCTAGGCCTTGCAAAGTTAAGAGCAGGCCTATTAGTGCTAATGCCCTCCCATGATGAGGGCTAAAGAGCCATTCCCTGGGAAAAACTTACGTCATAGTCTGGGCCTCCTGAAAGAATTCATCTTCTGACATGGAGCCCTCCTTGATCATCTTAACAGCAACATCATACTGCCCCTTCCACTTGCCCAGCTGGACCACTCCAAACTGGCCACTTCCCAGCTCCTTCAACAAGGTAATCTCTTCTCTTTTCAGTTCCCAGATTCCTAACAAGGCAAGACAGACATTCTTTAGGATGAGCATAGAAAGCTCTGGGGCTAACAGCTTCCCAAGTGATTTCTTCTTCAATGGGAGTTTCACAGTGACAATATAAACAAGACTTTTTATTTTAAGTTGATAAATTAAAAAAAAAAAAAACCTTAGTGATGTGGTCTTGTGGCTACTTGACGATGGCACCAGGACAACACTATTCTTGAAGTAGCTACAGTTATTTGACAAGAAGGCTCAGAGCAAAGACAATTTGCCAATCAGAGGCATCTTGGAGAGGCTCAGCATCAAAATGTACTCGATGTCCTTAGGTTGGTAAAACATTGTTAGATTTTTTTAAATAAAAAAATTAAACTGTGATCGGGGTGGATGTGATCGTCCTAAAACATAAGGTTGGATACTAGCTCTGCTGAGTGGGCACAAAATCCAGGAAAAAGAAAGGACAGTGGGGTGCTGGAGGCTAATAATGGGGTCTAATAAGAGAAAACAAATTGATGATCTTTTTGGTGATGCTAGAAGCTTACAGATTTAGGTTGAGAGGACAGATTTTTTTTTTTTTTTAAAAGAAAATCCTTCCTGATACAATCTGAGCAGAGGCCTCCTTCCTGTCTTTCCTCCTTTTTTTTTTTTGTCAGTAAATTAACCATATATTATTCAATCAAAAATGATGGAAAATGGAGTTTAAGAGTCCAGGAATGTTTCCATACCATTTCCCAGGGACACAGAGTCTGGGACCTTGTTGGCCTTTTTTGACACAGGGTGGCGGAGCCGTGTGATCATGCCTGCAATGGAATCAGCATCATATCACATCATTACATCATATCCCATCACATTATGTAACATTGGTTCACAACTAGTCTTTCTCCAAAGTGGCTGAAAAAGCAGAGTTCAGAATGTTGTAATGCAGAGAGAGAATCCATTCATGTTGTAGTTGTGCTTAACTTGACTAATTAGCTCAATGCAAAGCAAAAATTAGATGACTAAAACACTGTATGTGATTTTTTAAAATCCCATAGAAATTAATTGCATGATGGAATCTTTAAAAATTCTCTCCCTTCTTTTTTGCTATGTCTTTACCATCTTATGCTTAAATATGTATACACAAAGCACATACATTTGGCAAAAAATTCAAACAATACAGAAGGATAAAAAATAATAAGCCATCTGAATTTTTAAAAACTGAACCTATTACTAAGTTTCATTAAGTGGTCAAGTCATTTTAATTGTTTATATTTAGTTATGGTAAAACTGGGTTAAAATAATTATAAAATTTAATAGTTGCTTGAAAGAACCCATTACAAATATATGTATACATGTTTTTTGCTTTAAATGTGGAATGCTCTCCAAGTCAAGGGACCTATCACACATGTAGTTTTCCCCACCTTCCTTTTTCTATATATTTGTCTGGTTTTTATACAAGTGGTCTCCAAACTTTTAAAATCCTTCACTTTTACGTTTTTTTCTTGTTTCTCTGCTTGATAAAAATTCTTCACCTTTAATCAGCTAAATTAATTAATTAATTAAAATATAAAAATTAGTACATTTCTATAAAATATATATTTGGTGTGAATTATAAAAATACAATCACAAACAGAAAATGTAAGAGAATGAGATAAAAATCCAAATCTAAATAAACATCTTAATATTTTCTACTGATATCCTGTGAAGTTTCCTGTGCATCCTCTGCAGTGGAATCATTTCACTTAGAGATATCTGTTTGTCCAATACCTTTTCCAAAACGTACTTCTGAGGTACTACAGGTTAAAATAAACAATTGAGGAAATTGGAGCAAAGGAAACACAACAGTAGAAACCAAAATGAAAGCCAGAAGTGAGGCCAATTTACCTACATGCATGCAATCAAGTCATATAAAGTAGTACAAATTTAGTGCTGAGCTTATGGCTTATTTTTACTCACTTGGAAATTCACTCAGCCACTGCTCTTAAGTGGAAATTGGAAATTCACTCAGCCACTGCTCTTAAGTGGAAATTGGAAATTCACTCAGCCACTGCTCTTAAGTGGAAATTGGAAATTCACTCAGCCACTGCTCTTAAGTGGCACTATTCTAGAAAACAGAGGGTATTTCTAGATGTATTTTCATCAGTTGATTAGGCAAAAATTTAGAAGATTAATAACACCCAGTGTTGGTGAGGATGAGAGAAAATGTTGTTAGTAGGATTGTACATTTCTGAAAAGCAGTTGGCAATCTGTACATTTTAAGTATTCTTAGCCTTTGTCTCAGAAATTCCATTTCTAGGGATTTGGCTATAGAAACCACTCATATAGATGGACAGAGCTATGCATGCAGAATTGTGCACTGAAACTTCCATTATAATGTGAAAATATTGGACATGATCCAACTGCTAATCAACAGAGGGCTAGGTGAATAAATTATGGGGTAACTATGATAGAATTCTACGCAGCTGTTAAATAGACCAAAGTAAACTCTTTGTATTCGCATGGATAAACCTCTAAGACATGTGGAGTAAAGAATGCAAGCTGAGCAATATGTGTAGAATGATCTCATCTCTCTAAAAATGTAATGTATATACATAATATATAATTTCTATTTATATATGTAATGATTAGTAAGGGCTAGTGTCAGCATGCAGAAAACCCTGTCATAATAGACAATTGGTTCATGATCCAATGATATATATGTATATTTCTATAATATTTTAAATTTATAATCCTCTTGCTTCTATACACAGAAAAATCCTACAAATATTTTTATAAAGAGAATTTCTCTTTCTAAGTCACCTAGTTTACTCAATTTCATTTTTTCTGGCATTAAGGAGACAATCACGTTATATTCCTAGGAATGTAAGTTAAAAATTATGATAGGCAAAAGACTTGAGAGGATTTTTTCCTACTTTCACGGTTCCTTATATAATTAAGAATATTAGGAGGGTCAGTATTATCCAAGAAAATTAATATTTAAGAACAAGGGCCCATAAAAGGAAAAACTAAAATAAGTTACCTGCTGAATTGTGTTGGTGATAATGAATAAGCTTTGGAATGGAATCAAAACAGTAGTTTTCTGCCAGGTATAACTTGTTCTCAGCATTTGTATGCACATGGTAATGTTTGACAGTTCCTTTTTTATCACTAATAACAGAGAGAATGTTAGAACGTTTTAAATAAACAATTAAAACTTGATTAAGCAGGGTTAAATAATTATTTTAGATGCATTTGCAAATTTTGGAGAGAGAAGTCAGGGAGGGTTTCTCAGTCTTGGCATCTGGTGTTTTTCTCAGTCTTGACACCTGGTGTAACTATAAAAGTAATTATGGAAGAGAGTTCTTCTCTGAACCCAATGTATCTTTTGGTGCACATATAGAATTCATGTACAGTAAAATTCCAACTTTCCAGGCTTCTCCTCCCTTAGTAAGTGTATAAAACCGGAACCTTTCTTTGATGATCAAGAGGCTTACAGTTCTTCAGGATCATTATTCTGAGCATAAATTATCTTATAGGATAATAACAGAGGTGGAAATGAGGGAGGTAAAGGTGATTAGGCTGTTGGGTATCCTTACCCCAAAACATGGAAGGAGGCTCTTTTGGGGCATGCAGAATGAAGTAGGTGGGGATGTCCTTTAATTCCTCATGTGAACTTGTACCCTCTCCACATAAAACACTTTTTTCTTTTCCTCTGCTTTTATACAATAATGCTGACTTGATGCACGTTGATTTAAGCTAATCAGGAATGATACACCTGTCTTACATTGTAGACAATTACATAGTGGTCAAGAGCCAGGCTTTGATTTTAGTTCTATCACTTACTAGCTACCCTATATGGTTATGCCTGGCATATAAGAAACAGTTAATAAATTGTTGCTGTATAGAAAACTAACACAGGGACAGAAAACCAAATATCACATGTTCTTACTTGTAAGTGGGAGCTAAATGATGAGAACACATGTACACATAGAGGAAAACAGTGGACACTGAGGCCTACTTGAGTGTGGAGGATGGGAGGAGGGAGAGGAGCAGAAAAAATAACTATTGAATACTAGGCTTAGTACCTGGGGGATGAAATAATCTCTACAAGAAAGCCCCATGACAAGAGTTTACCTTTATAACAAACCTGCACATGTACCCACCAACTTAAAATAAAAGCTAAAAAAATTTAAAAATTGTTGCTGTAACATCAACCGAGTAAAAATTGCAAGTGCTAAAGGAGAAAGGGTTCTTCTCTTTGCTGCAAATGTTTAATCAGCTTTTGGTGTCAGCATACAATTCACTGAAGGCCATTGATGAGGTTTCATAAAAGAGGGCTTCTGTATTCATTTGATTCTTTATCTATTTGCTGATTTATCTACCTGGCTACCTTAAAAAATGAATCTGGAGTCAAGAAACTCGACTAGGAGGACATCTGATACCAGGTTTGGCTGAAACTGCAGGGCCAGAGGACCACAAAGCTTTTGATACTCAGTCAACAAAGTCTTCTCCTGATTCTTACTGGGTTGGCTTTAGCCAGCATCCAGGTGTTACCATGTGAAAAATAATATATGAGATACACTGGGGACGTGGATTCTGGCATTGGAAAGTGCTGTGGGACAATTCAGGGTACATCCTATTATCTCAAGTGTAGGTAGGCACTCTGTAAAAAATTTCAAAATAAAAAATGTTTTTATTACTTAATTATTATAAATATACATATATGCACTGTGGGGTAGGGCACATGAAGAAGGCACCGAGGCAGACGATCATTCAATATAGCTGCTAAAAAAGAGTCGCACACATTGAAATTTTTTAAAAAAGATCCTAATCAGTATTTGACCAGATTCTCATTCCAAAACATTGGGGGTTCAGTGTAAACACAGAGGTGTAGATGAAGGAATATGACTTGGCTATTGGAAGCCCAGCTTCAACTAGTCACTTATTAGCTCCAGGTAGGTCTTCATAAGCTCTTTTTGAACCTCAATCCTCTCATCTGCAATATGGTGTAAATAAAAACAGCTTTCCCATTTGCTTTGGAGGATGATCAGAAGGAAAAAAAGAGCTAACTACCAATAAGAAAGTGGCTTGTAAAACTCTGGAGAAGGATTCTGATGATGATTTGCATGAGATGACTATGGGGTGTCTTTTATGCCCAAGTGTTAGGGTACAGGGAGTGCAGCAGGTAGAACTACTCTTCCCCAGCAGCAACAACCACAATAATAGTAATTACTGTTAGTTTATTAAGTGCTTACTATGTGTCAGGCACTGTTCTGGATATAACATATGAATTAACTCACTCCACTCATGGAACGTAACAATCATTATGTTCCCCTTTCAAATGAAGAAGTTGAGGCACAGAGGCTGAGAAACTTGCTCGATGTCACAAAGCCCTGAAATAGTAGAGCCAGGATTTGGATCTAGGGATTTGGCCTCAAACAAGAACTTTTAGTCACACAAAGAGGACAGAGCCCTGGAAGCTGTGTAGAGAACACAGTGGCACTGAGTCAACCTTCTTTCTGCTAACTCCGAACCCAGTGGAAGGACTTACTAAGAACTGGACACTGGAATAGGCACCTTTGCTCAGCAGGTGGCTAGGGCTGAGAGTATAGAGGCTCCACTGCTATTTTTTTTTTCTTTCTAGGCTTAGACCTAAATGAAAGGGAATCACCCAGGAGTCTCTTAATAAACATTTACTGAGGCATGCTGTGCTCTGGGCACTCTGTTACTGCCTAGGGTGGGGCAGGAGAGGATTAGCCAGAGAATGGCCTCTTGAAAGTAGTGGGGCAAGGATGGTGGGGCAGTGGGGTGAGGGTGGTGGAGGCAACTACAGATGGTCACATTCAACAGAAATACTTTGATTTAAAATTCCAGAGTTTAAAGATGATGTCTTATCCCAAAATGTGACTGTGACCAGCATATTCAAAGAATATACGCAGAAAGGTAAAAGAAATAAATCCTTATCATACTTACTTCACAGCCTTACTAAATAAGGACACTGTGTACATTCCCACTTGGCTCGAATTTCTAACCATAAATGCTCCTTCTTTTCCCTAAAAAGGAAGGAAAATATAGAAGGAACAGAAAATATTTTCATTATTCTCGAAAATGATTTTGCATGGTAGGTAGTTGGAAAATAAATCTTTTTGATTGACTTTATATGTCACAAAGGCACAGGTTTCTCACTCAATCTCTTTACAGATCTTCCCTATGTGTGTGAACACTTCCTCTCCAATTAATGTTTAACGCTATAACATACTTTTCTCGGTGTTGTGCTTATGTAAGCCTAATGTTTTCATCTTTAAGAAATGCAATTTCGAACCATGTATCACCGTATCATGCCCTTGGAAGGTTTTAGAAAACCAAACATCCAGAATAAATCAGTTGTTAAAGTTCTACACTCAAGCTGTCTTTCTCAATGACTTGTGCTAATACTAAGCGATGAAGGTTCAGAAAGAGCAGATTATAAACTATGAATGTGACAAAACACCACATGAAGTCATTACATTCTCACTAGCACCCCTCAAAGAAATAAGTGTAGTGTTTAGTGTTTTTATCAGGTTAAACTATATCGAAGTGTCATTTTTAGAAATCAAAAGAGTTTGCTACTGGCATTCCATACTAATTAGTAATAAAGTCAGATAAACATATACTGTATCACATCTGCTATACTCTGGTCTAGGTGCTAATGAGCAGTGACAGAGCTCAGGTTAATGGCTACATTGACAGCCTCCAATAAATCATTTCTTTTATTCATGCTCTGAGCAGTCCCTTCCCATACTGACTCTAGGCTGAGTCATGTGACTTGCTATGACCAACGGGACCTTAGCAAACACAACGAAAGCAGAGACTTGAAAAGTGCTTGCACCGTGGGGCTCGTCCTCTTCAACCACTGCCTTGAGATCACCATGCTGTGAGGAGGCCCAAGAAAGGCACATGGAGAGGCTGCTTGGGGAAGAACTGTGGAACTCCACTTGACTGCCTCAGCTAAACCCAAGCCCCCAGTCAACTCACCACCCAAATGCAGCCACAGGTGTGCCCCTAAGCAAAACCTGCCTAAGAACTGCTGGCCCAGCTGACTCACAGAATCACGAGATATCATAAATCCCGCTGCTTCAAGCCACTAAATTTAGGAGTGGTTTATTATGCAGCAATAAATAATGGACACAGAAGTAGAGGCTAGACATGAAGAGTCGGGCAACCCACAGACTGGACAAGCAACACTACAATGACTTGACTATATAATTAGCAGCAAGGTTTCTATGAGAAATGCATCAGCCTCTGGACCCCAAAATACAAAGAGATTCTGTGAGGCTGTTTTAAAGACAAGACTATTTACCTTTTGTCTGAGTAACTGTTCAGATTGTGATCTGGAGATGTTACCAGCAAACCAGCTGCAAAAGGAAAAAAATTTATATGTGAGAATCAATAAGTTTTAGATTGTATAGCTTGACACTCAACTTTCTAATCTGTAAAATGAGGCATTGGCTTACCTCAGGGGTTTCCAAGCCTAACTGCTCAAGAGAATCATTTGAGGAGCTTTTCAAACCTACAGATGCTTAAGTCCCCATTACCAAATTCTGATGTTGGGGTGGGGTCTGCACATCTAATTTTTAAATGGGCTGGCATTTAGGAATCTTTGGTTTTCTTCTGGGTGACTTCTAAGTTTTCCTACATTTTACCATTTTGAGTAAGGGTTAGAGATTAGACTTATGAAGAATATTCCAAGAGGAAAGTCAGGGCTGCCAAGGATGAAAGCCCTTATCTTCCAGTCATATAATTTCCTTGTAATAATATGATGATAACATCTATTTTCAGATCAAATGCTTTTACTTTATATGTGGAGCTCAACAGGCCAAGAGCTGTTTCTCATGTGAGGGCAACAATGTCTGTGGCCTTTGGGTTTTAGACAGAATGTCCTACTTAGGAAATGAGTAAAAGTAGGGCACGGGGTGGGATGTAGCATGGGTTTGGGTGAGTGGGAGGACCGACTGGCTAGAAGATAACATTTGCAGAGGAAAGAAGTACAAGAGGAGGGTGAGGGCAGAAGGGAGGAGTTGTAGGAGAAATTCAATGTAGAAGGTATCTCAGAACTTGGCAGGAATAGATAGGAAGTGATTCTCTGTATAATCTCTGTATGAGTTTTGGGAAGGGTTGTAAGCTGGTGGACAGTTCAATAAAATAGAAAGAGCCTTAGGCCACCCAGCTTGGAGGTCTGGGTTCTAGGCATAACTTCCCTATGTGTAACTGTATAACTTCGAACAAGCCACTTGGCCTTGTTTGACCTTGGACTTCCCTACCCGTAAAAGTAGGGAAAGGGTTGATCTTGATAAGTCTGAAAGTCTCTTTCAACTCTACCATTATGGATACTGTATAACTAATACTTGAAATATTAACTGATAGGTTTTCTTATTAGTCAACATTTTAAGGTAATACTAGCTAATCAAAAGGCCCTTCAGGAGCTATGATACAGGATATATACCTACAGGGGAATAGAAGGAAGAAAATCAGGAATCAGGAGAGAGACCTGGAGAGGCAAGGTGATATAACCTATATACCCTATACATTATACCCCCCACACACATACAAACGTTGCCTGTGTCATAATTTTGCTGAGGCCTGCCTCTTATTGTTTTAAATAATATTTTAGTATTTCAATGACAGAGCAGCAGAGTCCTAGGCATAAGGTGGTTTTTTGTTGTTGTTGTTTTGTTTTTTTGTTTTGACAGGATCTCACTCTGTCATATAGGCTGGAATGCAGTGGCATGATCTCGGCTCATTACAGCTTTGACCTCCTGGGCTCAAGTGATCCTCGCACCTCAACCTCCCAAGTAGTTGGGACTACAGGCATGGGCAACCACACCTGGCTAATTTTTGTATTTTTGTAGAGACAAAGTTTTGTCATGTTGCCTCGGCTGGTATCAAACTTCTGAGCTCAAGCGATCTACCTAGCTCGGCCTCTCAAAGTGCTGGGATTATGGGTATGTGCCACTGTGCCTGGCCTGGCCTAGTCTAGTTCATTAACACATGATTTTCTATCTAAATCTCAGTGCTTAGTGCTTCTGTCTTTAATGGAATTGACTGGAATTGCTCATGAAATTATGGCCATAAAACAAAAACTCCCATGACACCAATAGAATAGGAAGCTGGGAGAGCATCAAGCACAATGTGAGGTGACTGAGTCCCAGATCCTATAGCCCTATAATCCCGAGCTCCCTTTGGTATCTTTTTGATTTTAAGAGGACAAGTCTTCCCTGAGAATTTCCTCAATGTCTGTCTCTCACACACCACTTGCATTCAGAAAAGATGGGAATAGAGACTGTCTAAATGGTCATATCTGGCTTACCCAATCAGAGAAAGATTTCCAACTTATTTAAATGCTAAAGACTACAATCCACAATTAGAGGTTCACTCCCATTGGTTTAAGTCTTTGTGTTTCATTAAAGTGCAATTATCTTTGGAAATGACCATGGGTTGGTCATTCTCAGTCTTTTATGCCTTAGTATGAATTATTCCGTCAATGCTTTCCTGAGAATAGATGTTAGGGAAGAAAGTAAAGCCGAAAGAGAGCTAGAAAGTGGTAAAGAGACCATGCCACAAAGAGGTGGAGGGTACAGCACATCTTCCCCAATGCAACAGGTATGGCTAGGGCCAGGCTGGGTTAGAGATGAGAGGAGGAGTGAAAACAGTAGCACGTACTTTGGAAAAGCTCCTGTTTCACACGTAACCAATAAATCAATAATACAACACTTGTACAAAAACAGAACTGGAAATACGCATAATCCTAGTGTCCAAGTGAATTCTGTGCCATTTGGTATCAAGTGTCTGAGAAATGCAATATGCTGTATTATTCCCACCTCTTCTTAACACTAATCTTTACATCTAGGAGACAATTATTTGTCCCTATTTGTAGAATGATGGACCCTTAGATTTTGGAAGGAAACTTAGGCCAACCTCCTCAGTATATTTGGGGTGACCACACATTCTTATTTGCCCAGAAGTCCAATTTATGCTTGATGTCCAGGTGTAATTTTTATTTTAATTTTTGTGAGTACACAGCAGGTATATATATTTATGGGGTAATGAGATGTTTTGATACAGGCATGCAATGTGTAACAATCACATCATGGATTATGGGGTATCCATCCTTTCAGTCGTTTATCCTTTGAGTTACAAACAATTAATTATATTCTTTAAGCTATTTTAAGTGTATAATTAGCTGGGTGTGGTGGCTCACACCTGTAATCCCAGCACTTTGGGAGGCCAAGGCGGGTGGATCACCTGAGGTCAGGAGTTCAAGACCAGCCTGGCGAACATGGCAAAACCCTGTCTGTACTAAAAATACAAAAATTAGCTGGGCGTGGTGGCAGGCGCCTGTAATCTTAGTTACTCGGGAGACTGAGGCAGGAGAATTGCTTGAACTTAGGTGGTGGAGGTTGCAATGAGCTGAGATCGTGCCATTGCACTCCAGCCTGGGCAACAAGAGCAAAACTCTGTCTTAAAAAAAAAAAAAAAAAAAAAAAAAAAACCAAGGTCACCCTAAGAATAGAGATTTGTTGACATAAATATTGCCATGTTCAAGGTGTACCCTGTAAAATTACTGCATCATTAATAACTTCTCCAAAAATATTACTCAATGTTAGTAAGAGCTTTCAAACATCACCTTAATTAGAGGTCTCCAGGAAAGAAATAACGAGCAGAAACATTATATGCTACATCTACAAAGACAAAGTAAAATGAAGGTGATGCTGGACATATGATAAATCCAATGAGTATTTGCAGCCAATTTAGATAATCCAGTTTTGGGGAAAATACTTTCATTGGTAACAACCCAGCTCATTGTCACCTGTCACCTAGAAAAATGACCCAGAACCTTACATGAGTTTACCCATGTAAATACAGCCTCCTGAGACAGTCTCAGTCATCTGTTTTCATGTCTTTGAGGAAAAGAGTAGAAGTATCTATGTCTAGTTTTAGAAGAACCCATAAGACTTTCAATACTCACTCATAATCATCCAGGTTTGCCTCTTCTTCAGATGAACTTGACTCAGGGAATCCCCTTAAGAAAAGATGAGAAAAACGTAAGTGCAAAAAAGCACCAAGAAATAATCCAAGTGCCTAGCCATGCAATATCAAATCCCATCCTGATTTTATCCACCTAACATTTAGATTGTTAGGTTTCTCCTTCTGCACCTGGGAAGGTATCAACACAGCAACAGTAAAGATAGAGTCACTCAAAAGTTGGGCTTATGCCAAGTTTTGATGAAAGAATGGTTCCTTGATACAGGAGATCCCCGGGAAGCCCCCAGAGGAACTTGTATTTTTTTTGACTTTTTCCAAAGAGTGGGTTCATGAAATAGATGAAGACTCCTTCAGAGATGGGTGTAGTATAAAGTTAAAAAAAAATTGGGTTGTGTATATAGCTATTCTTATGGAAGAGTTATTCAATTCTAGGTTGCGTTTCTTCCCTCTAGAGATGCCTAGGTCAGGTATACTAATGTCCGTGCTACTACTGGTGTATGTCATGGATGCTGGCTAGGAAAAGTCAGTGCAAGAAAAACTAGAACCCAAAAGTCATCCATTCAGGGTCTAGAGAGGCAAACTACATAGACTTTTTTGCTTTATATTTACCTTAAGTACAAAGCTTAGCTGCAAAATCATTGCAAGTTTGTTAAGTTTTCCTGAAAATGGAAGCATATTCTGGATGTAGAGGAATATCTGAATTTGATTTACCATGAAATCTTTGTGGTGGTGTGATTTACATTTCTTTCTTTTTGGTTACTACTTGCAACATCTTCACTGCTGCTGCTACTGCAAAAAAGAGACATTTTGTAAGTTTATAAACATATGTCTACTTATAAATTTTAAATGACAGAAGTAATTTTGTTCATATATGTTTTAGCTTTATTTGACATTTTGACCCACACATTTCACTTGTTTGGGAAATTTAAGCTAATGAGTTACTTTCACATTTTGATTCTTTCAGGCATTCCAATAAAAGCAGTAGTTTGGCAACATTCCTAAACAAAAGAAAATTGTTAATAATGGCTCATAATGACCCCAAACAATGGAAAATCTAGATTAATAAATCATCTTGATTGGATTTGCCCTGATTTTCTTATAGATATGCAAGCATTCTGTCACTTATATATTTTAAAATAATTTATTTTCCTCTTTGCTAATGTGACTACAATTAAAATTCTTGAAAATGCTGATCTTTTTACTCCTTCTGGACACAGATGGATAAGCAGGATTTTCATCATCCTCTGCCATAGATCATTTTATCTCTTTTATTTGGAGTATTAAGTAGAGCATGAAGAAGTGCCTACCTCTCAAAGTCTAAAGGCTGTTTTATCTGGAATGTAGGACCTATTTCCTGTTTGCCTTCATAGTCCAGACTTTTTTTCAAAACCACAGTTCATAGAAACAAGCTTCCTTAGCAAGGAAATGCTCCCCTGGCTCTATTTCAAGGAATGCCTAGATAAAGCCCTTAAACTCTAAAATGCCAAAGCTTCCCAAAGAGCCTTGCCCACTAGAATAGCTTTTATTTAGCCTTGTTTCTAAAAACACTTAGAGAATGTCCATCAATAGTGCATCACTTAGGTTTACCCAATAGCTATATAGTGAGTACTTTACAGACATTAAAAATAATCAGGTAATTTGCACAACAATGTAAATGTACTTAACACTACTGAACTGTATGCTCAAAAATAAGATGGTAAACTTTATGCTATGTATATTTTACCAAAATTAAATGAAAATGAAATTTTAAAAGTCAGGTGTATCCTCACGTATTCAAATAGGAAAAATGCTGAAGATGTCAAGTGAAAAGAACAAATGGCAAAGACTGTATCATGAGAACTTACTTGCTTTTTATGCACATGGCCACATGGGCATAGAAAACATTTTAGGGGAATGCAAATGGAATATTCTGCAATATTTGAATGATTTAATAGGAGCATAGATTATCTTACTAAACAGAAAACAGATTAAAAAGCAGCTCAGGGGAAGATTATAAGAATGACAGAAAGTTGATAAAAAGTATTATCCCATATATGAGCTGAGAATTATGGCTGCACTTTAAAAAGTCAAGCTCCATGAAGGCCTTTTAGCAATTATTATAATTCACTCTCAGATGCAATGCTGCTCATGCTAAGAGAGAATCAATCCTTTGTTAAAATAACTGATTCCTGAAGTTCTAGGGAAAATCCACAGTTGGGACCAAACCTAAGGAGGTACAAATCTAGGGGAGTGTCAAAAACTCAATAATCAAGATAAATAATATTTTAATGAACAAAATATTGACATTTTAAATAAAGGTTGGATCCAGCAATTTATGAGTTGGTAGCTGGGCAGCAACCCCATGTGAATCAACAGTTCTTCCTGGTTATTTGAAAACAGGTCAGTCAGTTTCACCTCACACCTCTCTCAGTGAATCACTGGAGTTTCTGTCAGGAAGGGGACCTGGAACACCATTAACACGACTTCCACTCTCCTTGCATCTGGGTTTACTGATCCTCTCCTTCCACAAGAACGGTGGGCTACAGGCACACAAATGTAATCCCATCCCTTGGGCACCAGGATTAATACACTAGGATTCTAGTTCCACTTTGGAATGAAAGGGACCATGGCTTATTATACTGAAAAAAAATCAAGAAGAATACACTTACATTATTTCAAATTCCGTATGGCCCTGTATTATTGAAACTTTGAGTAATTGGCTTTAGGCAAAAATGATGAGGATGGAAAGAACAAAGGAATAAAAGGACACAGGAAAAATAACTATGAAAAGAGATACATGGTGAGTGAGAGAGATGATCTGTATCCATTGTGGGGAAAGGCAGACATGACTTCCCTGCAGGGATGCTGATAACCGAGTGAGAAGATGGCAGAGAGTAGACAATGTGATAGGAAGGAGGTCTGAGACAGGAAATAAGGAAGGGAAGTCACTTGACCCTTTCCATATGGTCATCTTGCAATTCAGTTCAGCATTTATTTGGCATCGAGTGTAGGGCAAATTCAGTGCCAGACCAAGAGATATATACATACACGATTTACATGTTGCCTTCAAGGAATTTTCAATTCTGGCTTTAGATAGAATCTTTAGGCTAAAAACTGTGAGAAGACTAATCAGGTCAGGAGAGGCGAGGTTGTACATTCCAAGAAGGCAAGCCATGGCCTTGCTTGAAATGCTATTTGCCATCTGGCTAGTGACACTGAAGCACATTGCAGAAGTAAGCCCATCCTAAGCTCTTTCATATAAAGGATAGATTTCAAAGATTCTGTATTCTGGAATGTGGAGATATTTGCGGGGAGAAGGAGGAGAAAGGGAAGGGAATACAATGATCATGCATTATTGAGATCATTAGATTGGATAATCTAAATGGAAAATTTATGCTTCTCAGCCCCAGTGGGGCCACTGCTTCCCCAGGCTTCTGGCTCAAGCACTGAACATTTTCTGAGAGGACAGCCTAAGGCCTGGATTAACAGCTTTGAGGCTGAGGTTCAGGGTAGTGGGGTAGTGTTTACTCTACATGCTGGGCAGCTGGTCTGAAAGCTGGGGATTACCTTTTCAGTTTTCTTTCTTGCCCCCAGTCAGGGTAGTCTTCTTTTGGAATATACTGCATGTTGAAGTTTGGCTGGGAGCCATAGATTTTCTTTGAGTTGCTGTCATATTGGGCTACAGTGGTACTTGAAGATGGTGGCTGGAAGCCATAGTTTTTCATTGATTCGTTGTCGTATTGGGCTAGAGTGGTACTTGAAGATGGTGCATCCATTTTGAGAACAGGAACTGCCCGAGGTATCTTCAGCTTTGGAGGGGAAGAGATTTTAACACATCACAGTGAGGCACAGATTCAGGTACCGGGAACTGACAATTAAGTATATCAGTTCTTGAAAGAAAGAGAAAGGAAAGAGGGAAGGGAGGGAGGAAGGGAGGGAGGAAGGGAGGGAGGAAGGGAGGGAGGAAGGGAGGGAGGAAGGGAGGAAGGAAAGAGGCAAGGAAAGAAGAAAGGTATGAGCAAGGATATGGAGCAACTGGAACTCATACTTTTGCTGGTTGGAGTATGAAGTGGTACAACAACATTGGAAATTTGTTTGCAGAATCTAGTAAATCTGGATGTGCATCTGGTCATACCCTATGACTCATAAATTATATGTATATATACCCAACAGTGAAACCAAAAGACCTGTAAAAGAATGTTCATAGCAGATTTTAATTAGATAAAAACTAGAAACTGCCTACATGCCCATCAAGAGAATAAAATAATAAACATGTTGTGGTTGTTGAAGGCTGAATAATGGTCTCCCGAACATGTTCATGTCCTAATTCCCAGAATCCGTGAATAGCTTACATGGTAAAAGGGACTTTGCAGCAGATTGTAATTAAGTTAAGGATTTTGAGATGGGGTGACTATTCTGGATTTTGTGGGGGTGGGCCTGATGTGGTCAAAAGGGCCCTTATAAAAGGGAGATAAGGTGGTCAGAGATTAGAGAGCTGTGAGGATGGAAGCAGAGATTAGACAGCAGAGGAGCTGCGACCTTCTGGTTCCGCAGACGGGGGAAGGAGCCAGAAACCAGTGAATGTAAATACCCCTTAGGAACTGGAAAACGCAAAGAAACAGATTTTTCCCTAAAGCTTCCAGAGGAAACACAGCTGTGCAGATCCATTTTAGACATAAGATCTTCCAAACTATAAGAGAATAAATGTTTGTTGCTTTAAGCCACTAAATTTGTGTGGTAATTTGTTAGAACAGTAATAAGAAACCAAAACAGTTGTATATTCACACAACTGAATTCTATACAATGATGACAGTAAACTACAATCACATACTAAAAAAAAGGCAAATCTCATAAATTAAAGAAAAGAAGACACACAATAAATGACTATACACTTTATAATTCCATTCATATAAAAGTCAAAATCAGGCAAACAATCTATGATGTCATAAATCAGGTTAGCAACTACTTTTGGAGGGTAGTAATGACTGAAAGGGAACATCAGGGTGTCCCTGGGGTTCTGTGATGTTGTGTTTCTTTATCTGAGGGTGGATTATAGAGAAGTGTTCAGTTTGTGAAAATTCATCAAGCTGAACACTTAGGATTTGTGTGCTTTTCTATGTTCATGTTATACTTCAGTTAAAAATTCACAGTGTGTGTGTGTGTGTGTGTGTGTGTGTGTGTCTGTGCGTGTGTGACAGACAGAGATGCATTTAACATTTTTGTCATGCTGTATTTTACTTTTTCAGAAATTTCATTTACTTGGAGTTAAGGCTTTGACATTCTAGAAATTTTAATTATGCAGCACAGTGTTATTTATGAGCTGTGAAGTGGGCTATCTCCAAAGAAAAATGCACTGGGAAGTTCCTTAAATGGAAATCATTTAAGGAAATCTCTTAGAACAGAACAGCTAGAGAGCTGATTTTTATTTCCTCCATTCAGAAAATAAGCCCTCTACTGAACACTCTGGTAAAAAACAAAACAAAGAAAAACATACTTTACATGATACCCTCTGATCCATGGTTCATCTGGGAAGCTTATAATCAATACAGGCTTATGAACCCTTAGCCACTGATTTGCCTAACTGATAATTTTCAGTACATTGGCCAAAAAATTCCCTGCTGGAGACTAGATGCAATGGTTTCTGGCTCTTAAATTATCTTCTGCTCTTAGAGTTGTCAAAACAAACTTTATTGGTAATTCATCCTTTTTAAAGTGCAGAATTCAGTGACTTCTGTAAATTTATCAACTTGTATAACCATCACCACAACCCAGTCTTTCCATCACTCCAGTAAGATCCCTCATACCTATTTGCAGTCAATTTCCATCCCTACTCTGGTCCCAGGCAACCACTGATCACCCTTTGTTTTTATAGATTTGCCTAATCTGGGCGTTTCTCCTAGGTGTTTTAGAGGGCCATACTTTTCAAGCTTCAGGACTGAAACATATTTTCAAACCCAAACAGCAATGTTGCTAATAACAAAGTAAAAACTCCTAACCATTATAATTGTTTCCTAGGGCTTCCATGACAAATTGCTACAAGTCTGGTGGATTAGAACCACAAAAATTTATTATTTCACAGTTCTAGAGGTTAGAAGTCAAAATAAACGTTTCAGCATTGCTGTATTTACTCTGAAGCCTCTAGGAGAAAATCTTTGCTTGCCTCTTCCAGCTTCTGGTCCTTCCAAGTTGCTATGGTTTGGATATTCGACCCCTTCAAATTTTATGTTGACGTGTGATCTCCAGTGTTGGAGGTAGAGCTTAACGGGAGGTATTTGGGTCATAGGGGCAATCCCTCATTAATGGCCTAGTGCCATTCTCATGGTAGTGAATGAGTTCTCACGCTATGATTTTCCATGAGAGCTGGTTATTGAAAAGAGTCTGCCACCTCCCTTCCCTCTCTCTTGTTTCTTCTCTCTTACCGTGCAATTTCTGTACACACTAGCTCCCCTTCCTTCCTTAGACTGGAAGCAGTCTAAGGCCCTCATCAGATGCAGATGCCAGTGCTATGCTACTTGTACAGCCTGCAGAACGGTGAGCCAAATAAACCTCTTTTCTTTATCAATTACCCAGCCTCAGGTATTCCTTAGTAGCAACACAAATGGACTAAGAAACAGGTGTTCCTTGGCCTGTGGTAACATAACTCCAATCTCTTCCTAGGTCTTCACATGGCCTTCTCCTCTGTGTATCTCTCTGTGTCCTCTCATCTTACTAGTCATTGGATTTATGGCCCACTCTCATCTTTTGTGTGATTTCATCTTGATCTTCAACTAATTATGTCTGCAAAGATCCTAGTTCCAATAAGGTCACATTCTGAGGTTCTACATGGACATGAAATTTGGGGGACATTATTCAGTCTACTACAATCATGGATTATTTTTGTCTTTCATGTTGATTCACAAAAATTATGTTGCTTTTACTTAGAAAGAGAGAAGTAAGTGTGTGCGAATGTGTGTAGCTGAAAATAAGTACCCAAGACACCATAGATCCAATAGGCGGGTGGAGATATCCCCTTGCTTTCAGGTGAACTTCTAGAGAACCACTGGGAAGCCATTTTGTGTGTATCCTGGCATTTGAGGAGGCTCACACCTGCCTGGGAACCCTAAAAACAGGAGGCTGTGGCTATGAATCTAAGAGAGCGGAGCAAAAAGAGAGCAGTAGCCTGTACTTCAAGAAAGAGCTACATACAGCTTAATTAACCAGAGCAATCAAGGTTTTGTTTGTTTTCTTATAGGCCAACTCCACCCTTGGGAAAAAGTTGGCTGACAGCCATCTTGAAAGGTTGAGGGCTGAAAATCTGAAAATCCAAGTGCTGAGGATCAAAATCTCTCCCCTGTCATAAAACTACATATGGATCTGCCCTTCAGTAGGAAATTCCCAAAAGTCTCCCATGAGATAAAGAATCAGTGCTGGAAAACTCACTCAGATACCACCACCACATCATGACAGAAACAGCTATGTGTGTGTTTTTTTAATTAGACCTCGTCTTCCTTGGAACTAACTCTGAAAGGGCCATAAACCTCAGCCACTCCAAAATCCCTCCCCAAAAGCAGGCTGCCAGGTGATGCAGGCCTAAGCTAGGTGAAGGATGTTTAACTTGGAATGATGTTTGCAGTCATATGATAATAACATTGGGTGGAACAATTCAGAGGCTGTTCTCATGATTACAAGTAATGGGGAAATTTTTATCATTTCAGAGTGACTGCAAAACTATGGAATCTGGCAAAGACTTTATTTGGAAGCGGGGAAGAAAGCCCACTGAATAGTTTTGAAGGGATAATGGAGGGAAAGAATTATGTTGTTTTCTGCTTTTGTCCTATAGAGTTCCATTTCAACACCAGGATACTTCCATGAAACAGTCTTGGCCATGTTGATGGTAAGGAAAGAATGACAGCTAATAACAGCTGCCTGTTATGTGTGATGCCATCTTAAGGACATCTCCCACATGTACACATTTTTTTGGTGACTATTTATGGGCTTACTGGCTAGGAAAAGACACAACAATTAAATACAAAAATATCAGATATTACAATGGTTCTATATTTGAATCCACTATTCAATACCACCCATAGCTATTGTCTGGAGCTCATGGTTTTTCTCTCTTTGCTGGGAAGTCTAAATGAATTCCACATTTTCTAGTCTTGAATCTGGCAACTCTTGATTTATTTAATATATCCTGACCATGAAAAACATTTTTAAAATATTGACTTACCACTCTGTCTGGGAAGGTAGGAACTCTGTATTTCTCTTCATTGACTGCAATATGCAGATTAGCATCTGAGCATTAAAACAAAGTAATATCAGAAGGAACTTTAAACAAAACAAAGAGAAACACTCAATGTTATGAATTAAAAGAATGAACCAGCTTGTGTGAGCAATACTCCAGATTAAGTGAATCCAGACACAACATCTGGAGTGATTCTGTAGCTTTCCTATATAAGGCCCAGCTCCTATGTAGTTCATGAATCCTGGAAAAAGGGTGGATCAAGGCATCTTGGACAAAAAGAAATAAAGACACCCAACTTTTTCTTTTAGTTGTTATGCCCATGGACTTCCTGGTAGCTCAGCAGAAGCCAAGGGAATAAATTGTACTTGGACAGATAGACAGTATTACAGCTGCTCAGGAACTGCAACACCTCTACACTCTGTAGTTTTCCTCAGAGGCACAGCACCTGTGGCACCCAGAACACATGCCGAGTGTCATCCAGACAGAGCCTAGGAAGGCAATCCCAAGGCAGTGCTCTCTCTGGCCTTTTTCCTGCTCCTTCCAGAAAGTTAGGGCATGGTCAAAGCTGGAATCTGACCTGCTAGGTAATGATAAAAGACCATAGACAAAACCACTGGGGAAAATGATTAACACCATAAGGAGACATTACTCCTCAGTCCCTTACAGTGGAGGGAAGGCCCATGTGCAGCCAATCTGTAGAGCTCATTAAATCGCTATAATTCATGAGTATACAGAGCAATGTGATCTAGTTGAGATTAATAAATATTCATTGTATAGTCTAATTAAGATGGAAAACACAATGAATACTTATTGATTGATTTTTTGGGGGTAAAATGACCAGTAGTAGCATTAACATGATTGTTGGGTATCAACACTGTTATGAAGTGAATTTAAAAAATATTTTATGTGCCGGTATCTTTTCCAGTTCATGAAGTTCTATTCTGTAGCTGATCTCATTCAATTCTGTAAAGCTGTTGTAATCCAGGCATATTTTGTCCAGGCTGGTAAAACTGGTACCAAAATAAGTTCTCCTATTTTGTATTTTTCGACAACTTTATGTTAAATAATTATAAACTTTAAATATATATAAGTCCCTCTTGTTTCCCTGGGAATACAACTCTGGATAGAACCTGATTTCACATAAAGCAACCCCTTCTCTCATGTCATTAAGAAATTAACACACATATACAGAATGGCAAACTGCTTTAAAAATATATTTTAAAAGTTGACCATTATTTTAGTATATATGGTGATGAAAAGTGTTACTTAAATTATATCTTTCTTTTTTTTTTTTTTAAAAAAAGAATGTTGTTTTTTCAGTTTGTGATTTTTGTTATTTATAAGAAGAGCGAGCTGGTTTTCTTATCAAACTGGAAACCTAGCTGTTTGAACCATGATGACATATCCAACATATTCTACCTTTTTGGAGTTTATCTTGAACCAATAAAAATTATGGGAGGAAATAACAGCTCATTGCTTGATTAATGATTAAAATTTTTAAAATGTTTCTCATGAAATGAAAGAATGGCAGACGTTAATATTGTTATTATCTTAATGGCCATGACTCAATTGACCCTAGAATGAGATTTCATTTGTCACATAGCATCTGCAAGGCTGAATTTTCATGATGCCAACCAATCTGGCACATCTCGTTTTCTGGCAAGCTCTTCTGGCCTCTGGCAGGTTTAGCCTAATGGAGCACTATCCACCCAAGGTCCAGTCCAACAGAGGAATCACACATTACATGCTTCCCAGAGGGTACATCCTGGGGCTGCTTTACAACTCTGCTGGCAACACAGGAACTTCCCGTCCACGAAGAACCCACTATGGTACTTGATCAGCAGATGGGGGTTACCCCTTATCTCTGAGGAGCAGACAGGAAGAAAACAAGACGTTAGCAAACGTTGATCCAAGAGGAGAAACATATTCAGTAAGTGCTGTAATCACAGAACAATAAAAACCCCATTTGGCCAGCAACCAAGGTAAGAGCAAATGGTTCCAGAAGGATATAGGTCTTTCACTCAACAGTTAATAAGCCAAAAAGAAAAAAGAAAAGTCTAACCATGAGTATGTTGAGAACAACACAATAACATATCATTTTTGAAGAAAAAATAACTAGTAAAATGCATATACAGATCAGCCTGATGTTAGGATTTTAGAGATAGATCCGTAAAGAAAGAGAGTGGGTTATAGCACATGGTGTTTTCTTGTGGCAGAAGGGGAAGGGTGGGGCTAAATTTTAGCAAAAAGTTCTTTAAAAAGGCCCAGATAAACATACACTTCTATCTACTTTTTATTGTGAAAATTTTCAAATGTACAGAAAAGTTGCAAGAATAAAATTAATACAATGAGCATCCATATGTCTTTTACCTAGACTCACCAATTATTAACTGATTGTCACATTTGCTTTATCACTTTCTCTCTGTACATATGTATTATTTTTTCACTTTTAAAATCATCATTATATTGTGCTTAATAATTTATGAGGAAGTAGTAGATTGTATGACCTAAATAATGTCATCCATAAATGCTTCAGTACATAACTTATATTAACAAGGACATTCCCTTATACAACTGTAATACAGTTATCAAACTCAGGAAATTTAACACCGATACAATGTGATTATTATTAATTTTTAAAATTTTTTAATTTTTATTTTACTTTAAGTTCTGGGATACATGTGCAGAACGTGCAGGTTTGTTACATAGGGATACATATGCCATGCCGGTTTGCAGCACCCATCAACCCATCATCTAGGTTTTAAGCCCCCCATGCATTAAGTATTTGTCCTAATGCTCTCCCACCCCTTGCCCCCCATCCCCCAACAGGCCCTGGTGTGTGATGTTCCCCTCCATGTGTCCATGTGTTCTCATTGTTCAACTGTCACTTATGAGTGAGAATATGCGGTGATTGGTTTTCTGTTCCTGTGTTAGTTTGCTGGGGATGATGGCTTCTAGCTTCATCCATGTCCCTGCAAAGGACATGAACTCATTCTTTTTTATGCCTGCATTTATTATTTAATAAATATTTCATCTTAAAAATTTTTCTAATTATTCCAATAATGGCCTTTATAATCACTCACTTTTTTTTCTGATCAAGGATCCAATTCAAAATCACACATGGCACTTTGCTTCCCTTAATTTAGAACTGCTTCTCATCCCTTCCTTGACTTTTGTGACTTTGACATGCTTATACTAAGGAATGAATGGTTTATGGGGCTACTTTCCTAGGAATATGTGCATATTTTAAAAAGCCACAGGAATAGGGCAATGTATAATTCAAATAAATGAAATTTTAATCTATAACAAATTAGCCTCTTTTGAAATACAACAGAGAAACCTACAAGATCTTAGTATATTTTAAGAAGAGTATCTAGGTGAGAAGGGCTTGTTCTATGTGTGCCTTTAACTCTTTCTCTCTTGACTTAATGTTCATCTTGAGATTTCCTTATGTTGATCCCAGGAGAGTTCTGCTTCTCCTTTACAGTCCTGACTCAAGGAAGTGTATGGAGATAATACTTACTTTACTGGGTCTTTGGGAGGCTGTTAGATAACGCATGTAAAGCAGCTAGCAGTGTTTGACCCAGAGTAAGTAGGTGTTCAATAAACAGTGGGCTTTAGTGATATCATTCCCTTAATTTAACTTAGCTCAGTTTAGCTGAAAAGCTGGCGTTTTCATGTGGCAGAAATCACAAAAGGCAAAAAGAGTTAAAATTATAAAATGTAAGTTTCTAATTCTGGTTCCAAATGGCCATTGCAATCTCTTGAGCACATTACTTGCCTTCCTACTCTCTAAGCTCCTGGCCTCCGCGTGTTGGGATTCCTATTATTTCCTTACTACATGGATTTGGTTTCCTGGGTAACTAATTCTTTTTCCAACCAAATCCAAAAGTCAACATTGCAACAATCTCACCACCTAATAATGACAATAAGAGGAACTCATATACTCATATATCTATAGGACTTTACATTTACATATTTTCCTTTACACATGTCCTCTAATTTAATCGATTCAAGAGCCTGAGGGGTAGCTATTGTTATTATACCTCTCACACAGTTAGGTAAACTGAAGTGCAGAAAGGTAGTACAATTGCTCAAGTTCACAAGCTTAATAAATAGCAGACCTGGGACTCAGCCTCAGGCTTTTTCTACTACATCACGAGGTACAGGTGCCAACTCCTCTGCAAAACCCCCTTCTGTTTTAATTTTTGGAAGGAAGGGCACATTTTTTCCACATCTGGTTAGTTGAATTCAGAACCATGATAGTTGACACACACTCCACACTCCTATGTTACCACTGAATCAGCCCAAACCTTCCAAGTGTAGGTTAACATCTGGAAAATTCTGTCTTAAATGTCTACCTCAGTTTATAATGCTTGAGCCAAATAATAGACACAAAAGTCAGGAGGAGTCATTATAGCACAATGAAACTTTGTAGGGGAGAATATTTGAGCAGGAGAACCTCTTTGTTTTCCTGCAGCAGGTTGGTTGGCCAACTTGACAGCAAATCCCATGCACCTTCTTTCTCACTATCTTCCAGCACAGAGACTGGAAAAAAAAGATACTGTCTCTAGCCTCCACATCAATGGCCATCAGATATAGTTCTGGATAATGTGACATAAGCACATAAGTTTGCAGGGAGGCTTCTGGGAAGGTTTGGAATCTCTCCAGCAGCCTCTAAGGATAACAGAGCAGAAAGCTAGGAGGAGCCTGCATACCTACTGACTTCACTGAGTTGCTGCACTAGCCCTTGACTGACCGCCTACCTTTGCATTTGTTACTGTGGGAGAAGAACAAAAGTGGATTTGCTTCAGCAACTGTTTGATGTCTTTTTACCTGCAGCCCAAAGCATCACTAACTGATACAAACTACTTATTGTGCATAGAGACAAATCACTTATTGTGCATATGGCAGCTGTAGTGATGGGGACTCTCTGCAGTTTTATGAGGGGCTAGGAGATGTGTTTTTGCTTCTTTCTCTGCTCTTCCTTTACATTTCATATGTCTTCACATGAGCTGCTCAGGCACATGAGATCTAGCAGGGCATGACCAAGAGCTGCACATAGGACATAGCACCTACCGCTCAGGAAATTCCACCAAAGGAGACTAAATGGGAAGCAGAATCTTAGGGCTCCTCCTAGAAGCCCTAGTGTAACCACAGTGACTCATGTTTGTGCATAAGATATTTTAATATATTTATGAGTGTCTCATTTGTGGCTCGTGACTGCTCTAGGAGAAAAGAAATGTGATCTCCTATTTTACAGGTCAAGAAACTTAAATCCAGAGATGTTAGATGATTTTATTAGGCGACACAGCAAAGCAGGACTTTGCTGCGGGTGTATCTAACTCTAGAGCGGTTGCCTTTCTCATTTCGATGAGCTGGTGGTGGGTAGAGGGAAGCTTCTGTCCCCCAATAGACCACTTGCTACCTGCAGAATGGGTTGCTAAACCTTTTTATGCAAAGGAAAAATTAAGCCCCATGTGTGAAAAGGGTATATTTGCATCAAAGTGGAGTAACTGCGTGTAATTTGAGGTGTACCGAGCAAGAATCATCATCTAAACATAAATAAAATAAAATAAAATAAAATCTTCCTCCATCTAGGAGCATAATACCTGAAATTTCACAACAAACGGAACAATTCATTTGAGTTAAATATTGTTTTCACACCATTACCCATCTTTAAAATACCACAGAGGGAAATACTATAGTGCCAAATCATTAACAATGATTCTCTCCCTTCTACCAAAAGTTGTTACCAGGGCGGCCTAAACATCACTGAATAAAAGCGTCAGTAAATCTTCAGTTTTGCCTAGCATTTACAATGTATTGGTTAAAAAGTCAGGTTTAGGTAATTGAGTTCTGAGTCCCTCATTACTGTATCTATGACATTGGCCATGTTTTAAAAACTTCACTTGTCTGAAAAATGGAGAATAATATTACCTCTTTCCATAGAGTTGTTAAGAGCGTTACCTAAAAAAATGTTTTACAAGTATTTGAAAAGTAGCTGGCAAAAGGTAAATGCTCAGTATAAGTATTAGATGTAACTTTCTATAAACATCAAGTCTGGTACCTACAGGACTTGACATATCCCCATGATGACCTAGACTTTCCCCCTGGTAAAGGCAAGCATACTGAGTGGAGAGCAGGTGGCCTGGCTTCCCCTAAGCTGCTGGGAAGGCACAATACTGGCTCTGTGCGGGACAGAGTATCCGATCCACAGGCTTCCTTATGTAACAATGCGAATGCAAAAATGAGGATGAGTCTGACACATTCCCTGATATTAGTAGGAAAATCAGTAGATTGTCTTTTGGCATTGAGTCTTTTTACTGCCGTATCTTTCCTCCACCAAGCCTCAAAAAACGACTCTCTTTTATGACATTTTTTTGACCTTTCTCTTTCAACATTTCTTTTTTTGAATTACCTTTTTGTAATGCTTTCAACCACTGACTTCGGCTCTCTTCATTTGATGCATAGACATAGAGAAGCCCATCTTTATAGACAATCTGGAAAGGAAAATATTTGGTGTGTTTATATATAATTGCACTTAGTTCACTTTGGTGCACCTGCAAATTATTTGTCATCCAAAAGAAACCTTGAGTTTGCTTATATAGTATACATCAGCTCTGGAATTAGATGGAAAAAAAATCTGCTTAAAAAAATCCTCCAGCTATCAGTTTGTTTTATCCCAGACACTCCTATACTTTGGAAAATTACAGCGATGATGCACCCAATAGTAGTAGTGAACACTGAGTTCTCATCACGGATGCCCCGGACTATGGACATTAATATGTTAGACATTACACGTGTCTTAGGATTGTTCTGGTCCATTTGCCTACCCAGTGCATGATTTCCTTACAGCCCACTGGAAAATGTTTAACTGCTCTATCTTTAAAAATACCTTCAAGGATGGAATGTTCTTTACTATGTCATCTCTGCCAATATGCATATATTCTGATCATTATACAGTTCACACTTACTTTGAGTAAAAATATGTCTCCCTGTTACTTCCATCTGTTTAATCATGTGGCACCCCAGGAATCCCCAGAATATATTTCTATTTCTTAAGACAAATGTTTGAACATTTGAAGGTTACAATATCTTCTCCAGATCTTTCTCTAGTTTATTCAACTCTGGTTGGTAAATATACACATTTGTTAAACACTTACTAGTTGCTGGGCTCTTTCCTAGCTACTTCAATATTTTAATCTTATTTCAACTCTATGAGAAATGGAAGTTGAGTATGTGTTTATGGTTGCACAAGTATAAGTGGTGGGACTAGGAACTCTGTGGGGGCTCCAAAGCCTGTGATCTTTTGAGCACCCTGTGCATCTGTGAGGTGAGTTTGCAGCATCTTCCATGAGCATGACTTCCCCTGGTTTCCCCCCATTGGGTAATTTTTTCGTGAAAAAAATGCTTATGTAGAGATGAGTTCTCACTATGTTGCCCAGGCTGGTCTTGAACTCCCAGCCTCAAGTGATCCTCCCTCTTTGGCCTCCCAAAGTGCTGGGATTACAGTCATGAGCCACTGTGCCTGGCCTGGTAATATTTTTTCCAAATGGGAAGTATGGGTTGTTAATCAACTGGATTATTGTATTTCATTTTTGGCCACAGGTTCCTAATACTAGCACAGGGTAGTCAGGCCATCTGAAAGACAATCCATCTACCTTTAGATCAGAAATGTAACTTTTTATGATATAAGAAAAGTTGGGCATGACTTAGATTAGGCCACTTCCAAAAGGTACTGTCAGCATACACTCCATACCATGCCATTGTTTAAAATACTTCAGGATAAAATGAAAACTCCTTAGCATGGTCACCTCTCCAGGCTCATCTCTTTCACTGTCGCATGGGCTTTTCTATTCATAGGGACTACTTAGTGCTCTCTAAACATATCATACTATTTCATCAGTGCCTTGACACCTTGACACCTGCTGCTTCTTTTGTCCCACTGTCCTTCTCATATTTGCTGGGCTAAATTTTACTTGTCCTTCCCAACTTGAGTGTCACCTCCAATAGAATATCTCTCTAGCCTCTTGGAGCGAGGAATGAAGCTTCCACATCCTGGGACTCCACGGATGCGTTCTGCTGACCTCCACCTGAACACGCACCCTCACTGCTTTGTAATGGTCTGTGTATTAGTTTATTTTGCCACTTCCCTGTCAGTGCCTTGGGGTAGGAGCAGTGTTTCGTTCCCCATAGTATGCCTACTACTGTGTACCACATCAGAGATACTCAGCAATGTGTGTTAAAAGAGATCATCAGACCTGAGGCAGGTCAGGTCACTGCGACTTACACTCCTATCTTGCTTCCCTTCCCTCCAGAGAAGGCAGATTGTGGACAGAATTTTAGCAAAATGCCCAACTCCCATGTGGGAATATTCCAAGCCTTGTTATTGTCTGAATAGATTATTTTGAAATATCCTTATTTTCCCTGGATATATTGAGTTTACAATAGAAAAATTAAAGGAAGAACTATCCACCCAATGTAATGTTGTTCTTCCCTTTACCTGAAATGGGTACTGTCTCTCCACAGGCGTCTGCTCCTCGAGATTTACTTTCTCCACACATCTGATTTTCTTAATTTCGATGGATCCTTTTCTGCTGCCCCTTTTCTGAATTAAAAAACAAAATGTAAGATACCTCATGCAATACATCATGGTGCACAAGGAAAAGCATAAAGCTCAAGTCATGCTTGAGAGGGAGATTGGGGTAGGGGGTGGGCAATGGAGAGTCACTTCCCATTATCCCGTAATAGTCAAAATCCAATGACAACAGAATCTATTCCTTGAGTCTGGACACAAACACATACATTCCAGTGGTTAATAATCTTGTTTGATTATCTTGAAATGTGTTTCAAATCACCTACCATGTGGTTAATATACTCAGGAAAATCAAGATTTAACTTCTGCAAAGCATCTTCATTTTGGTTCAACCTTATGACAGTATTTCAGTATTTTTACTATAGTAGAATTCTCAACTGTCCAGGAATAGTCTTATTTCTAGCATTGTTTTAAGGCACTATTGCCATTTAAGGCTGGGTAATTATTTGTTGTGAGGACTGTCCTGTGCACTGCAGGATGGTTAGCTGCATTCTTGGCCTCTACTCGCTAGATGCCTTTAACACTTACTGTTCCTATCCCCCAGCTGGAACAACCCAAAATATCTCCAGTCTTTTCCCAGTGTCACCTGGGGAGCAAAAATGCCCTCAGTTGAGAACCACTGTTCTAAAGTTATAATTTGCCTTAGTAAAGTTAACTAATGTTTTAAAATCCTTTATCTTGAATTCATTATACTTTCATTAAGAAAAGGTCATGTGATAAGTGGATAGAAGTGGATCTTCACTGTGTACGCTAAGAAACCTGATATTCTTTCGTTATGATCAAGTACGTTGTGGAGACTTAGGAAAAGTAATAAATAGTATAAAAACAATGGAACACATGATGTCTCACCATTTTGTCATATTCATAGTAGGAAAGGTTTGTTTTGGTCAAAACAAAAAGCCGTTCTTTGTAATTATTTGGTGACATTTTCTTCTTTTGCTGTGACCTTTTGAGAAGAAGTTCTTCTAGAATAGATTTTGTATCCATATTATCATCCTAAACAAAATAAATAATTAAAATGAGTATTTGCAGCATCTAGGTAAGTTCTCTTTAACCTTCATATCTTTTCCTCAACTATTTCCTATTAAGGGATAATATAAATGCTAATTTTTAAAAAATGAGACTGACTTAGGATTATAGAATAAATTACACAATAGCTACAGTTTTTCTGCTGCCTTTGCTTCGGATTTTATAAATATGCTGATTTTTAAAAAACACTTTATATATTTGACTCCTCCCACTGTGGATAATAAATTCATCATCTTTGCCTCATTCTCCAGACCACCTTATCAAAATGCTCCTTACTCTTTAAACATTCTATACGTGTTGGTTGAATTGAATTGGATATAATAAAACTTTAAAAAATTTAACTCCAGACAGCTCACAATTTATGAAGTAATGGCCAGTAATTTGACCAAATTACCCAAACCACTATGAGACACTGACATTATTGTAAATAACACCTGCAGCCCCTGATCATGACCAGATATTTAACATAAATTACACAGGTATAATTTTCAATATCTATGAGAATTTAAAATCAAAGTGAATGCCTAAGATAAGATAAAATGAGGAAAATGTATGAGGGCGCAATAACAGATGCTATCAAAAGAGATTTAAAAGAACTGAAAAAAATGAGTACATTTACAAAGTAAAAAGACCCTTCCTTTTTATTCCAAAATTATGTAAAACATTAAAACTTAAGCTATTTCTGAAAAATAAATGCATTCATTTTCTACTTCTACTAAGACAGTTACTTCATCCCTCAGTCTCATATCAGGTCTGATCATGAAAAGTAGCAATGTTGAGCAGTAGACCAGAGAGACAAACTTCCTTATGTTCTTCTTTGCTTTGCGAAATTGCATCGTTATTTGAATTCACATGCCCAATAGTTAAGATCTTTCTTTACTGATAATCTGAAGGCTTTACTCACCTTAGACTCGCTAGAGCCAAAGTATACGTGTGGTCCTTACCTTTAACTCTCAAGCTCTAAGCAGAAAGTTACTGCTTTGAGGCACCATCACTCATATTCCCTCTGGCTATGCCAGGGTCATGCATTCAAAAGAAGATATTTGCATTCCACTTATCAGTCTTGATCAGGAAGCACCCACACAGGCATTGCTCTGTCTGCATGGAGGCGGGTGCCAAGTGAACCCATCCAGTCACTAGAGGGCACTTCTCACTGGCCTGGGAGTATGATGGACCCACTATGGCGAAGAGTGAAATGAAAGGGAGACTAAGAAATACAGCCTGGCATTGAATAAACCATGGTTGACTCCAGCCTGCTTTCCTCCTAACATAGACCACACAACTCTCAAAGTGGAATTAAGAAAACCAGCTTTTATTATTTACTACATAGAACAAAAGATTATTTATTAATTCCTAAACTGTCCTCCAAGGGCATTATTTGATTTTTAGACAGAAGTAGTGGAAACCTTATCCATTCAATATAATAAAGTCTTGGTTACTTTTTGCTTGGGATATTTTTTTAGCTATTTAAAAAGGATAATTCTTTCACAAAAGTAGAATGGGTTTCTTCTGAGTACAATGGGTGCTATTTGCAATGGTCACTGGTTTCTTTGTCCAGTGATCAAAGACAGGGCAGAGATCAGGGTATAGTAGAGCCTATGGAGGTAGGTAGCATGCCTTCCTTTTATCTCTGCTTCCATTGTGAACTCTACATATCCACCTGCCCCGGTAAGTTTATTTTCTACACCCAAAGTCTGTGGCCAGAAGAGAATTTGTTCGGAGACTTATAGAAACCATGAGGGTCTACTTTTTTTGAGTGAAAGCCTCCTTTGGGGAGGCAATATCACACTGCATATAGTCGTAGGGTACTTTTGCCTTTTATATTTCTATATTTTACTAATGAGGCAGAAGGAGAAAGCTGTGAAAACTCTTGCCAATTTTTTATATCCACAGCTGAAATATCATTCCTCAAAGCAGAGTGCTAATTAAATGGATCTGATTAGTTGAATAGAAAATTTACTTTTTAATTTTTTTAGATGCTGAATCAATTTGTGACATTAACAACACTGTTTTAAAAATGTAAAAATCCCAATGTCCAAGGAGCTATTCAGTCTTTCCCAGTACTACGTGCTGATATACATATTTTTCTGTCTATAGAACTTTCACACCTAGGCAGGGCACAATGTCTCATGCCTGTAATCCCAGCACATTGCACATTAGGAGGCTGAGGAGGGAGGATTGCTTGAGGTCAGGAGTTTGAGACCAGCCTGGGAAACATAGTGAGACCCTGTCCCTAGAAAATGTTTCTAACAAATTAGCAGACATGGTGGCATGCACCTGTAGTCCCAGCTACTAGGGAGGTTGAGGTGGGAGGACCACGCCAGTGCACTCCAGCCTGGGCGACAGAGTGAGACCATGTCTCCTAAAAAAAAAAAAAAAAAAAAAAGAAAGAAAGAAAAAGAAAAAGAAAAGAAAAAGAAAACTTTTACGTGCATGACACTAAAGGTGAGAATTTTTGGAATTTTATATAAAAAATTAATAAGATGAGTCATAGAGACCACTGACAAATTCACAAAGTTGCCTCTATATAGTGAAAGGAAGAACATTGAGTAAAAAGGAAGGTATTGAGCCCTCAAGCACCTTCTCCAGTAAACCTCCAGGGGTTTACAAGCGTTGTTACATCTGATGAAATATAACTTGTGAAATTTCAACATAATTATTCATTTCAAAATCCTGCGCTTTATACATTTTTTTGCTTTCACTTTAAGATTCATATGCAATATATGTTTATTCTATAAAGCCAAGAGCTACAGACAGGGAAAAGAAAAACACAGCACATCTCTAGATGTTTTTCTTTTCAAATATTTATGTGCATACGCTTATTTTCTCAAAGATGGGTTCACATACTGTGCACTTGAGTCTGTAATATGTTGTTCTCGTGTAACAAACACCTGAAGCTACAGATTTTTGAGGTACCCATCCAAGAGGAACAGTCCTTCAAAGCTCCACTCCCTAAGCTGGGCTACTGAGGCTTCCTAACAATCTTGAAGGACCCCGTCTTGATGACTCAAGCTTTTTTTCATTTCCGGATCAGTTTCTTCTAAGATAAACTATGTGGTTTCTGCTTAGGCTTGGACTTGCCTTTCTCCTTCTATTTATTTCTGTCCCTTCCTTATACTTCTCCTTTCTCCTCTACATGTCCTAAATTCTAATTTGAAAACATTTCTATGGTCTGTCTTGATATAGAAGGATAGTTGGATAGTTGCTGATGATTAATTTTTAGAAATGCAATATCTTCCCCCCCCCTCGTATTTTGACAATAAATAAACAGGGCTCACTGTTAAGTCAAATGCCTGTCCAACAACTAGCAAACCCTGCTCTTCTTATGCTTATTTAAGGAAAATTCAGTTGGGAAGGTGAAACAAAAAACCTTTTATAGTAAAATGAGATCCTAAACCCAGTCAGTATTAAAAAGAAATCTATTTCCATAGAGGAGCTAGTGGGATTTGGGTGGACTCTCATATTACCACCCACATAGAATAAATAGACCTATCAATTTGCTTACCAAATAGCCCAGGCTGCCTATTTTCATAAACGGATGACACTAGGAAGCGATTACGGCACAGAGGAGACACAAAAACCTGGCAGAAATCAATATAGTATTTCCTATAAGGAAGCCAGCAGCCATTAGATAACCTCTTACATACATAAAAGGTGTGTGTTAAATTAACATGACTTGTAATCACTATAGTTTTTTAGGATTTATAAGGAAACGATGTCATGAGAGTAAGAAGTTCAAGTCGGCAGTTCTATTTGACACGCTTGATTTTGAACGCACAGTGTGTCCAACATTGAACGACTGGTTCCAGAAATAAAGATCAGCTGTCCGTGGCCCTGAGTGATGATGAACAAGTTTGAGAGATGGGCTGCATAACTAATTAATATGCAAGATTGCTGTGGGGTGGCAAACTTGGAAGGCATGGAGGAGGTTACAGAATTGTCATTTGTAAACCGTGTCACCCTGGCCAAACTCCTCCCTTGCACTAACCTTCAGTTTTCTGATCTGTAAAATGAGATAGGTAATGACTCTCTTACTTTACGGGAGTTAAATGAGAAACCTTGTGGGAAAGTATTTGGCACATTGTGGGTACCAACTATGTTTTAAAAAAGAAAAGATGGGGAAAAAAATGTAGGTGCTAGAGTAGAGTCCATTCACTTTGCTATGAAAGGTCCAAGGAAGACAAGGCTGTTTTTTTTTTCTTAAGATAACCAAGTAAGGTATTTTAGAAGGGAGCACATTGAAATTAGACTTTGAAGGATGAGAGTGATTTTGTGATAATGATCCTAGCCACTGCTTAAGGAGGGCTCACTATGTGCCAGGCTGTTTAGAATTTACTGGTCACAACTCCTCCATGGGGTAGGTCATGACACCTCCACCTTATGGGGTAGGCCAGAACACCCACACCCTATGGGATATTTTGGGATACTCCCAGCCCATGGGGTAGGTTGTGACAGAGTCACCTTTTAGAGTAAGTTGTAACATCATTCCCTGCTTATAGCTTATGGAGCTGCAATAGATAAATAAATTGCCCAGCTCACACTGCTAGTGGGTGGAGCTGGATTTGAATCCTGGCAGTCTAACTCCACAGCCCATATTCGCGACCATGATTCTAATGCTAGAGAAGGACATGCCTGCTGTGCGACCCTCCTAAACCAGAGACTGCTCTAACCTAAATAAAGGAAGGCGGTCATAGGGATGTCAAACCTTATAGGAAACTTAGAAGTCATTTTACAGATGTAACACTGAGCCCCAGCAGCCTAAGTGACTTAGCCAGTACCATTAACAAGTGCTCTAAGAGGCATGGCCCTGGGAGCCAGCTTCAGGTGTCATACCTGTACAACGTCCACTCCACCGATGGCAGTAAACAGAGTAGGAGATATCTATGTGTTCAGCCAAACATACTACAGCTTTGCTAAGGGACATAGTTTGGTGAAACTACCCATGAATTTGAGTCTTAACAGACCCGTGCAAGAGACATTTTATTGGATATATCAGAACGATGTTACCTATAATCTTTCAATAGGAATCTCCTGCTGAAAGGTAGTGTTAAATAACAAAATTTGAAACCACATTTTGAAAATAGGTAAGAACATACAACCTCAAAAGTTGGAATAAATTCTCAGTGGTACAGAAGGGGAGCAGGAGACAGGATGCCAAGGGAGATAGGGTTATCTAGTTAAATGTCCATTGGATAGTTCCCTCAACCAGGAAGTGTATTCCCTCACTGGCTCAGGGTGGTGCCTTTAAAGATTTATCCTTTAAAATTCAGAGATAAGGATAGCAATTCCTTACCCTTTGACTTGGTTTAGTTATCCTCTCTTACTTTACATGCCATGTAGCTAAAGATTTTGGGAGGTGTCAAGATTTTAAAATAATACATGTGGTGGGAAGGCAGTAGAGCAGGAAGGGTGGGAAAGAAAGGGAAGACGCTCCAAGTGGGGCAGGATCTGGAAGGGAAACTGGAGGGCCCTGTGACAAACTTGATCTTCAAATATTTGCCCAAATGCCAGGCCTGCTTATCTTCCTGCTAAATAACTGAACAAAATGTGATGGTAAGTTTAAACAAGAACAAAATGTTTGACTGATAATCAAGTAAAGTGGTTCCAAAAGTCTTATGATGCTGGCCAAAGACAAATACTGGCTTCACAGAACCTGACAGATCCTTATTTCCCATGATGTTATTCAGGAGAGGGAAAGTTAAAGTTGATCTTGGCATGATATGGACAGAAATCTTTTAACATTGACAGTCAAATTCTCAGCATCTTGGAGCATCACACCTTAATTGATCCAAAATGAGTGTATAAAAACCAGACACTTTGGGAAGATCATTTTCTCACAAAGAAGGCAAGAATCTTAATGCTAGTCCTTTTGGAGCTAAGTTTTGCTTTAGGTGTGAGATTAATCTTCAGTGTCCCATAGAGCTTTTCTAAGTCTTTTCCTCTTTTCACTACCCTCTTTCTTTCTGCTCCCTCTCCTCTGCCTAGGGCACTCTCTCTGGGCACCTTCCTTAGGAGAAAAGCAAAAAGCAATAAATCCATGAGCTAGCATCTCATGCTGAATTAAACATGTTACACTGCTTATGTGATGCAGGTTGGCGTGAGTGAAAGCAGCGAGCTGGGTTCGAATCCCTGCTCTGTCTCTGTGCAACCTGTCATATGTTACTTAACCCAGCTAAACCTCAGCTTCCCCATCTGTAAAGGCAGTGAAACAATAACCACTTCGAAAGGTTATGAGTAGTCGAGAAGATGGCAGCCTAATGCCCAACACCCTAGTAGGTGTCCTAAAAACTTATGTCCCTTCTCATTGCTCCATAGGCAAAGTTTTAAAAAAGACCATAGCAAAGTTAAAAAACTAAAGACAATGAAATGATAATGATCCTTAATGATAAAATTTTACTTCCCATCCCTCTGTCCCCAGCTCCTGTGGATAGGAGATAATGGGAGGCAGGAAGACCTCCTCATGTATTGTCATGTCAACACCAGTCCATAGCAGGTTTGTAGCAGACTTTCCAGCTTGAGACGAGTTACCATAAAATGAGGTTGAACCAGCCCCTTATTGACTGTGTATCTGTGCCACATATGTCCAACAAATAAATACTTGGATGTGACTCAAAGTGTGGTCTGTGCACTTGCATCATCCGGGCGTTCATTAGACATGCAGACTCTCATTTCCCACCTGAGACCTCGCACAGCCAAATCTTCATTTTAGCAAGATCCCCAGGCGATCCATGTGCACAGGAAAGTTTGAGAAGCACTTATATGGACCACAAAGTTATACTCCTTTACAAATCCAATGAAATCATTGTGGCCCACAAAATCTTTTAAAATTATATGGATGTGAGTACAACTGTATGGTTTACCTCCCTCCCATCTGTCTATCTCCATCTAAAATACATAAAGCACTTGATTTAGAGAGACCTCAGGAACCTAAGAGCAAATATTTGTAGCTAAAGTAACATCATAAAAACACAGGTAAAGAAGGTACAAGGAACACTTCTATGTCTCTTTGTAAGCAGTTATGAGGCCAATATGAAAAGCTGTGGAAAGGCAATACCTAAAGAAGAGGATGGAGAAAATTAGCAGAGAATACAGCACAAAGTTAGATACAACTGGTGGTGATATGTACACAACCTGATAGCTTCCCTAACTGAGATTTTGAGCAAGGAGTGAATTTTTACAGTGAAATTATAGCAGTTTCAGCCGTTGGCCTCCAAATTACCTGGTCCCATCTAAAGTCCCAGAGGAAGCCCTAGTAATTTCATATTCAAAATGTTGTACTATTTTTCTTAAAGTGAGCTTCCCAAAGTTTGTAACTTCAGGCCCCACAACACCGGGAACCAAACCTATTTTCCCCATAGTATACGACACTGAGTAGCCACCTGCCGCTTAAACGCACCATCTCGGCTTGTTCCGTGCTTGCCTGGGTCCGCCGTGGTGGTTGGTCTGCTCTTGCAGGAACACAGCTCCAGCTGTCCTGTTTCCAGAAGCAAATTGTTTCACATTTTCCTGGCTGCCGGGTCAGAAATGGCTACATTACTCAGTGCCCCCAACACATTTATTGTCCTACAGAGCCTTACACAATCCCACAGGAAACCACGCTCAACACTTAGCCAACACTTGTTGATCTGATTGAACGCAACAAAAACGGAGACAAAAGCATACTTCATAAAGGTTAAAATTTTGATAACTATAGCTCCCGCTTTTCCCAGGCAGCTCTCGGGTACATGTGATAACCCTGCCTTTGTTTGTAGAGCTCTGTGCTGGAAAGGACAAGAAAATATCTCGGCAAAACCCGACTGCTGACGCTGACTTCTCTCACACGAGCCAGGAAACCATTAGGTAATGCCAAAGCGCACAGAGAATATGCAATGAAAACTTCAACTCAACATTTGGACAAAGGAAGGCCAGAGAATACGTAAGAACAGTTCATATGATGGAAAAGGAGCTTATTTATATATTTTAAATTATTAAGACATCCAGAAATGGAAAATAGATTGTTTTTTCTAAGGTATGGTACACCCTGATCGCAATGAAAAAGTGTGTCACTTGACATCATTATGACAGACTCACAACTTTTGGCTTCCCCCATTCCACCATTTTCTCTGGTGCATACTGACTGGCCTTTTGTAATAAATCTAAGGGCATATTTTATGTCCTGCTATGGATAGCCAAGAGAAGTAATCATCCTTTTGCCATGCATTGACACACTGTGTTTACTTATAAATTGTTGCTTACTGTAACTTATTTGTAAGTATCTATGATGTGAAGAAGTCTTGGGTTGGCAGAAGAGAGTGAAGCTACTGACTTTCAAAGAGGTATTCTTTTGAGTGTACATGGAATTAGCATCATTTCTATTAATTTGTTCAGTCAGGTCTTATTTGAGAACCTGCCATGTGCTGAGCATTCCGTGAGGGCCTAGAGACACAAGAGCAAACAGAAGAGAAGCAGCCCACATCTTCAAGGGGCTTATGTGTATGTGTGTGGGTGGGGGAGCCACAAGTAATGGTTTAATTACAGTAGAGTGTGGGAAAAATAACTTGCAGAAATATTTTTTAATATTTCAGTTTGGAAACTGGAATTTTGGGAAGGGCAAGGAGTCCTTCACAAGAATTCAAAAGAGTGTAACTTACATTCTAATAGCAAATTAAAGTCACTGATGGATTCCAAATAGCTCTCTATTCTTTAGGAATATAGTAGGTAGTCATTCAAAAAATTAAGCGTGAAGCAGGGCAACAGTAGCATAACAACCTGGCCAAATAAATTAATTCTACACTCTGCTAATTAATTCCCTTTTCCACATGGCGATTGGTATTTACTTCGCAACTTATATATGGTAATATGGCAAAAGTTCGATTCTAGAATAAAAAGTAAACTTAGGGCAGGGGAAGGAGGAGTTGGCGATATGGTTTGGCTGTGTCCTCACCCAAATCTCATCTTGAATTGTAGTTCTCATAATCCCCACATGTTGTGGGAGGGACCTAGTGGGAGGTAATTGAATGATGGGAGTGGGTGTTTTTACCGTGCTGTCCTCATGATAGTGAATAAGTCTCACCAGATCTGATGGTTTTATAAAGGGCAGTTCCCCTGCACACGCACTCTTGCTTGCCACCAGGTAAGACATGCCTTTGTTCCTCTTTCACCTTCCACCATGATTTTGAGGCCTCTCAAGTCATATGGAACTGTGAGTCCATTAAACCTCTTTTTCTTTATAAATTACTCAGTCTTGAGTATTTATTCATAGCAGTATGAAAATGGACTAATACAGTTGGTATAACTGTGGAAACACCTGGGCACAATCTCTTGGGATTTCCATCCCTTCTTGGGGCATAAAACACCCAAGGGCAGCTGGGAGGAGTGGTTTCCTCTAAGGCAAAATGTCACAGATTTATTTACTTATTCTATTCATTCATTTCCTCTGCTACTTCTCCTGACCATTTCTTTGGCTCTATATTTTCCATGAGTTTCGTTACATCCTAACTTTTGGCAATCTGCTATTTCGATAATATGACTTCATTACTCAAATTATACTCTGCATTGTCATCTTTATTCAGAATTTTAGGAATTTTCTCTAAAGCTTGTTCATGCAAGCCTTTAGCAGGCAACAACTAAAGGGACATGGCATGGGATAATTTGACTTCATGATGTGAACAAGCCTGTTTACTTGTGCTTACATTTTTAAAATAAAAAAGAACCTGGTAGAATCCATTATCAGAGAGAGAGAGAGAGAGAGAGAGAGAGAGAGAGAGAGAGAGAGGAAGAAAGAAAATGAGATCATCAGAGTCCTTCTGGCTTGTGGCTGACCTGTATTTTTCTCTCACTTTAAAAAATTCACTTGACTCATGGCTTTAAACATCATCTATATGCTTATGGCAGCCAGGACCTCTTCCCTGAATTCTAGACTCATGTTTGACCGTCAACTTGTCCATCTGTACTTGGGATATCTGATATATATGTCAAAACTTGTCCAAAGCTGACCTCCTGATTCACACCCCCACCCCAAAACTAGTTTTTCCTACAGCCTTCCTCTTCTCAGCTAATAGGAACTCTCCCCTTCCAGTTGCTCTGGCTAAAGAATATGGAGTCATCCTTAACCTTGCACCAAACCTTCAATCCTTCATGAAATAAGGTTAGCGCTATCATCAAATGTACCCTGTTTGGCCACTTTTCAATACCTCTACTGCCACCTACTGGTCTGAGTTGCCACCACCCCCGGGGGAATACTGTACTAGTCGCCAGGCTCTTCTTACACTCTTGCCCCTGCAGTCTATTCTCCACTGAGGGGCCAGAGTGATTCTTCAAATGTAAGTCACATCTTAGCACTTCTCCAGTCTGAACTCTTCACTTGTCCCCCCTGTTCTGGTCCCCTAGGACTGTCTCTAACATCATCACATGATTATTCTACTTCATCTTACCACTCCTAAAACTGGCATCTTTTCTATTCCTCCAATATTCTGAGCAACATCTGCTCCAGGGCCATTGCATTGGCAGTATCCTCTGCTTGGCAAACTGCCCCAGATATCTGACTGGCTCATGTCCTCATTTCCAGGTTCTGCTTCTAGTGGCATCTTCCTAATAGCCCTACGCAGACCACCCTGTTTAATATCACAGCCTCGCCCTCCACCCAGCACTCCAATCTCCCTTCCTCTGCTCTACTTTTTCTTTCTTCTACAGGACTCATCACCTTATAGCATAATACGTAATTTACTTATTTATTACCTTTATTATTTGTCTCTCCTCACTAAAGAGTAAGACCACAAGGGCTCCAACAGCTTATCTCTGCAGTTTGAACTTTACTCATGGGCATCTCTTTTTTAGGGGCATCACTCCATTACCTCCTGCATGTATTCCTTCTGGTGCTAAAATAATCTGCTTGAAAGTTGGGATCTGATGTGAATTATTCACACTTACTAGAATTGAAGATTAACATGCCACCTCTCCTAAGGGTGCTTGCATATCAAACCTCAGGTTCAGTGCCAGAACGAACTGCCCTGTTTTTTATGAAAGGAAATGGGTGAGTAGGAGGTGGAGGTAGACACAAAAATGTTTGTTGTTTCTTTTTGTTATCACCTATGTCCTGTCCTGTCACCCATGAAAGCTTTACATAGACTGTTGGCATTTTGTCAGTCTTACTCCTATTTTTCTAGTGGAAGGTAAGTATTTGTGGTCTACATGGAGTTGGCGAACTATGAGCTCCATGAGTTTTTGTGAATAAAATTTATTGGAACACAGCCACTATTCCTGCCCCACGGCCTTTGCATTGATGGTACCCTCTACTTGGCAAACTGTCAAGTGTTGTCTCTGTCTGCTTTCAGTCTACAATGGCAGAGTTGAGTAGTTGAGACAGAGATTGTATGCTCACAAAGTCTCAAATACTTACTATCTGGCCCTCACAGAAATAAATCACCAACTCATACTCTGGAAGCATCCTGCCAGCTTTAGAAGTGATCTTGCAACTTGGAATTTAGTTTAACAGCTCAATTCAACAGAGAGTCACTTCATTTACTGTGTACAAGGTGCTAGAGTTGGAAGCAAAGAAAGTAGACAAAGGGGTATAATGTTTTGGAATCCTTCTAGTCCTGATTCCCACGGTGATTCAAATTACATTTTTCCTAAGATTGTGTCATGAAACATTTCAAAATATAGAAAAGTTAAAAAAAAAGTCAAAGCACCAATACACCACCATCTGGATTCTACAATTAACATTTTGCTGTATTTGCTTTGTCATATATCAATCCATTTATCCATCTCTCTATTCATCTACTAGTTCACTTTGTTGTCATTTCTATTATTACTGCTGCTATTGTTATTTTTTGGTGCATTCAAAGAAGTTGCAGACATCAGTACACTTAATCCATAAACACTTCAATGTACATAACATTAACTAGAGGTTGTTAGTTATTCAAATTAGTTTTTAATTTTTACTCCAATACTGTGATCTCGAAAGCAGTCTTCATTCAGCCAGAAGACAGAACTTTACAAAAGTTGAACACTGAGAAACGTTATCAGGGTAATTGAGGTAAGTATCAGGGGAATCATTCACCTAAATTTCTCCAGTTTCCTGGTTCAGAGATGAATTGGCCTTTCAGGCCTGAGACTATTTTGCTTGTGATGGATTCTAAGAAAGTTCTGCGGCTCCAATGAAAGGGTCATAAGCTTTTTTTTTTTTTTTTTTCTGAGACACTGCCAAAAACCCAAGGAAAAGATAGAGAAAAACACAATTATGAGTTTCATGCAACAGCTGATCACATGTAGCTTCTGGTTGAGAGCACCGGTCAATGGAACAGACCATGCTGTGCAGAATGCTCTCATGAGGGTGGATATGGGAGTCAGGTGTACTCATCTTTTCTGAATATCTTTGGATGTCTTCAACCAGCTAGTGTATTTATGGCCTTCGTAAACTAGCATTTACAAAATAATCAGTCCTTGACTTGGAGCCAATTGATTTCCTGGGTTCAATGAGTCTGAGTCTTTAATATGGAATATTTCAGAGACATTTGTCGTCTAATGAATAGCAGCTACACTGTCCTACACAAAATCTACAAGAAAGAATTTGTGAGTTGATGGTTCGAAGAAGAAAGGAACAAAAATAATGAAGTGTCTAAGATGTCCATGTACTTTTGTTTTTTTTAATTTTTGAGACGGAGTTTCACTCTTGTTGCCCAGGCTGGAGTGCAGTGGCATGACCTCAGCTCACTGCAACCTCTGCCTCCCGGGTTCAAGCGATTCTCCTGCCTCAGTCTCCTGAGTAGCTAGGATTAGAGGCATGAGCCACCACGCCTGGCTAATTTTGTGCTTTTAGTAGAGACAGGGTTTCTCCATTTTGGTCAGGCTGGTCTCGAGCTCCAGACCTCAGGTGATCTGCCTGCCTTGGCCTCCCAAAGTGCTGGGATTACAGGAGTGAGCCACCACGCCTGGCCCCATGTACTTCTATAATATGTATCTTTGAAAAGAAATTCAGTAAGTTTTACAGAGGAGGAAAATGAAATTCTTGAATAAAAAAGAAAAAAGTCAAAGTGCGTCAATAATGTGGTTGTCTTTAAAGATTATAATGGTGTTATTTGGAATCATTTAGGGGAGGTTTTGTTCATTGTCATATCAGCATGAGTTTTCTTTATGCTTCCAAGATTCCAAAGGTGATCAACAGTCCATCTACACACTCATATATTTAGCCGCCTGCTCCACATCTTGATCTGGATGTCAATGACAGTGTGAAAAGTGCTCAAAACTTCATATACAGGGTGACATTTCTCATCTCAAAACAGGACTCTGTTACAGTGAAACGTTAGACGCCCTTTGTTCATTTGTAAGAATTCTTCCCTCTCTCACCTTTGTTTCTCCTCATTTTAAGTCTTCTACCGTTTTAGACTTGTTCTGTTTTTTTTTTTTTTTCCTGCAGGGGCCTGTAAAGGGAATTCCTGCATCGCTCTAACCATGCACACCCTTGGACTTAGCTTTTACCTGTAACTGGCTTCTGAGAGACAAAGAGGAGAAACCTTCACTCCTAGTACACCTATTACAGCTGCAGAGGCGGAGGAGACAGTTGCGGAACTAGTTACAATGATGATAAGAAACAATACTTTGTTATTCCATAGCACTTTTAATGTTCATGTGTATTATCTCAGCTAGCCTTGAACCGCCTAAGTAAGGTGATGAGGACGGGTTTAAGCCCCACTGATATTTTAAAAGCCCAGAGAAAAGTGTTTGTTCCTCTACTAACCTGTTGTTTTAGAGCAGAGATCTGCATATTAAGCCTGCAGCCAAAATGAGTAGGTAGCCCACTACCTATTTTTGTATAGCCAGAGGGCTAAGAATGGTTTTTACATTTTAAGTGGTTTTACATTTTAAGATCAAAAGAAGGATAATATTTCATGACAAGTAAAAATTATATGGACTCAAAATTGTATGAATTTTATGAATTTAAATTTCCGTACTCATAACTAAAGTTTTATTGAACTACAGCCACATTCATTTATTTACATGCTATCTATGGCTGCTTTCTTGCTACAAACGCAAACTGGAGAATGTACCTGGCCTGCAAAGTCAAAGTATTTACTATCTGGCCCTTCACAAACAAAGTTTGCCAACCTTATTTTAGGGACACCACTGTCTTTCCTTTCTCAAAACCAGGCAATGAGCCTTCTGGTGTTTAGAGAACAGAAACTGCAGCTATGCCTGTACCACTGGTTGATAATCCTAGTAATGAACTAGATCCCCTCACTGGCTTGTGCCAGCTCCTCATTCTTCTGGGAAAACTCTCCAACGCCGGCCCACTGTTTTCCAACAACATACAAACTCTTAACCCATTATCTCCCCATTAGAGTGTGCCTTCTCTTCAGGCAGGAATAAAGACGTATAGCTGCCCGTCCCCACCCCCGCACTCCCTTTCCCGCAATTCTAACTGACAAACAGCAGGCAACTTATCTATGGAACAAACGATTCTGTAGTGCTTAGAATGTGACAGGCTCGTTTAATTCTCATTGCAGCCCTATGAGGCTGGCACTATTATCATCACCATCCTCATTTTATAGAGTAGGAACCAGAGGCACAGACAGGCTGAGCCACCTGTCCCAGGTCCTGCCAAGTGGTGCCTCCCAGCGGTGGAGGCAGCACTGGAATCCGTGCCGCCAAGCTCCTCGGGTTGGGTGACATGGAGATTCCCGTTAAAAACAGATTTCCCACAAGACCGATTGGAGCACCGATCGGAGCACCTGTCCGGGCCACACATTTCCTCCTGGAACACAGCAAGTGCCCCCTAAATTACCCGATTGAGCATCTCTTCCTGGCACGAGAGGCAGGGAGGCCAAAGGGCCGCCAAGCTGGCCTGGGAGAGGCGTAGGGCGGAGCGAGAGTGGAGTGACATTCCCTAGGGCGGAGCCCCAGGGCCCTAGAGACCAAGAGACTCCCGCCTCCCTCCTCCCGCCTCCTCTAGGCCGCCGGCCGCCAAGTGCTGAGTCACGGTGAGGCGACTGGACCCGCACTCTCTTAACCTGCCCTGCCTGCACTCGCTTGCGGCGGCTCTTCGCGTCCCCCGCCGCCGCTAAGGCTCCAGGTGCCGCTACCGCTGCGTGAGTACCTGGGGCCCCTGCAGGGGCCCACTAGGTGAGGGAATGCTGGCGATCAGTTTGCAAAAGCCTGCCTTCCCCAACCCGCTTTGGACTCCTAAGGGAGATAACAAGAGATACTTAAATTGTACTACGGAATTTGGTGAAAATGGTAGACGGCTTTTCTTTCTGCAAAGCACTGAGATCTAAGTACTTCATCAGTTGTTCACATGCATACAATTTAATTGTAGGAGTCTGGAAGGACCCAGACATAATCTAGATGGGGATAAAGATACTTTCTTGTTGCTTTGGTGTAGGTGATGACCGGCCTGTACTGCTTTGAGTATTAAGCTCATTTCTGCGCCCTACATTCCATCACCCAATAAATATTTATTGATTACTATTCAGGGAGGATACATTTTAGGGTAGGCCTTGACTAAGTGGAGAGTATTGTGGAGTAGAGCCCTTCTGAATAACAGCAGCTAACATTCTCATAGCACTAACTGCACCCCTTTGGGGAAGGCAGTCTTATCATTCCATTTTACAGATAAAACTGAGCCACAGAGAACCTCAGGTCACACAGCTGGTATGTGGTGAAGCTGAGATGCAAACCTAGGCTGTCTGGTTCCAGAGTCTGCTTTTTGCCAAAACACCTCTCTTCCTTTCAGTAGGAATCCTTGAAGGAATTGGGTACATTTCACTTGAAAAAAAGATTTAAGGGATTGGGGGTACTGTCTGCAAACACTTGAAGTGGAAAAGGGATTGATTATATTCCTTCTGGGATAGTCCATTAGAACCTACACCTCACAAGAGGAAAAGACTTTTGAATAACAAACACTCGCTATAGGTAAGTTCGGAAATATGAGATACATTGCCAAGAGCAGCTGGTCCATGATTTGCCTATGCTCTAGAAGACTTCATAAGTAAGTTGAAAGATTTCTTGCCCAAAATGTTGGCCCTGAACTTCAGGAATAGATGGGTCTTTGAATTCAATGACCCCCGAAGATCCCTTTTAATGCCAAGATCTTCAGCATGTTCTGGTAAGAGTTAGGGACCTCTTTGTTTTTCTGCGTGTTCCCTAAGGTGCCACACAAACCTCCCATCTGTCAGCCTCATTGGTAGCAACTACCTCATGGGTGCTAGCAGTGAGGCTGACAGATGAGTGGCACTGGGGAAGGGATGGGACATCGAGAGAATTCAGTGAAGTAAGAAAGATAAAAGTGTTCATTGGAGGTTTTTAGTAAGTGGCCAACAGAGCTGCTAAAGTCATGCTTCACTTAATGATGGGGATAGGTTCTGAGAAATGCATTGTTAGGTGATTTTGTCATTGTGCACACATCTTAGAGTGCACTTAGACAAACTTAGATGGTATAACCTAGGTGTGTAGTAGGATATGTGGTATAGCCTGTTATTCCTAGGCTGCAAATCCATACAGCATGTTCCTGTACTGAATACTGAGGCAACTGCAACACCATGGTGAGCATTTGTGTATCTAAACATACCTAAACATAGAAAAGATACAGTAAAAATACGCCATTATAGTCTTATGGGACTACTGTCATACATACAGTCCATTTATTGTTGACTGTGTAATGTTGACCTAAATATCATTATACGGTAGGCACATGACTGTATTGCTAACCTTTGCACAGGATGACTGTAGGATTACATGAGATCATTGCAAATAATTGGTGGGGTACGGGGCACCTAGTAGGTATGCATACATGTTCACCATCATTATGGTTGTTTTAAATCACCTAACCCAGGCCCTGCACATAGTAAGACATCAACAAATTGTAGCTGCTACTATTTTGTGCATCTAATTTAATATCATTTATTTTGTAGTCCTTGGATGTTCCCTCCTTTATGACTTCTTTTTTTGTTGTCCTTCCTTTAGCCCTCCATCCTCTACAGCTCAACATCAGAACACTCTCTTTTTAGACTCCGATATGGGGTCCTCCAAGAAAGTTACTCTCTCAGTGCTCAGCCGGGAGCAGTCGGAAGGGGTTGGAGCGAGGGTCCGGAGAAGCATTGGCCGACCCGAGGTATGCTAGTTGGGTGGCCGCTCCTTGTTTTCTTTTCAGAAGGGACTGGTGGGATGTTGATGGTGATTTGGGAAGAGGAGACCAAGATAGTCATGAGCTGGCCTGTGGGGTGCATAAGTGCAAACTTTAAAGTTTGCAGTCGGGGGGCCTCTGCAAACCAGCCCCAGCCCAAAGGGGGTTTCTGTAATGTGAATACAGAGATACAGAGGTCTTGGGCAGAAGGTGCAGCTGAGCTTCAGAAAGTGTCTCTGCTTTTCTCTGCACACGGGCGTGCCACCCTGGGCTGACGTGCTATCTGCCTCAGCATGCGTATCGCCAAACATGCCCACCACACAGCCCCTAAATTTATTTGCCCACACTTCAAAGCACCAGGGAGTAACTCTGATTCTCAATTCCAAATTCCCAGTAGAGGGAATCTGATTGGTTCAGCATAGGTCAGGTCTCCACTCCTGGCCAATCTGCTGTTGCCAAGGATTTAGATTCATTGAGAGACTGCTGGGACCCAACTTGTAGACCTCTGGTGAGGGACACGTGTAGATGGGTGTAGCTCTCAGAGAAGGTGATTATAGATTAGGTAGATGTCTTTCAACTTTAGAGAATGTTTTCATTTGAATATGAGAAATTTGGGATTTGTAGGGGAAATAAGTCTTATATACACAGAAAGGTATCAGATGGTGGTCATAGCCTAGGGAATATAGCCCCTAGTACCATATCCGATCCTCAAAACATTTTCTAATAGAAGAAATACGTTACAGAGATGGATTCCATTTTGAAAAGTGAGACTGGTTTGTCCCTCTTCTTAAATTCTACTCTGATAATTTTAATGCTACTTTGTTGCTCAACCTAAGCTTTAAAAGGGTTACTTTCTCAACTTTTCGATCTCTGAAATGTTATTTATAGGGTTTTAAAAAACTCCTGGCCTTCCTCAATGAGTGCTGACCTACATTTTTGATGGGTTCAATATTTTTTAGTTATGTTTTAAACTGACAAATAAAAATTGTATATATTTATGATATACAAAATGATGTTTTGATAGGTGTCTATATTGTGGGATGGCTAAATCAAGCTAATTAACATATTCATTACCTCACATACTTTTTTTTTGTGATGACAGCATTTAAAGTCTCTCTTAGCCAATTTCAAGTATACATTGTTATTAATTATAGTCACCATTTTGTGCAATGAATCTCTTGAACTCATTCCTCCTGACTGAAATTTTGCATCCTTTGACCAACATCTCTCCTTCCATATCCTCCCATCCCCTAGCCGGGGTAACCACCATTCTACTCTCTGCTTCTATGAGTTTGATTTTTTTAGATTTTGCATATGAGTGAGAACATGCAGTAATTGTCTTTCTGTGCCTGGCTTATTTCACCTAGCGTAATGTTGATTGGCCACTGAGGCAGAGGAAAAACTGTCAACACAACTCTCCAACAGCCCCATCAGGCCATTTCTCTTTCCAATTAGCTTCCCATTTACACCTGAATGTCTTTTGAGGTCCATCAAACAGAGTTTTCTGAAAACAAGATTATTCTAATTACCTGCAAACAAGATTATTCTAATGGCTAAATGCACAGGGAGTGTTGGGGAGATGCAGATGGAGGTGGTATCATATTCTACTAGGCTACATCACCAGCAGAACAATTGGAAAGAATTTTGGGGCCCCAAACACACCTGTTAGTTAGCCATTATTATATATTGAGGGTAGCTAACACTTTAATTAGTCCATCTGTCAGGAACACATCTCCTGAGAATTTTATTGTTTTTGTCCTGTGAATCCCTTTGGCAGTTTGATGAAACCTTTGGCAGTTTGATGAAACCTATTAATTTCTTCTGAAAGCAATGTTTTAAAATACATAAAATACATAGAATTACTAAAAGAAAATACATATGATTACCAAGGAAAACTTTTATACTGAAACATGGTTAGGAACAATTTAAAAAACATTTGGTGGCAGTTCTAGTAACTCCTGAATTTCAAAGCTGTGAAGAACATGAACAATATTTTGATATATCTACGAACAACTGTAATGTGATATGAAAATAACTTTGATTTCAATTGGTGACAAAGTCACAGGTACTGGTAATTTACTGTGGTGCATTGACTACATTCATAATTGAAGTTAAATTTCAGTCTGGAGATGACAGTGATGGTTGCACAATGTAAATATATTTAATGCCACAAAACTGTACTCTTGAAATGGTTAAAATGCTAAATTTTATGTTATGTATATTTTACCACAATAAAAAAAAAACAGAAAAAAAATTAGTAGAGGTTAGTGACAATAAAGGTGTAATTTTTTAGCAGTCCAAGTTTACAGCCCTTCTGAGTTCTATCATTGGTGCCAGGTAAGAGTCCATGGCTGATAACTTATGCTTTAAATATCCCCATATTTTACTGATTCAGGTCTCCTGTACCCCAGGAATGACTCTACCTTAAGGAAAAATACATGGATAGGAATCATTCCTAATCCCATCAGCCTGGTTTAATTACTATTGAGACAAAGGGTCTTTTTGTTTGTTTCCATATAATTGTATATTTTACATCATGGGATTATATAGAATAAACAATTTTGTGTTCCAATGTTTTTTTATTTAACAATGGTAGTGTAAGGACTTCCTATGTTATTATAAATTCCTCATAAACATCATTTTAATAGTTATGCCTTTTCCTGTGTATAAGCATAGCATTATTCTCTTACTCGTGAATCTATTTTTGACCATTTAGATTGCTGCCATATTATTTTTGCACTCTACATACTACCAACTTGCCAGAAAGGTAGACTCGCTAACCCTCCCATCAGCAGAGAATGAAAGCATCTGTGTAACATCAAGAGGTTACTTTTCTTTCTTTCGGTTTTTTTTTCTTTTCTTTTCTTTTCTTTTTTTTTTTTTTTTTTGAGATGGAGTTTCACTCTTGTTGCCCAGGCTGGAATGCAATGGCGTGATCTCAGCTCACCGCAGCCTCCGCCTCCCTGGTTCAAGCCATTCTCCTGCCTCAGCCTCCCGAGTCGCTGGGATTACAGGCATGCGCCACCACGCCCAGCTAATTTTGTATTGTTAGTAGAGACGGGGTTTCTCCATGTTGGTCAGGCTGGTCTCAAACGCCCAACTTCAGGTGATCCACCCACTTCGGCCTCCCAAAATGCTGGGATTACAGGCATGAGCCACAGCACCCGACCAACAGGTTATTTTTCAAACTCTGCACCAAAGCTTCTGTCTCTAAAGAAATATGTCATAAACTTTGGACCCAGAGCTATTTTAGCTTAGTATCTACAACAGTGCTCAATATTCACAGCCGCAAGTGTTTTGACTCCTTTGACTGCAAATGTGGAGATAGAAGAGGAATTTACAGTGCTCTCACTGAGCCTTTCTGTGATTTAACAACAAGGAAGAGATGGAGTTGTGCTGGCCCACACCCTTCATCACAGTTATACATGGGCCTGGCTAGCCAGATTGGAATTTGAATGGCTGAGTAGCATAGGTGCTAGGGAGTGGTTCCTCTGTGCTCCCAGCAGGAGGGAAATCCACTACTCATCTGCACTTGCCTCTATGCCCACTCCTGCTACCAGACACTCCTCGGTGGAATGTGATTCTCCGTGGGTCACTCTTATTTTTATTTTGTTAATGAAGAATTTCAATCATCATAGAAAAGTGGAGAAATAGTATGATGAATCTCCATGTTCCTTGCACCCACAATGATCAACTCATGGCAATCTTATTTCATCTATATTATCATCCCTTTCTCCCCTCAAAGTATTTTGAAAAGAACTCCAGCCATTATTTTATTTCATTTATAAATATTTCAATTTGTATCTCTAAAAGATAACTTGAAAAAAAAAACACTACAATCTCATTATCACACTTTACAAAAATTTTAAAAATCCCTTAATATCATCAAATAGCCTTTACGAATCTTGGTCTTCACTGATTTAGCCTCTGTAGAAGGTGCTTTTCATTATCAAGGTCTCTAGATATTGAGTCAAGGAAGTGGGCCATAGCGTCACAGCTCAAGTCCATTCGAGGCTATATCTAGATCTCAGTCTGGGATATGTGCTGCGGTTTCCTTCTGCCTTCTCATTGTTATCCCCAGGTTCCAGTCTGGAGGCCAAGTACCCAGAAGGTAGCCGGAGGTGTTGGAGTCTATCTTGAGGAGCCTGTTACTTCAGCTGCTGCCATATTGTCTTGACACAGGCTGACCTAGAATCTCCTGATTCTTGGCTACTACCACAGGCATTATTGCCCTTATATCAGTTAGGATTAGGTTCAACTGTGTGTAACAGAAAGCATCCTCCAAAAACAATGATGTACATAAGTAACTTTGTTTGTTTCTCTTTTGTAAAGTGCCAAAATAGGCACTCCAGGGTGGTCTTCCACTCTTATCAGGGATCTGTGTTCATTCTATCTTAGGTCATAATTCTTAGTACATTCTTAGTGCATCATCTTATAGTCCAAGACAGCTGTTAGGGAAATGGCAACCATTTACCCTCTGTTACAGAAGGAGGAAGAGGGGAAGGGCAAAATGATACTCATCTGCTGTCCATCCTCCTCTTATAAGGAATTTTCCTAAAAGTTCCACCCTGCAACTTCTACATTGTAGCTAGATTCAATCATATGGACACAACTAGCTACAAGAGAGGCCATGGACCTAACACAAGTACCACTCAGTATATTGTAGCATACCTTTTATGTACACAGAATTATTGTAAGTTCAGTGGAGCATCGTAAAAAAGCATAGCATCGTCCCCATCCTCAAGGAACTATTATTCTTGGTAGTTACTTCCAGTGCTTCCTGATGTAAATAAAATGCCAGGCTTTATTATGGGAGTACCACATACCTGAGGGTGGTGGCCGCAAGTTTTGATTGACCTTCTCTCTTTTTTTTTGAGACAGAGTCTTACTGTGTCTCCCTTGGCTCACTGTAACCTCTGCCTCCTGGGTTCAAGCGATTCTAGTGCCTTAGCCACCACGCCTGGCTAATTTTTGTATTTTTAGTAGAGACAGGGCTTCACTATGTTGGCCAGGCTGGTCTCAAACTCACAGTCTCAAGCGATCCATCTGCCTCGGCCTCCCAAAGTGCTGGGATTATAGGCATGAGCCACCGCGCCCGGCCTGATTGGCCTTACGAGACTAAAAGAGGTAGATTGGAAGCTGCCACTTGAATTCAGCAGCTAAAGGACTTAGAACTATTTGAATGAAAAGAAATTCTCATGTGATTCAAAAACATTAAAAGATTGTCAATTTGATATGTAGAGAGAGAAAGATGTGAATGAATTGGGGACTTAGTGAAAACATTTTAGAAAATCGGAGTTTTATAAATTAGGTCTTGTCTACAGATAACACGTTTATTTTACATGCTATTGAATCCGTGCTAAATGTTTAGAGAATGTGAGGAAGTTTGACGAGGACTAATACCCAGTACTGCAAATAACACTTTAGTACGACAGTCTAATGCAAGATATTCTTACTTTTTTGAGGGAAAGTGTGTCTTACACATATCTCCAATTTTCTGGCAAGATAATCAATTCATCCCTCTGACTCTTACCTCAATCAGCCCCCTAACTTCTTCAGTCTCTTTCTTGTGCTGGCTTTCTTCCTATGTGTGTTCATATTTCATCGATTGCTGACCAGAAGGATCAAATGGGCAATAAATATGACAAATAGTACTGATTCGGTCTGAATCTATGTGTCTTCCCCACTCCAAACCTAACACCCAATATGACGGTATTAGGAGGGGAGGCCTCTGGGAGGTGTTAGGTCATGAGGGCAGAACCCTCAGGAATGGGATTAATGCCCTTATAAATGAGACCCCAGAGAGCGAGCTGGCTCCTTCCGCCATGTGGGGACACAGCTAGAAGGCACTCTGTCTGAACCAGAAAGTTGGCCCCTCACCAGACACCAAATTTGTTGGTGCTTTTATCTTGGACTTCTTAGCCTCCAGAACTGTGGGAAATAAATCTCAGTTGTTTATAATCCAACCAGTTTATAGTATTATGTTATAGCAACTCAAACAGACTAAGACAGAAAATTGGCACTGAAATTGTCCATTGTCTTGAACAATAGGTCCTGGTTTCTGTTTTGATGTCTGACAAAGCTCCTTATTAAATGGTGAAATGGTCATTTGGCCACACCCTTGGTATTTTCTCCTGAACATGTTTCTCATTCTTTATAATATGGGTAGGCTGAAAATTTTTCCAAATCTTTAAGTTCTGCTTCTCTTTTGATTAACAGTTCTGCCTTTAAATTATTTCTCTCTTCTTGCATTTTTCTATATGCCATCAAGAGTAACCCGGTCCCTCAACGCTTTGTGCACAAACAGCATCAGCTAAACATCCAATTTCATTGCTTACAGGTTCTACCTTCCACAAAACACTAGGATATGAACACAGATCAGTCAAGTCATTTTGCCACTTTATAACAAGGGTAATCTTCCCTTCAGTTTTCAATAACATATTTCTGTCTAAGATCTCATCAGAATGGCCTTTACTGTCCATATTTCTACCAACAATCTATTCAGGATTACTTAGATATTCTTTAAGAAGATTGAGGCTGGGCACAGTGGCTCATGCCTGTAATCCTACCACTTTGGGAGGCCGAGGTGGGTGGATCACTTGAGCTCAGGAGTTTGAGACTAGCCTGGGCAACATGGTGAAACCTCGTCTCTACAAAAAATACAAAAATTAGCTGGGCATGTTGGCTGGCACCTGTAGTCCCAGCTACTTGGGGCGCTGAGGCGGGCGCATTGCTTGAGCCCAGGAAACGGAGGTTGCAGTGAGTCGAGATCATGCCACCACACTCCAACACGGGCAACACAATGAGACCCTGTCTCAAAAAAAAAAAAAAAAAAAGAAAAAGAAAAGAAAAAGAAAAAAAGAAAAGAAAAGAAAATTGAGACTCTTTCTAGAGCCCTCTTCTTTTCTTTCTGGGCCCTCACCAGAATTGCTTTTAATGGTTCATTCACAGCAATGTAGGCTTTTGCTAGCATGACTTCAAGACTTCTAGCCACTATAAAGTTTAAGCAGTTCCAAGGCTACTTCCAGTTTTAGATATTCATTACAGCAGTGCTCCAAGTTCTTGATAACAATGAATAACTACTGTTCTGTGGGTGGTGGATGGTGATAAGGGTAGGACTAAAAAGAGAGAACCTCTTGTTCTTCACAGTTTATTTGACAGCAGGGCATATTTACTCATTTAAACTTTTTGATACAAAGAAGCAATAAGTATTTCTTTATCTCGTCTTTACTCATATTTTAATAGAACCACAACAACATAGAATTTAAAAGTTATCTTAGAGCTCCAAACACTTTGTTTGTACCTGGGGAAGTGATGGCTGTGATATTTATAGGACTGGTGCAGTATAACAGATTCTACCCATCTATGTAGAACCTACAGTGCTTTGGGCACAGACCAGGTGTGCTACATTCATTGTTTTCAATCCTTATAATCTTCCAAGGTATATATTATCATGTGAGGAGAAAGCAATGTATAATAAGGTATGAGAATTCTCAACCTCTCCTCCTACCAATCCCGTTTCTGTTCCTGGACTTTTAATAAGCCGATGTGGAATAATGAATGACAAGACTGAAAGGAAACAAATTTGCTTGGTTGATTTTCACTGGAAAGGGCAGAGACTTACTAGTGGAAGAGAAAAGAGTAAATACAGAAGGTGAGAGAAGGAGAAAAGGAAAGAGGTGTCTGCAGATGGTTTGAAGTGATTTGAAGAGTTAGAGTGACAAAAAATGGAATCATGGGAGACAGATGTATACATGGAGAGGGGTAAGAGGGAATTTAAACATATATTTAAATTGAAGCCTCTTTTGGTGTTTTTGAGAGGATTCAATAAACAATTTGAATTTATTTTCAATTACTTTAAAATATTGGACTGGATGAAACACCAGGTTGAGACAGGCTACAAAGTGCCCCAGCTTTATATGGGTTGCAGTCCACATTTTCAAATGAAGAAATTGAGAATTGGTTAGGTTAAAAAACTTGCAGTAGCTTGTTGAATTTATATATTATATATAATATAAATATATTTTATATTATTTTAAAAATATTATATTATTTAAAAATAATATATTATTATATATAATTATATATATTATTATATTATATATTATTATATATAATTATATATTATTATATTATATATTATTATATATAATTATATATAATGTATGATATATATGATATATAATTATATATAATATATAATATATGTTATGTATATGAGTGTGCATGTTTTTTCATAGAAAGTTAAAATAAGAAAGATAAAACCAGAGACAGTTTCATACTTTCATTTCTAGTAGTATGACAGAGTAGACATCCTGAAATAAATAACTTAAAAATTAATTAGCTGAGCTGCCAAGAGGTTGGTGAAACTCAGAGTATAAAAACAATAAGAAAGAAAGAAAAAATGGAAAATCTGAAGTTTCATAGCCATAATGGTAATCGAATGAATATTTTAAAAGTTTATAACAAAGACAACAGGACCAGAAGATTTTACAGACAAATTTTACAAAATATTTAAGGTGTAAGTAATTCTAATAATGCACAAACTCTCCAGGGGATGAAATCTAAGGAAGTGCTCCTCAAATCACTTCATGAAGCTGATATTGCCTTGCTATTGGGACCAGACAAGGACAGCTAATGAAAGAATAACTACATCATATTTATGAAAATGTTTGCAAGAATCATAGAAAATTAACCAACCAAATACAACAATGTATTAAAAGACAATATATCATGATCAAGTTTGGATTATCTGAAGAGAGCAAATTTGGTTTAATGTTAGAAAGTCTATTTTTATATTTTATTAAAATTAAGAGGTTAAAGGAGAAAAAAATCATATAAGTGTCTCAATAGTGTGGAAAAGGCATTCAACAGAATTCAACATCCATTCATGTTTAAAAAAAACAACAACTTGGTAAACTAGAAGTACAAGGGAAACTCTTTAACCTTATGAAGGGAATTTATAAAACACCTGCATTAAACAACCAGATTACCAATAAAAGTTTATAAAGCAATCTATGTAAAATCAGGGAGAAGACAAGGATGTCTACCACCACCATTTCTACTCAAGACTGTTATAGAGATGCTCACTTGTAAAAATGCAAGGAAAAGAAATAGAAAATATAAGGATTGAAAATGAAAAAAAAATCCCTTCTTATTTGCTAATGAGCGTTGGTTGAAATATTACTACCAAATATTCACTCCTTCTCTATAATAGGATTTTACACCCACATCCATTTTTAGGTACATTATCCATGAGACACATAGGGAGGGATTAAGTGCCCTTCTCCCTGACTTTGGGCTTGGCCATGTCACATGCTTTGACCAATGGAATGTATTAATGTGATTGTGAATGGTTGACCTGACTTGCTTTTTACTCCTGCCCTTGGCTGTGAGAACATAATGCCCTTCATAGGGGCCACTGTTTCAGCCTGAGTCCCAGAGTGAGAAGACATGTCAAGACCAGCCAGGCCCATAGAAGCCCAGAGAAATTGCAGTCTGCCACGGCTTTAATCCAATGCAAGACAAAAATTTTTTTGTGAACTATTAAGCAAAAGTTTATTGATAAATACACTGGTGATATGAACATCAAAAAAGAAAACCCAAAAGAAACTACAGATGAATCATTAAAATTAATAAGAGGCAGGGTTCAAAAATCGCCTAGCACGTTTCTAATTTCCAGCAGCAAACTGTTCAAAATATAATGTGCAAATGATGCTTGCAGTAGAATTCCATTAAAAATACAAGTTAGCTAGAAAAATAATTTTTAAATATATGTAAGACCTTTATGGAGAAAATTGCAAATCCTTATTGAAATATGTTTAAAGACCTAAATAAATGGGGATAACCATGGTTCTATTGAGGAAAACTCAATATTATATAAATGTCAGTTCTTCACAAATTGATCGATAGATTAAAACCAATTCCAATCAAATGTTCAAAATTTTTCTTCATAGAATTTGATAAATTTTCTAAAATTTATGCAAAATAACGTGGTCAAGAATAAGCAAGACAATAACAAACATATGGATGACAGCCAGATATGTTTCTACCTCTCATTTGAGCTTGAGATTGATCTTTAGTTGCCTGCTAGCCTTTGCATAATATAATGTGCACTCAATATTAATAGTTCTATTTATACAGATAACATTTATATGGATATATCAAATTCAGTGTGACTTAAAATGAAGTCACCATAGCTATTTCAAGGTAGCTTCTTCCATTATGTTCTTTAAGTGCTGAATGGCCCTACCATCTTCCCAGACACCATAGTTAAAAATTTGGGAGTCAGTTAATGCTCTTCCTTTTTGTCTCATAAATATCTACCCAGTCACTCAACCACTCTCCATCACTACTGCCATTGCCTTAGTTCTGGCCTTTGCCTTTGCTCAGACTATTTGAGATAAACTTCTAGATATTCTTTGTTTCCTGTCTTCCTTTACCAAGCCATCTTCCATAGAGTGATCCTTCTAAATCTGATCATATCAAACTCTGATGAAAACTCCCATCACCTTCAGGATAAAATCCAAACTCCTTTAGGATTTCTCCTCCATCATCTGCCCATGTATCTCATAATTCCATATGCATCTTTTGCCCCAACAGATTAGTTTCCCTTAGCTCTTTAAGCATGCCAAGCTGATTTTCTGCTTTTCTACCTGGAATATCTTTCCTTCTCCTTTTCTCCCATCTACTTGATTAACTCAACCATGTACTTCAAGACAGAGATTAAGTGTCATATTCCTGAGTTTTCTGACCTTCTCTGATCCCATCCCACTGTCATATTTGTAAAATTGTCTTCCTCCAAAGCATTTATTACCTTGTTGCAATAATTGATTTTCTAGTCTGTTCCCCTGTAAGATTATGAATCTGTTTAGGATACAGAATACATCTTGTTTATACTTGACTATTTATATCTTAGATGATTATGAAATGTTTGTCCCTTTTTGCGCTTCTCATGAAATGTCAACTCTCTAACACAATCTGTGAATCCTTGTGTGTATGTGTGTGTATTAGTCCGTTTTCATGCTGCTGATAAAGACATACCTGAAACTGGGCAATTTACAAAAGAAAGAGGTTTAACTGGACTCAAACAGCTCCACGTGGCTGGGGAGGCCTCACATTCATGGTGGAAGGCAAGGAGGAGCAAGTCACATCTTACACGGATGGCAGCAGGCAAAAAAAGAGAGCTTGTGCCGAGAAACTCCCATTTTTAAAACCATCAGATCCTGTGAGACCCATTCACTATCACAAGAACAGAACAGGAAAGACCCATCCCCATGTTTCAGTCATCTCCCACTGAGTTGCTCCCACAACACATGGGAATCATGGGAGCTACAAGACGAGATTTGGGTGGGGACACGAAACCAAACCATATCAGTGTGTATAAGAAGTTCTTCCTGGCCGGGTGCGGTGGCTCAAGCCTGTAATCCCAGCACTTTGGGAGGCCGGGACGGGCAGATCACGAGGTCAGGAGATTGAGACCATCCTGGCTAACACAGTGAAACCCCGTCTCTACTAAAAAATACAAAAAAACTAGCTAGGCGAGGTGGCGGGCGCCTGTAGTCCCAGCTACTTGCGAGGCTGAGGCAGGAGAATGGTGTAAACCCTGGAGGCGGAGCTTGCAGTGAGCTGAGATCCGGCCACTGCACTCCAGCCTGGGCGACAGAGCGAGACTCCGTCTCAAAAAAAAAAAAAAAAAAAAAAAGTTCTTCCTGAAAGCAATTTTCATTGTAAAAAGTTGCTCATTGGCTATGTAGTTTTCAGTGAGGCTTGCTAGATCTGTTCATAAATGTAGCTCTTGGTAGTATGGCTTAAAAGACATACCTAATCTGCAAATTTTGCTTTTATTTCAGTTAAAAAATCTGGATCCATTTTTACTGTTTGATGAATTTAAAGGAGGTAGACCAGGAGGATTTCCTGATCATCCACATCGAGGTTTTGAAACAGTAAGTACAATAATTTGATTGCAGAAGTGTGTATTTTGAAACATGCCTCTTTCTTCTAATAGAAAATTCAATTTTAAAAGCAATAAATAATAGGCTAAAAATTCATTTATAAGTTGCAGGCTATTTTACATAAGATATACTCAAATTTAAATATTTACTGTTTTTAGAATTCTTTGAATTTATGCCACCAAAAACATTCCTATTTGAGCAGTTAATAAATTGGCTTATTAAAATATTTTTATAATTAAAATAATGTATTGGGGATAGAATAAACTATTTGTGATTAAAATACTTTTATATAGAAAACCTGTTTCTAATCATGCCACTGCCCGGCAGTCTGGGCAACAGAGTGAGGCCTTGTCTTACAAAAAAAAAAAAGAAAGAAAAAGAAAAAACCTGTTTCTATCTTGTTTCTACACAAGAATGTTCAGATGTGTGTAACCTCCTGTAATATTATACACTCCAAAAGACAATCCAAGAAGTATATGAGTATTTATACTAACTTCTAAGGAATTATAGAATCAAGGGGCCTGAATATAACATAGCCTAAAAATTAGGATTTTAAGGACATACATATACATTTACTAGTTTAATTGCAAAATTTAGAGATTCTGCTGAACACTTAATGTTCAGTTTTAGTTACAGAAATAAAAATGTGTAACATAAAATTGTGGCACTTTCAAAGATTCTCATTGTCCACACACATATATTCTGTGGAAGCTCAGGGATAGTTACTTCCTAGTTACAATGTTTAGCCATCTACTCACGAGAACAACCTGTATTCCTAGGGAAGAGACCAGGGCTTGTTAAAGGCTCAGTGTGTTTGTAAAGCCAATTAGTGAATGAGTAAATATTTATTGAAGGCTAGTGATATGCAGGCGTTGGTGTAGGGTGATCTTTTGTATGTTAGGGTGTGTTGAGTGTTGGGAAAGTGTGGGCAGAAGGCAGATGGAGGGAGGCTAAAGAAGGGTGAGGCATGATCCCTGCTTGCTTCCTATGCAGTCTAGTTAAGGAGGTTAAAGATGTTTGGGAAAGAGGGCACCACCACAGTGTAAAAGGATAATGAAGCAAGAAGTTTCTGGAAGTAGGATCAGGGTAGTTGAACTCTTTTCCCTTCCTCATTTAGCCATTCGCCTTCCAGTTCCCTTCTCTGCTAACATGTTGAAGGCGCTGTGGCTTGCTTTGCAGCAGTAATGGAAGCCATTCCTTTCACCTACCCTACACTCATGCTGGATTCTGACTCTGTTCCTGGAAAATGTCTCCACTCTGTGCTCCTGCTCGAGCTGCTTCTTGTTCACTCCATCCCATAGCTCCACTTACCACCTTACTAATCCTTCAAGGTCTTTTCGGATATCACCATCTCCATCAAGTTTTGCAGACAATCCCAAGAGGATGCACTTTCTCCTTCATTTGGTCCTCATCGCATTATATTTTTACCAGTCTCATGCACATTATGCCTTTTTGATGACCTTGATTGTATACTCTCTGTCTTGCATTAGAATTAGGGATTGCCTCAACCTCCCCTCACATACCCAAGAGGACCATGAAATCATTCTCTGTGTTCTCTATGTGGAGATACTCAGTAACTACCAGCTGAATTTAAGTGAATAATAAAAAGTTGAAGACAATGAATATATATTTGAGATGGAGTCTCGCTCCATTGCCCAGGTTGGAGCGCAGTGGCGCGATCTCAGCTCACTGCAAGCTCTGCCTCCTGGGTTCAGGCCATTCTCCTGCCTCAGCCTCCCGAGTAGCTGGGACTACAGGCACCCACCACCACGCCTGGCTAATTTTTTTTGTATTTTTAGTAGAGACGAGGTCTCACCGTGTTAGGTAGGATGGTCTCAATCTCCTGACCTTGTGATCCGCCCACCTCGGCCTCCCAAAGTGCTGGGATTAAGGTGTGAGCCACTGCGCCCGGCCGACAATGAATATATTAAATAAAATGAATGATTAAATAGATTACTTTCATTTCCATTATGCAAAATGCTTTCTGGGGGGGAATGCTTTATAAATTATAAGGTACTCAGCTTTAAGCAACTCCCTGAAGGAGTGTAGCTGTAGAATATTGGTGTTTGGCTCTTTTGATTAAGAATTTTCCTTAAAACTGTAACTGTAATTATTTGTCAGTTCATTTACTTGCTAAAATGTATTGGTAACCCCCAAATCAGTACTTGTGGTGCTTTTGTGGTAATTCGTGGACATGTGAAAGTGGCAAAAATTTGAGCTGCCCGCTGCACACGTTCCCAGCTGAGGCTGAATGAAGCAATGCTCTTTTTTTCTTGTTTTACAAGAAAGTGTCCTTTCACAGTATGCTTAGTGCCACTTTTTCCACACTTTTGTGCTTTGTGTGGGTAATTTCACTGTTTAAAATGGCTCCCACACACAATGCACTAATGCTGTCTAGTGTTCCTAAATGTAAGGAGACTGAGATGTGCCTTACAGAGAAAATATGTGTATTAGATAAACTTTATTCAGGTATGAGTTGTAACACTGTTGGCCTAGAGTTCAGTGTTAATTAATCAACAATATCTGTTAAATAAGGTGGCTTTAAAGAGAAAGACACATAAAACAAAGTCATGTATTGATCAACTGAGCAAAATATTGTGACCAGAGGCTTGAAGGAACACAATCCTGTATTTATCCTAGGAGCAATGGTCTAGTGTTCTCTAATTCAGTGATCATGGCAACTATGTAGAACATTTTTCTGTAAAAAATGATGAGAATCAACTGTATCAGTTTTCCCCAGGAGTGTAGGTAAGCCAGAGACTCAAGTGGTAAGCCATTATCTCTTAATGTGAGCTTTAAAAGTCTGAAATTTAAAGCCAGGCCCACTTGTAGTCTCTCATCACCTCCCTGGAGCATTTTCTAAATTATGCAGGCTTGTAAATTTTGCAAATGCTGACTAGGATAAAGAACAAATTTAGGATCACCTGTGATGTTAGCGCACCATCCAGAAATAGCTATTGTTTTTATTTTGATATATTTTCGTTCAGTACTTTTTTTCTGGTACCACGCTATTTATGTTTTGCATCTTTTTGTTAGCTTAGTATTATACAATAAGCATTTACAAATATTATTTAAAAAACAATTTTAATGGCCTCATTAAGCATCTGCCATGATGGTTGTACCAACTGATATTACCACAGTGCTGTGTTCTGAAGGTTCCTGTTTTCCCTCAACATCACCAACATAAATGTATTTATTTGACTTTTCTTACCTTTGCCATTTTTACAAGTGAAAAATCATGCTTTATGATAGTTTTAATTTATAGAATAGTATTTTCCACATTTCTTCGATCTCTTATTTGAGCGAGGTTGATTTTCTTTTCATTGTAAAACATTCATTCACCATATATATTTAATATTCTTGGCTTTTTTTTTTTTCCTGCCGGGTTGCTGGTATTCTTTTCATTATTTTATAGAAGCTCTTCACATATTAAGGAAGTCAGATCATTTTCAGTGACAGGAATTGCAATAGTGTTTGAGGGATTGGGCTTGTTTTGTATGCCTCCAAAGGTAAACTTTTGAATACAAAGCATAGATACAAAATAGAAGGAAGAACTTTGTAACAACTAGTTATGCAAAGATAGAGTAACTAATATAAGCATGCACTGCAGCAACATAAGCGTGTACTGAATGGTCACATACTTGATGTGTTGTCAGGATCAAGGTCCTCAAAATAGTTAGTGATGTGCTGGAGCTCACATTTATTTATTTTTTAATAAAAAAGAAATTTTACTAACACATGAGTATAAAATGTAACTAATATACATATTTTGAGCGCACACTCACATTTATTTTAACTGATTGAAGAAATGTGGAAAATATTATTCTATAAAATTCTCATTATCTCAGGTGTGACCCGTGAACCGGCAGTGTTATCATTTGTAGCCTCAGTCTCCACTTCAGAGCTCTGAGTCAGAATCTACATTCCTACATCATCAAATGATTGATATACACATTACAATTTGAGAAATGCTGGCCTAGATCTTCCAAGTCAGAAATACGATTCTATAAGTAAGAGAGAGACCCCAATTTTACTGAGTTAATGGCTAATCCATTTTTAAACTTAACTTTTAGGTTTGAATAGCTATATATTTTTTATTAAAAATTTGCCTGAAAATTGAGAAGGCATACTGTAGGGAAGAAGCACAGCTGGTGGTCACAAGACAAAAGGAGAAATGCATTCAGTTTTTCCTACCAGGAGTTTGTTTTCTGGGGAGGATTGTTTTTCAAAAGGCCTGAGTGGTAAAGGGTGAAATAGTTTTGCATTTACCCTGTTTCTGGTCAGGCCTGATACTGTGATTTGTTTAGGGCAACTTTAGTTATCAGAAACAAAGAACAATCAGAGACATGGGAAAGTCCTGCTAAAGTTTAGCTCGAAAAAGGAGGTACTTACAGATCAGACTCCGTTGATGAACCTCTCACCTACACTAGGAAGAAACATGTCTTGTGCCTTTTAAAATCATCCTTAAATGATAGCCTCTGGAGTTTTCAGGTTTTAGCACTGAAAGGCTCCTGTCCCCAGGAACCTCTCATTCCTTAGCAAACTGAGATGATTGGTCACTCCTGTTTAATTAAGCTTAAGAACGATCAGGAGAAAACCATCCTGCCTGCTTTTCAGGGATATTTTAGGATGACCTTGTCTACTGGGTTCTCAATTAGGCTGAGAAGTGTTTTTAAAGTGTTTTCACTACAAGCCTCAGCAAGTTCTTTGATTTTGTTCACAAGAACAGAACCACCTTGTTTCCAAGGGTGTGCCCATCAGAAAAGCCACGCTCATATTTACTGGTTGGTAGCCGACAGTGTTTGCATGCAATGCCTGAACAATACCCAGGAGAGGAAGGGAAAGGTCCTGATGATTCACACCGAAAACTTATGACCGGATTCAAACCTCCCCCCTCCCACATAGCCTGTTTTTTTTCTAGCTTGCTGTGCACCACTTTCAAAAGCAAACTCTACCATCAAGGCTGAAAAAAAAGACTTGATTAAATTCAACATCCATTTTGGAAAACTGGGGAAGGATACTTTTTCAATATCATAAAGACTATTGTTCAGGGAGCATCTTTTGTTATATTTAACACTGAGATATTATATTCCTATTAATATGAAAAAGAAGACAAGACTGTCTACCAGTACCATCACAGTTTAATATTGTTCTGGAAACTCTGAAGCTGTTAATAAGTAAGAGTTACAGTGTTGGAAAGGAGGAGAAAAATTATTTGTAGGTAATAAAATAATAATAAAACTCACAGTGGCTTACTGTGGTTTTGGTTGGTGATATGGTTGGAGGAGGAAGGAAGGCTCAGGATTTGCCCTGAAGTTGTGATTACAGCGAAGCACACAAATCTTAGCATATATATTCATTTGGCATGATTTGACAGTGAAGGTAACAGATATAAGAAGGAAGCTGGCTGGGCACGGTGGCTCACGCCTGTAATCCCAACACTTTGGGAGACCGAGGCGGGCGGATCACGAGGTCAGGAGATCGAGACCATCCTACCTAACACGGTGAGACCCCCCCCCCACCCCACTAAATATACAAAAAATTAGCTGGGCGAGGTGGCGGGCGCCTGTAGTCCCAGCTACTCGGGAGGCTGAGGCAGGAGAATGGCGGGAACCCGGGAGGCGGAGCTTGCAGTGAGCTGAGATCCGGCCACTGCACTCCAGCCCGGGCGGCAGAGCGAGACTCCGTCTGAAAAAAAAAAAGAAGGAAGCTACTCTCAAGACACCCCTTGGCACCACTGTACTAAGAATGTCAACCAAAACCTATTAGTAAATGGCTGGATATAAAATAAGTATGTAAAAATCAATAATTCTCCTGCTTAAAAGCAATAATCAGATGTAATGGGGGGGGGGTGTTAAAACGAACTAAATATGACCTGAGAAGGACTCTGTATTTCTATATTTGAGTCCTTGTGGAGGCACCGTAACCTAAGTTAATAGGTAGACAAGATTGAAAACCTAACTTAAGAGTATGTGCCTGTAACAATAGCTGGGTCTTGGCTGATCCCAGCAGCCATACTTCAACCACTCATATACTGCTGAGTGTTCAAACAAGGCAAACGCTTGTTTAAACCAATCCAGCTGTTTCTGTACCTCACTTCCGATTTCTGTACGTCACTTTCCTTTTGTTGTCTATACATTTGTTCTGACCACGTGGCATCCCTGGAGTCTCTCTGAATCTGCTGTGATTCTGGGGGCTGCCAGATCTGCTAATCATTTATTTTTCTTGGTCCATTAAACTCTGTTAAATTTAATTTGTCCAAAGTTTTCTTTTAACAGGGGAAAGCATCGTACTCATAATGGCCGTAAGAACCCAATATAATTCCCTAGAAAAAAGTCATTCTCCTTTAACCCAGTAATCCTACTTCTATTAATCTATTTCTGGGAAAAATCCAAAGTAAGAAGAAAGGCTTATTAACAAATGTTTATTCTAGTACAATTTTTAAAATATAAAAAAGAGAGGCTGGGCACGGTGGCTCACGCCTGTAATCCCAGCACTTTGGGAGGCCGAGGTGGGCGGATCATGAGGTCAGGAGTTCGAGACCAGCCTGGCCAACATAGTGAAACCCCGTGTCTACTAAAAATACAAAAATTAGCTGGGCGTGGTGGCAGGCGCCTGTAATCCCAGTTACTTGGGAGGCTGAGGCAGGAGAATCGTTTGAACCCGGGAGGTGGAGGTTGCAGTGAGCTGAGATTGCGCCATTGCACTCCACCCTGGGCAACAAGCAAGACTCTGTCTCAAAAATAAATAAATACAAAATAAAAAATGAATTATTCAAAATAGTAGAGGAATAATTACATATCTAGAAATTATCTACAAGAAAATTATTATATATTTGAAAGATGGAATGTTATGCAGCATTATCTATAAAGACAAATATTGTAGCCAATTTAAATATTCATCAATCATAAACTGTTTAGATTGTTTTTTCTTAACCAGCACAACTAGTGACTTTTTGGGTGCATAATTCTTTGCTATGGGGGGCTGTTCCATGCATTGCAGGATGTTTAGCAGCGTCCTTGGCTTCTACCCACTCGGTGCCAATTACATCTGCCTACACCCAGTTGTGACAATAAAAAAAAGTCTCCAGACATTGTCAACTGTCCTCTGGGGGTGTGAGAGAGGGCAAAATCACCTCTGGCTGAGAACCAGTAGTTTAAATACATGTGTCCAATAGCATGGCTTACAGTCATTAAGGAGAATGACATGGCTTGATAGTCCTAATATAGAGCAATCTTGATGATATTTGGAAAGTGACAGAGGCAAGGTGCAGAATTCTTGTGGCATAGTGTAGCATTTATATAAAAAGCAAAAACTATGCCTTTTTTCTTTTTTAAATGACTTATTACCAAGTTTATTGTGGGGAAGATGGATTATTATAATAAATGATTATTTCTACAGACTACCCTGATGCAAATCAAATAAAATTGCAAAATACATGTTATAGTACCCAAAGAAGATGGTGTTTAGAGAGAAAATGAACACATCATAACCGGTACAAATATGTATTTACAAAGCTTTTTAAAAAGTAGTGGTTTATATTATATTTATAGGATTGTACAACCATCACTGCTGATTCCAGAACACTTTCATCTGCCCAGAAAGTAAACCTGAACTCATTATCAGTCTTTTCTCATTCTTCCTTCCTCCAGCTCCTAGGAACCACACTTTCTGTCTCTATTTATTTGTCTATTCTATTTCATATAAAAGGAATCGTATGGTATGTGGCCTTTTGTGTTTGGTCTCTTTCACTTAGCATAATGTTTTCAAGGTTCATTCACTTTGTAGCATATATATATTTTTATATGCCTGACTAATATTCTGTTGTATTGTATAGATATTCTATTGTATGGATAGACCACATTTTGTTATCCAATCATCCACCGGTGGACACTTGAGTTGTTTCCATTTACACCTTTATTCATGGACTTGCCTGGATTATCTCTGAAAGGACCCTCAAGAAACTCATATTGTGACCTCTAGGGAAGGTTAGTGGGTGACAAGGGAAAGTTGTGGACAACATTATTGGTTTTCACTGCACCCTTTTTTTCTCTTTGTACCTTTAGAATGTTTAGTTGTATTTGTTATTTAAGACATTCATGTTTTCAAAATTCCTTCTTCACACACCAGCCATTCAGATATTTAAAGATAAACTGTGCCCTCATGGTTAGTGAAGGTCCTGATGATCACTTGTTCTCCAGGAACTCTTGCTGAGGCCTCCCTCTCCAGATAAAGTGAACCTTACTTGTGTTCTATTCCTGTCAACCAGATAAGCTAATAATATACGCCAATGTGTAGTGGGGATGAGGACTTTCTCTGGAAAACATTTGTGCACCATTAGAGGGGCCCATGAGATTTAAGAGTGCCTTAAATCAAAAACATAACTTTCTCCTCCACAACACGTTCCCTAGCTGAAAGGAAATTAAAATAGTGAGTGCACTCATGAGTTTAGAAGTGGAGGCAGAGGACTTTCAATTTGCATGAAAGTTAGAAAATAATTAAGGAGGAACAAGATGGGTATAGTTGAAGAAGCTTCATGTTTTGAGGCAGAAGCTATCCCTTCTAACAGAAGGATCTGGGAGGGCTTCAGGGAAAATTTGGCCATTTAGTAAGGCCCTAACCAATAACCAATAAGTAAGATTTGACTCTCTGGATAGTGGAGGTAGAGTGAAAGGTGCAGTATGGGATATAGTAGAAACAGTGAGTCGTCTGATTGGGCTTACAAATGGGATGTGGAAGGATGGGAGGTGGAGGAGTATCATAGGGTCTAAAATTTTAGGTTGGGCCATTATTGGAGAAGGACTTCAAAGCCCAAGCTTGATCTATAGCTATGGGTGAATGAACAGTATTTCACATCCTGAAACTGTCAACACAATTATGTTAAAATAAAACCATCTTTAGCCTAAAAGTTCTGCTTTTTGTGGAGTGCTGTCTATGTCAGTGGTTCTCAACTGGAGGTGATTTGTCCATCTGGGTCATATGGCAATTTCTACACTTGATCTTAGCCAAAAGCCTGAGAAGCGACTCATTTGTTAATTTCTGCAGTCTTTGCTGAGTGTTACAACTGGGGAGTGCTACTGCCATCTAGTGGGCAGAGGCCAGGGATGCTGCCAAACCTCCTGCAGTGCACAGGACAGTTCCCACAGCAAAGAACTAAAGCTTGGTCTGTGTTAACAACGTAGGTCACATGAGGGAGAGTAGAAATTGAACTGAAATATTCTTTGAAAGTAGTCGAAATAAATTCCCAACAAATTTCCCTATACACCCCACCCACACCACATTGCAATTACAAACAAAAACCATTCATGTCTTAAAGGCTACATTCCAAGAGTATTTAAGTAGAAAAATTGAGTGTTGTGGGGGTGGGGGGCTGGGGGTACTGGGCACGGTGGCTCACGCCTGTAATCCCAGCACTTTTGGAGGCTGAGGCGGGTGGCTCACCTGAGGTCAGGAGTTCAAACCAGCCTGGCCAACATGGTGAAACCCCGTCTCTACTAAAAAATACAAGAAGTTAGCTGGGCGTGGTGGTGAGCGCCTGTAATCCCAGGAGACTCGCTCAAACCCAGGAGGTGGAGGTTGCAGTGAGCTGAGATCACGCCTTTGCACTCCAACCTGGGCAACAAGAGTTAAACTCTGTCTCAAAAAAAAAAAAAAAAGAAAAAGAAAGAAAAAAGAAAAACTGAGTGGGGGGAAATGTAATAAAGACTATAAGCCAATCATTAAAACATTATTTTATGTCATCAAAAATAAAGCTTTTCAAGTGAAACGAGAAATAAGTCCAAAATAAATTTACATAGATCATTATATGATAAAAAGCTTCATGCAAATCGTCCACATCATTAACAAAGCTACTTCAGAGTCATCCAATCAATAGACTCTTAGAATCACGGGCCTGACTACATGGGATTAAACTTGAAGGAAATTTGCCATGCAATAGTATTAACTGCTGATTTATGAGAAGCTTCATATGTTGTTACATTACCTGTAAGCCTCACAACAACCTTGGAAAGTAAGAATTGTTATCCCCCCATTTTACAGATGAGGAAACTAAGGTTCAGGGAGGCGGTGACTTGTGAAATTCACACAGGCCATACAGAGCAAGATTTGGTGGGCCCATATGATCCCAGGCCCACATTTGTCCACTCTATTTTGCCACCACTCTTTCTGGAACAAAGTTCCCTCTCTATATATCTGATATTTTCTCAATACCTTGGCACATTCAGATGATTAAAAGATTTTTAATACCATTAGAAATGAGATTGTACAGGTGACATAGATCATAAAACTATGAATAAACGCCCCATACTCCTTTTGCCACTCACTTACTGTGGGGCCTATGATTTCGTGGTCCAGGGATCTGAATTTTCCTACCTGTAAGTGCAAAATAGTGCTCTCACTTGTCCTCTGAACTTCCAGTATAATGAGAAAATGGATTAGGTTGATTGTTCCTGGCTATTTAAGGACAATCATTTACCTTGCTTCTTATAGCTGCAACACTGTTCATGATGTGGTGGTAACATGATAATAAATTCATGTTTTAGTTGCTTATAACTTACTACAACCTAATTTTTCCCTCTTTCCGTATACATTTTCTTCCCACCCCACTTTAATTTTTTCCCCCAAATTTCATCTTTTTGAGAGTCACCTGGGAGGATTCCTCCTCCACAAATTATTCCCTCATTCCTCTGGATTCTTTGTCACAATCAATCTTTCCTCTAGATTCGCTTGTACTTCTCTTTAGCTTTTATTTCTCTTGTCTGCATATTTTAGTGGTTTATCTTCTGCTAGAGTGGTAGCTCCCTGAAGGTATGGAAGCAATGACCACTGTGTTCCTTCTAGGTAATTCCTGACTTCCTGTTTGTGAGTTTGTAATGACATTTTATCTTGGGTGGGCCAGAACGAAAGAAAGAAAAAGAAAGGGGAGGGAGGAATGATTAGCAAAGTAGTGGGCTTTTCCTGGAGATACATTTATTTTATTTAAAAGATTGTTCTTTATTCAGATATTGCTATTCTTCCTTGTTTTGGTTGTTAGAATGGCCTTTCTTTTATAAAATGATGACCATAGTAGATAATTTTTACCTTTCACAATCTGAATTTAAAAGTTGGCACCACCACCCACCATTGAGGAGCATTGTATAAAATACTTCACCAGTAGTCTTCACAATTATCAAGCTCATGAAAAATGAGGAAAGAGTGAGAAACTGTCACAGATGGAAGAAACCAAGGAGACATGATGACATGGATCCTGGACCAAAAATGGATATTCATAGAAAAACTGGTGAAAGCCACATAAATGATATACTTTAGTTAATGGCAATGTATCAATGTTGGTTTCTTAGTCTTGGCAAATGTTCTGAGGTTATGCGATATGTTAATGGCAGGAGAAGCTGGGTGGACTCTCCATACTATGTTTACAATTGTTATGTAAACTTAAAAATTATTCCAAAATTTAACTTTTATTTTTAAAAGACTAAGGAAGGCAAAAAATTGGCATCCCTCTGTCAGACCCCTTTATTATAAAATGTTTTATTGCTTCTTGATGTCCAAAATCCTGGGACCTGGGGCCCAATAACATCAAGTACAATGATCACACTCACTAAAAGTTTGAGAAATTATATCTACAGTGAATTGAATCAGGGAGTCGTAATAATAATGTGGTCATAAAAATGTGTCAGCTGCTTAATTAAATATAATGAATTTTTAACAAAATATTAAAAGGAAAATTGACATGAGTCTCTCAAACCTATTCCTCTGTAAGACCCCTGTGAGTCCCAAACCTGCCCAAAACCGTATGTGCAAACAAGTGTATTCAGGCACCTCATTCTTAGGTGTCTGCCTTAGTAACTTTCAACTGGAGACTGTACTGAGCAGAAGAACTTCCCTCTACGCCACAACATAGCTGATCCCTTAATGACTAGGTGGCAACCTGCCACAGTGACACACAGTCTTTAAGCAGAGACGACATACATGTGCTGCAAGACATATTTAGTAATCAGTGGATCTATTGGCAAGACATAGATCTGGTTTGGTGAGGTTTGATTTTAGGAAAAGAAGGAGCACACGTCATTTGTGTCAGCAGAGGGCTCTCTTAAGCAACCGTAGTTCTGACTACCCGTTTTCTCCCTTAGGTACAGAGAGAACACTTTTGTACGTGGACATTTGGGTAGTCATAGAAGTTAGCAAACCATTCCCTTCAGGCCCCTTCAGTATAACGTGGGAATTAAAACAATGGAAATGAACATCTTGAGCACCATTTTGCCAGATGTAGGTGGTGCCAGTTAAGAAGTTGGGTTGCTGATGACATGGAGACCCAGGCGTAGCTTGTCTGAAGAGATATCCCAAAACATTTATTCCTGATCTGAGTTTGAATGAAAAGGGACATTCCTGGTCCTGGGGTTCTAGAAGCAGCTGGAAGTTTCGCAGGGAGTTTGTAATTCAGCTCTCTTGAGTAGTTAGGTTTGGGAATATGATTATCATAGAACCCTGATGTCTGTGTCAGAAATGTTAATCAGAGTGAAAGAAAAAAATAGGTTTGGGAGACTTGAGAATGGGAACAACATAAAAAAGTAAGAGACAAATAAGTCAGTTGTTCTTCTCTTTGTAGTTAGATGTTAGGTAGAACTCTTTGATATCCACACCAAAGAAGGATTTCATGATCGCCTCATCTCAGGATCCTGTAGCTTTGGGATCGTCCATAAACCTCCTCCCTTCACTCAGAAATCATGAGGCCTATTTTCAGCTTTGTGTATATTAGCAGTAGAACCCTTTCTTTGCCTGAAATAGCCAGTTTGCCTGAAGCCACTGAAGTTGGCAAAGTCCTCTTGTTACCTGTGTGAAATCCTTGCAGTTCTGGCTCCTACTGCAATTGTCATGGGATTTCTCCTCTGAAACAAGCCCTGTGCTCCCAGCACGTACGTTACTGGCAATATGCCGTCAGCATTTGTGAGGCAGCATGGGGGTGGGGGAGTGAAAGTAGTTTTATTCTCAGGGACAGAAAATGTTGGTTTAGATCCTTGTTCTGCTATTATTAACTGTAACCTTAATCTCACTAAGCCACGATGTTTTCATCAATAATGTATAGGTGATCGCATATTTCCAGGATCAGATGCTTTGTAAATGCTGAAATGCTATGCAAATATAAGATGCTATTCATCCATCCATCCATCTATTGATTGATCAATTCATTCCTTAATTGAACAAATCTTCAGTGCCAGCTGTATGCTAGGCACCATTGTAGCTAAGTTAAAGAAGTAAGTTAAAAAAGTCCCTGCCTTCATGGGGCTTACATTCTCTTAATGAAGACGGACAATAAATGAATAACAAATAATTACATAATATAGTGTCCCATAGTGAAAAAGCTAGGAAGAAGAAACAAACCATGGTAGGAGGATAAAGAATTGGTTGATAAATTAGACCAGATGGGCTGGTTGGAGATGGCCTTTCTTAGGCAGTAACATTTGAACAGAGGCTTGAGTGAAGCGAGGAGGTGAACGGTGAGACTATTGGAGGGGGTGGGGGGAACTATTCCAAGAAGCATGAATGAAGATCCACGAATGGGATCTCTGCCCCACGGAGCTGTGGTGGCTGTGCCAACTCTAGAACTTACTCATCACCTGTTATGGGCCAGGTGCTTTGCACACATTACTCACTTACTGCTTACCACACTCGGAGACCTCACCTCCCAGGTCTATTCTGTACATGAGGAGACTGAGCCTCCAAGAAGTGAAGGGAGTTCACCCTGCATACCAAACCGGGTAAATGGCAAACCCGAGGTTTGCACCAGAGCCACAAAGCCCGAGTAGTTTTTGGAGACAGGGCCACACCTGCAGGGGGCAGAGTGGCGGGAGTCTCTGAAGCACTGGTGCTTCTGCAGGGTAGTGGCAGGGACATATAAGGCAGGACCTGGTAGAGCTTTAAAATACTTGGGTTTGTCCACTGGCTGAATACTTGAACTGTGTTGGTTATCTTTTCCTTTTTGTTAAAACCACCTTTTGGAACTTGTGAAGGTGCGTATGCGGGGTTGGGATTGGGTGAGTCAATTTAGTGGGGTGATTTTCCAGGTTTCTACTCATGTCATGAAAACATTTTTATAAAATAACTTGAGTCCTTAATTGTATGGATTCAAATATCCTTGAAGACCAGTTAGCAGCTTCTATTATGCAATATGTTCCTTGCTGGCATCTCTCATCAGCCATGACCTCAACTCGTGTTTTGTTTTGTTTTTCTCTTTTTCCTACCAAGCCACTAGTAGACAAAAAAAAAAAAAAAAAAAAAAAAAAAAAAAAAAAAAGCCACTATTTTAAAGCAAATGGAAATTAAAGGAAACCGTAGTTTTCCCTATAATATAAACATTTAACGAAGAGGTCTTGCATCTTATTCCCGAACACTGAATGAGGTACTCAGACTCTGCCTTCTAAATACCAGCCAGAAAGAGCAAACTATATTCTCCCTTGCTTTGTAATTCTTCAGAATTAATGTATAGTTCCTTGAGGTGCACCTTTCCTAAACTTCACATGGCAAGTGACACTTTTCTTTCATCCCTATTGTGTGTTTTGTCCTTCTGCCCCCAAACACAAACACACAAGGAAACAAGAACTGACAAGGAAGCAAAAAATATTTAGTAAAGACCCACGGAAAGAATTAGAAGGAGGAAAAGAGGAAGCGGGACCAAGAAGCACATCAAGTGCTTTAAGAAAACACCTGTTTCAGATTACAAATTTCTTACTTAATTACACACATGCAACTCTTGAGTTTAAACATAACACTCACAATTCGTCAGCCACCCACGGCAATTCTCCAGGTGTTTGTGATTATGTAATACCCTAAAAAATCATCTGGATTGTGTCAACTCTCAGAAGTACTGCTTCAGTTTTTTAAAAAATCCTCTACAGACATTAATTTATATGTAAAGTCTCAGTCTAGCATTTACACTACTTAGCAAAAAAAACAAATAAAAGGTTATAATAAGTAAAAGGTCAGTGGTTTCCTTGGTTTCTGATTTTTTTCCCCAAAGACTGAAAGTATGTTTTTTGCTTTAAGTAGTAAAAGGTAGGCATTTTGTATTCAATAAAACTTCATTGACCAGACTTCTCTAATTCAGATTTTATGATATTTAGGATAGGAGCAACGAGGTTTAATTGTATAACCAGCGAAAGGAACATCCACACTGCAAAAGTAGAGGAAAGGGGGGATAACTGTTTCCTGAATCTTTTTAGAAAAGTGTTGAAATTGCTTCCTAAAATCAAATTTGGAAAAAAAAATCTTGATGTCCACTTAGATTTTCATCCTTAAATGAGTCATACGCACCACAATTTACTTTTTAAAGTTGCTTGACATATTTTTAGATGGTTAGCAACCTGAAAGCCCTTAGGCTTGGATAATTGAAAAATATTTGGGGATGGAAAAGAATATGATTTGAAAGGGACTCCTTTGAGAGCCCAAAAGGGAGCTTCAGCCCAAACAGAATGGAGATTGCCTTGCTCATGCAATTATTTTAATTAAAAATGCATGTGCAGCAGGAAAAGCAAAGCAATTCTAGACACCACCCCTTGTAGTTTGCCTGATGGTTTGAAATCTGGAAGCTTTTGTTTGTCCCCTTAAATTTTTAAGCTTTGTATTAGATCCTAAATGCTTTGTTTCTATTCTGACATAAACGCTGTCTATAAAAAATGCAGGTCTTCCCACACAGTAGCACGTGTTAAAGTCGGAGCTGCATTGTCCTACATGTAATGTGGAGTTACCCTTCTGATTCTCAGTGTTTCCCCTTGTGTCTCACTGCCTTTCTATCCAGCCCCAGTTCACTTAAGCAGGGAACAAGATAGTCATCAGCATCTATGTAAAATAAACTATACCACTTACTTTCATCCACTGATTAGTGGCAGCATCTTTGTTTTTTCCAAAATAAAAATGTTGCTTTCATTGTATAAAAGCCAATTAATTATTACAGAAAATTCAAGCTATCAGAAAAATGGAAAGAAACATATCTGAAATTCTACTATCTGGAGATGACCACTGTTCACACTGTGATGTATGTTCATCCAGGCACCTCCATCCATACTAACACAACTGGATAGTGTTATTTAAATGAGTCCATTTAAATACATTGTTTTATTTGTCCCCTTTAAATAGAATTGCTGTTCTGTAACCTGCTTTTTCAATTAAATAATATTTCATTTTTTTCCGTGTCAATAAATAAAGATCTATATCACTTTTTAACAATTGCATAGTATTCTCTTATATGGCTACACTGTAATTTAGTTGTGTTACTTATTAACCTATCATCCAGAATGTCCCTGTCTTTTGCTATTACAGTAAATATTGCAGAGAATAGAATTGTGCAGAAAATCTTGTATTTTTTTTGTCTCCTTTGATTTAAATCTCAGAAGTGTACTATTTGCATTTAAATCCTTCATCTATTTGGAACATGTTTTTGTATGTAGTGGGGGATTACTGTCTTTTCATATGGTCATTTGTTCCAACATCGTTCACTGGGAAATACATCCTTGCCCCACTGATTTGAAATTGCTACTCTCATATATTAATTTCGCATACAAATGGGTCTCTTCTATCCCTGTGCCAATGTCGCATTGTTGCCATTACTATAGCAAGTTCCCAGATGGGGGTTTTAGACTTCAAACCTAGAACCTCTAATTTTTGTAGCCATCTGCCTATGGCCTGCTGGGGTAAAGGCCCTGCCTAGGCTATTCTGTTCACAGTATACCTCAATGATATTGTTCTGCAGGATGAAACGTGGAGAATCCTTGTGTCAGCCAGCCCTGATTTGCACTGTATTACGTGCTCTATAAATATTTTGATTCAAGAACTGGCATTCAGTAAAGTTAGTTCAGGAAGAGGTGAGTTTATTATAAATCTGCAATATAAAACGTCAACAACATGACAGTAGCAAGGCTTTTATGGCTTTTAGTTTAGGTATTAGGAGGCATTATAAATACTAACTTGTTCTCCCAGCCTGAATTCTCAACCAATTGAGAAGATGAAGGAGTAAGAAAGATGGCAGACAAAAATACCTTTATTTCGGATAAAGCTGATATTGGAGAAGGTAACTTATATCTGCAGGCAGGTGGGCCTCTGAATACTGCACCTGGAAATAAGGCAGACTTACTCAGATCTCACCAGCTGTGCTAGACCCCTGTTGGCTACCACCACAGGTGCTAGTCACTCTCACGGAGACAGAGAGAGAAAGAGGGCATTTGCTTTCTGTGGGTGGGCTCACTGTCAAGAGGAGGAAGAGAGGGGGCTTGGCTCTACAAACTCAATTTCTACTTTCAAATCTACCAGTCCTACTTACTGTATATCTTCCTCATGAGAATATAAGCTTCATGAAGACAATTACCGTATCTGTCTTCTCCACTTTTTTATCTCCCAACACAGTACCTACAACATTACAGGACTTCAGTGAGCATTTGTTCAATGAATGTTGTTGGTGCACTTACCTTCTCAATATATTATTTTAAAATTATTGTATCATAGCTTTTATATATTTGAATGGATATCTTATGATTATGTCAGATATACAAATGTGTAGGGTAGAATAATAACCATTGCCGTTTATGATTTTTTAAAACAACCTTTTGAATTTTCATATAAAAAAAGACTAGTTAGGTCTACTTTTTATGCCTTAGGATAAAGCAAAAACATAGACTACAAAAACAGTCTGGCTTTGACATATTCGATGAGTGCTTGTATAGAGGAGGAAATAACAATTTTGTTTGTGTAAAACAGCAATATCTGATGTATATGCTGAGAACTTCATAAATATTTTCTCTTCTCTTGCCTCCTGGGCATTTTTTGTTTTTCTTTCTTCTTTAAATCTTATAATATTTCCACTCTGTTGTTTATTGTGGATTTAGGGATTTGTTGGTAAAAAGCATTGCTTATTCTTTTTAAGTACTGATTTAAATTGGTTTATTTGGTTGAATATATTTGAGTGAAAATTAGGTCTGGCTACGTAATTACAAAATATGTTGGGATTTTAGTCAGAGACTACATTTTCTGGTTCACTCATTTAATAATAGTTAATAAAATTTTGAAGTAAAGTATCCAAGATTAAGAAGGATAAACACATTAAGTTTTAAAGAAAACACTGAGATAGCTAATATACAAAAATTCATCCAGTAATGATAATGTAAATGTTAGAACTTGTCGCCCTTAAGCTTAAGTTGGGGAGCCACATGTGTTTTGCAGATAAACATGGTTTTGCACATGCCTTTCAGAACTGTTTAGGCTGATTGGTATTTCTTGAAGGAGTTACAGATAAATTTCCCAAATGCATACAAAATGGATGTCGAATCCAAATAGATTACACAAAAAGAGCCCATGTCCTGACACACAACATTTTACGCTTTAAGTGCTAAATTATATATTTCAAATAACAATGTTACCATGTTCCTGAGGTAATTTTAAATTCTTACTAATTATTTGGTATCTTTTAATCTTTATTTGCTAGAGTAATCACAATAGCCTTAAAATGAGAAGTTTAGAGTTGCTTGATTTTTCCCTTTAGTAGAATAATGAAATAAGAAGGGTTTAATTTTCTTCTGCTTTTTAGAGTTGATGCGATTCTTGTTCTACCAAAAGGTACTGTGATTGCAGAAAGTCCTGGGAAGGTTTTTCTATGTACACAAAATGCCTACCATAGTTGACTACTGCTTTTCAAATTCATTCTATCTAAATCTGTGCTATCAAATGGAATTTTCTGTAAAGATGGAAATGTTCTATAATCTGCACTATCCAATATGATAGCCATTAGCCGGATGGGGCTTTTGAGCACCCAAAATGTGGCAGGTGCACCTGAGGTGCTGAATTTTAAATTAATGTTTTAAAATTTTTGTTTTTGTTTTGTTTTGTTTTGTTTTGAGATGAAGTCTCACTCTTGTTGCCCAGGCTGGAGTGCAATGGTATGGTCTCGGCTCACTGCAACCTCTGCCTCCCGAGTTGAAGTGATTCTCCTGCCTCAGCCTCCCTAGTAGCTGGGATTACAGGCACCTGCCACCACACCTGGCTAATTTTTTTGTAGTTTTAGTAGAGACGGGCTTTCACCGTGTTATCCAGGCTGGTCTTGAACTCCTAACCTCAGGCGATCGGCCCATCTTGGCCTCCCAAAGTGCTGGAATTACAGACGTGAGCCACCACACCCAGCCAATTTTATTTAATTTTAATTAATTTAAATTTAAATAGCTACGTGTTGCTAGTGGCTACTCTATTGGGCAGCATAGAATTTCTTTCCACTTTTAGATTTAGTATAGACATGTCCCTGGAAAAGTTGACTTTAATTTATATGAATTCATTTAACGTATTTTAGAAACATTTATTGAGCACCTAGCGAGTTTGTGTGCTTGGTGTCAGAAATACGTTTCCTTTGGATTTCCTGAGGCAGCTTTTTGGCGAAGGTATGGAGACCTCACATATGTCATCCCACATACCTGTGTGAACAAGCCTTGGTAACAGGGACCCTGCTGGTTCAACAGGAGCTGTCTCTCTTTCACCCTGATCTCCAGGGCCCACCATGCCAGGGCCATCATCTGCTGGGCTGAAGGGGTGAGTGGTGGCTCTTTTCACTCAGCTGTGAGCTCTGGCAGGTTCAGGGATGCATCTGCCAGGAGGAAGGGGCACCTAGGTGGAATTCTCTCAAAGACATTTTATGGCTAATGTGGCCTGGTCACAGAGATTCTTTCTCTCAGTTTACTCCACTTAGTTGCTCCTGACACTTTTCTCAACAAATTTTCTGTGGAAAAAGCAAACACATCTTCACAGCTACCCAATACCTACTTTTTCTTTTTCCTTTTTTTTGAGCTTTATTGAGGTATGGTTGACAAATAAAAATTGTTTATATTCAAGGTGTACAATGTGATGATTTGATGTATGTATACATTGTGGAATGATTACCACAATCAAGCTAAGGTATCCATTACCTCACATAGTCACCTATTTTTATGGTGAGAGCACAGAGGATTACTCTCTTAGGAAATTTTAAGTTTACAATACTTACTATTAATTCTAGTCACTATGCTGTGATTTAGGTCTTCAGAACATATTCATCTTGTCACCACAAGTTTGTACCCTTTACTCAACATCTTCCCATGTTCCTACGTCCTGACCCCTGGTAGCTATCCTTCTACTCTGTTTATGTGAGATCATGCAGTATTTGTCCCTCTGTGTCTAGCTTATTTCGCTTAGCATAATATCCTCCAGGTTCATCCGTGTTGCTGAAAATTGCAACATTTCCTTCTTTTTTAAGGCTTAATAGTACTCCATTGGGTATATATATCACATTATCTATTTATTGGTCAACAGATACTCTAGTTATTTCCATATCTTGGCTATTACGAATAATGCTGCAATGAACATGGGAGTATAAAACAACTCTTTGAGATAGTTATTTTATTTTGTTTGGATATATACCCAGGATGAGATTGCTGTGTTGCATAGGAAATCTATTTTTCATCTTTTGAAGCACCTCCATATTCTTTTCTATAATGTCTATACTAATTTACCATCCCACCAGCAATGTATAAGGATGCCCTTTTCTCCACACCCTCACCAACACTTGTTTTCTTTTGACCTTTTGTTAACAGCTGTCCTAACAGAGGTGAGATAACGTCTCATTGTACCTTTCATTTGCATTTTTTCTGATGATGTTGACTACCTTTTCATATACCTGTTGGCCATTTGTATGTCTTCCTTGGAAAAGTGTCTATTCATTTGCCTATTTTTTTTTTAAATGAAAAGGCAACTCACAGAATGGGAGAAAATGTTTGCAAACCATATTATCCAATAAGGGATTAAGTTCCAAAATATACAAGGAACTCATACAAGTCAGTGGGAATAATTAAATAATAACCCAATTTAAAAATAGGCAAAGGATCTACTTTTTTTCCTGTTTGTTTTTCAAAGGTATCCTACCTCCTGGAAGGGGGCAGCATGGCCCATGAAGACTTCTGTGGACACACTGGTCAAATGAACCCAGGAGATTTGCAGGTATGGCCAAGGACAAGGAATTGCTGGTGGTTTAGTAGTTTTTGAGTGCACATGCTTGATCCTGCCCACTTCCAGTACATTCACCCTTTCCACACTCTCTCTGTTATATTCTTGACTTCTCCCTTTCTAGAGATTCTTTTACTCAGCCTGGAAACCACACAGGTCTCTTATATTCTTCTTTCACACTTTCCTTGACCCCTCAATCACTTTTTAGTTCCCACCTAGTCTTTTTCTTATATTTCTCAAATGTTAGACCTAAAACCATAAAAACCCTAGAAGAAAACCTAGGTTATACCATTCAGGACATAGGCATGGGCAAGGACTTCATGTCTAAAACACCAAAAGCAACGGCAACAAAAGCCAAAATTGACAAATGGGATCTAATTAAACTAAAGAGCCTCTGCACAGCAAAAGAAACTACCATCAGAGTGAACAGGCAACCTACAGAATGGGAGAACATTTTTGCAATCTACTCATCTGACAAAGGGCTAATATCCAGAACCTACAAAGAATGCAAACAAATTTACAAGGAAAAAAAACAAACAACCCCATCAAAAAGTGGGCAAAGGATATGAACAGACATTTCTCAAAAAAAGACATTCATACAGCCAACAGACACATGAAAAAATGCTCATCATCACTTGCCATCAGAGAAATGCAAATCAAACCACAATGAGATACCATCTCACACCAGTTAGAATGGCAATCATTAAAAAGTCAGGAAACAACAGCTGCTGGAGAGGATGTGGAGAAATAGGAACACTTTTACACTGTTGGTAGGACTGTAAACTAGTTCAACCATTGTGGAAAACAGTGTGGCGATTCCTCAAGGATCTAGAACTAGAAATACCATTGGACCCAGCCATCCCATTACCCATTACCATTGGGTACATCCCATTACTGGGGATATACCCAAAGGATTATAAATCATGCTGCTATAAAGACACATGCACACGTATGTTTATTGCTGCACCATTCACAATAGCAAAGACTTGGAATCAACCCAAATGTCCATCAGTGACAGACTGGATTAAGAAAATGTGGCACATATACACCATGGAATACTATGCAGCCATAAAAAAGGATGAGTTTGTGTCCTTTGTAGGGACATGGATGCAGCTGGAAACCATCATTCTCAGCAAACTATCGCAAGAACAGAAAACCAAACACCGCATGTTCTCACTCATAGGTGGGAATTGAACAATGAGATCACTTGGACACAGGAAGGGGAACATCACATACCGGGGTCTTTTGTGGGGAGGGGGAAGGGGGAGGGATGGCATTAAGAGATATACCTAATGTAAATGACGAGTTAATGGGTGCAGCACACCAACATGGCACATGTATACATATGTAACAAACCTGCACGTTGTGCACATGTACCCTAGAACTGAAAGTATAATAATAATAATAATAATAATAAAAGTAATCAGGAATGATATCCCAACTTCCTTATCTTTCATTCATTTTGCACTTACTGAAATCAGATTTGACCTCTCAGTAGCCCCTTCCAAATCTTTACTGAAGCTATTCAGATCATGGTCACTTGTGATGTCCCAATTGCCAAATTCAGTGATTGTTTCAGTCCTCATCTTTCTAGACCACTCTGCTGCATTTGAGATAATGTATTATTTATCTTCCAACTCATTTGCAGGGTTAGGTGTTATTACTTAAGACAATGACCTTGAGCCCTCCATCATCCTAGTCTTGTCTGAGATACGTTACAGTTAAAATGCCCCAAAATACTTGGGTCATGTTTGCCAGTTTTGTAAGTCAGAACTCTATACCAGGTACTTTCTGGGATTTTATATATATATGTTTTGAGGGATGATAAATTCACATATTTGAATCATAAGATTTCAATGAAAGTGAAATTTAAAGACAAAACAAAACCAAAGTCATGGCAAAAACTCAATAGTGACCTCTCACTGGAGCAGAAAACGAAATGAAGACCGCTTACAAAGCTAGATACGATGACTGGAAATGTCCTGTTCATGGAAGTGGTGACCTCCGCCATCTGCACCATGGAGCTGCCTAGCAGCCATACATGTGAGACACTGGTCAACACTTTTTCTACCACTATAACTTCACATTGATTAGGATGATGATTGCATAGTGTCTTTCAGTTTATTCAGAGTTTTCATATGCATGATGTCTTTGCGATAAGTATTATTATTATTATCATTTTGAGACAGGGCCTCACTCTGTTGCTCAGGCCGTAGTGCAGTGGTGCATTCACGGTTCACTGCAGCCTCGACCTCCCCAGCTCAAGTGATCCTTCCACCTTAGCCTCCCTAGTCGGTGGGACCACAGGTGCACAACACCACACCTGGCTAATTCTATTATTTTTGTAGAGATGGGGTCTCGTTATGTTGTCCAAGCTGGTCTCAAACTCCTAGGCTCAAGCAATCCACCTGCCTTGGCCTCCCAAAGTGCTTAGGTTACAGGCAGGAGCCACTGTGCCTAGCAAAAAGAAGTATAATATTATTCTCATCTCATTTTTAAAAATGAGGAAATGGGGATTTAAAGATGTTTTTAAAAACAGATACCCATGACCTCAGAGCTAGTAAATGATGAGGATGGAAAGAGAACCCCATTCTCCCCTTCCAGATCCCATATATAGGCCATTTTAAGTAAAGTATTACCAAACTAGCTCATATCTAAAAAGGATAACCACGGCATTGAAAATATAAAGAAATGAACTTTTAAGGGAAAAGGAAAATGCTTAAAAATGGGAAGATGTCTTTGAGGGGCACCAATAGCTATCATTAGACAGAAGAAATGCAGCATAAGAAGGTGTTTAGGTATACTTTATACTGCATTAGCGCAGGGTCAACAAATTTTTTCTATAAAGGGCAAATGAGCTTTGGGGGCCATATGGTCTCTGCTGCCGCTACCGGACTCTGTCACTGCAGCGTGAAAGCAGACATAGACCGTATGTTAATGAATGGGTATGACCAGGTGCCAATAAACCTTTACAGAAACAGGTGGCAGGTTAGATTGGGCCCCCAGGCTGTGGTTTGCCAACTCCTACATTAGAAGGTTTAACAAGCCTTTTCAAATGGGAGTAGAGGGAAATCTAGACTTCATAGAAGAAAAAAAATCTTTAAAGTGTGCATTGGCCTCCTTTCAGATCCTTCAACTAATAATGCTCATTCTTGTCTCAGAGTCTTTTTCACATGCTGTTATCTCTCCGTGGAATCCTCTTCCTGTTCCCCTTCCCCTGGCTAATTCTTACTCCTTGTTTGGATCTCAGCCTGAAGATTGCACCCTCAGATAAGCTGCCTTGAACTGAGCAGGACATTTCATGTGCTCACAGAACCCTGTCATTCTTTGAAGTGCCAAGCACAATTATAATGGCAATAATGATGCATGACATTGTTTGTTTAAGGATTATTCCCCCGACGACGGCTGTGTGGAAGATGCTGTTGATGGCCTGCCTCATAGCCCCTTGGCCCAACTGTGAGTTCAGGTGGCGATGGTCCCCATATGTGTACAGCACCATCTCAAGTGCTGCTACTCTGTCTGAGGGCTTTCTCCAGCCCACGTATTGGGCAGACCATATGTGTCAGTGATTTAACACTCCCATGGGAACTCTTGGTCAGTGAAGGATGGGAATTGGAGTCTAAATACCCTAGCTTCCCCTCTTCTCCATGCAACAATTTGAAAGCACATATATGGTTCCCAGTGGGATTGAATTCCAGATGTCCATAGATGTAACCTTTTCATTAACAACTCTTTTTGGCTTTCTCCCTTGCCTCACTCTTCCCTACTCTCTCACTTGTGCTTTCTGCATCACTTTCCAAATAAACAACCTGCACATGTCTTTGTCTCAGGAACTTCTGTGGGAGAACTCAAACTAAGATAGGAAATGCATCTATGATGTTCATACCTTCATCTCCAGATTCCAAGATTTAGGCTTTGGGGCTGGTGTCTAATCTGCTCTTAATAAAGATATTAACAAACACTGGAAGAATCTGCACAACAGTGGAGGCAATAATTGTTTCTCCAAGTAGCGAGGGTTCCGTTACTGGAAGTGAGCAAGTACAGACACAAGTTAACCACCCACAGTATAGTGGATACTGGGGACCTCCAAATGTATTTTTAGGCCCACATACTTATCCTCCAATGTCTGGGAACACTGGCTGCTGATGGCTCACAGCTGCTTCCCTCCCTAGGAACTGCCCTGCTTTCTACTTGGGGATGGCCCACAGTCAATGGTTTGCTGATGTGGGGATGTAAAAACTTGGGTCACATTGTCTCCAGCTGGGACAATTCTGAAGGTTCATCTCAACTCCAGAGCTCCCTGTTGGATTGGCTAAAGCCTCTGTAGTAACTGCATTGCTGGTCGGCTTCTCCCCCTGCCAAATCCTGCTTTTTTCACTTCTTAAGTTGTATCTCCTGAGAACACAGCCCAGTATACTATCTTCCTGCAACTCCCCGTCTTAGAGCTTAATCTAAGACTCAGGGATGTCAAAGACAGGATTCTTCCATTTGTGGGAATTTCAGTTCCGATGTGTTGATTTCAAGTGAGGAAGCACAGGAAGCATTTGCAAAACTGGAAAGGGCCCCAGCAATTGTCACTGATGTTTATTATTCCTCTCAATGCCCAGGGGCTCTGATAGCAGCACCTGTAAGACGCCTCACTGCGTGATGGTGTTTTAATTGTTCCACCTGTAGACTTATTAGGAGCTTGGTTACATTTCCTTCTTGTTGGTTTGGTGTTTGCAGTGGATGACTGCAGGCCGGGGCATTCTGCACGCCGAGATGCCTTGCTCAGAGGAGCCAGCCCATGGCCTACAACTGTGGGTTAATTTGAGGAGCTCAGAGAAGATGGTGGAGCCTCAGTACCAGGAACTGAAAAGTGAAGAAATCCCTAAACCCAGTAGGGATGGTGTGACAGTTGCTGTCATTTCTGGAGAAGCTCTGGGAATAAAGGTAAGCCAGGCTGTTGTGTCTATTTAACCTGAGGCATGCAGTGACATAAGGCTGGCCCCTTCTGGGTTGTCAGCTCTCACTAAGTTTACCAAAATTCATGTCCCATGGGATGGACTTGAATCATAGGTGTCAGAGTAAGTGCAACCTAAGAAAACTCAGAAATTTTTGCTGCATACAAACCCATAGAGTTAGGAAAATTACAAGAAAGCAAGCTCATATATAGTTTGGTCAAGAGCAATTTTCAAAGTATGTCTTCATGTGTGTGCTGATTTAGCCTAATTCCTTTCACTTATAGTGCAGCTTTATGCTTTAAATTGTAGCTCCTCAGTACAGCAAGGTTGCTACCTTTAAGAAACAACCAAAAAGCAAGACCAAACTCCCCTTCACAAAGATTTATGTCAATTACTTATGCTTAACTTAGTAATGTAAGGAAAGCACACTACTACATTGCAGAAAGTTTATTTTTAAATTTTAACTTGACAGTTTGTCTAACCCATACATGACATGCCCTGTACATTCTTTTCAACTGGAACTTTATACTATTTGGGTTTATAGTCTCACCTTTTTGATCGAATAAATCAATTTAGGCTAAAGATTATGGATATATTTGTGGGAGGAAAGGGGTGGGGCAAACGCCATGTTAATTGCACACCAGAACTGCTTCTGGGGAGGATAAGATTCCTCACACCCACCAATTTGAGGTAGTGGCAAGCTGGGTAGTGTACTCTCTGAGGTGGGGTTTCCCAGAAGCAGACCCTGAGATGAAGATTCCCATGCAAGTGATTTTTGAGTAAGTGCTCCTAGGAGAACAGTAAAAGGAATCAGGACAAATTGGGGGAGGAAGTGAAGCAAGGCTGCCATCTCAGGCAAAGTCCTGAAGAGGGTGGCTTTACCTTGATCCTGCAAGACACTTTGGAGGATCAACGTGCCTCAGAGATGTCCGAGCCCATCCCTGGCAACGGAGCTGGGCTTTCATGCTCCCTTACCCAATGGTCATTAGTTATAGCCATTAACTTTGAGGTGGAGGCACAGAAAGGGTTAAAAGGGATCTGAAGGGATCTGGGAGAAGTCCTGACGTCGGATACTACACATGGAACCTGGCACTGAGTGAATCAAGATAATGGGAGTTCCTCTGCCATTCTCCCAGTGCACAACCAGCACTTAAAACTATTTAAAACTAACTTCTGTAAATTTTATTTTTTTGATGTGCACCATCAGGGTTAATGGCTTGGCAGTGGCTACTAACCAACCACTCAATGGGATGCATGGGATGGTTAACAGATTGGTCATAGTTGGCCGGGCGCAGTGGCTCACGCCTGTAATCCCAGCACTTTGGGAGGCCGAGACGGGTGGATCATGAGGTCAGGAGATTGAGACCATCCTGGCTAACACAGTGAAACCCCGTCTCTACTAAAAATACAAAAAATTAGCCGGCTTGGTGGCGGGCGCCTGTAGTCCCAGCTACTCGGAAGGCTGAGGCAGGAGAATGGCGTAAACCCGGGAGGCGGAGCTTGCAGTGAGCCCAGATCACGCCACTGCACTCCAGCCTGGGCGACAGAGCGAGACTCCGTCTCAAAAAAACAAAAAAACGATTGGTCATGGTTATTGGTTGGGACTTACCAGTTTTTGTATTTCCTGAACTATAACCAAAGTTTTACTGTTTTTGTTTTTGTTTTTTTTTTACCTCTACCCTGCCTAGGTATATGGATTGTTTTGTTTTGTGTTTCTAATGCAAACAAAAGTAATTGAATACCATACTTTGCCATTGGAAAAAACCCTTTGTTGTGTTTCTGTGACTCGTTTCTGTTTTGCCGAGCATTGGTCAGTGAGTGCCCTTTTCAGCTGTTTGTGAAGAGTTTCCTTCCCTTGAGCTCTGCAGAAGAGGGTTAAGATCCTGTGAGGACTTCCTGGTGTAGCAGCAAAAGATATCGTTGGGTATAGTGTCAGGCAGAGCGGTCTAAAGGGAGCTGAATTAATACAGATATGAAGCTGCTCACTGCATCTCACATGGTATTTTCCTTCCCTGTTTCCAGGACTCTAAGGTTTTAGGGACATGCCTTTAGGGGATACTGAGATGGATAGTAGAGGGCAAGAAGCCCCCCTCTGTTTCAACCAAAGCACAAGACTTTGCCCAATTTCATATATTGTAATTGTCCATAAGATTTGATTTAGAAAAAGAGTCGAACTATTGGCAGTTCAAAAGAGAAATCAGACCAGTGATTTAGTAGATTAGCAAAGCCAGTGATATCACGAATCCTTAGAGTTTACAACTACTTCTCATTTACAGAAATTGTAAGGCAATTTAAGGTTGGAGCCAGTAAAGCACTTTCAAGCAGCAGACCGTGTGGTCTTGTAATCACAGCCAAGGATAAGAGACCAGAGGTAATGTTTTAACTTTGTAAAATAATGTCTTAGTGTCTGCCAGCTTCTGTTATTTCTTTTTGTTGAGTAAAATCTCTGAAGTGAATTATATTCTCCTAAGTAAATGATCAGTCCTTCTTATGAGTGAATTTTAATAATAACGCCTCTTGGAACTATGGGCAGCATTAATTTAGATTTCAGGAGGCAGCGTGGTGCAGTGGTTACCAGCATGGACTCTGGAGATAGAATGCCTAGGTTAGAATCCTTACCATGAACTAGCTGTGTGGCTTTGGGCAAGCCAGTTAACTTCTCTGGACCTCAGTGTCTCATCTATTAAATAGGGTATTTTGCAAAGATTAAGTGACTTTTTATACATTAAACTCTCAGAATAGTGCCAGACACATTGTAAGCACTACGTAAGTGGCAGTTATTATTTTGATTAATTTATGGTAACTTGAACAGGAGCTGGGCTGAGATTTATGTCTGCCATCTAAGCTAAAGGGATTTGCTGTGATTTGGGAAAGGTGATTAACCTGCACTCAAGAAAGGACACCAGTAAGAGTCATTTTAAAGATGGGGAGCAACTGGCCATTTCTTTGTGGGTCTCATAAGAAACATCGTTGTGCACATCTGAAGCCTTAATATCTGATCAACAAGGAATGACTGGGTCTTCAAAGGTCTAGACCTACCATAAAAAGAAACTGAAGATTGTTTTGCATCAGGAAGATAATTTTAAGTTAAATGACAAGGTGAGGCTGAGAATATATATTTCAAGAGATTAATGTATTTACAACCAATATAGAATCAACAACTTCCATCTCCACAACTAAAATATCTAGAAAATGGAATTAGCGATCATTTCAACTTTAATATTCATGTGAATTACCTGAGGGTCTTGATAAAATGTAGACTCTGATTCAGCACATCTGAGGTGGGGTCTAAGAGTCTACATTTCTAACAGTCTCCCAGGTGATGCCGATACTGTGGTCTGGGGACCACTCTTTCGAACATGCATAATGGGCATGGGATCCAAGACACAGGAGTTTACCCATCTTGAGAAATCATTTGATTAAGCTCCTATAGAAGATGTCAAATGATCTGGTACTGTGGATTTTGGCAAATCTTATTTAGCTTTTCTGGACCTCAGTCCAGACATCCACAAAAAAGGTGTGTGTGGGGGGGGCGTTGTATAAGATACTGTTGCTTTTATGAGCAACAAAACTGTTTTTTTGATACTACCAAGGGTAGCTGTATGCCTGTTTCGCAGGTTGTATGTGTCTGAGCATTTATTCAACGCTTGGAAAGCCAAAGCAGAACAAGATTCTGCCAGGACAGCATGGTCAAAAGTGAAGACTGAACAGGGAGAAAAGGTTAAAATGGCATAGTTTGAATAGTTCCTGTCACTTTTGGAAGGTCACAATCACATGTTTATTTCATGAAAGTATGAAATTCTCCAAACCCCATTCCATCTTTATCAGACAACCAATCAGCAATATTTATTGCCAGCTCTCTTTGGGACACAATTCTTTTTCCAAAAACACGCCTCTACTTGCCTCCTGCTACTCTAAATTCTGTTGTCAGAACCAAACCTTGAGGAGGCCTCAGCCCCACTGGGGTTAGAGAAAGGCAATCTGGAACCAGATGGCCTTGGTTCAAGGCCAGCTCACCAATGACTCACTCTGAAGAAGTCACTTAAGATTGCTGTGCCTCAGTGTTCTCATCTGTAAAATGGAGAAGATTATAATGACCCAGCTCAGAGGGTTGCTGGGAGAATTAGGTTGGCTATTACTTGTAAAGTACTTAGAACTGGTGCAGAGTAAGCCCTGTATAAGTGGTTGCTCTTTTCACTTCCATACAAAAATCTTTGGGCAGTTTTCATGTGGCCTGCAAATGTAACCAAAAGAATCTTTCTTCTGACGGTCAGTCTGTATATTCATGTGTTGGATGATAACCAAATTTAAAAAAATTTAATTTTCAAAAATGCCTGCTAAACATCTCATGTAATTCACTCAGATCGTACCACTGTGCACTTAGCACCAGAAACAATGCCTGAGACATAAAAGATGATCAATAAATATTTTCAAATGAGTAAATGAAATCATTAAAATATACATGGATGCTGGAATAAGAGAAATGAAGGTAAAGTAGTAAGAAGATAGACAATATAGGGATTAGGAATGAGTGAAATAAGCTTAAAATGAGCTTGCTAAAAAGTTAAGAGAACAATAAAATTAGCTAAACTATATGTTAAAGTAAGCTATTTAAGGGATTAGGAAGTAAGGAAATAAAAACCAGATTGATCTTTTTTTTTTTGTTTCTTTAAATGTGGACTCTTTTGCAGGACCCAAATTGTTCTTGCAGGTTTCTTCAAGCAGTGATAATAATGGTGAACAGAGGTTCAGAGGCTTGTGGTTCCCCTTGGGAGTCCACAGGCAGGTGTCTTATCTGCTTTAGCTTCCTCCATGTGGCTTTTCAGGGCATGGCTTGAGCTCCAGAATAGTGGATATACTTACCAGCTTTCTAGGCATTTCTTGTGGGTATCTCCCCTCCCTTGCCGGTTTAGCTCTACAAGCATTGGAAGACCCCATGTCCCTCGGGCAATTCTTTCCTAGTCAACAAGCAACCTGCCCACTAATCAGCGTCTGTTGGTTGTGGGTTGACAAGTAATTTATAATCAAGCCTATAATAATCCCCTGTGATTTGGAGGGCTGATGGAGTCTCCTGGCTACAGCAAGCCACTGGTGCACACACACGATTTTTCCTGTACCAGAACTAGAGAGAAATAGCTGCCCAGGACATTTTCCAGGTGTTGCTTCCATCCAAGAAACTTTTAGGGGCTGGATGTTATTTGAAACACTTTATCACCAAAATGCAATTTTGTCAGTATTCCTTCTACCTTACCTTGATTAAAAATATATTTTATGTGGCTTTTAGGGAATTACTTTTATAGCACATGCAAATGGCAGTGGATTTTGGGCAATCAGAATACTGGAAGGTAAACTTAAAACATTTTTGCATCTTTGTAAACTCAGAACATTTTCAGGGGAAATTTGACTTCTTTGATTATATTGGGCACATTTAAGGAGCTCCTCCCTCACCTGCCTTCCTGCATTTGCTTCTGTCCACTGTGTGATGTGGAGAGAGTTAGGATCTTCCCATAGGAGGCTGCTCTTTTCTTCTCAGGCTCAAGAGAACATTATTTCGGAGTAGCATTAAAAAAAAAACTATTATATTGTGGAAACAGGTAACATATACACACACACTTTTTTTGCCTTTGAAATATTCCAGCAAGTTCATGGATCTAGCTAAAAAAAAAAAATCACAGATATTCTCCTAATGGCAGAGAGTATGAGAGGGGCACGGGGTTTCTGACATACGGAGCTTGAGTCAACAGGCTCCAGTTGTCCCAGAGAGCAAGCAAAGGGAAAACAACACTTGCTCGGGAAGGAATTCTCCCTCCCAAAGACCTCTCCTTTAATTTATTGTATTTATAAATCAGAGCGCTCTGTGATAGATTTAAAAACTGGATATTTCACAAATGTTCCCTTTGGGGTGAGGGTAGCAGTGATAAGGATGGACCTGAAACTTCTTTCAGTATGTCTTTTAATTTTTACTTTTGAAAGATAGAAATGCTTACATATTTAAAATATCAAGTTAAACCAGAAAAGAAAAAAGAAACAAGTCTTAAAATCAAAAACAAATAGAAACAAGTGAAGAAGCTAAAATTGGTGCAAAGATACTGGCAACATAACCACACAGAGAAAACATTAATTTGAAGGGCTTTTAAACATGATTTCCTGGCTGTACATTTGAGTGGGATATATTCTAAAGACAAAGAGAACAGCAAAAAATATTTTAAACTTTACTCCATAGTTTTTGTTGTTAGTGTTGGTTTTATAATTTCATAACAAGTTAATGTGTATTATGAAATAAAACAAATTAGTAAATTTGTTAATGTTTATAGGAATCAAGATTTTCAGTATAAGAAAAATGGATACAAATATAAAAGAGCTAAGAAAAATACTGTAATATTCATTGTTAAATTCAACATTAAATGGACATTTTAAAACAGTGGATGGCCATTATTTCTTTGAGGCAGTTTCTGGAAACAATATGATTTGATCATTTTTGGAGTCCAAGATTTTTGATGGTGCAATATATGTTTCTTTCTGATAACAACTCCATTCTCCACTGATTATTTCCATTGATTATTTTATGGTTCATGTTTAATTAAATGCTATGAGAAGTGCTTTAAAAAGTTCCACCTAAGAAATTCACAATCACCCTAATGAGTTCTGGTGAAATTCCCCTTTTAAGACATTCTATAACTATATTTTAATGGATAGATAGGGGGAGAAAGTAAAGGAAGTATCCACATGAATCAGAGAGCTTCCTGGTCTCATTTTGACACAGGGCAAGGGAGGAAGCAGAACATTTTCTGCAAAATACTGTAGAAAAAAGGGGTTGAGGATTTCCCCATCTTCATCTCCTTGCTTCTGTGCACCAAGGTCCAACCCAGGTCCCCTCTCTTTGGTGCAGCCTTCTCAGCTGTCCTGGCCAGCAAGCATTTCAACTTCTGCCAAGATCAACACAGCCATTCCGTCTTCATAACTCTTGAGATTTTGGGGCTGATGGCATTTAATTTACATGTCCCATTTCTCCTTAATTCCTATTAGGCACCTGCTGTGTGTACATCATGCAGTTCCCTGGAGATACAATGTGAATAAGATACAACCACTGTCCTCAAAAATGCTCACAGTCTAGCTTGGGAGAGAAACCAGCAAACAACAGTAGTATAATGTGACACAGGAAACACGAAAACAGCAGTATGTGGAAATCTCATGATACTCCAGAATAGGGAGAATCAATTCTGCTTGTGTGGATGGAGCAAGGGAAAGAAAAGAAAGATTGGGCAGGGATCACGTCTTGTAATGGCTTGTATAAAGACTTGGATAGTAAGAGTGCAGTACCTATTTAGGCATCCTGATGCAGGCTGCATAGGCAACCACATACTTGTGGAGTTGTGGCAGGGCAAGAGGAAGGAAATGATGCAAAATATGGGGATGGAGAAAAACCCAAGTCTGTCTACTTCTGGATTTTGCCTAAGGCCAATATTTGTTGTATGCATATTCTTGCATCCTTCTCTCACAAGGTTTTAAATAGCAGGGCATGAGGTTAAGGTGCAGTGGCCTCCCAAGCATGCTATATGCAGTCCATCTCATCTCAGGTTTCATGAAGCAGTTTATTCTATGGGATGTGCCTGCCACAGGCCATGTAGCCTCAGCAGATGATCAGCAACATTCCACAGACAAGTGCAAAACTTGGCTTGGATTCACTGTTGAGAATAGGCACAATTAGGTCTGTTAGTCTTGTTTAGTAAATAGGAAGACACCAAAGAAATGTACCCAGCAACTTCAAAGAACTTGTCTCATGGTAGGCAGCCATAGTTGGCACTTCATTTGCAGTTAGGAATGTGCAAATAAACAGTGGCCAGGATCTGCTCAAATCAGCTGGACAAAAGCTCGCTCTTGCCCAGGGCAGCCCACTCACCCCAGAAATACCATTCTTGGTGTGTACAAAGGGTGCCAGATGTTCTTATTCATTCACGATGTCCCTGCTGACCTAATCCCTAAGAAGTACATTCCAGTCGTGGCGACAAGCCCTCCCCTTCCAGTGAATGAAGAATGGATAGGTGCACTTTTAAACCAGAAGTAACACCCTGTGCCATTCATACTTTGTTGGCCCTAGTGATCAGGATTGTAACTTAGCAGGGAAATTTAGACTAAGAGCATAATAAAAGCTATTAAAAACACCAAGGTGTCAACTTCAATAAAGGCTAGTGGTCACTTTAGTATATTATTGTAATCACTTCCATGGCCATCAAGACTTGTCCATTTAGGATATAGTACGTCTTTTCCCAGGAACACATTACATATTTTTTCTAACCACAGAAAAAAATGCAGGACAGCTTCAGAGAGCTGTCTTGAGACTCTTGCGTGTTGCATTAAAAACTGAGCTCTTGTGGATATAAATGAAGTGGATGTCAGTATTTTAAAAACTGGTATCAGCGGCCGGGCTTGGTGGCTCACGCCTGTAATCCCAGCCCTTTGGGAGGCCAAGGCAGGCAGATCACGAGGTCAGGAGATCGAGACCATCCTGGCTAACGTGGTGAAACCTCATCTCTACTAAAAATGCAAAAACAAAATTAGCCAGGCGTGGTGGTGGGCGCCTGTAGTCCCAGCTACTCTGGAGGCTGAGGCAGAAGAATGGCGTGAACCCGGGAGACAGAGCTTGCAGTGAACTGAGATCGCGCCACTGCACTCCAGCCTGGGCCCTGGGCGACAGAGTGAAACTCTGTCTCAAAAAAAAAAAAAAAGAAAAGAAAAAAACTGATATCAGCATATATAAAACTATGCTGTTGATAGCTGCAAACACAGTACTTTATTTTGACCAAAGCAGAAATCCTTTGGATCATGTAGCTTTTGAATAATTTGATCAAGCTCACACTCAAATGTGTTGAGCAAATTCAGGTTCAGATAAAATTCTGATTACTGGAAGCAGTAGAAGTTTATAGTATGTAAATTATATCTCAATAAATCTGTTTTGAAAAAGAATTCTACTCCTGTGGACAGGTATAGGTACTCCAAGATAGCAAAGTATTTAGACATTTCAACTCAAATGAGCTCTAAATCATTGATAGTAACAATTAAAGGAATAGCATGTTCTGTCATAAAAATCACAGGGAATCTTTTTTTTTTTTTTTTTTTGCCATCCATTACAGATCCAGGGGCTGTTCACTATTCCTTTGGCTTAGTAAAATGAAATGAGGTAACTGATACTATAGTTCAGTTGAGTTCAGCAAACATTTACTAAGGACCAGCTGCATGCAAGACCCTATAGAGGTATGAAGGAGAAAAGGTGAAAAAATCAGGGGGCTGGATGGATGCAATTGAAGGGACAGACATACAAACTGATAGCATGAGTATACTGTGGTGAGTCAGCACACTAGAAATCATGGCAGGCTAATGGGAAAGCAGAGGAGGAGGCTCAGCCCAATCTGGAGGTCCAAGAAAAGCAGGTCTAAGTCTAAAGGAGAAAACTGACCTGGCAAAGAAGGGTGGGATGTCTAGATCAACTCGTTAGGGTTATTTGAATAACCTCATTATTTGAATAACTTGTGAGTCTTATTCAACTCATGGCTCTGGACAGCTTTGAATATGGCCCAACACAAATTTGTAAACTTTCTTAAAACATTGTGAGATTTTTGTTTGTGATTTTTCTTTTCTTTTAGCTCATCAGCTATCACTTGTGTTAGTGTATTTCATGTGTGGCCCAAGACAATTCTTCTTCCAGTGTGGCCCAGGGAATCCATCTTGGCCACCCCTGGTCTAGATGGTGCAGAAGGAGACAGCATGGGTAGAGGTGTTTCTGCACAGAGGTGTGAAACAGTGTTCAGTGGTATAAACCAATGCTTTAAGAAGGCCTTCAAAACACACGTTCATTTTCTTAAGTATGAAAATCGGAAAAGTTCTTATCTTTCCTATGTAAAATGTGTCTGGTAATTTGTGTGTTTCTCTCTCTTAGTTTTGTAAACTTTTCAAGTTTATTCTCTTTTGTTTTTAGAAGTATCTTGAATATACTGATGACATTTCACCTGGGCTAGTTGCTCGTGTGTGTTCTTTACCTTTTACCTCCCTCCCCGAGCCAACAAAACTAAAACAGAATTCCACAAACACAATGCTCTCACGATGCCATCTATTGGAGTCTTTTGTATCGAGAATATGGCTGTTATGTTTAGAATACAATATGGACTGATTAAGGTCTGGCTCCTCCAGGTTTGTTGAGAAATAAAACAATGACAATTTACCTCTTTTTCGTAAAATCTTAAAGCCCCCTTGCTTTCTTTGTTTTATTATTATTATTATTATTATTTTACTTTAAGTTCTAGGGTACATGTGCAGAACTGCAGGTTTGTTACATAGGTATACATGTACCATGTTGGTTTGCTGCACCCATCAACTCGTCATTTACACTGGGTATTTCTCCTAATGCTATCCCTCCCCCAGGTCCCCATACCCCGACCAGCCCTGGTGTGTGATGTTCCCCGCCCTGTGTCCAAGTGTTCTCATTGTTCAAGATGATAGTTTTTAACATTATGGAAGGAAACCATGATGGTCATAATTTTTCTACCCTAGATCAACTATAAATAGCAATTGGAGAAATTTAAATTTTTTAAAGGAAGCCATTTTGATGTCCAGAACAAGGCTCTTCTGTCCCACTGCCTTCAGTCACCTGCCTCTGATCCATTTTCTTCTCATCTCTGGGCTCTAAGAACAATGCTGGCTTCCCCACCGACCTCCCACCCCCACATGTTATTCTCTAGTTACAAAGAAGGGATACACGAGACAGAGGGAGAGCTGGACAGTGAAAAGGAGGAAGAAAAATAACGTGACACCGTTTCTGCACCATCTTGGTTCCTTTAACATTGATTTTTGGGCCTTTCCACCCTGTCTCCACCAAACAGATTTCTTGTAGACTGCTCCCTGCCTCTGTTTCGTTAGGTTTTCTGCCAATTGAGTCCCTCAGCCAGATTCTTTTCCTCAGCAGCCTCCACTCCTGGCTGTGGCAGTTCTGCTTGTCAGGAGTCAGTACCCAGCTATGATTTTGTCTGCCTTGGGAGACTTTGAGTGTCTCTAAGTAACTACCAAGACTTGGCTGGTGGATTTTCCCAGCATCAGATATGAATTTGAAGCCATCTGTTACACGTCAGTCCAAAAGAAGTTTTGAGCAAGAGTTCTGCTGACTGTCATTAAGTGTTTTCGTAGGTTTTAACCGACAAAGTCTGTCAGCCCAACAAAAGCAGACCAGTTTATTGAAGAGGGCCTAGAATTCAGTGGAAGCCAAATGTAGAGAGTTGAGGTTGAGAAGACCAAAAGACAACACAGGCATACCCCAGAGATATTGTGGGTTCAGTTCCAGATCACTGTAATAAAGGGAATATTGCAATAAAGCGAATCACACTTTTTTTTTGCTTTCAAGTGCATATAGAAGTTAAGTTTACACTATTTTGTAGTCTGTTAAGTGTGCAATAGCATTATATCTAAAAAAGTACATACCTTAATTAAAAAATACTTTTGTTGAAAAATGCTAATGATCATCCGAACCTCCAGCACGTCCTAATATTTCAGGTGATGGAGAATCTTGTCTCAGTGTTGATGGGTGCTGACTGATTAGAGTGGTGGTTGCTGAAGGTTGGGGTGGCTGTGGCAATTTCTTAAAATCAGACAACAATGTTATTTGCTGCATTGATTGACTCTTTGTTTCACGAAAGATTTCTGTGTAGCATGTGATGCTGTTTGATTATATTTTACCCACAGTAGAACTTCTTTCAAAATTGAAGTCAATCCTCTCCAACCCTGCCACTGCTTTATCAACTGAGTTTATGTGATATTTTAAAACTTTTATTGTTATTTCCATAATGTTCACAGCATCTTCACCAGAAGATCCCCTCTCAAGAAACTACTTTCTTTGCTTTTCGATAAGAATCATCTCCTCATCTGCTGAAGTTTTATCATGAGCTTGTAGCAATTCAGTCACATCTTCAGGCTCCACTTCTAATTCTAGCTCTCTTGCTATTTCCACCATATTTGCAGTGACTTCCTACACTGAAGTCTTGAACCCCTTAAAGTCACCCGTTAGTGTTGGAATCAACTTCTACCAAACTCCTGTTAATGTTGATATTTTGATCCCCTCCCATGAATCACAAATATTCTTAATGGCATCTAGAGCAGTGAATCCTTTCCAGAAGGTTTTCAGCTTACTTTGCCCAGATCCATTAGAGGAATCACCATCTACGGCAGCTATAGCCTTATGAAATTTATAATAATTATGATTATTATACTTATAATTAATAAAATAATTTAATTATTGAATATTAATTGTTAATATTATAATTAATTATAATAAGGAGTAATTTCGACTTTCACGTCTTATTATTTCAGACTTGAAAGTCAAAATTACTCCTTGATCCATGGGCTGCTAAATTGATATTGTGTTATCAGGCAACATTAATCTCGCACATCTCCATCAGAGCTCTTGGTTGACCAAATGCATTGTCAATGAGCAGTAATATTTTAAAGGAATATTTTTTTCTGAATAGTAGGGCTCAATAATGGACCTAAATATTCAGCAAACCATGCTGTACACAGAATAGCTTTCATTCAGGTTTTGTTGTTCCATTTCTAGAACACAAGTAGAGTAGATTTAGCATAGTTCTTAAGGGCCCTAGGATTTTTACAATGGTAAGTGAACATTGGCTTCAACTTAAAGTCACCAGCTGCATTAACCCCTAACAAGAAAGAGTCAGCCTGTTCTTTGAAGCTTTGAAGACAAACATCGACTTCTCCTCTCTAGCTATGAAAGTCATAGATGGAATCTTTCTCCAATATAAGGCTGTTTCATCTACATTGAAAATCTGTTGTTTAGTGTAGCCACCTTCATCAATGATCTTAGCTAGATCTTCTGGATAACTTACTGCAGCTTCTCCATCAGCATTTGCTACTTTAGCTTGTACTTTTATGTTATGGATTTGGCTTCTTTCCTTAAACCTCAATAACCAACCTCTGCTAGCTTCCAACTTTTCCTCTGCAGTTTCCTTACCCCTCTCAGCCTTCACAGAAGTGAAGAGAGTTAAGGTCTTGCTCTGGATTGGACTTTGGCTTAAGGGAATGTTGTGGATAGTTTGATCTTCCATCCAGACCACTCAAACTTTCTCCATATCAGCAATTAGGCTGTTTTGCTTTCTTATCATCTGTGTGTTCGCTGGAGTAGCACTTTTAATTTCCTTCAGAAACTTTTCCCTTGCATTCCCAACTTGGCTAACTGGTGCAAGAGGCCTAGCTCTTGACCTATCTCGGCTTTTGACATGCTTTCCTCACTAAGCTTAATCATTTCTAGCTTTTTATTTAAAGTGAGAGACACATGACTCTTCCTTTCTCCTGAACACGTTGAGGCCATTGTGGGATTGTTAACTGGTCTCATTTCAATATTGTTGTGTCTCGGAACAGGGAGACCCAAGGAGAGGGAGAGAGAGGGAGAACAGCCAGTTGGGGGAGCAGTCAGAACACACATTTATCAATTAAGTTCGATGTACCTTATGTGGGCACAGTTTGTGGTGCGTCAAAACAATTTCGATAGTAACATCAAAGATCACAGATAATAGATACAGTGATAATGAAAAAGTTTGAAATGTGGCACGAATTACCAAAATGTGACACTGAGACGTGAGGTGAGCACATGCTGTTGGAAAAATGACACCAACAGGTTTGCTCAACGTAGGGTTACCACAAACCTTCAATTTGTAAAAAAAAAAAAAAAAATACATATATTTACAAAGCACAATAAAGGAAGTGTGATAAAAAAAAGGCATGCCTGTACATCTTTCTTTCCCTCCCAAGTTCAGAACGAACTGAGAGGGAGACCGAGGAGTTGACCAGATAGGGATCCAAATATTATCTTTCTTACCAGTAAAATCTAGATAAAAGCACATGACTTATATCTGAGACCTGTTGGGCTTCTTAATACTTCCCGCACTTCATTAACCATGTCCAGGCAGAAGTGTACACACAGTCACAGGCATCTTCTTCAGAGGCAGGCTTACCTCTTGACAGAAGAAGAGAGAAAGAGAAAGAAAGAAAAAGAGCCCAGAAGGGCGTGAGCTGAGCATACTCAGTCCCTTGAATTACTCTTACCAGCTGGATCCCACCTCCTGCCTCCCCCTCACCCTCAGGGATTAGTGAGAAAGGCAGAGAACAGCTGGCAGTATTGCCTCATGGGGCTATTAGGGAGGGGTCTGGAGGCTCCTTCGAACATTCCCTGATGTTTTTTTCTATTAACATATTAGAGTCAGACGCTTAGCCATGACTGCCCCCTCAAGGAAAGAGATGAGAAATTTATCAGTGTGAACCCCCTCACATAAAAACTAACTTCTGTTCTCTGGGATCAATTTTACCCCCAGAACAATCTGAAATGTATATGGAGAGTTTTTTGTTAAATTCACACCAAGGCATATCTGTCTTCTAGGCTGCACGTTCATTTTATCTAAATATTAAAATATCACAAATTTGTACATAAACCTCTCCCATCATCAAACTTCTAAGACAAAAGTAAAGTTCTGATCTAAAACCCCTTGTCCTTATAAATCACATTAAAATAAATTAGAATTAAAATTACATTCTAAATAAGATGCCAAAGCATCTTTATCCAATTTTAACCCTGCTTTGCTTGGGTAGAATAAGGATTTTCTTTTTTCTTTATGAGCATCGTAGCCTGAGTTGCCTCCCCTGAACTGGATGTGACTCCATTAGGTCTGCCAAACTTGAATCCATTCAACCTCAATTCTCATTCGTTTCACTTTAGAAATAGTCCCAAAAGGTAATAAAAGACACATTTATCACAATACCAGTTTTGGTTCCGTGAAATTTTATTGCACAAGCAAATCTCCAAGTCCTAGAGCAGTTATATCTGCAGAGAATTGATGTACTTGGTCAGTCCAGAGTATTAACATAGTTGGGGAAACAAAACCATGTATCCATACCATCTCCACTCTCTGGGGGGAGACATTTCTGTCTTTGTGTAAGTTGTATGCTTGTGTTAGTGGTAACTCCAGGCACCAGATCTTAAGAAAATCCTGTACTCAACTATGGAAAGCTGATAAGAATATGAAGAAATGTTCCTTTCATCAATATGCAGAAAAATAGAAATTTGAATAATATGCTGCCACTTGACACCCTTCAAATTAAGAAAAAATACAAAGTTGGGTACTGTGAAGTGCTGGCAAGGATGGAAAGCAATGGAAACTTCATGTTTGGCAGGTGGGTGTAACTGTGTTCATTGTGGAGGGCAAGTTGACATTACTCAGTGAAGCTAACACTGCATACAGGGTATGTCCCAGAAATTTCACTCCTAATACTTATTCCATCAAAACTTCACCAAGCAGACATATGGCAGTGGTCATCCCAGCATTGTGAGTAATAGAAAGGAGTCAGAGTTGATATAGGTGTTCACCACTGAGATAATGAATAAGTGAAATATGGTGGTTACATATGATGGAATATAGTGTAGCTGCCAGAAGCAATGGGCTATATTCACTTGCAGTTATATTATTAACTCTCAGGGAAAAAAATGAGGAATAAATCAGAAAAGAAAGCAGCTTAGCACACAATGCTACTCATTTTTCAAGGACACCTATCTATCTAAATAAATACACTGAGGGTAGATTGGAAGGATGTCTATTACATATGCTCAACTGAGAGCCAATGGGAAATGGTCTTGAGATGGGGGATGATGGGGGAAAATAACACAAAACAAGAGGGGTGCCCATGGATGTATGATGACTCTGTGCCATGGAATATAGTGTACAGCCAATTCAATTCCATGAACCAGGGCCAGAGAGAGAGAGAGAGAGAGAGAGAGAGAGAGAGAGACAGATTTGTGTCTAACACCAGCTTTTAACTTGGTTGGCAAAGGTGACCTCCTGTGTGGCTGATTTAGGGATTCTAAAAAGTCCAACATATGACAGAAAATCTTCCTGTCACGTTATTAAAACTGTACCATTAGAGTCCATCCTTCAACAGTATGAGGGATTGAAAGGAGCATAGGCTGTGGAGTCAAACACACCTGGGTTCAAATCTCAGCTCTGTTGTTTAATACATCTGTGACCTTGGGAAAATTATTTTGAGCCTTTATTTCCTCGTCTGCCAAGTGAGGATGATAATACACAGTCCTTGAGGGTTTTGTATGGTATTTAATGTGCCTAGCAACATAGAGGGTACTTAATAAATATTTCTTTCCTTTTCCCTTATCTTTTCTTCTCCCACATTCCCTTTTATCATTAGTCTTTACTGACAGCAAATCTCTAGAAATTCTTGGGTTGGGAAATGAAAATGGCCAACATCTTTTATGGGCTTATGAGGTGCTAAGTTCTAAGTCAGAGCTGTCTGATAAAAATATAATGGGAGCAACATGTAACTTCAGATTTCATAGTAAACATTTAAAAACTGAAATAAAACAGGTAAGATTAATTTTAATAGCATATTAAATCCAATATATCCAAAACATTATCATTGCAACATGTAATCGATATAAAATTATAATGAGATAGCTCGCACATTTTGTTACCAAGTCTTTGAAATCTAGTGTGTATTTTACACTTGCAGCACATCTGTGCAGACTGGCCACATGTCACGTGCCCAGTAGCCACATGCAGTGAGTGGCAACTGTATTGGACCATGAAGTTCTGAGTTCTTTATATGTGTCAATTCTTTTAATTCTGATTTAACTTGGGTTCTCTGGAAAACAAAGCCCAAGGCAAGTATTATTTGCAATCCCAGGGCAGTGGGAGTGAAGGAGAAGGGAAGTGAGACAGATGCTTGGCCATGTAGGATGCCTGTTCAGAAAGCTGTACCTCAGAACTTTCTAAGGGAGCAAGAGTTTGTCTGTTGCCCCACATCTTCCATTCCTCTTTGGTCAGTTTGCCCATGGGGAGCTAATTCCCTGCCCTTCTGGTTTGGGTCACCCAACCCCTGCAGACAGCCTCTGAATAGGCCACATGTCCCATTCTATGGCTTGGATCTGTATCCAAATGTGGGCATGAAGAGAGAATCCAGAGCCTCAGTAGGTCGGTTGGGTCAAGCCCAGACTCTGGAGCTGCTGGAACTCCCACCACTGAGAGGACAATCAAGACGATGTCAGAACTTGACAGTCAGCTAGGAGAGGCCAAGGCATCTGGCAATGTCAACAGTTGCAACAATGATGGCACTTACAGATCTCCATAAGAGGCCAAGGGCTGAGGAGCTACAATGAGGCTGAGTGACTCTGAGGAGGCATGTAAAATGTATACAATTGAATTCTGACAACAACCTAATGAGATAGGGAACTGAAACAGTGAGATTAGCACCTTGCCTAGGGTTACACATATAGTAAATGACAGAACTGGGATTCTAACTGGATGGTCTGACTCAGGGTTTGTGCTCTTAATCACATGCTCACATAGGTCCTTCACCAGTTTGGCACAACCCAATAGAAATCAGATTTTTTGTTGAGAGAAGGTTTTGTCTTGGAAACTTTTAAAGACTGAAAAGGCTTAGGAGGAGAGATACATGTTGAAGCGTTCAAGAGGAAAATCTTGGCCCATCTGTGATTTTGCCAAGGATCTGACCACTCCCTATTTGCACAGGAATTCATGAATGATCCCTGACCTGAATTGAGGATATATACTGATTCCTTGCCTAGTGTTCCAGCCTTTCATCAGATTTGGTCAATTCTTCAATTTTTCTGAGCTGGTGCTGAATAGCAGGGAACTACCTCTCCTCTTGTTTGTGGATACACAGGAGGCCATATTCAATACTTTTAGGACCTATTTGAATACTATATTTAGATGGGTTGATGTGGTATATTTGGGGACTGGGGCGTTGATCAAGGAAGAGACAGTTTCATGAGAGGTAGTAACGTGCAAACTTTATTTGGGCAGTGCTCAGACAAGGTTGCATAAGAGGGAAAGTTCCTCATAGCTGGAGTTTTTCCAGAGACAGTGGCACAAGGCCACCACTCAGAAAGGAAATAGGGCAAGACACCTGAAGGAGTAGGGGAAATCAGAGAGAAGGATTACACGTCTAGGTGATATCACTCAACAGCAAGGTGAGGTTTCTCTGGATTAGAGAGCTCTGAAGGACATTAGCAGTTTGAGGTCTTATAGCTGGCTTGCAGATGTTGGTAATAGTTTATCTTATTTCTGGCTAGCAGATGTTGGGAATAGTTTCACAGTGTATATGAAGTAGGTAGGCTCTAAATGGCTAAAATTTTGTTCATTTTGGAATATATTTAAAGCAATTCGATGTGTGAAAATTGGAGTTTGGCATCAGTGTGCTTTGGGATAATGGTCCTATCCTAGTGTAAGGAAGTAACCAACATGGGGGCCATTTTCACCTAATATACAGGGGCTGTCTCTGGCCCATTTATATAGTAGTTGTACAGGAAACTTTCCATTCATTCATTCAGCTCTTCCATTGCCATAATGGTGTGTTAGGATATGAACAAAGTTCTTAGGGCAACACGAATCTAGAATTCCTGATAGAATGAGATGCTTTTCAAAGCAAACCACCACTTACTGTTCCATTTTCTTCTGGTACTTTCATTTGAATCAGAATGTCAGGTAGCAATGGATACCAAAGATAAGCTCTCCAACTCCACCACTTTGTAAATGAGAAAACGGAAACCCAACTAGGCAAAAAGTCTTTCCCAAGGTCACACAGCTCATTGTGGAAGAAGAACAGACCCAATCAGGTTTCCTGAATTTTTGCCCCATTTTATTTGAACATTTCCCCTGCCTTAATCACACCATTCAGCCCTGATGCATAAGTTTGCTGAGTGTATCTATCTCCAGTTAGGGAATGCTTTAGCGCATTTTCATGGAAGGAAGGTTCAAAATGACCCTGTCTCTTTCTACACCGAAAGGGTACCTTCAGGCACACGCCTCTGTAAGCAGACACCCCTGCCTGTCTGTGTCAGAACATCCTGCAAATGATCACGTAGAAGGAGCCCTAGACCATAATAAAGTCCCTCTTCATTAATTTTAGTCATAAAATTGAAGAATCATATCTATATGAAGGTATCCGTACTCAGAGCTCTATGAAATCTTTGCCAATGAGTTTCCCGTGTTACATCTTGATGCACTTTCCTACGAGAACTCTTAAAAATATTTTAGTAAATAGCAAATGTAACTAATAAACATTAGAAGCTTTGTGAGGAATATTCTAGCTTTGGTTAATAGATTTGCTGACTCAGTCTTGGAATACATTACCCATGGATTGAAGTTAACAAATAGGAAGGCTCTGTGTTAGTCTATTTGGGGGCCATTTGTGGTTTTATTATACTGTTGCCTTTATAGGGTTATAGATGGATTATTTATACAAGACATAGGAATTTGTTCTTTTTCTGGTTTTAATTTTCCAAGAAATTGGAACATCTGTAACCCAATTTCAGTCAAGGATGCTGACTCAAAGGGTGAAGAAATCAAAGTCCAGTTTCACAATTAACGTGTCTCTGGTTAAATTTCAGTACTGTGAGTCCCTGTCATCATCTTTATTCTCTTCCCCTTTAGTTCTTCTTTTCTCACTACTCTTCCCATAAATAAAAGGCGAGAAAGAGAAAGACAAGAGTATTACTACTGATTAAAGGGCTGCTTGAAAAAGAATACCATAGACTGAATTTGGCTATGTTCAAAATTCTTGGTCAGCTAGACAGCTTGGTGTTCAAGACTGTCCACAGTCTTTTATGGTTGATAGAAGTTAAAAACGTTTTTTGGCCCTCTCTAAATCCCTCCCTACGAAGAGTCATTGGCATTTTGCCTAAGAGTTCCTTGTCTTCTCTTTGTGTAGCACTTCATGTATATGTCAAAATATGATTACAGAGTTTTAA